>NC_138768.1:736752812-737462812 GCF_965119305.1 Pelophylax lessonae
GCGATTGAGCAATTGACCCAAGCATACAGTGCATGCAGGAGAGGGCATCCGCATTGTTTTGGAGCTTGCCCGGCTATGTTCTACTGTAAATTTAAAGGTCTGTAGAGCCAGGAACCATCTTGTCACGCTGCCATTTTTCTCCCTGTTGTCACACATTCACTTTAGGGGAGCATGGTCAGTGACCAACCTAAATGACCTCCTTCAACAAGTAATACTTCAGGGAGTCCAAAGCCCATAGCGAGGCACTCCTTCTCGAAAATAGCATCGTTTTTTTTCATGCTTGTTTAGTTTTCGGCTCAGGTATACAACCGGGTGCTCCTCACCACCTCTGTTCTGGGATAAAACAGCACCTAGACCCACCTCGGAGGCGTCAGTCTGTACCACAAACTCCTTTGTGAAGTCCGGGGTCACCAGCACCGATAGTACCAATAGTACACAAAGGGCCTGCTTTAAATTCTGAAACGCCTCCTCCGCTTCAGGATTCCACTTGACCATGACCGACCCTCTATCCTTCGGTAGGTCGGTCAGAGGGGCAGCAATGGTGACAAAGTTCAGTGTAAACTGTCGGTAATACCCCGTAATGCCTAGGAAGGCCCAAACTTGTTTTTTGTTTTTGTAACTGTTAAGGCCACCTTTGAATTGCCTCAATCTTATTGGTCTGAGGCTTGACCAGTCCCCGACCAATAACATACCCAAGGTATTTGGCCTCCTCTAGGCCTATGACACATTTTTTTGGGTTGGCCGTGAGACCTGCTTCCCTAAGGTAATCTACAGTGCCTTGCGAAAGTATTCGGCCCCCTTGAACTTTGCGACCTTTTGCCACATTTCAGGCTTCAAACATAAAGATATAAAACTGTAATTTTTTTGTGAAGAATCAACAACAAGTGGGACACAATCATGAAGTGGAACAAAATTTATTGGATATTTCAAGCTTTGTTAACAAGTAAAAAACTGAAAAAACTGAATTTTTGTAAAATCTTACCTGTAAAATTCCTTTCTCTGAGTCCTCCGACAGTCGCCGCCTCCTCTAAGTCATCACTGTTGGGTATTGACTTCCGCTCCGCAGGAGTAGCTAGGCATAAAGACTTAGTCAAAAGAACAAAGGCATTTGCATAGACACATCCATGGGGGCTGTCCCATCTGGTCAATACCCCCCTGCAGTGACCACTCCCAACTCAGTTTGGTAGCATAGCAGTAGGTAATAAGATCCCCAAAAGAGGGGCGGGGCGGCGACTGTCGGAGGACTCAGAGAAAGGAATTTTACAGGTAAGATTTTACAAAAATTCCGTTTTCTCTTACGTTCTCCGACAGTCGCCGCCTCCTCTAAGTTATCACTGTTGGGATGTCCCAAAGCAGTATAGACATGAGGGATGGGAGACGCAACCGTAGAAAAGGCAACGCAGTACCCACATCAGAGAAAGGAACCTTACATGCACAGTAAGAGAACCTCTGGGCAACAGAAAAACAATGCTCAACAGGAGCAACAGCCCAGGAAAGCAAATACCAACAGCCAGGGACCCATAAAAAACAAGGGTCCTTCATGGCACTGCCGCACTGAGAACCTTGCGGCCAAAGGAGGCATCAGCTGATGCCAGAACATCTACCTTGTAGAATTTGGAAAAAGTGTGCACCGACGACCAAGTCGCAGCCTTGCACACCTGGGCCACCGAGGCCCGATGCCAATAGGCCCAGGACGCACTCACAGATCTGGTAGAGTGCGCCTTAACAGGGAAGGGTGGAACCCGTTCCTTCAAAGCATAGGCCTGTTCAATGGTCTGTCTGATCCATTTGGCAATAGTCGCTGCGGATGCAGCCATGCCCTTCCGAGGTCCCTCAGGACGGACAAAGAGGGAATCCGTCTTCCGAAAAGATTCCATAGACGACAGGTAAACCCTGATCGCCCTAACAACATCCAAGGAATGCAGAGCAACCTCCTTAGGATGCTTAGGCTTCGTACAAAGCGAAGGTAGGACAATGTCCTCATTAATGTGGAACTCAGAGACCACCTTAGGAAGAAAGGAGGGATGCGGACGCAAAACCACCTTATCCCGGTGAATCACCAAGTATGGAGAACGGCAAGATAACGCTGCCAGTTCCGACACCCTGCGAGCCGAAGTGATCGCCACCAAAAAGGCAACCTTCTTAGACAGCAGAGGCAACGATATATCCCGAATGTTTTCAAAGGGAGCACGCTGTAACACGGACAGAACCAAGTTCAAGTCCCATGGAGGTAAGGGCTCCTTCCTGGGAGGAGCCAAATGTCGCACACCTTGAATGAAGGTGCGAACCAGAGAATGGGACGCCACAGGGCGTTGGAAAAGAATAGCCAGTGCGGACACCTGGCCCTTGATCGTGGCCAGCGCCAGGCGCTGGTCCACACCAGACTGGAGGAAGGCCAAAACTCTCGACACCGAGTACAAGCGAGGGGAGAACCCCCTGGACTCACACCAGGCGAAATAAGCCTTCCAGGTACGGTAATATATTTTACCAGAGGCGGTTTTTCTAGCCCTGACAAGGGTAGGAATGACCTCAGAGGAGAGACCCCTGTCCCTCAGGACCTGGGTCTCAACAGCCAGGCCGTTAAAGCCAGTGACTGTAAAGCAGGATGGAAGATTGGCCCCTGAGACAGGAGATCTTCCCGCATTGGCAGCCGCCACGGAGGCGCCACTGCCAGGTGAACAACGTTGGCATACCAGGACCGGCGTGGCCAGTCCGGCGCCACCAGAATCACCAGGTGCGGTTCCGAGGCTAACCTGCGGAGGAACCTGGATAGCAACTGAATCGGAGGAAAGGCATACATCAGACAATACTGATGCCAAGGGGCCACTAACGCATCCAAGGCGTCCGCCAGCGGATCGCACGTTCTTGCCACGAACCTTTCCACCTTTCGGTTTAGCCGAGATGCGAACAGATCCACGTCCGGGGATCCCCACTTCGCACACAGCATTTGGAAGACCTCCGGGTGTAGGGACCATTCCCCCTGGTCCAGGGTCTGGCGGCTCAGATAGTCGGCCTGCCAATTCTCCACACCCGGAATGTGGACTACCGAAATTGCCGGGACATGAGTCTCAGCCCAAGATAGAATGTCGGTCACCTCCCGGGCCGCTCGAGCACTCCCGGTGCCCCCTTGGTGGTTGATGTAAGCCACCGCGGTAGCATTGTCCGTCTGTACTCGGACAGAACGGCCCCCGAAGACGGTCCGACCACTGGAAGAGAGTTTTATCGCTCGCAATTCCAGCACATTTATCGGGAGGGAGGACTCCTCCTCCGACCAAGTGCCCTGGGCAGACAGGTTGCCCAGGACTCCACCCCAGCCCGACAGGCTGGCATCCGTGGTAATCACCGTCCACACCAAAGGACGGAAGGACTTGCCTTCCGCCACCGACGGGGACTGGAGCCACCACAGAAGAGCCAATCTGGTCTGACGACTCAAGGAGACACTCAGATCCAGTGACTGAGGTAGTCTGTCCCACCTGTCCAGGATCTCCGCTTGGAGAGCCCGCGTGTGAAACTGAGCAAAGGGTATCGCCTCGAAGGCCGAAACCATCAACCCCAGGCCCCGCATACAGGCCCTGAGTGACGAGGACGGGCTGTCCCTGAGGGAACTGGTCTCGTCCCACAAAGTCCGGAGCTTGTCCTCCCGCAAGAACACCTTTGCCTGAGCAGAGTCCAGAATCATTCCCAGGTAGGGAAGATGAAGCGATGGAGACAACGTCGATTTCTGAACGTTGATGGTCCACCCTAACTCCTGGAGCGTCTGTACCGTGGTGGACAGATCGCGCACTAGGTCCTGCCTGGCACGTGATCTCAGAAGTAGATCGTCCAGGTAACCCAAGACCACAATGTCCTGAGCCCTCAGCAGGCCCAGAACCGGCGCCAACACTTTGGTAAAAACCCTTGGTGCCGAAGCGAGACCGAAAGTTAACGCCACAAACTGGTAGTGGTCCTCTGCGATAGCAAATCGAAGGTACTGATGATGACCCTCGAAAATGGGGATGTGCAGGTACGCATCTTTTAGATCTATCGAGGCCAGGAATTTTCCGGGACTCAAGGAGGCCACCACCGAATGGAGAGACTCCATACGGAACTTCCGAACACGCACGAAGCGGTTCAGCGCTTTCAGGTCCAGAATAGGACACACTTTGCCCTCTTTTCTGGGCACAGTGAACAGATTTGAATAAAACCCCCGAAACCTGTCCCGATGAGGCACCGGGACAATCACCCCCTGAGCAAGAAGGTCCTGTACCGCTTGGTGAAGGTCCTGCAGACACCCCGGAGGCAAATGAAGATTTGAGGGAAAGAATCTGTCCACCGGCCGGGAAAGGAATTCAATCTTGTATCCCGATCGAACGATTTCCAGAACCCACCTGTCCGATATCCGGAGCAACCAAGGTTGGAGGAAACCGCGAAAAACGTCCCCCCACCCCTGAAACGGGTGAGGGTGCCCCTTCAGGCAGAGGCGGACTGACCCGCCGAGCCGGCATTGCCTGACTTCTGCTTACCTGCCCAGGGCTTCTTCTGACTGCCCTCGGCCTTGAAGGGCTTGCCCTTGGATTGGTTCCGAAAGCCACGAAAGGACCCCTTAGTGGATCTAGGCGCAGAACCCCGCTTGCCTCGAAAGGACTTGTTTTTCGGGTTCTGGGGCAGCAAAGTGCTCTTGCCCCCCATGACGCCTTTTACCAGGGTATCCAACACCTCGCCAAAAAGGCGAGAGCCAGCATAGGGAAAATCAGCAACTGTTTTCTGCGAAACTGGTCAGCCGACCAGCTCTTCAGCCATATCAGTTGCCGGTTAAGTACCGAGACACTAGAGAGGCGTGCTACCAAAGGGGCCTCATTCAAGGCCGCATCACACAGATACATGATACCCTGGTGGATTTGGTCCACCATTTCCAGCCGGGCAGGCGGAACATCATCAGACACGAGGTTGCTCCTAAGCACCTTCGTCCAATCAGCCACCACCTGAGCCACCAAAACGGACGCGAAAACGGGTCTGAGCAACGAGCCTGCCACCATATAGGAATGGCGGGCTAGAGACTCCAACCGCCGGTCCGTGGGATCCCGGAAAACCGGGGTATCCTCTGAAGGAACCAAGGTAGCCTTGTTTAACACGGCCACAGTGTGATCCACCTGTGGAGGCACACACCATCGTGATTCCGTAGCTGGTGCAAAAGGATAAAGCAATTTGAACCGACTAGGCACCAGGAATGGACGTTTTAACGTGCACCACATTTCATTAACAGTGTAATGAAACTCAGCGGGGCAGGGAAAAACCTGCGCCGACTTGTGGGTCCTGTGCGTCCCAAAGGAGGACACAATGCCCGGAGGGCAGGGCTCATCCTCCAAATGTAGTGTTTCCTTAACGGAAACAATGAATTCATCCATGGTTGCCCGCTCTTCAGGCGACCCCGGGGAAGAGGTATCAACCCCTTCCACCTCTGCCTCCCCCTCAGACCCCAGCAGGTCCAAGGATGAGCGAGACCCTGAAAAGGGCACGCTCGCAGCAGCAGCAGCCATATCACCATCTGAATCAGAGGAGAGAGACAATCTGGGTCTCTTTTTAGCAGTACGTTCAGCCATCAGCATTTCCATATTTGACACCAAGGTCGCCACTACAGCGGCCAAATCAGGTCTCAGAGGGGCCACAGGAGAACTGTGGACCCCCACCAGAGCTGGGGGGAATTTGCTGTCCTGAGAATCCATTGCTCAAGGTGACAAAAAACAACAGTGCAATAAAGTTAGTACTGTCCCTTTAAGAGCGCTGCGGAGTGCGCAGCCCACCGCCTCAGCTACAGTGACAAAGATCCCCAAACAGGAGAAGAACAAACTGAGCCAGAAATGACAATACAGAAAGATATGGAGAGCAATAACCTGCAGAGCCCTGCAGAGTGTTGCCACCGATGTTCTGCTGCAGAGGAAAAGGAAGTGCTGCTAGAGGAGGCTGAACTTATAGGCTGCATGACTCAGGGAAAATGGCTGCCCCATAGGATTGCATGGAAGGCTCCGCCAAAATGGCCACCGGACATGCGGTCGGAACGATCGTTCGGCTACCGTAAAATGGCGGCGGATGGCGCCAAAAACAGCATGTAGATTGCCCATAGAGAAGCCAAACATGCCTGCCCATACCTAAAATGGCGGACCGCGCAGATCTTTCTCGCTGTGGCCGCCACACACACAGTCTGCACCCCCAACAAGCACCGAAGTGACACAGGGAAGGGGACCCCCAAAAACATACAGCACTGCAGCGCATGCACAAGCGATCCCCGCAGGGACCGCATCAGGGAGTCACACAGGTACAGACATGGGGGACACACAGCAACACAGGACTGCCACCCCAGACAGAGGCCCCACACAGAAGTACTTACCTGTACCAGATGGCGTGGGGTGCCTCTATGAACGGAAAGCCGCTGTCCTCATATGACAGGGAGTGCCGTTTGCCAGGGACATGACACTGCAGCATCGCAGATATGTCCTTTGAGGTAGCCACCTCACGGCTGCATCCCTGCTGCGAACAGGGATGGGTCGTTCATAGTGCCAGGACAAACCACGGCTGAACGCTCGATGGCGGGCTGGGGGTCCATCTGACCCTCTGCCCTGGAGAACCAGGGCGGTCAGTCCGAATCCCAGCACCGCAGGAATCCATCTTCTTCCGAAGAATCGACTAAAACTAAAGCTGACAAAATAAACAGCAAGTAAGAGAAAACTGACATTTTCAAAAGAAAATCAAATAAAAAAGATTAGATAGGCTGAGACTGTAGCCCCAGCACAGGGAAGCCTAACTACTCCTGGCGCTAGGCAGAATGAAACTGAGTTGGGAGTGGGGTATTGACCAGATGGGACAGCCCCCATGGGTGTGTATATGCAAACGCTTTTGTTCTTTTGACTAAATCTTTATGCCTAGCTACTCCTGCGGAGCGAAAGTCAATACCCAACAGTGATGACTTAGAGGAGGCAGTGACTGTTGGAGGACGTAAGAGAAATTGGGCGTGCAAAATTATTCAGCCCCTTTGCTTTCAGTGCAGCAAACTCTCTCCAGAAGTTCAGTGAGGATCTCTGAATGATCCAATATTGACCTAAATGACTAATGATGGTAAATAGAATCCACCTGTGTGTGATCAAGTCTCCGTATAAATGCACCTGCACTGTGATAGTCTCAGAGGTCCGTTTAAAGCGCAGAGAGCATCATGAAGAACAAGGAACACACCAGGGAGGTCCGAGATACTGTTGTGGAGAATTTTAAAGCCGGATTTGGATACAAAAAGATTTCCCAAGCTTTAAACATCCCAAGGAGCACTGTGCAAGCGATAATATTGAAATGGAAGGAGTATCAGACCACTGCAAATCTACAAAGACCTGGCCGTCCCTCTAAACTTTCAGCTCATACAAGGAGAAGACTGATCACAGATGCAGCCAAGAGGCCCATGATCACTCTGGATGAACTGCAGAGATCTACAGCTGAGGTGGGAGACTCTGTCCATAGGACAACAATCAGTCGTATACTGCACAAATCTGGCCTTTATGGAAGAGTGGCAAGAAGAAAGCCATTTCTTAAAGATATCCATAAAAAGTGTTGTTTAAAGTTTGCCACAAGCCACCTGGGAGACACACCAAACATGAGGAAGAAGGTGCTCTGGTCAGATGAAACCAAAATCAAACTTTTTGGCAACAATGCAAAACGTTATGTTTGGCGTAAAAGCAACACAGCTCATCACCCTGAACACCACTGTCAAACATGGTGGTGGCAGCATCATGGTTTGGGCCTGCTTTTCTTCAGCAGGGACAGGGAAGATGGTTAAAATTGATGGGAAGATGGATGGAGCCAAATACAGGACTATTCTGGAAGAAAACCTGATGGAGTCTGCAAAAGACCTGAGACTGGGACGGAGATTTGTCTTCCAACAAGACAATGATCCAAAACATAAAGCAAAATCTACAATGGAATGGTTCAGAAATAAACATATCCAGGTATTAGAATGGCCAAGTCAAAGTCCAGACCTGAATCCAATCGAGAATCTGTGGAAAGAACTGAAAACTGCTGTTCACAAACGCTCTCCATCCAACCTCACTGAGCTCGAGCTGTTTTGCAAGGAGGAATGGGCAAAAATTTCAGTCTCTCGATGTGCAAAACTGATAGAGACATACCCCAAGCAACTTACAGCTGTAGTTGCAGCAAAAGGTGGCGCTAAAAAGTATTAACTTAAGGGGGCTGAATAATTTTGCACGCCCAATTTTTCAGTTTTTTATTTGTTAAAAAAGTTTGAAATTTCCAATAAATTTTGTTCCACTTCATGATTGTGTCCCACTTGTTGATTCTTCACAAAAAATTACAGTTTTATATCTTTATGTTTGAAGCCTGAAATGTGGCAAAAGGTTGAAAAGTTCAAGGGGGCCGAATACTTTCGCAATGCACTGTACCACTGCTTGTACTCAGGGCAGGTGCCAATCTGGGCTGTGGATGACCACATCGTCCAAATAAGCAGCTGCATATGAGCGATGTGGTCTCAAAGTTTTGTTCATCATTTGCTGGAAGGATGCAGGGGCCCTATGCAGACCGAAAGGCATCCGCTTGTATTGAAACGAGCCCTCAGGAGTGGAAAAGGCAGTCTTCTCCTTGGCCGATTCAGTTAGAGGTATTTGCCAATAGCCTTTGGTTAGATCTAGGTGTCAGCGAGTCTGTGGTAGTGAGCCCTTATAGATCCCCAGCTCAGGATTCCCCAGGGCGCAGAGTCTAAGCCCCAGCCTGCTTCTTCACCAGGGCCCCTGATGGTGGGGATGAACTTGCAGCAGACTGGAACCAGGTCGCGGCCCCCAGGTAGGCCCAGCTGAGGATGTGGAGACCGCTGGCGTGTGCAGAGTAAACAGGAGACTATAAGGATATCCAAGAGACAAGCCGAGGTCAGGACAGGCAGCAGACGAAACATAGACGGAGAAACAAAGCCGGGTCGGTACACAGGAAATCAGATACACCAAGGGATACACGGATGGGAGCTCAGAGAACAGTGATGTTGCTTAAGCAAGGAGCAGTGCACTGAGCATGTGTATATATAGGGAAGCACACAGGGAGGTGACCCAGGAATTAATAGACAGGAAAAGGATATAACCCACAGTGGCGCAGGCGACGCCCATAGGAGAACAGAGAAGCCAAACACCACAAGTGAAGATCAGCAGCAAGGATACAAACAAACTACAGGCTAACTTGTGACACTAGGGTTGTTATGTAGCGGGCCTGCCCCAACCTGTCCATGAGTTCGTCGACCCGCGGGTATGCATCGAACTTGGATACACTGTTGAGTTTCCTAAAATCGTTACAAAACCTGATTGTGCCATCAGGTTTTGGGACCAATACTATGCGCTTCGACCACTCACTGTGGGACTCTTCTATCATGTCCAACTCTAACATATTTTTGATTTCCTTTGCGACTGCCTCTCGCCTGGCCTCTGGGATTCTATATGGCTTTAAATTTATGTGTACCCCTGGTTCTGTCACTATATCATGCTGGATCACGTTGGTCAGTCCAGGTAAGGGAGAGAAAAAGTCTCTATTTTTGTACACAAACCCCCTAACGTAATTTTGTTGTGCCACAGACAGGGAATCTGTTATGGGGACGTCAGGTGTTACCGGTACAAGGTCTGCTGGGGCTGGAGATGCTGCTAATAAAGTCTCTCTGTCCTTTCAGGGCTTTAAGAGATTCACATGATAAATTCGTTGTGGTTTCCCTTTCCTTGGTTGGTAGACTTTATAGTTGACCTCTCCCACCCTTTCAATAACTTTAAAGAGACCGTGCCACTTGGCTAGGAACTTACTTTCAACCGTGGGAACCAGTATCAACACTCTGTCCCCGGGGCTGAAAGTACGGACTCTGGCACCCCGATCATAGACCCTCCTCTGGGCTTCCTGAGCTCGCTCCATATGTTTTCGCACCAGTGGCAGGACAGCAGCGATTCTATCTTGCATCAGGGAGACATGCTCTATGACGCTTCTATATGGGGTGACCTCACCTTCCCATGTTTTTTTGGCAACATCCAGCAGCCCCCTGGGATGTCTAGCATACAAGAGCTCAAAGGGAGAATAACCTGTGGACGCTTGCGGAACCTCTCGTATGGCAAACATAAGATATGGGAGCAAAAAATCCTAATTTCTCCCCATCTTTGTCAACCACCGTTTTTAGCATACTTTTCAAGGTTTTATTAAATCTTTCGACCAAACCATCTGTTTGGGGGTGGTAGACAGAGGTACGGAGATGGGAGATTTTATATAATCTATAGATTATGTAAAAGTGCTCATGCTAAATCCAGTGCTCAAAGACCATGTGTAGTAAGTGCACAAAGAAATCAGATTGCATTTGACATACAGTGCTCTAGTGTTTCCTCATAGGGTACAATATTGGGAGATATATATATATATATATATATATATATATATATATATATATATATATGTGTGAATATATAATGGATAATGTAAACAATAAGTGCTGCAAAGTGGATTTATAATCAATGATGCAAAAAAATTAAAAAGTGCAGAAAATCAGTGCAACAAAGTGATTGCAGGTATGAAAGTCTGTGCAATATTTCCAGGGATGTGTGTTCAAATCCGAGTGATCCACCTCGTGAGCTGTGAAAAACTAATATGCTCACCAGAAATGGGCAGGTCACACAGACCTAAAATGCTCAAACAACACTCCAGATCCTTGGGATACACGCTCTCCTCCTCCTCACTCCTCCAGAAAGGGTCCCCTAGATATCTCAGTCAATAGGGTATAAATGGGAAACAAGAAGCTGCAATAGTGTAATCCTGTTTATTTAAAATATGAGGCAAAATATAAGTGGATGCTTACATAAAGAGTGCCCGCCTGGCACAGGAAGGATTGCCAAAGTTGCTATGTGAAAGCCTCAGTAGTAAGGAGTATTCTCCCTTTTGAAAGCCTGGTAGCGTGGCAGCGGTCAGTGTGCGTTCCACTGCCGAAGAGGAAATTATGTCACTGGTTCAAGATGCCCGGGCGATGTTTAGACCACAATGCATTTTGCAAATTGCGTGATTGGGAAGTCTACACATCGCCCCGCCCTGTAACGTGAGAATTACCTACCCCGTGAGAATTACCTACCCTCGTCACTTCCGGCCAGGAACAGCTGAGCAGCGCAGGAGTGCGCATGCTCATAGCCCAGGATACCTAATGGGACAACAGAGGAGCTGACTAGTGCGCATGCGCACTAGTATGGAAATATGTCGGTGTACCGTGAATAAAATGTACCCACGCCGCGGTTACATAAAACAGCTGGGCTGCATTACGAGTCATCTCCGCTCCTGTCCTGGTCACTTCCCTGCTCTCGGCAAGTAAATATAAAAGCGTCTGGCGGTTCCGTGATTTATGTTTTCATACAGCCGCCGCCGCTTTTATATTTACTATCCGAGATGAGGGAAGTGACCGGGACAGGAGTGGAGATGACTCGTATTGCAGCACAGTTATTTTAATGTAAACGCCGCATTACATACAGTGGCGTGAACTGGAAGTGACGAGGGGTAGGTTTTTCTCACGGGTAGGTAATTCTCACGGAACACCGGCGGATTAATATACACCTCCCACTTCTCTGATTGGATGAAAGCATGGCAGAATGTTCACCAGCTGGCTTAGTTGTATATAATCACAGTTTAAGACACAGCTTGATACTAAAAATCGTTAATATTTGATAGATATGGCAGGCAGATGGATAATAATAATCAAGGTGTATAACCAGATTTACAATGTTAGAGTGTATGTTAAAACCGGCTGAAACATAGCAACTTCCGCCATCCCTAACATAATGTCATAGCCCTAATAATAATCATAATATCTATATAAATTATATATATATAAATTATATATAATGCAAGACTGCAAATTATTTAATGTCTAAAAAAGACGATATAATAGCACCATCTACTGATCATGTATGGTAATACCCAAATATACTTGATGTGTGTGTTTAGTAAATAATTAATGAACTGTGTTACCATATATTGCAGAAACTGGGAATGCATTATAAATCCACAATAGTTCAGAAAAAAGGGGGTATAACAAATAAAAATAACCCAAAACTAAAATATATAGACATATACAGATACATGTTTATATCATGAAATGGTTTTAAAAAAATGGTCTAAAAAAAAAAAATTGACCTAAAACCAGCACCACCTACTGATCATATGAGATTATCCCCAAGTATATAAGGTGTTGAAATGCAGGATCTGAAAAATACTGGTCCTTATATAGCTGCCAAAAAAAAGGAATCTTTGTTGAAGAGATAGACTAATGTAACTTGTTAATGATACGAGTGTGTGTGAATCTTATTTTAGTCAGAAAATTCATATGATAAAAATTGGTATGTAAAAAGTGAATTAATGTACACCCAGTTTATTGTTCCTATAGTAACACCTCATCTAGTATACTATATTGAAAGGTAGAGATCAGGTGACTCCTCCGTGCATGATCATAATGTCAGTGACATGCTGCTGGAGGATACGCAGCAATTTGAAAGCTGTGATTTTGGTTCGCAGGTTGATGAAGGGACTAACGTGAGCCCAGAGAGAGGGGGTGACAATGACAGACAGGAAACTAGCAGTCATGTTGCCACAGCTGCAGCAAACTGCCAAGTTTGCTCCAGTGACAAGGAGGGAGGGGATGATGAGGTCACTGACTGTACTTGGGTGCCTGACCGGATAGAGGAGGAAAGTGAGGGGGAGGAGGAGGCAAAACTCCAATGAGGAAGGATGTGCTCCAGGGGCCGCCATAGGAGTAGCCAACCTATTGCATCACAGCACAGAGCTCCACAGGTGCAGGGTGCTGCAAACTCCCCGCAGACTTCAAAAAGTTTAT
Organism: Pelophylax lessonae; assembly: GCF_965119305.1. Lineage (NCBI taxonomy): Eukaryota > Metazoa > Chordata > Amphibia > Anura > Ranidae > Pelophylax > Pelophylax lessonae. Next base: position 736,765,666 of record NC_138768.1, read on the forward strand.
TAGTGTGGGTTTTTTTCAGCACATGTGCAGTAGACCGCAGCATTGCTGTTTGCAACATCTGTCTGAAGCCGATCAAGCGTGGCCAGAACACCAGCCGCTTGAGCACCACATGCTTGACAAGACATATGACGACCTGCCATGCAGTCCGTTGGCAACAGCACCTAAAAGAGCCACAAGAGCAAAACAAGCATACTTCACCTTGCTCCTCATCTGGGATCTCTAACCCTACTATACCTCATGCCTTCTCAAATACCAGCATTGAAAGGGATGATGGTATAGCAATGAGTACCACAGAAACTTGCACCCAAACTGCTAGCAGTACACCACTGCTTGATTTGAGCATTAGGCAAATTATCACTATCCCAGTTGCTGAACCGTAGAAAGAAATATTGTCCCAGCCATCCAAATGCTCAGCGTCTTAATGCTAGCTTGGCCAAATTGCTAGCATTACAATTGCTGCCTTTTTATCTGGTAGACTCTGCTCCCTTTCGCAAATTTGTAGTATGTGCTGTACCACAGTGGCAGGTACCAAAAAGGCATTTCTTTTCACGTAAGGCCATTCCAGCTCTCAACCGTCATGTTGAAGGTAGTGTTTTGGCCTCGTTGGACAGAGCGGTCAGCAGGAAGGTGCACATTACTGCCGACTCTTGGTCCAGCAGGCATTAACAGGGACGTTACATTTCCTTCACGGCACACTGGGTAACTCTGCTGGCAGCTGGGAAGGATGCAGGACAGGGATCAGTGTTGCAGCTTGTTATGCCACCGTGCCTCCAAAAAGCTGGTGCTGGTTCTGCCACATCTGGCTACTCCGCCACCTCCTCCTCTTCTTCTTCTACCTCCATGTCCTCTTTTGCTCAATTGTCCTCTGAAGCAGCAGTGCTCCCTAAGCGTTCTATGCAAGCAGTCAGGCTAAAAGATGCCATGCCGTACTTCAGTTGGTCTGTCTGGGGGATAGGAGTCAGACTGGGGCAGAGATTCTGTCAGCTCTGCAGGGGCAGGCTCAGAGATGGTTGACGCCATGACAGCTTGAGCCAGGAATGGTTGTATGCGACAATGGCACCAACTGTCTCTCTGCCCTCCGACAGGGACACTCGACACATGTTCCATGCTTGGCACATGTCCTGAATCTGGTGGTGCAGCGTTTCTTGAGCAGATACCCCTGCTTCCAAGATCTCCTGAGGCAGGCCAGAAAAGTCTGGCCATTTCCGCCGTTCGTACAATGCCAGTGCTCGCATATCTGACATTCAACCTGCCCGCCAACCGCCTCATTTGTGACATGCCCACCAGGTGGAACTCAACATTGCAACAAGCAAAGCTGCAGCGGCTGCACACGCAGCAGAGGGCCATCAATGAGTACCTGTGTGAGTATGGCACAAGGACAGGCTCAGGGCAGCTTGGGTTCTTTTCACCACACCAGTGGCTTTTGATAAAGGATGCATGCACCGTCCTGTCCATTTGAGGAGGCCACAAGGATGGTGAGTCGTGACGATGCATGCATCAGCGACACTATCCCTCTAGTCTACCTGCCAGCACACGTTTCGTGGAATCATGGACAGGGCAAAAAAGGCAATTTAGGTTTGGGTTTTTAAGGTGCTGTCACAAAATTTTCTTAACGATTGTTTAAAATGCAAAAAGATTTTTATTTATAAATCAACATATAAAAAGTCATCATAAAATTGGTTTTATGCAAATGTCAATAAACCAAACTTTTCTCGACATGTTTCGCTAGAAAATCATAGCTCCTTTAGGAGATTTTATCTGGATATTACTCTGCATTAGATGACAATAAACAAGAAATAATGTTATTTATTACAAAAAACTACAAAGCATATCACAATTAAATCACAGTTATATCACACTTATAATTACCATAGCAAACCGTATGTTTAACATCTGCAGAATTTACCCACAGAACACTGCATTCTGCTCAGTCAACTGCATCTTCAAATTTACAGGGGAAAGCCCTCCTAAAGGACCATAAGTGCCAAGAAAGAACAACTAGGTTTTGAATCAAATTGGTGCTTATTTCGATAGATATCAGTGTACCACAAGAGGCATTAGGAGTCAGATTCTCAACACCTGAGGAAACAAGATTAACACCATTAGACTAACGGGCCATACACACTATAAGATTTTCTGAAGACTTTTTCCTTCAGATTTACCTTTTCTATGTAGTGCAAGTGCCTGCCAGATTGCATACAAATTGAAAGTGTTTAGGTTTGACCTCATATTATATGGTTTTGGTAAATCTAAAGGAAAAAATCTTCAGAAAATCTTATAGTGTGTATGGCCCATTAGGATGGCCATACATGTTCAATTTTCTTGTACAATTTTCTGTTAGATTTACCATAAGCCATATAATATGGGGTCAAAAACTAAACACCACTTTCAATTGTATCCTATAAGGCAGGCCTTTGTACTACATAGTTGAAGGTAAATCTAAAGAAATTGTACAGAAAATTGTGAGAAAATTGTATAATGTATGGCAAGCCTTATCAATTCCATTTTTTCTCAAACTTTTGTGCCTGATAATCCAATGATTCCTATATACAAAAAAAAGTACCTTAACTCGCTAATGCCCACTCAAAGTTTTGACTGTCAGAAATTAAACAGTTTTTTTATCTATTAAGCCATCATTAAAGGCCTTACTCAATAATTTTTTTAATTTAATATTCATCCGACCAATATAATCACTTGATACCATCCAGTACCATTGTTTATCATCCAAAATTTCCATAACCATAGCTCTATACTGCTGCTTGTACATCACCACTAGGTTACCACCGTTATCTGATTGCTCCAAAGACACCCACTCCCACACCGTAACTCCAAAGACACCCACTATATATGCCCTTCCAAAGATACATAAAAGCATGAGTAGTCCACTAGGATGGCCAATAGTCTCATGGAATGGTTGTTTGACTGAACCTGCAAGTCAACTTGTTGAGGACTATCTCCATCCACACGTTAGATCCTTGAGTTTCTATATTCAGGATACATCAGACCTGACTGAATTTCTATTCCAGAGGGGGCCTGGTTGGCTGCTATAGATGTGGAGGCCCTGTACAACTCCATTCCCCATTCCCTAGGGGTTTGAGTTGTAGAGGGTTTCCTTTCAGAGCGAGGTGTGCCAGCCAGTAGGTACAACAGATTTGTTTTGAGTCTGTTGGAGTTTGTGTTATCTAACAATGTATTTATGTTTGATTGTTTCCACTACCTCCAGGTACAGGGTGTAGCAATGGAGACCAAGTGTGCCCCATCCTACGCAAACCTGTACCTCGGGGGGTGGGAACGTGATATATTTTCTAAGGATGATTTGCTTGAGTTTGCAGCTAAATTACTGATCTTGAGAAGATTTATTGAGGACGTGTTTATTGTATGGACAGGCTCTAGGGAAGAACTGACAGTCTTTATGAATATTTTGGGAGTCAATGACTTCAATCTAAAATTGACAATGTCTTGTAGCCAGAATGTCATTGACTTCCTGAATGTTCAGGGTTTTTGTTAACCCTGACCGCTAGGGTTGCCACCTCATCCCTTTAAAACAGAACACATATTAATTACACAGGTTCTGTGGCTGATTAAGGTGGTAATTAAACTCACTTGGAGCCTTCTCTGCATTAAATTAGCCTCAGAACCTGTGTAATTAATTTGTGTTCTGTTTTAAAGGGATGAGGTGGCAACTCTACTGACCGCACTCTGGGCTCATCATTGTTTAGGAAGCCCTCTGCTGGCAATACCATATTGCATGCAACAAGATCGCACCCAGTATCTTTAATTCAAAGCATACCCTACAGTCAATACCTTAGATTAAAACGAAACTGTAGTCATCAGGCAGACTTGTCAATGAGGCCAAGGCATTACAGGAGAGACTACTGGTCAGAGGCTATAGTAGGTCACGTCTCAAAAAGGCCTATCATCGGGGCCAATAGTCATGATAGGACAAAATTGATACATTAAAAAAAATCCAAATCAACTGTAGATAATAAAGTTAGACTCATTACCAAATATTCTAGCCATCACAACAAGGTACGAGGGATAATGGGAAGATACTGGCATCTGCTAAAGGCTGATGACATTGTATCTCACTGTGTGAGTGGTCGTCCACAAATCACATTTAGGCTCCTTTCACACTACGTCAGTTGTCATCCATTTTTCGTCAGTTGTTATCCGTCTTTCATCCGTTGTCATCCGTTTTTACATAGAGATGCATTGATGTCCGTTTTTCATCCGTCAACGGATGGATGAAAAACTGACAAACTGACAGCGTGTGTGAAAGGGGCCTTAGACGTGCGTCTTCTTTAAAGGATCAATTGGTCAATAGCCATTTTCAAAATAGAAGCAGGAGGGGAGATCCCAGAGTATTTGGTACAAAGCCATGTGGAAAATGTAATTTTTGTCATTTGGTAATGAATGCTCAGGAAATAAGATTGTCCAATGGACAAATCTATAGGCCAAACTTTCAAGCCAACTGTCAGACAGTTGTAATAGTTTACTATATGATCTGTGACTGTAAGGTTTTTTACATTGGAAAAACCAAAAGACCTTTTTTTCATACAATGCAATTTTTTGCATTGGATCATATTCCAACCCATGAAAGAAGAGGAGATATAGATCAGCTGTTGCTCCAATGCGAATCCAAATGGATACATACCCTCAAGGCGACTAAATTCCCAGGACTTAATGATTCCCTAAGTTTCAATAAGGGAGGCTTTTTTTGCCCACCTATTACTTAAATCTTCTACTAATATGTTTTTCTACTATTTACCCTTTCTATACGGTAATTGGTTTAAGGTATGCACAAGAGTAGATAGATGTTCACAATGGAAACGGATTATTGCATACAAAATACAATTGAAATGTAATGAATTGTTGTTTGAATATGTTGGATTTGAAATGCGGTATGCTGTTTCCTTGCTCAGTCTGCTATATGGCCACTAGATGGCATTGTGAAAAATAAGCATCATTTTTGCTAACTCGCAATTGATGGATGGGTGACCATATGGATGCCTGGGGGGCAGTGGGTATTCCGGTCATGGTCACCTGCCTGACTGCTGTGGCGGGATATGGACACTTCCCCTTATATGACTGCTGGTATGTTGTTATCCTCCTCGCCTCTGTTGGCACACTCCTGTAGCCTTTGGATGGTTGAGGATTTTCCAAGATGGCGTCGGATGAGGATAGTGTTAATTGATGTCACTTCCCCCCCCCACCATCTTGCGCATGCGCAGTGGGGATTGCGCCTCCAGAAGCGTTCCAATGGACACGGGAGGTGAGAGGTATAAATAGGGGGGAGATATGCGGAGCTAATGATGCTGCAACCACAGGGGCAAATGCTTATGTTCCAAGAACAGGACAATCTAGGTGAGATGATACAAACTTTTGTTTTTTTTGTAAGGGAAAAGATCTAGTCCCAATTTTAACTTGGTTGTGGGATTAAAGCAGCATTGTCTCATTGCAGGTGTTTGGAGGGGCTTCTCTGCCCTTCTTAACAGAAGGAAAAGATACCTTTTCAACATTGAAAAGTAAACTGGCGTCTGCTGTTGCTCTGAGGCAACTCAGAGAGATATGTCTGCATCTATTTGAGTGTGCATTAGCGATTTAAGGTACTTGTTTTGTATAAATGAATCATTGGATTATCAGGCACAAAAGTTTGAGAAAAAAGGGAATTGATTAGTCTAATGGTGTTAATCTTGTTTCCTCAGGTGTTGAGAATCTGACTCCTAATGCCTCTTGTGGTACACTGATATCCAACTAAATAAGCACCAATTTGATTCAAAACCTAGTTGTTCTTTCATGGCTCTTATGGTTCTTTAGTGGAGCTTTCCCCTGTAAATTTGAAGATGCAGTTGACTGAGAAGAATGCAGTGTTCTGTGGGTAAATCCAGCAGATGTTAAACATACGGTTTGCTATGGTAATTATAAGTGTGATATAACTGATTTAATTGTGATATGCTTTGTAGTTTTTTGTAATAAATAAAATTATTATTTGTTTATTGTCAGCTAATGTGAATAATATCCAGACAAAATCTCCTGAAGAAGCTATGATTTTCTAGTAAAACATGTTGTGAAAAGTTTGGTTTATTGACATTTGCATTAAATCAATTTTATGATGACTTCTTACATGTTGATTTATAAATAAAAATCTTTTGAATTTTAAACAATTGTTTTTTGTGACAGCACCTTAAAAACCCAAACCTAAATTGCCTTTTTTGCTATTCAAATCTAGGGTGTGGTGCATGTAATTAAATGGGCCATTCATTCATTTAGCATTTCTCCATGGACAGGGTACTTGAGGCAGAATAGGCAGAGGAAGAGGAGGGCTTTCTTTCCTCACAAGGCCCCCTTTATGCAGATATCATTCCTGCAGGGCCACAAAACACACAGGAGGAAGAGGAGGCGGAGGATTGCGGCAGCATTGATGTAGACGATAGCATACAGCAGTCTTCATAGGATGGTTTTGATTCCCCAGAAACCCCAGGAGTTGTACATGGTTGGGGAGAGGTTGCTCCTGACAATGACATCCTTAGTGACCCAGAGGACTCAGAAGCTAATGCCTCCGCCAACTTACGTTGTTGCATGGGCTCCCTGATTTTGCAAAGCCTGCGAAAGGACCCGAGGATTTGTACTATCAAGGAGAGGGATAATTACTGGTTGGCAACCCTTCTTGATCCACGTCACAAGGGTAAAGTTGCAGAGCTCATCCAGCCTTTGCAGAGGGAGCAGAGGATAAAACATCTTGAGGAGGCCTTGAAAAAAAAAATCTGTGTACCACCTTTCCAGACACTGGGATGTTAACATTCTCTGGACGGGTTTCTGAGGCATCGTTCAACCAAAGGAGGAGCGGTGGAGAAGGCGGCCGGCTGACCGATGCCTTTAAACAATTCTTTATTCCTCAGCAGCACCCAGGGCTGTTAGGTTTAAGCAACCATTGGCAACAATATGGGAGGGTCTGTGCGGGAAAACCTCAGACAAAACAGGAATAAAAATAATCACCATTCACTATCAACTTACACAAAACTGAGAGGGGTATATGCCAGTGTTAATTTCATCGACTAAAACCGACTAAAACGTTTTCGTCGACTATATTAAAACAATTTTAGTCGACTACAATACGACTAAAACTAAAACAATTCAGATGACTAAAATACAACTAAAACTAAAATGGCATTTTAGTCATAAGACTAAAATAAGGCTAAAACTAAAATGGCATTTTAGTCAAAAGACTATAACTAAAACTAAATCAAAATTTGCTGCCAAAATTAACACTGGTGCATGCTCAAAGCTTAATACCATAAATAATAACATATTAGATTTTTCACTCCAGGACCAGCAGTAGTATATAATGAGTTTGGAAATTGTAGAGAAATGCTTAAATAATGTATTAAAAATTACAATTGAACTACACCCATTTGATTATAGAGAACTAAAATGAGTTATAGTCGACTAAAATGTAGGACGTTTTAGTCGACTTAAATGTAGGACGTTTTAGTCGACTAAAATGTACTGGAGTTTTAGTCGACTAAATACGACTAAAACTAAAACACTTGCAGAAGGCTAAAATGGGACTAAAACTAAAATGCCATTTTAGTCCTAAGACTAAGACTAAAACTAAATTGAAATTTGCTGCCAAAATTAACACTGGTATATGCAAATGCCAGGAGCCTAGCTAATAAAATGGATGAGTTGGAAATGTTAGTACATGAAGAGGACATAAACCTTGTGGGAATAACGGAAACTTGGTTCGACCCCTCACATGACTGGCTGGCCAATATCCAAGGGTATTCGGTGTACCTGAAGGACAGGGTAGGAAAAAGAGGGGGAGGGGTTTGTCTCTATGTCAAGAACAATGTAAGGGTGATAGAGAGGAGTGATATTACGGAAGGGATGAGTATGGAGTATAGAATCCGTATGGGAAGAACTCCACAGGGAAGAAGAAAAGAGAAAAGTAATCGTGGGGGTTTGATATAGGCCACCCAACCAAAGGGAGGAAGTAGAGCTGGAATTTATATCACTGTTGGGAAAAGTGGCAAAACTGGGATCAGTCATCATATTGGGGGACTTCAATTATCCCGACATTGACTGGGAAGAGGGGACTACACACTCACAGAAGGCCCGTCTATTCATGGAAACCTTACAGGACAACTACATGTCTCAGTTGGTGGATTCTCCTACTAAAGAAAATGCAGTCCTGGATCTATTGATCACTAATGACCCCGACCTAATCTCGGAGGTAGGAGTCCAGGACAACCTGGGCTCTAGCGATCACAGGATGATCACATTTAGCGTAAATCAGGGCTCAAAATTGAAAGTCCTGAGCTACTAGCCAGGCCTTAAGGGTTACTCGCCACCAGTTGCCCCACCCAACTCCTAACCTGCCCCGCCCCTAATTCCACTCCTAAATACGCCCTCATAAATTATCTCATAAAATTACACTGTTAAATGTTTTTGCATTAATGCAGAAGTTACAAAAATAAATATTAATAACAAAGATTTCAGTGCCCATCAGTGCAGCCTCATCAGTGCCCATCAAGGGTCTGGAGGGCGGGGGCTGAAGAGCACTAAGGGGCTGGAGGGGGGAGGCTGAAGAGCACTGGGGGGCTAGAGAGGGGGGGGGCTGGAGAGCACTGGGGGGGGCCGAAGAGCACTGGGGGGGCTGAAGAGCACTAAGGGGCTGGAGGGGGAGGCTGAAGAGCACTGGGGGGCTAGAGAGGGGGGCTGAAGAGCACTGGGGGGGCTGAAGAGCACTAAGGGGCTGGAGGGGGAGGCTGAGGAGCACTGGGGGGCTGAAGAGAGGGGGGCTGAAGAGCAATGGGGGGCTGGAGAGCACTGGGGGGGGGGGCTGAAGAGCACTGGGGGCTGGAGAGCACTGGGGGGGGGGCTGGAGGGGGGGCTGAAGAGCACTGGGAGGGCTGGAGAGGGGGGGGCTGAAGAGCACTAAGGAATATGGAAAGATCAATTCCTCTATATGCAGCCGCCCCACCGCTCCTCCTATCCAGTCACACAGGGAGGTTGCTTAATCCTCGGGCACTCACCTTCTTCCAGCCCCCAGGAGCAGATGATGACGAGAGGAGATGATCAGTGTAAATACCGGCTTGACACCCCCCGCACCCCCCCTTGGTATGCCACTGTTGGCCGGATGACAGAGCGCGGATCATGCCACTGTAACAGCTTTAATTGTAATTGCCGGGCGCTCGCCGACACACACAGTCCTGCCTCCTAGCCCGGCTCCTTTGATAGACGTCACACGTCCTGGTTGGCCAGGTGTTCTGTCTTCCAAAGAAGCTGGGCTAGGAGGCAGGACTGTGTGTCGGAGAGCGCCCGGCAATTATAATTAAAGCTGTTACAGTGGGATGATCCGCGTTCCGCGTTCTGTCATTATCGGTCAGCTTTCCTCTTCCTCTCTCTCTTCCCCGGAGCAGCCCCACGCTCGCCCTACATAATTTCCACTCGCAAAATGCGAGCAGGCGAGTAGAAAATTTGAGGGCTGGCGTAAATAACAATATAACAAGGCAAGTGGGGAACTTAAGAACCCTAAACTTCAGAAGGGCAAGCTTTCCCAAATTGTGCTCCATGATGGAAAGGGTAAACTGGGACCAAACCCTAGGAACACTGACCACGGAGGAAAAATGGGATTGCTTTAGGAACATATTAGAGCTGCACGATTCTGGCCAAAATGAGAATCACGATTTTTTAGCTTGGAATAAAGATCATGATTCTCTGTGTAACAAAAAAAAATTGGAATAACTTTACTGTTACGTTTTTTTTTTTTTATTCATTAAAGTCTATTAATTGTGTTTGAAAGACTGCTGCGCAAATACAGTGTGACATAAAATATTACAACAATCGCCATTTTATTCTGTAGGGTCTCTGCTAAAAAAATATATAAAATGTTTGGGGGTTCGAGATCGCGATTTTCATACGATTAATCGTGCAGCTCTAGAACATATTAAACAAATGCATCTCGCAGTGCATTCCTATGGGAAATAAATTTAGAAGAGACAAAGCCAAACCTGGCTGGCTAAACCGTAATGTTAAAAAACGTATTAAGGGAAAAAAAATGGCCTTCAAGAAATATAAATCAGAGAGCACAGTATCGGCTTTCAAGCAATACAAGGAGGCAAATAAGAAAAGTAAATACGAAATCAAAATGGCTAAAATCAACTTTGAGAGACAAAAAGCGGAGGATAGTAAAAAGAACCCAAAGAAATTCTTTAAATATATCAACAGCAAAAAAACTAGGGCAGAGCATATTGCACACATAATTAACGATGATGGGAGGATGGTTACAGAGGACACTGAAAAGGCAACCGTGCTGAACGCCTTTTTCTCGTCAGTCTTTACTCAGGAAAAGGAGGGGTACACTGACCCTGACTATATGGTTAGTGGTAATACACAGGACTTGCCACTATGGCTAACAGAGGGTGAAATTAGGGAAAGGCTGGATAAAATTAACACAAATAAATCACCAGGCCCGGATGGCGTACATCCGAGAGTACTCAAGGAACTTAGTAAGGTTATATCTAGACCACTGTTCCTGATCTTTGCTGACAGTATTATGACAGGAAATGTACCAGGGGATTGGAGGAAAGCTAACGTGATACCGATATTCAAAAAAGGGCAGAGTCCCGGGAAATTATAGGCCTGTCAGTCTGACATTGATAGTATGTAAACTTCTGGAGGGGATGATAAGGGACTATATCGTAGAGTTTGCTAAAGACAACAACATCATCAGCATTAACCAGCACGGGTTTACAAATGGGCGTTCTTGTCAAATCAATCTCTTAACATTCTACGAGGAGGTGAGCTGTGAGCTAGATAGGGGGAGACCAGTGGATGTGGTGTACCTGAATTTCGCTAAGGCATTTGATACAGTTCCCCACAAGCGCTTAATTTATAAAAAAAAGGTCTGCAGGCATCGACCGCAAGGTCTGCTCTTGGATACGGAACTGGCTAAAAGGGCGTGTCCAAAGGGTGGTAATAAATAGCGCATACTCCGACTGGTCTGAGGTGGTAAGTGGGGTCCCCCAAGGCTCAGTCCTGGGACCAACCTTGTTCAATTTATTCATAAACAGCATTGAGGACGGGATCAGTAGCTCTATATCCGTTTTTGCAGATGACACAAAATTGGGCAGGTCAATAACTGCACAGCATGAAGCAGATATCCTACAGGATGACCTGGACAAAATAACGGAGTGGGCAACGACATGGCAAATGAGGTTTATTGTGGAGAAGTGTAAGGTTTTGCACTTGGGGACTAAAAACATAAAAGCACAATACACTTTAGGGGGGGAACCTTTGGGGAAATCAAAAATGGAGAAAGATCTGGGAGTCCTGGTAGAGGATAGACTAAGCAATAGCATGCAATGTCAAGCGGCAGCTGCCAAAGCCGGCAGAATAGTAGCATGCATAAAGAAAGGGATGTATTCCAGAGATTAAACTCTAATCCTTCCACTTTATAAAACTCTGGTCCGACCACATCTGGAGTATTCTGTCCAGTTCTGGTCGCCGGTCCTCAGGAGGGATGTGTTGGAGCTGGAGAAAGTCCAGAGAAGGGCAACTAAACTGATTAGGGTATTGGAGGACCTTAATTATGAAGAGCGTCTGCAATCGCTTGATTTATTCTCCCTGGAGAAGAGACGTCTGAGAGGGGACATGATAGCAATTTAAAAATATCAAAATGGTGATCTCAGCATAGAAAAAGAGCTATTCAGTCGGAAGGATTGCATGAGGACTAGAGGGCATACAATGCAATTAGAGGAGAAGCGTTTTAACCTCAGGCAACGTGGGGGGTTCTTTACTGTTAGGGCTACAAGATTGTGGAATTCTCTACCACAAGAGGTGGTTTCTGCGGGAAGTATGGTGGCATTCAAAAAACTCTTAGACGTACATCTCAAGAATCAGAACATTAAGGGGTATGAGAGATGATTACGGCCACATACACCTACACAGGTTGAACTAGATGGACTATTGTCTTTATTCAACCTCACCTACTATGTAACTATGTAACATCTCCATTATATGGTGCATGAATATCTAGGCACAAGAGCAGACTTGAAGACCTTTCCAGCTGAGCATCCACTGGGTTACTAGGTCTTGAGGATGGACCACTGGCCAGAACTTGCTCAATATGCAATGGAGCTACTTACTGGTCTGTCCTGCTTCCAGCGTGCTTTCCGAACGGGTGTTCAGTGCTGATGGAGGTTTTGTGATGGACAAAAGAGTGCATCTGTCCACAGACTGTTGACCAGCTGACTTATCAAAATGAATCAGTCCTGGATCAACAACAGCTATCAAGCCCCTGATACTGATGTAACTGATTGAATTTGCTAGGGGTCTGCCATCCCTTGAAGACTGCATATGCTTCCTATCCTATTCCTCAACTTTGATTCTGCTAGCTTCCAACAATGTTTTTGGTCACCACCAGCCCACAAGGCCTAATTTTTCTGCACTTGTATGACAGGTGCATACAATTTAAATGTCATATGTCATTTTTAACAGCAGTCACTGTCCCTGTGCCCTGCGCCCAGCAAGAGTAACGAGGGGTTACGGTGTTCAGGCACCACCAACACCAAAGGCCCAATTTTTTGCACCTGTATGACAAGTACATGCGATTTCAAATTTGTATGGAACTCTTACCAGCAGGTCCCGTTCCTGCATCCAGCAAGAGTAACTGTTACATCGCATTCACATTGATCCGACTTGTCAGGTGACTTGTCAGCCTGACAAGTCGCGGTCCGTCAGCTCCCATCGTGTAGTACAGGAGCCGTTCTAATAGGAGCGACACAAGTGGCTACTTCGGGGCGACCTGGAGGCGACTTGCATAGACATTCATTTTTTGAAGTCCGTGCAAGTCACGCAGAAGTCGAAACGAAGAAACTTCACAGGTCGTCCCCTAAGTCGGAGCGACGTAATGTGAATGGAGGCTGAGGGGTTATAGTGTTCAGGCACCACCAACAGCAAAGGCCGAATTTTTGACACCTGTATGACGAGTACATGAGATTTCAAATTTGTATGAAATTCCTACCAGCAGGTCCCGTTCCTGCGCCCAGCAAGAGTAACTGTGAGGGCTTATGGTGTTCAGGCACCACCAACAGCAAAACCCCAATTTTTGGCACCTGTATGACAACTTAAGTACATGAGATCTTTGCCAATTTCAAATTGGTATGGAATTTTTACCAGCAGGGCCCGTTGCTGCTCCCAGCAAGAGTAACTGCGATGGGTTGCTGTATTCAGGCACTACCAACAACCAAGGCCCAATTTTTCTGCACCTGTATGACAAGTACATGCAATTTCAAATTTGTATGGGATTGTTACCAGCAGGGCCCGTTCCTACGCCCAGCAAGAGTAACTGTGAGGGGTTATAGTGTTCAGACACCACCAACAACCAAGGCCCAATTTTTGGCACCTGTATCACAAGTACATGAGATCTCAAATTTGTATGGAATTCTTACCAGCAGATCCCGTTCCTGCGCCCAGCAAGAGCAACCGCAAGGGGTTGTGGTGTTCAGGCACCACCAACAACCAAGGCCCAATTCTTCTGCACCTGTATGACAAGTATATGCGATTTCAAATTTGTATGGAATTTTTACCAGCAGGGCCCGTTCCTGCGCCGAGCAAGAGTAACTGCGAGGGGTTGCGGTGTTCAGGCACCACCAACAACCAAGGCCCAATTTCTCTGCACCTGTATGACAAGTACATGCGATTTCAAGATTTGTATGGAATTTTTAGTAGCAAGGCCAGTCCCTGTGCCCAGCAAGAGTAACTGTGAGGGGATGCAGTGTTCAGGCACCACCAACAATCAAGGCCCAATTTTTTTTCTGCACCTGTATGACATGTAAATGCGATTTTTAATTTGTATGTATATTTGTATATGACATTTCTTCCTTTAGAAATGTCAGTATTGCTGCCACAGGCTACATACATTGTACAGATGCGCTACTTTACAGGCACATTAAGGGGACCCCCCAGGCACGATATTTAAAGGAATTTTTCATTTTTATAGTTTCACTTTAAGCCTCATTAAAATCAGTAAATCACTGCTCCTTTAAAAACGATCGTTTTAAAAACATTTTTTTCATTGCTACATGTTCCCCAGGTAAGTACCCGGACCCCCATACACTTTTTTGGGACAATAACTTGCATTTAAGCCTCCAAATATAGGACCTTTGATTTTTGACTTTCGAGTCTCATAGACTTCAATAGAGTTCGTTTGTTCGAACTAACTTTTCCTCTGTTCGCGGTGTTCTGGTGCGAACCAAACCGGGGGGTGTTCGGCTCATCACTAATGGAGATTGTACTCCAGAGAGGGAAATCAGAAAGTTCAGTTAAAACGTAGAACTGTTCCTAGTAATCAATTTTTCACTGTTGGAAATTCTTTTGTTTACATTCAGCTGTCAGAGGGAAAACCTGCTGACAGCTGATGAGTCATCAGTTGTGAAGGACGCCACGCCCCCCCTTAACAACCAGGTATTTTTCACACAGAATTTGAATCGGTCGATCCATTTTCGATTGATCCGAATTTGAATGGTTCCAGCTATGTGGCATTAGTTAGAAAATGAATAAAGTAAACGAAACTAAATGAATTTCATTCTATTGTCATTCTGTCATTCGTAGATTCGGATACATCTGATTTTCTGAATAACCAAAAATTGCACATGTCTAGCAAGGACCTCATGTGTGCACTTGTTAACTCCTTCAGTCTCGTAGCCATGTGATGAGATCATGGATCTCTGTACTGTGGGTTCGGGTTACAGTTTCTACTGGAAACCAACAGCTGGGGAGGGAGCCAGAACATTGACCCTCTTGCTACCACAGGACCTGTCACCTTTACAAGGTACCACGTCTAACTACTGATTGCATTGGGACTTGAACTAGTGCTTGGCTATCCATAGCAATTACACCACTCCCCTTGCTTGACTTGCCGAGTAGACCTTTTGTAAATGTAGAGCTTTGTACCCCACATGTGCTTTACTAACCCAGGTTCCTTTGATATACAGAACCAACATGCACCCCTTAACTACTTCTGGACCGGAAGATTTTCCCCCTTAATGACCAGGCCATATTTTGTTTCGGCACTTTGTTACTTTAACGGACAATTGCGCGGTCGTGGGAAGCTGTACCTAAATAAAATTTGTCCTTTTTTTCCCCACAAATAGAGCTTTCTTTTGGTGGTATTTTGATCACCTGTGCAATTTTTATTTTTTGCGCTATAAACAAAAAAATAGCGACAATTCTGAAAAAAAAAAATATATATTTTTTCACATTCTGCTATATGACATTCTCAAAAAAAAAAATTGCAATAAGTGTATTTTTATTGGTTTGCGCAAAAGTTATCGCGTCTACTAACTACGGGAAAGATTTATGTCATTTTTTTTTTTTTTTGCTAGTAATGGTGGTGATCTTTTGATTTTTAGCGGGACTGCGACATTCCGAAGGACAGATTGGACCCCTAACTGACATTTTTGACACTTTTGGGGGGACCAGTGACATTACTACAGTAATCAGTGCTAAAAATGTGCACTGTTACTGTAATAATGATACTGGCAGAGAAGGGGTTAACGTTGTGGGTGATCAAGGGGTTAAATGTGAGCCCAGGGGAGTGATAACTAAGTGTGGGGGGCGTGGCTTCTGAAATGATCATAGAGACCTGTGATCCTATATAGAAGGATCACATGGGCTCTATGATCATTCCAGGGAGAAGAACAGTTAGCTGTGTTTACAACAGCTGACCGTTCTTCTCTCTCAGTGGGGAACGATTGCGGGTGTCAGGCGGCAATCTGACCCATGCATCGGAGTTCCCGCTGCCGAGTAGGGGTGGGAGCGCACTGCCGGCGGCGCGCTCTAGCCCCCTAGCTGTCTGTTCGCGACTGACGTAGACCTACATCGATTTGCGCAGCAGAGCCACATTGACGCACTAAATAGGCGCCGGCCGGTCTCGAACCGGTAAATAACTTCAGACCAGGCTCAGAACAGGTGATCCAACTTTACTGACATACTTCGTAGTACAGTCCAACAAGAACAGTAGGGCTGTGCATCTTCACTTACCTCACGATTCGATGCGATTACGATTATTAGGGTCGCGATTTGATACGATTCGATTCCGCGATGCATCACGATTACTGCCCAATGCCCATGCCCAATGGTTTTCAAAACTTTATCAAAAAAAACAAACAATCAAGCAGTCACAAATAAAAGAATCCTTTTTATTTTCATTTGCTTCAAAGGACACTTTCCTGGACCCTGTCATGGCCTGCAAGCCCTGCATACTTTAGTGCACTTGCACTGCAAACATATAGGAAGGTCTGAAAATGCAAACAGCATAGCAGAGACAGACAACAACACTAGTATTTTACTAGAAGTAACAGTAAAATTAGTAAAAAACTGTAGTAGTGCAGTTTACTGCTTCATAAAAGAAAATATTAATATAAGCCAGGCCTACCACCATTTAAAGTACAGCTAAAGGCAAAACCTGGATAAAGTTTGGCCTATAGTTGTACTTTAAGGCAAGCCAAGATAGAAGAAGCCAGCCAGCCAGCCAACCAGCCAAGCTAATGCCAAGCTGTGAAAATGGTCATCATAAATTCCCACAAAACATTATATATAAATCCTTTTATGTGAATATGCATTGCAATAAATTCCAGGTGTGCCATAACCTGTCCTCTACAAAACAGAGCACTTCCAGACTAGTAGCAATTTGCAAACATCAAGGGTGAACCTGGCAATGGTGCACTGCTGCATAACTTCCATCTTCACCGTGATGTTTGTTTCCCTCTGCAACTGCCAGTCAACTCAAGTGAGTTGATGGATTGGCTGCTAGAGGGGAGTTACACAAATATAAGCTTTAAGCTTATCAATTCACTTATTTCACTTTTATGTCACTTACTTTACAGAAAACGTTACCTGTCCTGCAGACAGTCTCTGTCTCTACCACGATTGAACCCAACTGAAGCCAAGCCAAAGCCACCATTAGAGGAAGGAAAACCCTTGACAGAGTAAATCATAAACTAAAGCTTAAACCTTGAGTAAATCTTCATGGGATCACAAAAAAACACACAACACGATTGTCTGCATCAGAATCATGAGAACTGAAGAAAGGTTTGGCATTGCCACACTGGTACAACTCAAGGCATATAGGTTAGGTCAGGTTTGTGTGTATTTGTGATCCAGTAAAGATTTAATCAAGGTTTTACGCTTCAATGTATGATTGATTTAATCTTTCAAGGATGTCCTTTCCTGTACCGTGGCTGCCTGGCTTGCCTTCAGTTGTCTAGATACACTTTTACCTTTAGTATTTGTTTGGTTGAGGGAACCCCCTACACTTGCTATTGCTACAGAGTACAACAGACCAGCAGACAGACATGCGTTGCAATAATTTCCAGGTGTGTGCCATAACCTGTCCTCTACAAAACAGAGCACTTCCTGACTAGTAGCAAATATCAAAGGTGAACCTGGCAATAGTGCACTGCTGCATAACTTCCATGTTCACCGTGATGTTTGTTTCCCCCTGCAACTGCCAGTCAACTCAAGTGAAGTGAGTTGATGGCTGCTAGAGGGGAGTTATACAAATATAAGCTTAAGCTTAAAAAATTATCAATTCACTTGGACCATTTTTGAAAACAAGCCATTCTCCATCTCTCCAGTGCCAGAAAAGCTGTAAAAAATATAAAACGTTCCAGGTTCACTGCGATTGTGTTTGCCCCTGCCATTGCCAGTCAACTAAACACAGTGTGTGTGTGTGTCGTGACTCGTGACAACTCAAAAGCTTATACACAGCCTCAGCATCAACTCAACACACACACACTATGTGTGTGTGTGTGTGTGTTGAGTTAATGCTAGAGCTGCGTTATAAGCTCTTGAGTTGTCACGACAGTCAGTCAGTCAGTCACGTTACAGAAAGAAAACTTTACCTGCACTGCACTGAGCAGCACTCTACCATGTCGATTACATCTGTAACTGAAGCCAAGCTAGCCAACAAGCCACCATTAGAGGAAGGAAAATCCTTGAGAGAATAAATTGTAAACTGAAGCTTAACCTTGAGGAAATCCTATGGGGGTCACATTCACAAACTCACAAATATAGTATATTACACAAGAATCCACAATTGGTGTTTGTGATCCAATAAGATAAGATTTACTCGAGGTTAAGCTTCAAATGTACAAGTTATTTCTCTCAATGATTTTCCTTCCTATAATGCTGCACCGTGGCTGGCTTGGTGTCAGTCAGTTGTCTAGAAGAAAATACACTTTAATATTATTTATTTGGTTGAGGGTTAAATGAACCCCTAGTACTTGCCTAGACACTTTTATTGTGAAGCAACGGAACGGATTATGGATTGGAAATGGACACATTGGACAGGACAATCTTCAAAAACAAACCATCAGTGCTATAAAGCTATAAAACAAGACTGGTGATGTGACTGACTGGTGACTGGCGGCAGACTGAATTAGTAATTACTAATTCATTAAAAACATGAATTAGTAATTATTTCAGTGCTTAGCATTTGGGAACATGTAGGTTTTTCTGTAAGAACACTAGATGATCCACATGCTCAGGTTTAAGACTGCTTCTTTTCGCTGTTATAACATCTCCTGCAGTAGAGAAAACCTGCTCTGCAGATACACTTGTACCTGGGATACACAAGTATTGCTTTGACAGCTGAGAGAGGAGGGGGAATATGACCTCATGCTCACGCCACCATTTTAAAGGGTCCTCAGTGAGAGGCAGAGGTGGGGCTTTACAATATTTTTCCATTTCGTCTTCCGCCTTGGCATAGGGGGTCTTAGGTTCTATTGCACCATCAGTGAAAGACTGCCCCAGCAAAGTCATGAGCAGCGATGTTGTGGCCTTTTTTTTGGGAGGAGAATGGCTGTCCTCAATGGGTGTTGTTTCTGTTTCTTCTTCCACAGTTGCTTTTTCCCTAGGCACTTCATCCACATTTGTCCTTCTATTAGATGTAATCTGTGTGTTTGAACAAAAGATAATAGTATAAGAAGAGCTGAACTGACTAAGAGTGTGATTCATTGATGAGGTGTGGGAAACTGCACGGTAATCTATACCATACAGTTAAACTTCCCACACCGCATCAGTGAATCAGGGCATGTTATTACACAACACAATGTAGCTGAGCTTCTAGCTGTCTGGCAGGAAACATGATGAAATTTTAATTACCTCCAAAGATGCAGCCTCCTCAGTCACTCCTTTGTATATCTCCGATCTCTCCTCCTCTGTGAGAATAAAAGGCAGTCCTTTAAAGCGAGGATCCAGAGCAGAGGCTGTATGAAGGATCTTCTTCTCTGCCTCACTGCTGTACCTCTTCAGGAGATCTGTTTTGATTGCATTCTTGATCTCATGGGTCATGGCTGTGTCTCCCATGGTGTCTGTCATGCTCTGGAGCAGTTGTGCATTTAGAGGGGCAATGAGAGACACTGTTGGGTTGCGTTCTTCTGACATCAGCAAGGTTGCATCCTTCATTGGCTTTAATGCACTCACAGCGTCCTATGCATTTGACACATCTGTTTCATTGAGAGTGCAGAGATCAGACTCTCCTTTTCTGACTTCTGGAGACAGCAAGGTGGCACAAACTGCAGGTTGTTGTTCTAAGAACCTCTCGACCATGTCATATGCGCTGTTCCATCTTGTTGGCACATCAGTTATTAGCTTATGATTCTTCAGGCCCAGACATTTCTGTTTCTCTTTTAGACAGTGGCTTGCTCTAGTGCTGCGATGGAAGAATGTGGATATTCGTCGCACTCTGGCGAGAAGCCTGGAGAGCGTGGCCCCTTTCAGTGCCCGCTGACATGCAAGATTGAGTGTATGGGCAAAACATTTAACATGAGGAAATTTACCAACTTGAGCTGCAACTATCATGTTCACCGCGTTGTCGGTCACAAGCACTACAGATTTATCAGACAGCTGCCATTCTTCCACAACATGAGACAGTAGCTCTGCCAGATGAGCACCTGTGTGAGACTCATAAATGGCTCTTGTTTGCAACACATGTGACAAGACCTGCCAGTCCTTAGTAACGTAATGTGCTGTTATTGTAACATAGGACTTCGTTGTGACTGATGTCCATGAATCACACATTTTTGTGACTCGACTGGCTTGGTTCATTGACGCAAGTACCTGAGCTTTGGTGTCGTGGTAGAGTGCAGGTATAACGTTTTCTTTAAAGTGCCTGCGTGATGGGATCTTATAACGTGGCTCTTGAGTCTTCACAAGGTAGCGAAACCCAGCGTTGTCCACAACTGAGTAAGGCCGTAGGTCCTTGGCGATGAAAGCTGCCACAGCTTTGGTTAGTTTCTTCCCTTTTTCTGAGTTGGGCGGATAAGTTGACAGTATGGCATCAATTCTTGGCTGATCTGGGTCTAGCAGTCTTTCCTTTTCAGTGGTGGCACTGCTGGTGGCGACAGGTGTTACTAACTCAGAGTGAAAACGGCTAACATGGTTTCTCAAGTTCGTAGTATTCCCTAGGTATTTAATTTTTGTGTGACAGGCTTTACATACGGCGTGTGTCTTGTCCAACTCACGCTTCCCTGTGTGTTCGTAAAATCCGAAATGTGCCCAGATGTTTGCTCTTAAAACGCTAGGTGCATTTTTTATCTCTCGATCTTTTTCTGCTTCTGCCATATTTACCACCATACTACCATGTATGTGACGGAGGCGGATGACGTAAGTTGCCAAACTCTGTCAGTGTTTAAAAAAAAATAAAAAAAAAAAACTTGTAAACTAAGCCGCAACAAATCAACCAAGCAACATCTTTCATAAAATATGACTGTCTGTCTGTCTGTCAGACTCCCTTCCTTGCATGCACTGAGCCAAAACCCCCGGGGCCCCCCCTTACCCCACAGCTGCCTGTGACAGTGACAGTGACACTGACAGAGACCCCCTTCCCCCCACAGCTGAGCTGACTGCAGCCTGACACACTGACAGAGACCTGGGTGGATGTCCCACACCTTCCCCAATCCCCCACAGCACTGACAAACACAGAGTGAGTGAGTCCCCCCCCTTGCCCAGACCCCCACACTGACAGAGCCCTGAAAGTCCCACACCTTCACCAATCCCCCACAGCACTGACAAACACTTGAGTGAGAGTGAGTCCCCCCCTTGCCCAGACCCCCACACTGACAGAGACCTGGAAGTCCCACACCTTCACCAATCCCTCACAGCACTGACAAACACTTGAGTGAGAGTGAGTCCCCCCCTTGCCCAGACCCCCACACTGACAGAGACTTGGATGTTCCCCACACCTTCCCCAATCCTCCACAGCACTGACAAGCACTGAGTGAGTCCCCCCCTTGCCCAGACCCCCATAGCTGACTGACACTGACAGAGACCCCAGGCCCCCACTGACTGACCCCCCTGGCTGCCAGACTGCCACAGCAGAACAGTACCCCTGGGCCCCGACCGACCGTCCCCTGTCCCAGGCCCCCCCCCATCACAGACATCCCCCAGAGATACAGACGAGAGACCCCCATGAATGATAACACAATTATTTGTTCGGACATACCTGCTGTGTGACTGTGTATGTTGTTGTGCACTGCATTGCAGAGGAGGACAGGTGCTGTGCTGCTCTCTGGGCTCTGTGGCGGGCGGCTGGCGTCACTGGCAGTGGCGTGGCGGCTGGGCCTCCAGGGCCTGTCGGCTACGGTGAGGTGAGGCTGGCGGCGCTGGCTGGCTGCGATGGGGACGCACTTGGGGCTCCTCGCTCCTGTGTGTGGACTGTGGACTCACTGGACTGGCGGCTTCTGGCGGCTTCTGGCTTGGATGGCTGGCTGGCTGGCTTCTAGGCTGCAGGTGGGACGCCGATACACGCGGGGGATGTCTTGCCGCGCCTCGGCCCGGGTCAAAGAGGCGGAAGGGGAGGGGCGGAGCCTTTTTATTAAGCTCCTGCCACTAACCCACCAATCAGCTGCCGATCCTGCGATCTTGTGATTTTTTTTTTTCCCTTGCGCGATAGGGCGTGGCCGCGGCTGATGACGTCACCTCGTATAATCGATTATGCCGGCAGCCCGCATCGATGCAGAATCGCGAAGGATTGAATCGCGATGCATCGATCTTTCGATTATATTCCCCAGCCCTAAAGAACAGTAATATCATAATGTCCCTAACTACCTCTAGCTGACTGCCCAGGCATATCCCAGAAAGGTTGGCTGTTCTCCGGCACAGCAGTCCCCTCCACAGTAGTTATGGCATGTCCTTTCTGATGTGGCTCGTCCGAACGACCCTGTACCCAGCCTTTGACCATATTTGTATTACTGGTAGGTGGGCTGGACCCGAAAAGCTTAGAAAACGTAGCTCACAGATTAACTCCCCGAGCCAGGCCTTCACGTCCAACATCAGTGCCTGACCTCACAAATGTGCTTCTGGAAGAATGGTCAAATATTCCCATAGACACACTCCTAAACCTTGTGGACAGCCTTCCCAGAAGAGTTGAAGCTGTTATAGCTGCAAAGGGTGGGCCAACTCAATATTGAACCCTATGGACTAATGCCTCGTACACACGCAACGATTATCGGCCGAACGATCGTCTGACTTTTGTCCAGAGTGGTGTTTTGTTGGTTGTGTAACCCTGTTGATTTTACACTGGCTGTATTATCTGAAATGCCCAGTAGATGGCAGATGGACTCAGTATGCTGTTAATAAAACATTGAGCATTGATGACAGGACTTGGCCTTTTCAGTCACATGATTGTGGCATCATCACAGTGTGACCAGGAAGTGGTGTGTGAGGAAAGACTGAGGGAGATAGACACCAGCTCTGGATGACTTCTTATCCTTCTGCTCAGGCTTTATCACCTATTAATGTCCTGGGAGGACTTCCTGCACAGCTCTGAGGAAGGAGGTCATGGAAGACTTCTAGAAGTTACCACATGCTCAAGCAGAGAAAGGACATGTGACTAGCTGTGAAAGACTGCAGCACAGAGATAGAACCCTGCTGAGAGAACTTACTTCACCCAAGACCACACCAGCTGAGAGAGGGACCCCTGGCAAAGATAAGCACCGAGTCCAGACGTCTGGTGAATCCAGTGAGAGGAGACTGCAGTGGACTGACCTGGTAAATTGCATTGTGAGGGTAAGCCAAGCCTCTCCCTGTATCACCCCAGGGCACCTGTCTCCTCACTCACAGTAAAGACTCTGAGTTCCAGAGTGGACATTGCATAGCTCAGGCTGCTTCAATGACTCTGTGAAGCAGGACTTATAAGGGCCCCAACTCTCCTATGTGCACCAACGGCCATTAGGGTGAAGATAAGGGGGTGGGACGCAGGTGTGCTAGTGGGTGGGTGAGGAAAATACGGAAAATACACATTGCATTGTTATCTGTGTTACTCTATTGTATTTTCCTATGTATGTTGGTTCATTTGCTACTTACTATATAAAGTTAGTTCCAGTTAGGCTGTGTCATTGCACCAAGTATGTTCCCAGTGGGACCCCACATCCCCACCCCCGGATGCCCCACTGGGTGGAGGCACTGCCGCAGACATGTACCCCAGCTCCCATATAGCGGAGGCTCAGGATCCGCCTGTCAGGCATAGTGAGTTAACTAGGGTTAGGGACCCCAAAGAAACTAGGGGGCGCCCTCCCTGATTAACAGGGACACTGTAAAATACCCGGGACAGGCTCCTATTTGCCGGGATTGTCCCGGGAAAAACGGGACAGTTGGCAGGTATGCGTTTAGGAGATATTTACCTTTAATGCAGCCAGTGACGTCGCTGGCGCATGCGCTCTGAAGGAACGGCTGATCGTGCCGTTCCTTCAGAGCCCCGTGCCGTGACCGTCGGCTCCCGCACGCGTGCGCGGGAGTGACGTCACCGCGGCTCCGGCCAATCAGATGGCCGGATGCCGCGATCCCGGAAGACGGGCGACTGAACATGTCGCTCGTCATACAAGTGAGTGAGCGGCACGGCGGGGGCTCGTTCTAAGGTAAGTATTTCATAATGAGCTAGTATGCGATGCATACTAGCTCATTATGCGTTTTTCTTGCAGGTTGTAAAAAAAAAAAATTTAAACGAGTGTACAACCTCTTTAAATAAATTTCATTGGCTGATATAACTCAAAACTAGGAAGCAGAACGCATGACAATATATGTAAAAAGCATGCATAAAGGCTTGTGGCTTGTGGCTAACACTGAAAAGTGATCTGTGGTATATTTCTTTTTAGAGGGCATTTGACAGGAAAAGAGGTTATATGTCTCACAGTGCCGCCGCACCACGCTGCAACCACATGCATTGCACACAGCACCATTCACTTAAATAGGTTTGTATTTTATGGTGGTACCACTGGTTAAAAGCAACGTGCCATTTAATGTTTGCCCTGGCCACAGCATGAGTGGTTGTGTGCCCTTGTTCAGGAAGGCAATAAAACTGCAGCTCAACCACCTGATTTTACTGTCACTCGGACGCTTGTGTAAACAAACCCAAACAGCATACATGGGAAGGTGTGATTAGCCTTCTGTGTGTAGCAGCCTCCCCAGAACCCCCTAATACTTACCTGAGCCCCATCTCTGTCCAATGATGTCAACAAGTGTCTCGGCTGAGACACTGCAGTGGTGCCATTGGCTCCCGCTGCTGTCAATCAATTTCAGTCAGCCAATCAGGAGAGAGAGGAGGTGGGACCGGCCTGCATCTCCGTGTCTGAATGGACACAGGGAGCTGTGACTCGTCTTCGGTGCCCCCATAGCAAGCTTCTTGCTGTGGGGGCACTCAACATGAGGGAGGAGCCAAGAGCACTGAAGGGGGACCCATAAAGAGGAGGATCCAGGCTGCCCTGTGCAAAACCAACTGCACAGGGGAGGTAAGTATAACATGTTTGTTATTTTTTTTTAAAAAAACACCCAAAAAACAAGACTTTACATCACTTTAAGCAATGTACTCGTACGTCTCAGCACATGCACACTGGGGGATGCAGCAGTGCGATCCCGTGACCACATGATCACGGTGCTCATTACAGGTTATCATACGATCACTATGAACAATCATAGCGATAACATGATTAAACGTAAACAAAATTGTCATAAACGGCTTAGGCCCCGTTCACATTGCAGCGACGCTACTTCCCGGGGCGACCTCCGAGGTCGCGGCGCGCTACTCGCCCCGCGACCTCGGAGAGGCCGGCACGGACTTCATAACATTGATGTCTATGCAGGTCGCTCCGGGTCGCCCCAAAGAAGCTCCGGACCCTTTTTCTAAGTCTGAGCGACTTGTGTCGCTCCTATTAGAACGGGTCCGCAGCTTCTCTATGGAAGGCGACCTATCAGGCGACCAGGTCGCCTGACAGGTCGCCTCAGTGTGAACGGGGGCTTACATTAATGACAGCTTGCTTATTATTGTGATGCTGTAATTGGCCCACAGTTATGACATGGTACCTGACACCCTGTACCCTGTGATTAGCTGTAGCCAATCACAGCATCACAATAGTAAGTAAACTGTCATAAATGAAAGCCATTCATGACAATTTTGTTTGTTTAATCATGTGATCGCTATGATTGGTCCTAGCGATCCTATGATACCCTGTACTGAGCACCATCAAGATGTGGTCACGGGATCGCACTACTGTGTGCCCCAGTGTGCATGTGCTGAGAGATGTACCAGTACGTTGCTTAACCCTGTTAAAACTATTGCTTGAAACAGTGATCATCAAAAAAAATAAAAAATCACCCCCTCCCCACCCAGAATACTACAGTGTCACTATGGTGACACTGAACTACTCTGATGACAGTATGTAAAAAAAAAAAAAATCTTAATAAAGAAAAAAGTAATAATTAAAAACATTTTAAATCATTATTAATATTATTGTATTTTCTTTTACATATTGTCAATAGTCAGTATCCCTAATCACTGCCACGCCAGTCATATGATGATGCTGTAATGCCGTAGTAGGTTGCATTTTCGGTTCCATGGACTTCAACAGAAAAACACAGTGCTTGCATTTTTTATGTGTTTTTTTGCTGGTTTCTCCAGCTTGACAAAAGACACCTTCCCCTAAAAAAAACAAAACAAAAAGCATTAAAAACGCTTTAAAAAAATGTATGAGGCAATGCAAACCGTGCTGGGTAAACGCTCCAACCGCAACCTGCATGGCTGTCAACCTAGCATTAGGCTGTAAATGCTTTGATGACAGGATCTGATGTGAATAGACAATACTGTGTAAGTTGTCAGCACTATATAAATACCTGTAATAAATAAATAATAAAAATATTTATATATATATATATATATATACGATACCAGTATGAGTCCCGGTTCACATTTGTGCGATGCAGGAACCCTGTGAATATGCAGCGTGATCCCGCATCGCATCCGCACCCCTGGCAGTTCACACTGCCATATGCGATACGCAGGGGTGTCAATTAAAAGTCAACGACACCCCCAGTTGCGATCGCATGTCGCAGTGCGATCTGCAAGTTCGCACAGAATCGGATCGCACTAGTGTGAACCACCATGCGATCCGATTCCGCTGCGGATAAAAAAAAAGGGTCAGGTGTGTGTTTATGGCAGATGCGGTGCGAATTCAGCCATACAAAGTGTATGGCTGAAATTTGCACCGCACATGAGATCGCATGTAATATAGGAGCAGTGCGCTCCGAATTACATGCGATCTCCGTGATCGCACTAATGTGAACCAGGGCTTAGTGCCAATACCAAGCATTTCGGCCAGTATCGGTACTCGCGCAAATGTTCCTCACACCTAAACTTTGCAGTTTGATTTGCGTCAATAGAAAATGAATTGGCGCAATTCGCACTGCAAAGAATCACATGTGATTTGAACAGGAATGCAGTGCGACTCCTGTCCGAGCCTCATGCGATTTCTCCCACTGTTCCTGTGTGGCTGTGTATAGAAAGGGAAAAGCGCCATCTAGTGGGCAGTTTATTAAAAACACACACAAATTGCATGCCTGTTCAAATTACAAGCGACTCTTTGCAGTGCAATAGGCACCAATTTTCTTTGTATTGACCCAAATTGCACTGCAAAGTATCGGTACTATTGGCGAGTACTTGACCGAAAACATCATTACTCGTACTCGCCGATAAAAAAAAAAAAAGAAAACGGTATTGGTGCATCCCTAATTTGTGTGTGTGTATATATATATATATATATACTATAGACACATATGGCATGGTGAAGGGTCAAACACAGACGACAACCTGCACCATATACACCTGAAACTTTACTATGCCAAAGCTTTCTACAATATATATATATAATTTATTTTATTTTTTAATGACAGGTATTTATAAACTGCTGCCATCACTGTGCACTACACACAACAGGATCTGTCAGGCTGCCAACTTGCGGAGTAGAGCAGGAAGAGAAGCAACGTCACGTCAAGCACATCTGCCGCATGCGCAGTGGAGCCTATTTCCGATCTGACAGGGGGCTCCTCGTATGGTCGCTTCCTGGGTTGGGCTGCGCATGCGCCGAGCTGTGGCCAGAGATGGTGGGGGAGTGATCGGCTCTCAGTGCGCAGGCAGCGGCAGCATAACGCATCAACAGAGGCAGGACGGAGGAAGCAGGCCCTGGGCTGGTGTTGAGCGGAGAGCGGTGCCTCAGGCCTACCTGTCAGGTGAGGCGGCTGTTGTGTGAGGATAGCCCTGTGTTCTGTGTGTGTGCGCCCTCCTTGTGTAACACTATGCCTATAACACACCCCCTGAGAGAGAAGACAACTTCACTGCCCTGAGCCTGGCTGCAGCCCTGAGCGAGGGGTGCTCATAGGTGGGGTGTCAGTGTGTGCAGGCCTGACATTATATACAGCACACTGGAGAGACTCCCTCACATCTCTGCTCTGTATTCTGTATATGTGGCCCTTCCACTATGACCTAATGATGTCCACAGCTGACCTCCTCTCCAGTTGTGCAGTCTGCCTGCCAATCAGCGCTCTGCATCCCAGCTGTCATTCACCACAGCATTCACCTCACCTTTCTGCCACTAGGGCCCTTTAAGCTCCATTCACACCTGGCCGTTCTGGATCACGCAGGCAAAATCGCCGCCATTCTACCCGGAATTCCAGAATCGCACCAGAACGCGTTTGCGATGCCATTATTTCTTAAGGATCCGTTTTCACCATGGCATCCTGGATCGTGGGCGGAATCTCCATGATTCTGCCCGTGATTTTTGAATCGCTGCAAAACATGAGACGTGCTTGCGATCCCTGTTACTTTCAGCGGCACCTAAATTGTGGTGCAATTTTGCTGCGATTGTCACCCAACAAATCACGCTAACAGAATCGCAGGATGCCTGTTGCCTGAACTTCTTCTGGGCAACAGGCGTCCCGCAACTCTGTTTATCGCGATCTTACTGTGATTTGTCGGGCGACAATCGCAGCAAAATCGCGTCACAAATTGGGTGTTGTTTAACCACTTTACCACCGGAGGATTTTGCTGTCTTACGTCCAGGCCACTTTTTGAGATTCGACACTGTGCGACTTTAACTGACAATTGTGCGGTCGTGCGACGCTGTACCCAAACGTCTTTTTTTCCCCACAAACAGAGCTTTCTTTTGGTGGTATTTGATCACCTGTGCGATTTTTACTTTTTGCGCTATAAACAAAAAAAGAGCATACATTTTGAAAAAATAACAATATTTTTCACATTTTTTTATATGAAAAAAATGTAAAAATCAAATTTTTAAAAAATTTTTGGCCAATTTTTTTTCTGCTACCTATGTTTGGTTAACAAAATCACAATAAGCGTACTTTGGTTTGCGCCAAAGTTATTGCGTTTACTAACTAAGGGAAAGATTTCTGTCATTTTTGGTGTTTTTTTTTTTTTTCTTTTAACGAGTAATGGCGGCGATCTGTGTTTTTTTTTTTTTTTTTTTTTTCGGGACTGCGACATTGCGGCGGACAGATCGGACCCTTGACTGAAATTTTTGACACTTTTGGGGGTACCAGTGACATTACTACAGTAATCAGTGCTATACATATGCACTGTTACTGTAAAAATGACAATGGCAGGGAAGGGGTTAATTTTATTGGAGAGGAAGGGGTTAATGTATGCCTGGTGCTTACTAACGTGTGTGGGGGGAGGTGACTGAGTGACACAAGGACAGATCCAGGGTTCAGCTATGCTGAACCTTGCAATCTGACCCTGTCTGTCACTTAGGAGATCCGCCCGCTTTGTTTACACAAGCGGGCGGATCTCCAGACTCGATTCCCCGACAATCGGGGAAGAGCGGCGGTGATCACCGCCGCTCCTCCCCTGGCCCAATTCCCGCTGTGACTGTATACAGCGGGAGCGAGCCTCCGGCGGCGCACGCGCGTTGCCCACAAGGGGAGGAGTCCAGTGACGTAGGTCTACGTCGCTGGACGGGAACGAGCCACTTTGCCGCAGTACAGTCAACGTGACTGGTCGGCAAGTGGTTAAAGTAACGGGGATTGCAAGCACATCTCACATTTAGAGATGTGCCTGTTTTCGGTAATGCGATAAATCGCGGTAATAAATAAGCATGGTATTGTTATCGTGGGCAGTTTAAAATACAGCGTTTGTTCAACCGGATAAAAGTATCTAAACCAGGAGTTCCCAAACGCGATCTGCATTTCAGTGGGTCGCCGACGTGCCTCCCGCATTATGCCTGTGGCTCACTGACATCTGTAAGCGCAGCCCGATATCCCAGCTGCACTTGTCAGCCATCAGTGAACCCGTCACTGAACTCTGTAAAGTTTGGCTCCTCCTGTCACAGGCGGAGTCAGTAATATTGCACTCCGCCTATGACAGGAGGAGCCATGACGTGATTGGCTGAACAGCGCGGCACTGCACTCTGACACCTGCAGCTATCCTGTCATCCGGATCCCCTTGCCTGGAATCAATCCTTCCACTTACCAAGAACACACAGGTAACCGAAGATGGGTCACCCTGTACCCTTCAACACCTCTACCTAGGTAGCCAAGCCACCTCCCGTTCATGCCATGCCTTGTCTCCTTCATGCCAGGGCCTCCTTCTTCATGCCATGCAGCATGGCATGAAGGAGGCATGGCATGATGCCCCCTTAATGACCAAGCCATCGGATCGGAGCTGAGCGCCAGGACCAGTCACCAGGTAGGCCAGACACTGCTTGATGGCTTATTTTATGCCTGGTTCACATGTATGCGGGTTGGCGCCCCACATTTGCACAGGCATAGCAGCCCATTGATTCAAATGGGCTGGTATTTCTGCGTTTTTGGCTGAAAAAAGGTGCATGCAGAATTTAAAAAAATGCAGTGGCCGTGAAATCCATCCTTCTTTTGCACCATGCGACTTACCTGCAGTTCCTGCACACGCAAACTGTGTTATTAAATGCTGAGCCCACGGATATAAAAATGCAGAAAGCTTGCCAGTGAAGGAACTGCAGGTAAGTCGCATGGTGCAAAAGCAGGATGGATTTCAAGGCCACTGCATTTTTTTTAAAACTGTATACTGTGGAAAAACCTTAATCAATGAATCGCAGCATGGAACTCTGATACCGTCACATGTCTACTTACGTTTTGCAACGATTCGGCAGCAATCCGGAACACCATAGTGTGAACAGAGCCTTAAGAAATAATGGCATCGCAAACGCTCCTGGCTCTCTTCCAGGATTGGGTACATGAGCTTATTTTAAAAAATATATTTTGAGCGGAGGCAGGCCCATTCAAATGAATGTTGTCCCTCCAAAAAACATTCAAATAAAAAAAAAAAACAAAAAAAAAAGCTAACAAAAAGGAGCATCCAGGTGTGAATGGAGCCCTAGTCCCAAATCACACTGGTGCGATGCTGGAAACCCTGTGAGTCAGTGCTGGTTCCCTCATCAAACCTGATTCGCACACTGGTTCACGCTTCCATCCGCAAACCGCTGGGGATGTCAATGTAAAGTTAATGACACCTGAAGATTGGTTCACAGATCGCCGTGCACACTGTCAAATGGTTCAGGAATCGAACGCCCTTACGATCCGATTCCAGTGTGGACCAAAAAGAGTCCTGCACCATTTTGGTGCGAAAGCAATTTCAGCCATACAGTGTGTGTGGCTGAATTTGCATCGCACATTGTGATCTTCACGGCAATGCGGTGCGAATCGCATGCAATGTCTATGAACGCACAAGTGTGAACCCAGCCTAAAAGTCATATTAACCACTTGAAGGCCAGGCATTTTTCAGACATCTGTTGCTTACAAGTTAAAATCAGTATTTTGTGCTAGAAAATTACTTAGAGTACCCAAACATTATATATAGTATATTATTTTATTTTTTTTACAGAGAACTTAGAGAATAAAATGATGGTGGTTAAATATTTTATGTCACACTGTATGTGTGCAGCGGTCTTTTAGACGCAGTTGTTTTGGAAAAAATGCACTTTAATGAATTACAAAAAAAAAACAAAACCGTAAAGTTAGCCCAATTTTTTTGTATAATGTGAAAGCTTTTACGCTGAGTAAATAGATAACTGACATGTCATGCTTTAAAATTGCGCACGCTCGTAGAATGGCAGCAAACTACAGTACTTAAAAATCTCCAAATTTTAACGGTCCCATTAATTAAACATTTTTTTTTTTTTGATCACTTTTATTGCTGTCACAAGGAATGTAAACAACTAATGTTACTACATCTGAGACCCGATCAAAGCCGATTCCGAATTTTATTTTTTTTTAATAATAAACATGTTATTTTTACCTGCGCTGTGCAATGGTTTTGCACACTGCGTTCGCACCACACTAAAGCTCATTGTACTGTGGTACCAAATGTTCTGTTGGCCTCAAACGCACTCGCAGTTGCTAAATGCGTGGAGGTGCCACTAAACTTAATGGCACCTGCAGGTGTCTGCAGAAAGCAGTGCATTTAGATGCAGTGCAGAAAAATGCGCAAGATAGTGTGAACAAGTCCTTAAGGTGGCAGAAGTCAACCAGCGGGTGTGCTCGTTAAGCAGGGGGATCTGTTCGTTGATCCCCGCTGAGCAGGCATATGACAGGTCCTTGTGACGTAAACCATAATAATGGTCATAAAAGTGCATAAAAGTAATAAATAATGATTGAATGCATATAGTCCATCCAGGTTAAAGAGGTGAATATATACAATGTAGTAGACGCAACACCTGTAGCTGACCCAACACGTTTCGTCCCACAAGACAACATCTGGGATTCCCAGATGTCTTGTGAGACGAAACGCGTTGGGTCACCCCAGATGATGTCTTGTAGAACAAAACGCATTGGATCAGCTACAGGTGTTGCATCTACTTTTGTCTACTACTTACAAGCGCTTTTTTTCTCATCGATACTGTGGTCCCGGAGTACTGGAGGCATTCCAGCGTCAGCAATACAGTGACAACGATTTCTCTTCAAATGCATGAGTGACCTAAAGAGTGTATACTCTATTGGGTCCTATCATCTGGTAAGCCCCCTACTTACCTCATTTACCGGTGGTGGCCACATATACCAGAGATCACTATATTTTAATCAAAGGAGATTCTGCACTTTGCACTGTTGGTGGACTTTCCTACAGACATCATTGTATATATTCACCTCTTTAAACTGGATGGACTATATGCATTCAATCATTATTTATTACTTGTATGCATTTTTATGACCATTATTATGGTTTATGTCACAATGCAATTTAATACATGTTTGCACAATTTTTACTTAATTTGCACATTTTGATCTGTATGTTTTTGAATCTTACTTAACGTATGTATTATTTATTTTCACATCACCAGCGCTGCAATATATTCTTTCATTGGTTATTACAAATTGTCATTCATTTTTTGCTGGCTGCAGGTTATCATTGTTAGCGCGGTATAATTTTTTTACAGTTGACAAGTCCTTGTCCGCTACACTTATGCAGAGAAGACACGGACGCAGCCCACTGTTCTCTGTGGGACTGTCAGATGGAAAACAATATCGCCTGTCTGTTTCTATCCGACCGATGGATGGGTAATGGATCCCCATCTGTGTTATTAGCAGGCAGGATTGGATCAGATGTCAGTGGGTGTCAGAGTACTCATGTCCGCTGATATCCAACGCTTCATGGAGAGCAATAAATGGTCCGATCGGGTCTGCCTGAAAAACGAAAAGGTGGACCTGATCGGCCCATCAGTATAAAAAGGGGTCAAAGTCTGCAATACCTACCTCTCTTTCAAGGGTCAGAGATCCCTTGCCAGCTTATTCTTCCTGGCTTCTTCCAGACGTATTCATTGGCTGGAGTAGGATGGGGTCACCGTTGCACATAGGAATTCAGTCATCCCAGCATACAGGATTTGTGCTAGAATTTAAACTGAACTGTCCATGCGCAGTCTAGCATTCTTTAGAAGGAAGCCTGAGCAGGCATATATGTGTGTTTGAAAAGAATAATATTGCTGCGTCAAGTGAACATCAATTAATAGGAGATAAATCGGTGTTTAAATAACAAGTGATAAATATCATGTGAAAATTAATCCAGTGATATAAAATAATCAAATTGTCCCAATCAGGTGATATAAAAATCACTAAAAAAATATATATATATATATATAGTCCCCAATCACACATCAAAGATCGTGTCAAATAACGTGACTAAAATCTTCATCCATAAAAGTGATTAAAGGTGCTGCATGCTCCACTCCAAGTGCTCCAAGTGACGTGACAGACTAGCAGCTCACCTCAAGGAGAGACTCCTAACACACATTGGGATATTCCAATAGCCTGGTCTTCCAATCACCGCCTCCTGCTTCTTTCTCCAAGTATATGCAGCATCGGTGTGGAAATAAAAAAACACAGAATCTAGTGCTCTCTGCTAGGATGGGCTATTTATTCAGCATAAACATCGGTATTACACTTACATTTCTTTGCACTTCAAGCAGTGCGGGCTGTCAGCACATCAAACTCTGCCTGCCTGTATTCTTCCGGGAATCGGCGTGATGACGCACAGGCTCCTCCCCCATATATCACTGGATTAATTTTCACATGATATTTATTTATCACTTGTTATTTATCTCCTATTAATTGATGTTCACTTGGCGCAGCAAAATTATTATTTTCAGATTTCACAGGTGTTTTGTATTTGGCACTGATTGTTTGCAGCCTTGTGCACGAGATTGATTTTCTGTTTGAATTTGGTTTGCGCTGATTATCTTTTTCGTGTGTGTATATATATATATATATATATATATATATATATATATATATATATATATATATATATATATATATACCGCTTAAAAAAAAATTTAATCGAACATCACATCAATTAAACTCCTGGGATATTGATCTCATCAGTTAAGTAGCAGAGGGGGGTTGTTAAACAGTTTCAGCTGCTTTAGTAGTAATAAAATTTAACAGGTGAACTAGATGGGCAACAATGAGATGATCTCCAAAACGGAAAGGGTTTTACAGGTGGAGGCCACTGATCCCTCCCTTTTTTTTTTTTTTTCCCTCTCTGCTCATCTTTTCTGACCGTTTTTCACTAGTTTTGCATTTGGTTAGGGTTAGTGTCACTACTGGAGATACCTGGACCCTATAGAGGTTGCACAGGCACTCCAACTCCTGGATGGAACATCAACACATAACATTGCCAGAAGGTTTGCTGTGTGTTTCAGCACACTCTCAAGAGCATGGAGGAGATTCTAGGAGAGCTGGACAGGGCCATAGAAGGTCCTTAACCCATCAGCAGGACCAGTATCTGCTCCTTTGGTCAAGGAAGAACAGGATGAGCACTGACAAATGTGAAAGGTTCTGAAGAAGCCCTGGAGAACGTTATGCTGCCTGTAACATTGTTCAGCATGACCAGTTTGGTGGTGGATCAGTTATGGTTTGGGGAGGCATATCCATGGAGGGACGCACAGACCTCTATAGGCTAGACAATAACACTCTTGACTGCCTTTAGGTAAAGGCATACCCCGTTTTACGTACACTCACTTTACGTACACTCGCGAGTACGGACACAGCTTGACATGGCACTACTCCCAGTTTTTAACATTGGTGTCTGTAGGAAATCTTGGTCAGCTTGACATGGCACCTCCTGCCGGTTTTTAACATTGGCGTCTATGGGAAATCTTTGTCAGCTTGGCATGGCACTTTTCCTTGCCTAACATTGGCATCTATGGGAAATATCTGTCAGCTTGACATGGCACT
The DNA here is from genome assembly GCF_965119305.1 of Pelophylax lessonae. Classification (NCBI taxonomy): domain Eukaryota; kingdom Metazoa; phylum Chordata; class Amphibia; order Anura; family Ranidae; genus Pelophylax; species Pelophylax lessonae. The sequence goes on from NC_138768.1 coordinate 736,800,718, forward strand.
GCTCCTGAACCATAAGTGAAAGGGACACAAAACTTAGGGAGCACCGAGAGGGGACCCAGGACTAAAACATATATAATATTTTGTGGCTGGCCAGCTTGCCTAGGTAATCTACCATGTCATAGTCCTGGGTCCCCCTTAACGTGCTCCCCAAGTTTGCTGTCCCTGTCGCTTATGGTTTGGGAGCAGTGCCATGTCAAGCAGACCGAGATTTCCTATAGAGCTAGTGTATTTACATGCATTGAGAAGTGGAAAAAAGGTAAAAAAGGTATTGCTTCACTTTAACCTCCCTGGTGGTATGATTCTTTTGGATTTTAGGTGCTGAAAGCGGTACCATTATTTTGCATGTAATTCTTGTGAATGAGCAGCCCAAACCAACTGTATACATTTATTATATATATTATATATATATATGTATGTATATAATGTATACAGTTGGTTTGGGCTGCTCATTCACAAGAATTACGTATATATATACATATATATATATATGTGTGTGTGTGTATGTATATGTGTATATATATACTGTGTGTGTGTGTGTGTATATATATATATATATATATATATATATATATATATATATATATATATATATATATATATATATTTTTTCATAAAAAGTACAGTAAAACTGCAGGAAAGGGCACTGGGGGGCAATGTAATGTGATTTTATTTTATTTTGAACGGTATCAGTGTGTTTGGTGCATTTTACATTTGAATTTGCCGCTGGTTCCACCCCCCCGGCGGACGTCACGTCGCCGGAGACGGAAGCCGGGGCTCGCAGACGATCGGGAGGAAGCTCTGCCGCCGCACACCGCTCGCAGTCTTCGCTGGATCCCGGAGAAAAGGTAAGTAAAACCTCCTCCAGCATCCAGCGATCTTCTTAGCGCTACCCCGAGTGTGACTCGGGGTTACCGCTTTTGGCACTAAAATCTTACCCCGAGTCACACACGGGAATACCGCTAGGAAGGTTAAGTACATTTTCGCTTTACATGCATGCTCTGGTCACATTGTGTACCTAAAAGTGGGGTATGCCTGTATTGGGATGAAATCCTTGGACTCATTGTCAGACCCTGCGCTGGTGCAGTGGGTCCTGGGTTCCTCCTGGTGCACGACAATGCCCGGCCTCATGTGGTGAGAGTATTCAGCCAGTTCCTGGAGGATGAAGGAATTGATACCATTGAATGGCCCCCACGCTCGCCTGACCTAAATCTAATAAAACAACACTGGGAAATTATTTTTCGGTCTATACGATGCTGCCAGGTTGCTCCTCAGTCTGTTCAGGAGCTCAGTGATACCCTGGTCCAGATCTGGGAGGAAATACCCCAGGACACCATCCGTCATCTCATTAGGAGCATGCCCCGACGTTGTCAGGCATGCATATAAGCACTTGGGGGGCCATACGAACTACTGAGTACCATTTTGAGTTGCTGCAATGACATTTTTGCAAAATGGACTAGCCTGCTGCATCTTTTCACTTTGATTTTCATGGAGTCGTTGAGTTCAGCCCTTTATAGGTTGATACTTTTTCATTTTCATCAAACGAGTTGGCATCCTTTCGTTCCTAACACATTACCCAGTCTATATTAGTATAGATATCCAGCATATTTTTCCCCATTGAGACCTGATTTGTTTTCAAAGTGTTCATTTTTTTTTTGAGTTGTGTATCTTATTACAGAAGAAACATTGCATGTGAGACATGTGCAGACATGCTGTATTTTACCACCGCACACAGGTAGGCACCCCATGTCGCAGCACAGCAGCGTAATGCATCATGCCGCTGTGAGGAGACATGAATGAAGTGTCACTTTGTGTACTTCAAATAAATTTAAAGACAAAAAAGGAAATGGTTTGATGCACTAAAATGCTCATCATGTCACCCGCCACCACTGCTCCCTGAAGCCCAACTGGCAGCATTTAGTGTGCTGGCAGTGTGAATGAGCCCTAAGACTTTAGTTCCACTTTAAGAATCTGTTGCTATGACTTGGACAGTTTCTTAAAGTGATTGTAAAGTTTAGTTTAAAAAATAACAAACCTGTTATGCTTACCTGCTCTGTGCAGTTGATTTTGCAGAGTGGCCTGGATCCTCCTTTTTCTTGGGTCCCTCTTTTGTGCTCCTGGCCGCTCCCTCCTGCTGAGTGCCTCCACAGCAAGTAGCTTGCTGTGGGGGAACCCAAGCTGAGTCACAGCTCCCTGTGTGCATTTAGACACGGAGCCGTGACCTGGCCCAGCCCCCTCTCTATTCCGATTGGTTTACCGCCGCTGTCAAAGTCAGTCAGCCAATCTCGCCACGCTGCTGTCTTAACCAAAGAGAAGGGGATACCCGGGTAGCTGAGCCACTCCTGCAACATCACTGGATAGAGATGAGGCTCATATAAGTATTGGGGGTGCTGCAGCACACAGCAGGTTTTTTTTTTTTCTCTTAAAGAGGTTGTAAACCCATAAATTTTTTATTTTTTTTTCAACTTAGCTGTATGACGGGCGACATGTTCAGTCGCCCGTCTTCCGGGATCGCGGCATCCGGCCATCTGATTGGCCGGAGCCGCGGTGACGTCACTCCCGCGCACGCGCGCAGGAGCCGACAGTCACGGCACGGGGCTCTGAAGGAACGGCACCAGCGGCCGTTCCTTCAGAGCGCATGCGCCAGTGGCGTCACTGGCTGCATGTAAGGTAAATATTTCCTAAACGGTACATGTTTAGGAGATATTTACAGTACCTAATAGGTAAGCCTTATCATAGGCTTACCTATAGGTAAAAGTTGCAGAGGAGGGTTTACTTCCTCTTTAATGCATTAAGATGAAAGGATAAAAAAAAACCTTCTGCCTTTACAATCCCTTTAAAATGGAACTTAACCACTTAAGCCCCGGAAGATTTAACCCCCTTCCTGACCAGGGCCTATTTTGCGAATCGGCACTGCGTGACTTTAACGGACAATTGCACGGTCGTGCAACGCTGTACCCAAATTAAATTGTCGTCCTTTTTTTCCCACAAACAGAGCTTTCTTTTGGTGGTATTTGATCACCTGTGCGATTTTTTTTTTTTTTTTTTTTTTTTTTTATCATGCGCTATAAACAAAAAAAGAGCGACAATTTTGCAAAAATAAAAATATTTTTCACGTTTTTTTTATATGAAATTCCCCAAAAAAATGTAAAAATCAAAATTTTTTTAACATTTTAGGCCAATTTGTTTTCTGCTACATATTGTTGGTAAAATAAATTGCAAAAATCGTATTTTGATTGGTTTGCGCAAAAGTTATTGCGTTTACTAACTAAGGGAAAGATTTTTGTCTTTTTTTTTTTTTTTTTATCATGCGCTATAAACAAAAAAAGAGCGACAATTTTGCAAAAATAAAAATATTTTTCACGTTTTTTTTATATGAAATTCCCCAAAAAAATGTAAAAATCAAAATTTTTTTAACATTTTAGGCCAATTTGTTTTCTGCTACATATTGTTGGTAAAATAAATTGCAAAAATCGTATTTTGATTGGTTTGCGCAAAAGTTATTGCGTTTACTAACTAAGGGAAAGATTTTTGTCTTTTTTTTTTTTTTTTTTTTTTTTTTTTTTAACAAGTAATGGCGATCTGCGATTTTTTTTATTTATTAATTTTTTTTTGCGGGACTGCGACATTGCGGTGGACAGATCTTGACTGACATTTTTGACAATTTTGGGGGTACCAGTGAGTGACATTACTACAGTAATCAGTGCTATACATATGTACGGTTACTGTAAAAATGACACTGGCAGGGAAGGGGTTAACTTTATTTGAGAAGGAGGGGTTAGGCGTGTCCCTAGGGGCGTGCTTCTAACTGTGATTGGATGTGGCTTTTCATGTAACAGCAGAGATCTACGGTCCTTCATAGCAGGACGGTATGATCTCTGCTGTTACACAAGGGAGAATGACAGGCGGCTTTGTTTACATTAGCCGCCTGCCTTTCTCCCGGTGTAACAGTCGATCGCGAGTGAGCAGCGGACATCAGATCCGCCGCTCACACGCGCGGGGGGGGGGGGTCCGTGAGCAAGCAGGAGCGCGCCTCCGGCGGCGCGCGCTCGCTCCCTAGAGCCTCACAGGCTAGCGACGTAGTACTACATCGCTTTGCCTGTGAGGGGCTGACCGCCGCTGTAAATATACTGTGGGTGGTCGGCAAGTGGTTAACCTTAGGCCTTAATAGGACAGTTAGGCCTTGTTCACACCATGTGCAGAGACGTGAGTTTTTCTGCACTGGTTTCTGCAAGGGCACAAAGAAAACAACTGTTCTCTATGTCCTGTTTACACTCCAACACTAGCATTGCATGCAGATTTTTTTCTTTGCGAAAAATTACTTGACCTAATATCAACATTGTGATGTGAACAGGGCAGAAGAGAAAGTGATGACACAGAGTGTGATGTCTGCGCATGAAAAAAACTGATGTCAAAAAGTGAAACGCGCATGAAAAATGTGAAATCTGCTTGTTTTTTCCATCAGTTTTTCTGCATGTATGGTGTGAACGAGACCTTACATTTAATGCATGCCGCGAATACCTGTCACATTTGCTTTGGCTGTCAACCAAATTGCCAAGCCTTTAACTACTTGCCGACTGCCCTACGCAGATATACTGCAGCAGGGCGGCTCGGCCACGTAAAATCACGTATATCTATGTAATTTGGTGCAAGTGGTCTCGGTGGCGCGCGCGCCCCGCCAGAGCCACGCTCCTGCTGTGTTTAGACACAATGGGAGGAGGGCCGCGGGAGGAGCGACAGTGATCGCCGGTGTAATGTTAAAAAACCATACCCCGTGATAATTCCATACCCACGTCACTTCCTGTCATAAACGTAATGGAACAGCTGAGCAGTGTAGCAGTGCGCATGCTCACAGCTCCGAATACGTCATTGAACAGCTGAGGAGCTTAGCATTGCGCATGCTCGGAGGGTAGGGAATTTTCACAGTAGTCTGTTGTAACATTACACCGCCTCAGCTGTTGCGGCGGTTACATTAAAACATCTCGGCTGCAACATGAATCATCTCCTACCCCTGTCACTTCCCTGATCTTGGCTACTAAATGTAAAAGCGGCGACAGGTGTATGAAATCTAAATCACGGAGATCTCGGCTTCGTGATTTATATTTTCATAGTCCCGCCGCCGCTTTTACATTTAGTAGCCAAGATCAGGGAAGTGACAGGGATAGGAGCGGAGATGATTCATGGTGTAGCCTAGATGTTTTAATGTAACCGCCGCAACAGCTGATGCGGTGTAACGTTAGAACACACTACTGTGAAAATTCCCTACCCTCCGAGCATGCGCACTAGTAAGCTCCTCAGCTGTTTCATGACGTAGGTGCACCGGAAGTGACGAGGGTAGGGAATTTTCACAGGTATGGTTTTTCATGGAACACCGGCAGCCTTCTGCCATCGTCAGAGAAACTGACAGAAGACCCGCCTGCTTATGCAGGCGGGTCTTCTGTCACACAGGCAGAGCGAAATCGGGAGTTTCAGCTAAGCTGCCTGTCACTGAGCCCTTCCCCCCACAGTGAGTAAGCACAGTTAGGCATACATTAACCCCTTTGATCACCCCCAGTGTTAACCTCTTCCCTGCCAGTGTCATTTATACAGTAACAGTGCATATGGACATGGAGTGTGGGACTTTTAAGGTGACACAAAGTAGCAAATACATGTATTAGTAAAAAGGAAGCATCATTCACTGTTTTTGTTTCTAACCGGTTTTACCGAAATGGCTTCTTCCGGGTAACGCATGAAGAATTTTTACTGATAAGCAAATAAATACAATGAGTACTGAATAATGAAAAAGCCGCATATACATACAAACAATCAAAATAAAGTGCACTTGATCAATCATGTAAAGATTTAGAAGTGTCTTCATACCCGTGATGGCATAGAGCTCTGGAAACTATTGCATGATGAAGGTAAGTCTGTCACAGGGGACCCATGCACCAGCCAGACTGGGGGACCCATATACCGGTTCTCCCACAGGGGAGGTAGAAGGTCTCAAAAAAACTAAGGGTTAAACCTGCATTTTCAACCGGAACATGTCAAAGTAAGCCCTCAACTACCTTTACCAAATCCGCCCACAAAGCTGTCACACTATGGTTTTTCTAGTTTTACTTACAAATGCGCCAAAAACGGATATCAAGGATAGCCTACAACCAATATTGGATAGCCTTCAAAACCAGTGCTCCACTTGGTCATTTGACCATTCGCAGTCCCTCAGTGTACATCAATAAAAATGGCCAGAATTCACTGAAACTTCAAGAGCTGCCATTCTATACAGGAAAATGATATAAAAAAGAATTTGTTCCCAACCTGCAGATCCCACAAACACAACATATCCTCCCTTCCCTCTTACACATTCTATTTGGGCAAATACCTGTATTCATTGTACAGCTAGGCAAAAAACTTGCGCTGTTCCAGTAGACAAGTGCAGTGTCGGTGGGTCCCTTATATACCCCCCACCCAGCCGACCTCTGATGTCAGCGCGGGATGTGGACGCTATAACAGGCCATCGCGCACGCGTTGTGAAAAAGTCCGGCCACTGCACGCAAATCTGCCCCATCCACGGCTACTCCCCACCTGGGCGCGGCATTGATTGCTGTCCATACCTGCCCAGATGAAAAGAGGGCAGGTCAGGGGAGTAGATGGAACTTGATGTGGTGCTGGCAGGAGCAGCATGAAAAATTAGGTCTCTGCCCACATCGTGCATACACTTACCCTGTAGGGGCAGCACCCGGGTACCCATAGTCACAGTGCCAGCCTGTCAAAGGACATGCAGCACTGAGCCTGATGGTTCTCACGGATGCCTCGGGGGGTCTGTACGGGGACCCAAGGCAACATGGGCCATCCTCTCCGGAGGCACCTGATCCCTCGTGACAGTGGAGTATATTAGGCTATTGTATGTTGTGTGAAATGTAATAAGAAACTCTGCATGAAAGATCCGCACAGTTATCAGAGCCATGTATACAAAACAGTAATGCAAGACAATATATGAATGTTATATTTTACTGCAATTACAAAAAATGTAAATGAAATCTCAAAAGACCAACATTTTTCTTTGCAAGGACATCAAATGACAGTAAACTCTCGGTATAAATAGGAGGAGAGGGAAATGAAAGTAACCTATCCAAAATAAAAAAGGCTATTAATTGGTGTGTTACAGGAAGGGATTATAGTGAATCCCTTAATTTTCATCCAGGAAATTTCCTAGCCTGTAGGGTATAAAGCCATTGAGTTTCAATTTGTATTAACCTCCTATCTATGTTCTTTCATGTAGCGGGACATGTTCCAATGCAAAAAAGTCGATAGAGTTAATATAAAATTGATGGTATAATCCTACATGTGTACTAATAGGTGTTTCCATTTTTTTGTTCCTAATCAGGGATACATAGTCTCTAATTCAAGGGTCTTCAAACTATGGCCCTCCAGATGTTCAGGAACTACAATTCCCATCATGCCTAGTCAAGTCTGCGAATGTCAGAGTTTTACCATGCCTCATGGGATATGTAGTTCCACAACGGCTGGAGGGCCGTAGTTTGTGGATCCCTGCTCTAATTCATTTGAAAAAGGGCGCTTGGTTTTTTCTATGTAGAAGGTGTTACATTTGCATTTCACAATATAAACCACACCTATTGTCTGACAGGTTTATCCTATGTTTTGGTGTCCATATAGAATTGTTAGGGAGCTGAATGTCCCTGCCTGTCTATGTGGGAACAATAATTGCAGTTTCCACATGGAAAAGACCCTGTTGTATAAACCTTCTTATTGGTATCAGTTGAATGATGACTTAGGCTACATTCACACCTGAGCGTAGCGTTTTTGCGCGTTTTTTACCGCGATTTACAGGCGTTTTTACAGGCGTTTTTTGTGCAGGCGTTTTTAGATTGAATAGAAACCAATGGAAAACGCCTGTAATCTGCCCAAAAAGAAGCTCATGTACTTTTTTGAGCATTGGGCCTTTTGCTTACAGCGTCAAAACGCTCAGATGTGAACAGGGGCCATTGAAATGAATAGGATTTGTCTTGTTGGGCTTTTTGAGAGCTGATCCTAGAGCAGAAAAACTCCCCAAAAACGCCCCAAAACACCTAGATGTGAACGGACCCTTATTACTAGGCTGTCTCTAATTGATCTTGAGGGTTTATATGTTATTTCTGGATACGGTTTAATATATTTTTGGATCTTTTTATTTGAGATCAAAAGGTACCAATATTTATTATATATAGCTTTAACCTTCTGATGTCTACTGTATTTGATTATAATTCTAGTAGTTGTAGATGGTGTATTGCTCTTAGCCTTATAGATAAGGGACAGCCTGTCCTAGGCCTTTGCCCTATTGAAGGCTTTCTTGAGGCTGGTTTTGATGCAGCCACGTTCCAATAAGCCTCGCTTTGAAAGTCCTTGTCCATAGTGCAATTTCATTTGATTATCAAAAACTGACTATAGGGAATACTCTTAACTAAAGGCTTAGGATGTGAACTTGTTGCATGTAATACTGTATTGCCAGCTGATGGTGCTCTGTACAGTGTGGAGTAAAGGAGACTTGCCTCATTAATGAAGATCCCCCGCATCCAAGAAGGTAATCCTTCTCTTGGACGAAGTTGTATGTAAACTTAAGATTGTATGGGTTACATTCCAGATTCTTCAGAAATAATATGTCATCCCTTCATCCTGCCCATGTCATAAAAACCATACCATGATACTATATTGTTCAATGTGTCCATTTGTTTGTTAGGAGAAAAAAAATCATGCTCCCATCCCCCCTGGTACAGGTTCGCATATGAGGGAGTACATCTGGCCCCCATAGCGACACCCTGCACCTGGAGGAAATGGGAGCACTTGAAAATAAAGACATTGTGAGCAAGGACAAATTCTAATACCTGTACAATGAATTCATTATAACCCCAGGACTCATGACCTTGTTCTCTTAATTGTTCCCAAATGACTTGTATTCCCCTTGCATGGGGGATGGAGTTATACCATAACTCATAACTGTAAAGTGCACTTTATTTTGATTTTATTTATGTACCGTATATACTCGAGTATAAGTTGACTTTTTCAGCACATTTTGTTATGCTGAAAAAGTCCCCTCGGCTTATACTCGAGTGGGGGTCCCATTTACCTGTTTTCCCTGGAGCTGACTGTACGTCAGCGGCAGTCCGGCCTGACATGTACACTGCGCATCTGACACTCGGGAATGCCCGTACGGCCATTCTCGGGCAGACGGCGCATGCACAATGACGTGTGGCGCCGGGCAGCGCCATTTTTAAATGTAAGGCGCCTCAGGGTTGGTTAAGTAAGACCCCTGCATCTCCTGCCCCATGCCCACAGCCCCTGCATCCTCCTGCACCATGCCCACAGCCTCTGGTATCTATTTTTATTTTTTAAATTTACCATTAGCAGCTGCTGCATTTCCCACCCCAGACTTACACTCAAATCAATACGTTTTCCCAGTTTTTTTGTGCTAAAATTAGGTGCCTTGGCTTATATTTGGGTTGGCTTATACTTGAGTATACATGGTAAATACTGCTTTCTCTGTTGCTCATTGACAGACGTAGTCCTCGTTGATTAATAACAACTCGGGTTATACTGCCCTCTACAGGAGTAGGACTAGACAGGAAAGAAAACATTCTGGCCACACCTTAGGGGCAGTCCCAGAGGGTATATCCCCTCTCTCTCTGCTACAGCACATCAGTTTTTTTCTGTCTAGTTAGGAGTAAGGACCTAGATACCTTGCTAGGATCTTCGGTCCTGGCAGGAATTTTTCTTAGATTTTTTTTTTTAGACAGCTTTTTTCTCCAGTGTTCCTGTGAGATCTTCAAGCAAGCAAGCTGTAACTGGGCGACGGGCTGGATGTTGAGATCCAGTGGTCACCCCAGTTCAGCCTACGAGCGCGTGCAGGCCATAGCTCCGCGCTGGGTCGGCCGCGACATAGTCCCACTGGACGGGGACTGACCCTGCGAGTTAAACGTCTCGCCTGAACGCCAATGACCAACAGAGTCACGGCGTCCGTATTGGTCGACAGCCCCCCCACCCCAGTGGAGAGGGGTTCTGTCCGGAGTGGGCGCCCGCCTGGTTACGGTATGGTGAGTAGTATGTTCCCCCTCCCCCCCTGTCGGGTTTGTGGTGGACGCGGGCTCCTCTCTGGAATGGTAGGATGTGTCTCCCCTCACAGATCCCCCAATTTGAATGTGATTTTTTGTGAACAAAAGCCAGGAGGCTTGGTTTGGGAGCTGACTATCTAAGGTCATTGCAAAACTGTAAGGGTGACTGAAGTCAGTGGCAGTACTATAAGGGGCATTACTAGTGAAGTAAAAGGTATCCTACCTGTCAGAGGTGTATACAGGCCGATGCCTAATGGAAGGTGCCTGAGTCACTGCAGTCCAGATCGCCATTCCTCCAGCAAAGGGTCACTTCGGAAGGAGGGCTGCCTCCCGGCGGCCCACGGACCGCATGCGACCCGCCAGGGTCCTGTACAGCCGGCCAGGCTTATCACCATTCAGGGTGAAGGTTGTGGGGCCGAGATACTCCCGCAGGCCGCCAGGCCGAACATAGCTTCCCGCAGGCCGCTGCTAGCGCCGCTATCCGGTACAGGCCACCGCCATTGTCTTACAGTTCACACAAGGCCACCATATTGGCGTAGCCTCGTGTCTCCAGCATGGGGACGGCCATGTTTGAGGTGACCAAACACCTCGAGGAGCTAAGGGGAGGCGCCGGAAGACGTGTAAAGGGGCGGAGCCGCCTCCTTTTACCCGACGTAGCCTCGTGTCTCCAGCATGGGGGCGGCCATGTTTGAGGTGACCAAACACCTCGAGGGGCTAAGGGGAGGCGCCGGAAGGCGTGCAAAGGGGCGGAGCCGCCTCCTTTTTCCCTGGGATAGCCAGCCAAAGACTTCCTGTCTGTAATAGACAGTGCTGGAACAGGTTGTATTGTAACTTCTGAGCATCAAGTGGTGAGCCTTGGGGTCTCTCTCTCTCTCTCTCTCTTTCTCTCTCTCTCTCTCTCGCTCTGTAGGGGTCCCTAAGCAGGTAACACTGAGGGGCGCTGTGGCGCTGGGGGTCTAGGAAAAAAAAAAAAGTTTTTTTTTTATTTTTTTGGCAAATTAATTTTTTCCGGCAAGTGTCTGGAATAATCATGGACCCTGCCACACAGGTACCCCCACCTGTTTCCCTCGAGGTGGCCGCAGGACCCTCCAGTTCAGAGTATGGATGCATTCACAGCAGTTTTGGAGTCTTTGGTGTCTCGGTTGGAGATGGCCTGTCAGGGACGGGGGTCAAGAAAGCGACCCCCGCCTACCCCTATGTCATCTGATACTTCAGATTCTGAGATGGTCATTGCAGCTGCAGGTCCCTCTGCAGGGGCTGTTGTCTCAGGTAAAGTTCCCTCAGACAGTGAGGAGGACGTTCCTGCCTCCGCCATAGCACAAGAAGAAGCATTGGTGGACGCACTAGTTGTGGCGGTCCGGGAAACCTTAAGACTGGAGGTTTTACCGGCAGAGGCAACTGAGATGGAAATTCCCTTTGGTACTAGTAAACCTACCAAGACGGCGAAGGTTTTTCTCTTACCCAGATGTTTTGGTAATAAAATTAAAGAGGAATGGGATCATTCAAAACGTACCTTTGCTGTTTCCAAGCGCATTGCTAGACACTATCCGTTTGAGGAATCCCTCATTAAGAAATGGACGGTACCACCAGTGGTGGATCCACCTATTTCCAGACTGAATAAAGCCACTGTTATCCCGTTGGAGGACGCTCCGTCCTTTAAGGATCCGGTGGATCGGAAGATGGAAGCGGAGTCCCGCACTATTTTTTCCCTGATAGGGTCAGCCTTTAGACCAGTGATTGTCATTGGTTTAGTTTCACAGACATTAACGGAATGGGCAAGATTGGTACGCCATGACTTAAAAGGGAAAGGTATCCCCCAGGCAGCATCTGATTTGATGGAACAAATTATTCAAGGACTGCAGTTCATCTGTGACGCAGCCCTGGATGCCACCCCCTTGTTAAGGCATGCATCTATGTCAGCGGTAATCCTCAGACGTGTGCTGTGGTTATAATGCTGGTCAGCGGATCTAGGTTCCAAAAGGGCCTTGGCGAATCTCCTCTTTCAGGGGAATCGCCTATTTGGGGCCACCCTAGATGAGATCATTAAGGATGTCACTGGGGGCAAGAGCACTTTTTTGCCGCAGGCTGCTAAAGCTAAAGGACCTCGTAACAAGCGTGGACCTTTCTTTACCGCTCATAAAGGGTTCGTTCGCTCCGCTGGGACGAGCGGGAAGGGCAAAGCCCCTCTAGGAGGGTTCAAGAGGCGCTGGTCGGGCAAACAGAAGGCCGACTCAAACAAATCTGAAGTTAAGGCTAACACAGCCTGAAGGTGCGCCCCCACCCGGCTTGAGGGTGGGGGGACGTCTTCACCGGCATTCAGATTTAGAGCCTTCCTGAATCTCGGACCTAGGGGTTCAGGAAATCATACGATCAGGACACAAGATCGAGTATCGATCACTGCTACCGGTGCGATTCTTCCCTTCCAACATTTAGGTGCTACAGGGAGCGGTAGTTACCGTTCCCTGAACAGATCATTTTCTTTACCGTTTCCAAAGATTAGTCTCAGTTCCCTACAGGAATCGGATCCGGTTGAGCAAACAGACCAAGGAGCCTCTAGTCTGGTGACTTCGGTCTCTAATGCTCAACCAGGAGAAATCATCACTCCTGATAAGAATCAAGTTTCTGATAAATGGGTGGGAACAGAGAGCGATCAGACTTTGTCGGATTGCCTGGACCAAGCAGCTCTAGGGCAGCCTGGTTCGGATCCAGTCAGACAATATCAGGGTGATGACTTAGGTCGATCACCAAGGATTTCACCATCTGTGTCTTCATCAGAGCATCCCGGAGGTGGATCTGTTGGCATATCGGCTCAACAGGAAGGCGCGGAGGTTGGTAACGCGCGGCCGCGTTCCTCTAGCGGACGCAGCAGACGCGCTGAACGGCCTACAAAGGCAGTATCAGCTACTATACGTCTTCCCCCCCCTCTCAGGTTGCTGCTGAGATTTCTCCGCAGGATGGAGATGGAGGGAACTCCAGGTATCCTGGAAATTCGAGGCTAGCCTCGTCAGGCCGGTCAGGCCGACTTGGACATGCTAGTCGCGAACGCTCCTTGGAGACCTCCTCTCAGGGAGGATCTGCGGTCTCAAGGACCGATCTTCCATCGTGCTTTACAGTCGCTGGTTTTAATGGCCTGGCCATTGAGACCCAGGTACTGAAGGGCAGAGGGTTGTCAGCTTCAGTTATTCCTACTCTAATTAAAGCAAGGAAAGCGACTTCCAGCAAAGTCTATTATCGCACATGGAAGACTTATATTGCATGGTGTGAATCTTTGGGATTTCCCCCACGTACCTATTCGGTGACCCGAATCTTGGCTTTTCTGCAAAAGGGGGTTGAGCAGAAACTATCCTTGAGCACTATCAAGGGTCAGGTTTCAGCATTAGCAATCTTCTTTCAGAAGCCTTTGGCTACTCATTCCCTGGTGCGGAATTTCATCCAGGGGGTGCGGCACTTGGCTCCGCCAGTCCGCGCGCCCTTACCACCTTGGGATCTTAATTTGGTTTTGTCGGTTCTGCAGAAACCTCCCTTTGAAAATATCAGGGAGATTCCCTTGCTTACATTATCTCGGAAGGTGGCCTTCTTGGTGGCTATCACTTCTGCACGCAGGGTGTCAGAACTGGCTGGATTATCATGCCATTCCCCATATCTAGTGGTTCATAGGGATAAGGTAGTTCTTCATCCGAAGCCATCCTTTCTTCCTAAGGTGGTTTCAGACTTTCATCTGAATGAAGACATTGTGCTACCTTCCTTGTGTCCTCAGCCCAATCATCCTCGGGAATATTCGTTGCATTCCTTGGATGTGGTTCGGGCAATCAGGCTATACCTGAAGGCTACGGAAACGTTCCGTAAGACGGATTCACTTTTTGTGATCACGGATGGCCCCAGAAAGGGGTTGCCTGCATCTGCCGCGACTATCTCCAAATGGATTAGACAGACGGTGGTACAGGCTTATTCTATTAAGGGTCGGAATCCTCCGTTCCCTGTTAAGGCGCACTCCGCTCGAGCGCTCAGTACTTCCTGGGCCTACCGCCATCAGGCGTCAGTGGTCCAGGTGTGCAAGGCGGCCACCTGGTCGTCGGTACATACCTTTACGAAATTTTATAAAGTTGATGTGATGGCATCGGCGGATGCCTCATTTGGCCGCAAGGTTTTGCAGGCCGCAATTTGAGGAGACCGGTGGTCTACCTCGAGGGTTTTTTTCCGTTGGAATTTAAGTTGAGTCTCATCGTGTGATTGATGAGCCTTTAAAACTTCTAGTTGGCACCGGTTGGGCCTTCTAGATTGGATTTTGATTTCCATTTTCCCACCCCTCATTTGTGGTACTGCTTTGGGACGTCCCGAGTTGTTATTAATCAACGAGGACTACGTCTGTCAATGAGCGACAGAGAAAAATTGATTTTTGTAAAATCTTACCATAAAATCCTTTTCTCTTAAGCTCATTGACAGACGTAGTACCCGCCCCTCTGTTTTTGAGTTGGGTTGGGTTAAATTCTCTAAACTGCTTTGTGACATAACTGATTTGCTGTAGCAGAGAGAGAGAGGATATACCCTCTGGGACTGCCCCTAAGGTGTGGCCAGAATGTTTTCTTTCCTGTCTAGTCCTACTCCTGTAGAGGGCAGTATAACCCGAGTTGTTATTAATCAATGAGGACTACGTCTGTCAATGAGCTTAAGAGAAAAGGATTTTACGGTAAGATTTTACAAAAATCCATTTTTTTCATTATTCAGTACTCGTATTTCTTATTTGCTTATAAGTAAAAATTCTTCATGTGTTTCCCTGAAGAAGCCATTTCGGCGAAACAGGTTAGAAACAAAAACACAGTGAAATATAAATCAGAGGGCACAGTATCGGCCTTCCAGCAATACAAGGAGGAAAATAAGAAGTGTAAACACGAAATCAAGATGGCTAAAATCAACTATGAGAGACAAATAGCGGAGGATAGTAAAAAAAAACCCAAAGAAATTCTTTAAATATATCAACAGCAAAAAAACTAGGGCAGAGCATATTGCACACATAATTAACGATGATGGGAGGATGGTTACAGAGGACACTGAAAAAGCAACCGTGCTGAATTCTTTTTTCTCGTCAGTCTTTACGCAGGAAAAGGAAGGGTACACTGACCATGACTGTATGGTTAGTAGTAATACACAGGACTTGCCACTATGGCTAACAGAGGGGGAAATCAGGGAAAGACTGGATAAACTTAACACAAACAAATCACCAGGCCCGGATGGCGTACATCCGAGAGTGCTCAAGGAACTCAGTATGGTTATATCTAGACCACTGTTCCTGATCTTTGCTGACAGTATTAGGACAGGAGATGTACCAGGGGATTGGAGGAAGGCTAACGTGATTCCGATATTCAAAAAGGGCCAGAGACATATCCCGGGAAATTATAGGCCTGTCAGTCTGACATCAATAATATGTAAACTTTTGGAGGGGATGATAAGGGACTATATCGTAGAGTATGCTAAAGACAACAACATCATCAGTAGTAACCAGCACGGGTTTACAAATGGGCGTTCTTGTCAAACCAATCTCTTAGCATTCTACGAGGAAGTGAGCTGTGAGCTAGATAGGGGGAGACCAGTGGATGTGGTGTACTTGGATTTCGCTAAGGCGTTTGATACAGTTCCCCACAAGCGCTTAATTTATAAAATAAGGTCTGCAGGTATCGACAGCAGGGTTTGCTCTTGGATACGGAATTGGCTAAAAGGCCGTGTCCAAAGGGTAGTAATAAACAGCGCATACTCAGACTGGTCTGAGGTAGTAAGCGGGGTGCCCCAGGGCTCAGTCCTGGGACCAACCTTGTTCAATTTATTCATAAACAGCATTGAGGAAGGGATCAGTAGTTCGTTATCAGTTTTTGCAGATGACACAAAATTGGCCAGGGCAATAACTGCACAGCATGAAGCAGATATCCTACAGAATGACCTGGACAAAATTACGGAGTGGGCAACGACATGGCAAATGAGGTTTAATGTGGAGAAGTGTAAGGTTTTGCACTTGGGGACCAAAAACATAAAAACACAATACACGTTAGGAGGGGAACCCTTGGGGGAATCAAAAATGGAGAAAGATTTGGGAGTCTTAGTTGATGATAGATTAGGCAACAGCATGCAATGCCAAGCGGCAGCTTCCAAAGCCAACAGAATATTAGCATGCATAAAGAAAGGGATGTATTCCAGAGATAAGACTATAATCCTTCCACTTTATAAAACTCTGGTCCGACCGCATCTGGAGTATTCTGTCCAGTTCTGGTCGCCAGTCCTCAGGAGGGATGTGTTGGAGCTGGAGAAAGTCCAGAGAAGGGCAACTAAACTGATTAGGGGGTTGGAGGACCTTACCTATGAAGAGCGGCTGCAATCGCTCGATTTATTTTCCCTGGAGAAAAGACGTCTGAGAGGGGACATGATAGCAATTTATAAATATCTTAATGGGGATCTCAGCTTAGAAGAAAAGCTGTTCATTCGAAGGAATTGCATGAGGACTCGAGGACATACAATGCGATTAGAGGAGAAGCGTTTTAACCTCAGGCAACGTGGGGGGTTCTTTACTGTTAGGGCTACAAGATTGTGGAATTGTCTACCACAAGAGGTGGTTTCTGCGGGTAGTATGGTGACTTTCAAAAGACTCTTAGACTTACATCTCAAGGATCAGGAGATTGAGGGCTATGTTAGATGATTACAGTCACACACACCTACACAGGTTGAACTGGATGGACTATTGTCTTTATTCAACCTCGCCTACTATGTAACTATGTAACTATGAATGATGCTTTCTTTTTACACTAAATATCTGTCTGTAAAGCCCATTAAAATTAAAAGTCCCACACTCTGTCTTCTTGCCTCTCTAGAATATTGGGATGTTGGTGCTCCTATCTTTATACAATTGGTCCCATCTACAAAAATCCACCAATGTATGTGAATGGGCCTGCCCATGCCAGCCCCCTGCAGTAAATGTACTGTGGGCAGTCGGAAAGTGGTTTAAATTCTTTCTTTCAGTGTTTTGTGTTTTGTTTTTTGTATTTTTGTTCTTTTCATAAATTTACTTGCAGGGTGCCTTTTTAGTGCTGGTTCACATTTGTGCGATGCGGGAACGCTGCAAATATACAGCGTGTTCCCGCATCGCATCCGCACCCCTGGCAGTTAACACTGCCATATGCGATACGCTGGGGCTGTCAATTAAAAGTTAACGACACCCCCCAGATCAGATCGCATATCGCAGTGCGATATGAAAGTTCGCACAGAATCTGATCGCACTAGTGTGAACCACCATGCAATCCGATTCTGCTGCGGACCAAAAAAAGGGTCCTGTGCATCTTTTAGTGCGATTGCGGTTCGAATTCAGCCATACAAACTGTATGGCTGAATTTGCATCGCACAGAGATTTCATGTAATTTTAGGAGCAGTGGCGCTCCGAATTACATGTGATCTCTGTGATCGCACAAATGTAACCCGGCACTTAAACTTGACGACTCCAGGAGAGTCCTTTCCCTTGCTTAGCTCCCTTGCTACTTGTATTTATCAGTCCTCTACTTTTCTGGGAGTCTTCAATCCAATGTCTGTGCTGGCCCAGCACCTCTGCTTTTCCCTTCTCCTCACATCCCTATATAACCTTTTGGGCAGCTGCCAGGGGAGAAGCACATGGGAGTACTAAAGTGTCACTTGGTTTGGATACACACAGAGGTGTTCACAGGTACATAACCTGCCTAAAATAGTTTTAAATTAACATATGATCTTAAAGGACGACTTTTTGCTGAATTAAAGGGTCCGGCAACAGGGTTTCTGCTTTTCATATCTAAACCTGCTTTGCATAGTCTCTCTCTTTGCTGTAAATAATGCAGGGATCCTGCCATGTTTCTGGATAGTGGGAAAGATTGAAAGCATGCCAGGCTACTGTGTGAAATGTGTTTTGTAATATCGCATGTGAATGCATCTGTTGCTATGTGACCTGTTTCAGCAATTATTTGTAATCTGGGAACCAAGAGGCCATTTCTATAATAGACTCCTTGTGATGTCTTGACTGTTAAATTTTCAGCTAGGAGTGGTGTCTGTAATTATAAAGTCATGATGAGTTGTTGGTTTTTATGCCAGCTGGCACTTTTCTTTGTTTTTTCATTCTATGAGTTTGTCACAGAACCACGTTTGTGTGAGACAAGCCTTCACTTGCTACAAGCACCAACCAGGTTTGCAAGTAATACTTATTGCAGTGGTGAAATAAACATTCACTTTAACAATTGACTTTACCCCACCAGAGTCTCAGAGCAGGTATATACTAGTCCATTAGCGGTACTTGTAAACTCTCTTTAAATATGCCAGCCTTACCTGTGTATGAGAGAAAAAGATGTTGATTGCCACTATGGACGTGCTTCAAGTTGCCAGTGCTGATTAGTTCCCTTGCGCTTTAAAACTTTTTGGATTTTACCCTAAACTATCAATCTTTGTGAATAGGCTTTTTTCACTTGATAACGCAGTTAAAGGTGTCTAGAGCTGCACATGCTTGGAGATTTATGAGCCCTGGTTTACCCTTATTATTATTTTTATTATCATTATTAATATAGGATTTATATAGCGCCGACAGTTTATGCAGCGCTTTACTTCTTGAAGGTCGACGGTACAAATACAATACACCTTAAAGCGGAGTTCCGCCCTGGGAAAGCTTTTTTTTTTTTAATAAAAATACCCCCGGGACAGTCAGGGCTAGTACATTCCACAATGGCTAGCCTCTGATCTGTCCCGGGTTGCAATTACCTTTTAGAAGAAATACTTACCTTTTGAAAAAGTATTGTCCAGCGCTGCCATCTCAGGTGTGGGCAGCTTGAAGCCAGCACGATCCTTTTCTGTGTCCTCTTCCGTCTTCTTCAGTCCCACGATGCACTGCACCGGCTCCGCCGTCACTTCCGGTGCCGCAGCGTCATCCCTGCACAGCTTCTGGGCATGCCCAGAAGCTGTTTAGCAAGGTATGACGGCGCCTGCACCGGAACTGACGTCGGGGCCGGTGCAGGCGCATTGATTCCTGGGAGCGATGACGTTCAGCTCCCAGGAATCATTGCAAGCCAAGAAGTGGTCGCCGAGGGGAGGAAGAGGAAGTAAGGTAAGTATATTTTCTTCTAAACCAGGTAAGTTAAAAAAAAAAAAAAAATTGCGATTATCCATTTGTTTTTCAGGTGACCCCGGGCATGAAGATGGAGGTAAGTTTAATTTTAGGGTGGAACTCCGCTTTAATACATTAGGAATCAGAGGGCCCTGCTCGTTAGAGCTTACACTTATGCGTTTCCTGCATTGCAATTGCACAGCGTCCATGCGATCTGCTACGAGTGTCATTGTTAACCCTGAAACAGATTGCAAAACTCAGTGCGAGTGTCAGAATGGCATTGCATAGGTGTAAACACCTATGTGATGCGATTCAGGTGCGGGGAAAAAAAAAGGTCCTGCACTATTTTAGTGCGGATGCGATGCAATTTCAGCCATCCAAAATGTATGATTGAAATCGCACCACCAAGACATCGCATGTGATGTTCACAGGCATGCGGTACAGTTCCTGTGTGAATCACATGCGGTGTCGGCACCACACCAGTGTGAACCTAGGCTTAAACCCCAAAGCAAATATATTATTTTGCATCTTACCATTTCTTAGATGTGATGGCTCTATTCATTTTCTATTCATTTTCTTTTTTAGGTTTTCTTTCTTTTATTTGGTCTTGTGATCTGGCCAGTAGGCTGTTCTTTTTCAAACAAGCAAGCTGTTCAGTATCAGAATGTATCAGTTATAGAGATGAGATTAACTATTCAACACTGCCTGGATGCCTACAATGATCAGCTTTTATTTATATAAAACATTTATGTCAAAAGGTAAACACTGTTTGCTGTAACTGCTTATAAAGTACTGCTGAAGTTTGGCTTCAATTTGTTAGTGTACAGTGGGAATCGAAAGTTTGGGCACCGCAGGTAAAAAATTGTATTATTGTGCATAAAAAGCCAAGGAGAAAAAATCTCCAAAAGGCATCAAATTACAGATTAGAAATTCTTATAATATGTCGTCAAAAGTTAGATTTTATTTCCATCATTGACACTTTCAAAATTACAGAAAACAAAAAAATGGTGTCTGCAAAAGGTTGGGCACCCTGCAGAATTTATAGCATGCACTGCCCCCTTTGCAAGGCTGAGACCTGCCAGTGTCATGGATTGTTCTCAATCATCGCCTGGGAAGACCAGGTGATGTCAATCTCAAAGGTTTTAAATGCCCAGACTCATCTGACCTTGTCCCAAAAATTAGCACCATGGGTCTTCTAAGCAGTTGTCTAGAAAACTAAAACTGAAAATAGTTGACGCTCAAAAAGCTGGAGAAGGCTATAAGAAGATAGCAAAGTGTTTTCAGATGTCAATATCCTCTGTTCGGAATGTAATTAAGAAATGGCAGTCATCGGGAACAGTGGAAGTTAAAGCAAGATCTGGAAGACCAAGAAAAATATCAGACAGAGCAGCTCGCAGGTTTGTGAGAAAAACAATTCAAAACCCACGTTTGACTGCACGATCCCTCCAGAAAGATCTGGCAGACACTGGAGTTGTGGTACACTATTCCACTATAAAGAGATACTTGTACAAATATGGTCTTCATGGAAGAGTCATCAGAAGAAAACCTCTTCTACGTCCTCACCACAAAAATCAGCGTTTGAACTTTGCAAATGAACATATAGACAAGCCTGATGCATTTTGGAAACAAGTTCTGTGGACCGATGAGGTTAAAATTGAACTTTTTGGCCGGAATGAGCAAAGGTACGTTTGGAGAAGAAGGGGCACAGAATTTAATGAAAAGAACCTCTTTTCAACTGTTAAGCATGGGGGTGGATCAATCATGCTTTGGGGTTGTATTGCAGCCAGTGGCACAGGGAACATCTCACTAGCAGAAGAAAAAATGGATTTAATACAATTTCAGCAAATTTTAGATGGTAATTTGATGCCATCTGTGAAAAAGCTGAAGTTAAAGAAAGGAATGGCTTCTACAAATGGATAATGATCCTAAACACACCTCGAAATCCACCGGGGATTACATCAAGAGGCGTAAACTGAAGGCCTTCACAATCTCCTGACCTCAACATAATTGAAAATCTATGGATAGACCTTAACCACTTAAGCCCCGGAAGATTTTACCCCCACTCCGACCAGGGGGTATTTTGCGATTCGGCACTGCGTGACTTTAACGGACAATTGCGCGGTCGTGCGACGCTGTACCTAAACGAATTTGGCGTCCTTTTTTTCCCACAAACAGAGCTTTCTTTTGGTGGTATTTGATCACCTGTGCGATTTTTTGATCACGCGCTATAAACAAAAAAAGAGCGTCAATTTTGCAAAAATAGCAATATTTTTCACATTTTTTTATATGAAATTCCCCCCCAAAAAAATGTAAAAATCAAAATTTTTTAACATTTTTGGCCAATTTGTTTTATGCTACCTATGTTTGGTAAAAAAAAAAATCGCAAAAAGCGTATTTTGATTGGTTTGCGCAAAAGTTATCGCGTTTACTAACAAAGGGAAAGATTTTTGTCATTTTTGTTGTTGTTTTTTTTTTTTAACGCGTAATGGCGGCGATCTGCGATTTTTTTTTTTTTTTTCTTGCGGTACTGCGACATTGCGGCGGACAGATCGGACCCTTGACTGACATTTTTTACACTTTTGGGGTTACCAGTGACATTTCTACAGTAATCAGTGCTATATATATGCACTGTTACTGTAAAAATACACTGGTAGTGAAGGGGTTAACTTTATTTGGGAGGGAGGGGCTTTGTGTGTCCCTAGGGGCGTGCTTTCTACTGTGATTGGCTGTGGCTTGAGCTGTAAGGACACTGATCAACGGATCTACATAGTAGATCCATGTGATCAGTGTCTTTACAGCGAGGAGAATGACAGGTGGCTTGTTTACACAAGCTGCCTGACATTCTCCCTCGCCGATCGCCGAGTGGCCGGCGGACATCGGGTCCGCTGGTCACACGCGCGGGGGGGTCCGTGACCACGCGGGAGCGCGCCTCCGGGGGCGCGCGCTCGCTCCCTAGACCCTCACAAGCAAGCGACGTAGCCCTACGTTAGTTTGCCTGTGAGGGGCTGACCGCCGACGTAGATAGTCGTGCGGCGGTCGGCAAGTGGTTAAAAGAGCAGTGCGTGACAGACAGCCTTAAAAGAGCAGTGCATGACAGACATCCCAGAAATCTCAAAGAACTGGAAGACTTTTGTAAGGAAGAATGGGCAAAGATACCTCAAACAAGAATTGAAAGACTCTTGGCTGGCTACAAAAAGCGTTTACAAGCTGTGATACTTGCCAAAGGGGGCAGTACAAGATATTAACTCTGTAGGCTACCCAAACGTTTGCAGACGCCATTTTTTTGTTTTCTGTTATTTTGAAAGTGTAAATGATGGAAATAAAATCTAACTTTTGTTGACATAAGAATGTCTAATCTGTAACTTGTTGCCTTTTGGAGATTTTTCCATCTATCCTTGGCTTCTTTATGCACATTAATAGAAATTTTTACCTGGGGTGCCCAAACTTTCGATCCCCCCACTGTATCTAAATCCATTACTATTGCATCTCACCCCTCCCCGACTGACAATGCTGCTGTCCAAAAGGTGTCCCTGTGCTCCTTCAGGGTGGAGGCACGCTAAAACAGGAGGTGTTACTTGCCTTATCACCAGGAGAAAACAGGGGGGGAAAAGAAAACTGCTCATCTCATGATTGTTAAGCTGCAATCTCCAACAGTGTGGGTAGATAATCCACCAAGTACAGCCAAAGTTACGTTAAATGGGCTACGGACTGGTTGATATGTTAATCAAAATGCCAATCCTAGATACCATCCAGCTATATAAAGACATAACCCGTGCCCATCCATACTTGACATGTTTCGCCGACATAAACCGCTTCTTCGGAAGTTCTAGTACTTTCACTGTGGTGGACAAAAATGACATATCCGTATAAAAAAATTGTATATCAATATTATTGCGCCGATATATAGGACTAAAGATGTTCACAGCCAGGGTATCCTTGTGCAGTGCTACCACCACCAGATGGAAATGTGGGGAAAAAGATAGAGCCCCAGACCAGACTAAGTCCCCCCAGGCAGATGTGGTGGCGCCCATAAGACCACCACCAAACCAACAAGTACACAGAAAAAGATCTGAAAAAAGTTAGTGATGAAAATAGCATAATGTAGCCAGAAATAAAAGTGAGTATCCTAACCTGTAACCCTGAAGTCAAAAATGGCCTCAAAAAGGGGGTCAGGTTTTTCAACATATTTCTTGGTAAGGAGATATCATAGTATTGATATTCCAATAAAGACATAGATTGCTCAACAATTAGTAGCACAGTAGCCTCTAAGAACAAAAAATAGGAGTGATTATTAGTCATGTCCTAACCATTATGCGTTTCTTGTTAGATGATTCAATAAATTTTACCCCTTGGTTCCATCAGTATAGAAGCAGAATTCTTCCAGCCAAATGTGGAATACGTCCAAGTGAGGGGATCTGTAGTTTTAATCTTGGGGTATGCACAAGGGGAAAGAACACCAAAAACCGTTATACCATCCTCCATTCAATCCCATAGGGTATATCCAGTTTGATAACATCCCATAAAGCTGGCGATATCCCATGAATCTGGCAAAGCGATAAAAATAGTGCCATTTAGGGGATAGTAAGATTATAACCAAGCACTCTTCAAAAAGAGGTGAATAATCTCTGCTAATGTTACTCACTCCTCTGCAATGGACTCCGCTCCAATGGCCGCCAGCATTCTGCCACCAAACAGGCGGCGTCTGATATAGCCGCCACAATCCGGACGGCACCCAATCCCGCGGGGCGAAAATGACGCGCTGGACCCGTTGCCGAACCGCGCATGTGCATTGAACAGGCCAGGAGAGGCGGTGGAGAGGGAGCGGAAGTACTCCACTCCAACCCGCCGACGCCACCCCTCCAGGCAACGCACACCCGCCAAAGGGGACAAACGGTCGCCCCCCCCCCCCCCCGGTGGAAAAAAAAGAAACACTGCAACATTCGACCCATGGCTGGAAATAAACCCTTAGCAATAATATTTTTGCAATGACATATATAGACAATAAAATAACATCTGATCAGAAAATATATACGTATACAACATATGATAACAATTTATACAGTGACAAAGTCTTACAAAGAAAAATACAGCATTTATCACTATAAAGAGTATGTCTGTATTACGCATCCAAGAGTGTAAACCCCCCCGCCCGCCTGCAAAGCCAATAACATGAAACCAGAGAAAGTTCCCTAATTTTAGGAAATTCTAGAGAAAAAAAAGGGGGGGGGGGAGAAAAATTAAATGGCAAGGAAAGCGACAAGATCATATAGAGCCCTATAAGTCCACGGGAAACCCCCAGATACAGGGGACATATATATTTAATCATTTTGTAAGAAATGTTTGTATGTGAGTACTTCCTTGATACCGGGGGGGGGGGGGGACAGCATTGAGGCGCTCAATCCAAAAGGCTTCCCTCTGTAAGATGCGTATATCCCAGTTTCCACCTCTTGGATCTTGGAGAGACAAGTACAAAAAAAGATACTACAGTATTGTCATATCTATGACGTAGGCCAACGTGTCTAGTTACAGTGGTCAGAATTTTTCCTCCTCCTGCATAAGGCAGCACACAGGCAAGTAATTAAATAACTCCCTGGGTGGCACAATCCGCATAGTGTTGTGGTCTGTGCCACTCCCCATTAGGCAAACAAATGCCCCTGGCCTGCCTAACCCATGGGTAGCGTGTGCACTCACCACACTTAAAAGCCTCTTAGCTTGTCTCTGGTGACCTGTTCAGAAGTGTAATGACTCGCTGTTAACTGGTCACAAAGGGAAGTAGCCCTTCTAAACACCAGCTCTGGTGTATCACTCACATGTTTACTAAGGGTATAGTCACTTGTCAGAATGCTTATTCAAAAGCTTTTGGAAATCTCTCTCATTGCCTGAGAACCTGGTGATAACCTTAACGGTATTCATCTCCTTGGGGCTAGGCTTTTTATAAAGCAAAGAAGTTCTAGACTGATTCATAGCCCTGTTGAAATCTTTTCTTAACGTGGAGCGTGCATAACCACGCTCCAATAGACAAATTTGAAAGTTTTCAGCCTGGATTTTGAAGTCAGATTCCGAAGAACAATTTCTTCATAGCCTGAGATAATGAGCGTAAGGTACACTTACTACTAAGGGGGCGGGATGGGCACTTGCTGCGCACAATATGGTGTTACCTGCACTGGGCTTCCTATATAGGTTAGTTGCTATGGTACCGTCGTCCTGTATTCTAACCTCCAGATCTAGGAAGGACACACATTGATGATGGATGGAGTGAGTGAATTTTAGGTTAAATTCATTCATATTAAGACTCGTCAAGAATGGATGCAAGTCTTGCAAGTTCCCTGTCCATATAATAAAATAGGTCATCAATAAACCTATACCAGCATAATGTCTGGGATAGCCATTCCTCCATCCTATCATCTGAGAACAATGTCTTTTCCCAACCACCCAAATTCAAATTTGCATAAGAGGGTGCACAGCAAGTGCCCATAGCCACCCCCTGAGCTTGAAGATACATCTGATCAGAGAATGTAAAGTAATTCCTTGTAAGGATAAAATAGAGAAATTTATTGACGAATGTCATCAGCGGCCAAGTGTGTCTGTCCTGTTCTTTCTAGAAAAGATTTAATCATCCGAACACCCCGCTCGTGAGGGATACTTGAGTAAAGTGCCTCAATATCAACTGTCATGAGGAGGGTGCCCGGAGAAACATGAATCCCCTCCAAATGCCTCAGGATATCTGACGTATCTTTAATGTACGATGGTAGACTTAATACATGAGGGGGCAAGAAGGATTGTACATACCTACTGGCATTCTCGATGAGGGAACTGATCCTTGATACTAGGGATCGGAGCCTACCTGGAGGCTCTCTTAAGTTCTTGTGCACCTTAGGTAAACAATAGAAGGTAGGTAACCTGGGAAATCTATTGTTCAAAAAAATCAAAAGTGTCCTTATTGATTAGACCCTCTAAAAATGCCTCAAACACCAAGGAACAGAATTCCCCTATGTGTATCCACTAAACTATCAGGGATAGGAACGTACCACTCCCTGTTGTTCAGTACATTAGGAAACATAGATTGATATTGTAGCTGTGTCATAATAACAATATTATCCCCTTATCGGATGGTTTAATTACAATCTGTGTGTTGTTTTTAAGTTAATTTAGGGCAGTTTCCTGTTCCAAAGATAGATTCATTTATATTGAATGCCATTTATTGAATGCCATTTATTGTTTTTCAAATCATTATTTACTTGTTGCACAAAGGTCCATACATTTGGACACGTAGTAAGATCCGGGAAATTCTGGGATTTTAGTTTAAAATTTTTTGGATTTACACTGTTGATCTTGAGAAGGGGGAGACGGGGGGGCCCAAGGGAGATTCATATCAGACATTCAATCAGAATGCAATGCCTGCCCTAAAAATGAAAAGGATGTTAAGGTGTATTTTTTGAAAATACAAGATCTCCCTAAATGTAAGTCACATCTACACTGGCATATTGAATTTTTTTGTAAATACATAGAGGAGGTTAATCCCCAGGGCCCCAGACTGCACACATTTCCAACCATAAAGGACCCTTTGGATTCCTTTAAGAAATCCTGGGAATCAGTATTGACCAATTGTAGCAAGCAGCCTCTCTAGTTCTTTTCTTGGACTGTAGAATGACAACGTTTAGGCCTGATGCACACTGGTTTCTTCTAAATGATGTTTATCCTGAGAAAATCAGCGTTAGAAACTCACTCAAGCTGCATTTTTTCAAAAGACTTTAGCAGAGTTTGGAGTTTCAGAGTTTATTTCATTGGCCAGAATTTTAATTCTGGACATTGAAATAAATGCTAAAGTGCTAAATGTGACTACGGTTTAAGTGCGTTTTTATGGGTGTTATGAGCGTATTTGCACATTTTTCAGCGTTCAGCGTTTTTTGTGGTCAGAAGAACTGCTCTTGAACGTGATTTTAGGGCATTCAGACAATAGCCTATAAACTGCTAAAAAATGTCTGTGGACACCTAGGATAAAAGAAGGGAGTTGAGGGCTGTAAAACATGAAAAAAAAGGCCCAAACTCACACAAATGTGAGTTTAATAGCAGCAGTGTGCATGAGGCCTTATGTTGTAGATCTGAGATTAGGATTGGTTAAGTAGTTTAGCCAAAGACTTTGAGTAATGCTGACCACACTGGTTCCACAAAAAGGCTGTGCGTTGTCGGCACATATCAGGGTTTAGGAGCTGAGTGTATTTCTGGCAGATCAGCAGGGATTTTTTTGTTCTTGCGGGGCCTTTTAAAGGGATGAAGCTTGGAGCTTGCAAAGTGATTGCACAATACTGGATGCAGACAACCCCCCTTATTTGAAACATGGGTACGAAAGGTGGATTCCCACCGTCCCATATAAAAAATTGATCTATGTACTCAGAGGAGGCTTAACCAAATACAAGAAGTTATGGGATAGGTGGTTGGGCTTGGGGGGATGTGGCCTTTTGAGGGAATATGTGAATCACATTCTTATTTTGACCTTATTTATTCTTTGGTAACAACATGCCTTTCATATTTTTGCTTGTCTCCACGCGGGAACAAAAATGTTGTAATACCACAGTGTTGATAGACTACATTGTATGACTCTGGGCATTTTAATTGGCACATTTCTTTTCCTATGTTATGCTGTTTGTATTATCTGCAACTTTTTGTTTTTCAATAAAGTTGTTTTTTGAACGTGAAAGGGATAAAGCTTGGGGAAACATGCATTGTTGCATACATGTACTGCATATTTTTTTTTCTACATATAGATTTTTCCACTTTAAAGCGGAGTTCCGGGCACAGAAGTCATTTTTTTAACAAACATACCCCTGGGACAGTCAGGGCTAGCACATTCCACAATGGCTAGCCTCTGATCTGTCCCGGTTCGCACTTACCTTTTAGAAGAAATACTTACTTATAAAATTTCTTCCACAGCGTTTCCATCTCACTTGTGGGCAGCTGAAGCCGGCGCGGTCCTCTTCTGTGTCTTCTTCCGCGTCTTCTTGTCCCAGAATGCGCCTGCACCGGCCCTCGTCACTTCCCACCGGCCCTCGTCACTTCCGGTGCGGCGCCACATTCCTAAACAGCTTATGGGCATGCCCAGAAGCTGTTTAGCAGGGGAATGCGGCGTCGCCCGGAAGTGACGAACGGGGCCGGTGCCGTCGCATTGATTCCTGGGAGCGATGACGTTCAGCTCCCAGAAATCATAGCGAGACAGGAAGTGACGGGGTGAGCCGTGGCTCCGAGGGAGGAAGTACTCTGAGGTGAGTATTTACGATCTTCAATTAAAAGGTAAGTAAACAAAAAAAAAAAAATAACTATCCAATTCCTTTTCAGGTAATGTCGAACTAGCGGAGGGGCACAAAAAAAAAATATAGTTTTTGTGCCCGGAACTCCGCTTTAATATAAGCTTGACTCAAAGTATGATCTTTATCACATACATACTTTAATTGGTCCAGCTTGGACCAATGGATGTATGCATAGTTCATTAGATACAAAAAGGATGCTATCTTGCTGCAGGGAAACTAGGGAATATGTTCTATACAGGTAAAAGTTCTATTTTGTATTTTTGGTTATGATAGACAGCCTCCATCGGTTTGTTACTTTCTAATTCACCATATCCATGGCTTCTTAATTTGCTCCAGACTGGGTACCTTTTGTAAAATGCTATACAACAAATTAAAATCACACAAGAATTGTGTAACACCTTCATATTAACCTAGGTTTCCTGCTGGGACTCTACAAGCAACGATGCCATCTGGGGCTTCATACTGGATAATCCAGACCCTTATGGTCCCCCCCAGTCTGGTGTGCGCAGGTTATAGTTACGACCTAGGCCTAGCCACGACGATGCCCCCTTGTCCAGAGGGTGACGAGCCTGCAAGCGGTTGCCTCGCCAGGACGCAACGACCGGGAACGCCCTGAGTCGCAGCGTACCCCTTGGCTGGCAGCACCCCCATTTCGGGTGGGATGCAGTCTACCAGGTGTGGAGCCCACCCGGTCCATGGTATGGTGAGTAACTGTGCCCATCTTGCCCCTGCTGGCCTTGGGGGGGATGTGGGCCCTCCCCTGGGGATATTGGGATTTGTGCCTCCCAAGAGATCCCCCTGGTCTGCCCGTTGCCCGGTCTGTGTGTCCTTCCCTGTCCCTGCGGGGGCTGTGTGTCTGGAGTGCTCTGGTGCTCGGGGGAGGGGGGGGGGATGTGACATGGTACCTTGCACTTGCTGGTCCCTGTTGTGGTTCCCGAGGCCTTAATGTGTTGGTCCCTAGCCGCATGGTGCACCGTGGGCGCCGTCATCTTAGGTGTGGGCAATGCAATTTTTTCCCCATATACTTGTATGGGGCAGCCATTTTCCCTGCAGCTTCCTATGTTTTGTGTGGGCATCCGTCTTTGTGTAGCCCTGGTGCTATACTTGGCAGTGTATCCCTATCAGGCGACATCACTTCCTGTGTGGTCATTTCCTGCTGCTGAGCCGAGGTCACTTTCTGCTTCTCTCTCCATACTGTGGAAGTTTCAGGAGGCTGTGTATCTGAGGTGGTAATGTATTGAGGGTATATCATTGCACTTTCTGCTATCAGTTTGATTTAAAGGGGCTCCCTGCAGACCATTGCGATCGTTGGTCTTAAAGCTACAGTACTCATTTTTTTGCAATTTGCATTATGGAGTCCCAAACTGGAATTTCACCCTCACACCCACTCTGTGCGACTCCCGGACAGTCCGGATCGCCATCGCTGGCCGTGATTTCAGCTGCCCTGGAAAGCCTGGCGACTAAAGATGATTTAGTCATGAAAAAGAGGACCTGTCTTCAGCTGCAGCGCGGGAATACGCTTTGGTGGAAGCCCTGATTATTTCAGTGTGGGATACTTTAAAATTGGCTGATGAGCCCACGCCGGCAGGGACACGGGTGGCTTTTGGCTCCCAGAAGCAGACATGGGAGTAAGTCACACATGTGCAAGTCACAAGCAAGTCTCAAGTCTTAACCTTCAAGTCTCAAGCAAGTCCCAAGTTACCGTGGCGAAAAGCAAGCAAGTCAATTCGTGTCCCTGCTAGAAGTCAAGCAAGTCATTTATTTTGTTCAAGTCACAAATCAAGTCAAAATACCGATCTACCCCAATTTTCACCTTTTTAAATCAGTTAACTCAGTGGTCAGGAAAGGTTTTGTTTTATTTTCAACATTAACAAAACTGCTTAGTGCTTTTTTCTTGGCATATTAAAGAAACACTTTGAATGCCCAAACAGCTCAAAATCCTTCGTCTGGTCATGTTTCAACACCACAGTCACTAAAAACATGTTAAGTATTTCCATTGTTAAACAGCCAGTGTCCTAAAAATCAGAACACACTGAGGTGTTTTAAGTGACTGTGTTGTCATGTGGTGGGCACATTCATTTTGCTTTAACACATCTTGAGAAAATGCAAATATTTAATAACTTAAAGTAGTCATTTCGAGTCATATGTCTCAAGTCAAAGTCAAGTTTCAAGTCATGAATACCAAGTCCAAGTCAAGTCTTTCATTAATTTTAGTCAAGCAAGTCTCAAGTCCTCAAAATGGTGACTTAAGTCTGACTTAAGTCAAGTCATGTGACTCAAGTCCCCACCTCTGCCCAGAAGTCTCCAAAAGCTGACGGGGTTTTCCCTTATCCCGACACTTTTCGCGATATTGTGAATGACCAATAGTGGCGCGTTAAGCACGTGTTAGTGGTGCCAAAACGCTTTAAATGCCGGTATCCTTTTTGCTGAAAAGGTTTCCAACCTTTGGACGGGCCACCTAAAGTGGTCCATCTTGTTTCCAGATTAAACAAATCTACTCTTGTGCTTGTGGAAGATTCCCCAGTTTTTACGGATTCAGTGGTGGGTGGAATCCCTTTGCCGCCATCTTCACATCCTGGCGGGTTCCATTTGAAACCGTTTTTTGTGTCTTTGCTAGTCTCACAGATGGTGACGGAATGGATTAGCGGATTGCGGGAGTCTTTGGACCCCGAGACTGTTCACCCGGGACAGCTGGAACTGTTGGACCAGGTGATCCAGGCTCTGGTGTTCCTGTGTGATGCATCTATGGATGCGGCTACCGTGGTGGCCAGGGTCTTGGCCGTGGGCATTGTTTTAAGACACATGGTCTGGTTGAAGAGCTGGTCGGCTGACCAAGCTTCTAAAAAGGCCATAGCTGATCTCCCCTTTCTGGGAGACAGGTTGTTTGGCAACTCATTGCATAAGTTGATCAAGGCCCTGACTGAGGGGAAGAGTACTCTTCTTCCTCAGTCCAACAAGGGTAAGACACCCTGTCCTAAGCAGGGTCTGTCCTTTTCTGCTCATAAACTTTTTTTTTTTTTTATGCCTCCAGGGTGCAAGAAAAAGGTAAGCCGTTCAGAACTTCTGGAGGTGCTAAGAAACCCTGGGGCAAGTCCAAGGCCGGTCAGTCCAGTGCTGCAGACAAGTCCTCTTCAGCATGAAGGGACGCCCTCATCCGTCTTAGTGGTGGGGGGACGTCTGCGCTTTTTTTCAGGAACCCTGGACTTCCTTCATTTAGGACGAATGTCGAGGCTGTGCGAGATCTCCTGACTCCAGGGGTGATCGTGTCAGTTCCCCAACAGGAACGCTCTCAAGGTTTCTATTCAAACCTGTTCACCATGCCCAGAAAGGGAGGGGAAGGTGCGTTCAATCCTGGATCTCAAGGCTCTGAACAGCTTTGTGCGGGAGCAGAAATTCCAAATGGAGTCCATTCGGTCGGTGGTAGAATCTTTGATTCTGGGATTTTCTAGCTTCCATCGATCTCAAAGATGCGTTTCTCCACGTCCCCATATTCTAGGGACCTCAGTAATTCCTCCGCTTCGCGGTGGCAGAGGAGTACTTTCAATTCATGGTGTTACCCTTTGGTCTCGCCTCGGCTCCCAGAGTTTTTACCAAGGTCCTTCCTAGCTCCTGTGCTGGCCTTGTTGCGCCAACTAGGTATCTCCATTGTGGGGTATCCGGACGATCTCCTGTTGCGAGCAGTTTCCTATATGGATCTGCTGGAAAACATCTCTATCACAATTCAGACCCTTCAGGATTTTTGGTGGATGATCATTGTCACCAAATCTGCCCTGACTCCGTCTGTGCGGATCACCTCTCTGGGACTGATCCTCGACTCTGCTTTGGCGAGGGTCTTCCTTCCCTTGAACAAGCTTCAGAAGTCAGAAGTTGCAAAGGGCAGTCCAATTGCTGATGGAGGCCGATCAGTCCTCCTCGCGGGCTTTCATGAGGGCCCTGGGTCTGATGGTCTCGACCTTCGAAGCAGTCCGGTTTGCTCAGTCTCACACAAGACAGCTGCAGAAAAAGATTCTGACAAAATGGAACAGAGATCCTCTGTCATTGGACCTGACGATTCAGTTGAGCCATCTGACGAAGTCGGCTCTCTTGGTGGCTCCAGTCACCTGTCCTGTGCCATGGCAAGTCCTTCCTGCTGGTATTTTGGACGGTGGTCACCACAGACGGAAGGTGGAGGAGTGCAAGGTCTCTAACATCCACCAGCTCCGTGATGTCATCATGGAGGAGTGGAAGAGGACTCCAGTGGCAACCTGTGAAGCTCTGGTGAACTCCATGCCCAAGAGGGTTAAGGCAGTGCTGGAAAATAATGCTGGCCACACAAAATATTGACATTTTGGACCCAATTTGGGCATTATTACTGAGGGTGTACTCACTTTTGCTGCCATCAGTTTAGACATTAATGGCTGTGTTGAGTTATTTTGAGGGAACAACAAATTGACACTGTTATACAAGCTGTACACTCACTACTTTACATTGTAGCAAGGTGTAATTTCTTCAGTGTTGTCACATGAAAAGATATAATAAAATATTTACAAAGATGTGAGGGTTGTACTCACTTTTGTTAGATACTGTATTTAATCACTGTAAATCATTTTCGATAGTGTAAATCCACTTTCACTATATTTGTGGTATTCGCATCTTCCCATACATGATCGTGTGAATCTTTGCTTTGCGTCTATATAAGGGTCTCCAAACTTTCTAAACAAAGGTATACTGTCTGTCGGACTTTGGGGGGGGGGGGGGGGGGCAGTCTGAGTAATAGTAAATGTCCTGGTGTCAGTGGGAGTAAACAATGCCCCATCCTTGTTGTCAGTGGTTGGAACAATCCCCCATCCTTGGTGTCATTTTGAGGCATTGTGCCCCTTTATTGGTGTCAGGAGGAGGACATATGCGCAATTGTTGTTGTCAGTGGGGGGGAATGGTGCCCCATCATTTGTGTCAGTGGGGGGAATAGTGCCCCATCGTTGGTGTCATTGGGAGGAATAGTGCTCCATCTTTGGTGTCATTGGGAGGAATTGTGCCCCTTTTGTTTGTGTCGTTGGGAGGAATTGCGCCTTTTCACTGACATCATGGGGAGGACACATGCCCAATTGCTGGTGACCGTGTATGGAACAGTGCCCCGAAGTCTAAATAAAAGCAAGCAAAGGGCCACGTCTGGCAACCATTGATCTGTGTGAATAACACCCTGACCAATATCTGGCCTGAACTACAAAGTCCTCCAATAGTATTCAAGATCCTTAATGATGGAGATCGCAAATGGTCAGTTCTCACCATCCTTCATTTTGTTAGGCTATTTACCAGACAACAAAAACCTTGGGCTCCCAGCTGCTCCCAGGGTTTCTATGATTTCTTGGCCATTCAAGAATATGAATGATAACACAAAAACTTTTCTTTCACTCATGCTTAGTGTTTGGCTGAAGCCATTTATTATCAACTGTGTTTACTCTTTTTAAATCATAATGACAACAGAAACTACCCAAATGACCCTGATCAAAAGTTTACATACCCTGGTGATTTTGGCCTGATAACATGCACAAAAGTTGACACAAAGGGGTTTGAATGGCTAATAAAGGTAACCATCCTCACCTGTGATCTGCTTGCTTGTAATTTGTGTGTGTGTGTGTGTGTGTGTGTATATAAAAGCTCAATGCGATTCTGGACTCCTGACAGACCCTTGCATCTTTCATCCAGTGCTGCACTGATGTTTTTGGATTCTGAGTCATGGGGAAAGCAAAATAATTGTCAAAAGACCTGCAGGAAAAGGTAGTTGAACTGTAGAAAAAAGAAAGGGATATAAAAAGATACCCAAGGAATTGAGAATGCCAATCAGCAGTGTTCAAACATGGATTAGAGAAATACAAATCTATACATTGCAAAGTATGAAGAATATCAATTAACCAAAGTAATCCATAGAACGGTGACTCAAGTCAGAATAGGTACGCTGCCTCCAATCCGCCACACCGGTGGGCAGCGGGCCCGGGCCCCGCCCCCCTCCCCGGCGCCCCTTACGGGAACACACTGCGCCCGGGAAGGAAGCGGCCACCACCCCCCAATCCCACCATCGCATACTGAAACGGGGGAGGAATTTGCCATCGGTCAGTGCACTGAGAGGTGTAGAAGTTTTGAAGGGAGAATAAGGAGAGAAAAGAGAAAAAATAAATTAAAAGAAAGGGAAAGGAAAAGAAGAAAAAAGAGAGAGGAAAAAGATCAGTAGCGGCGTATATAAAGGGGTCAGCATCCAGGTTCGTTCCCCCCCCCCCTCCCCCCCCAATCAGGGGCACCAGCAATCCCCATCGCCCGACACGGGCAACGGCACTCCTCTGTCATGGAGAGCCGGCCAGATATCAGAGCCAAGGGTCCCAGGTCTTATCAAACATACGCATCTTATCATTGAGCAGCGCCACCATCCGTTCATTTATCATGATCCAGGTTAGCTTGGCTTTGAGCAGCTCAAGTGGTATAACAGGAGTGCGCCAGGAGCGAGCGATAGCAATTTTAGCGGCTGTGAATATAAAAGCTATAAGGCGTTTAGTATGTTTAGACTCCCCCTCTATCTGTCCTCCCAAAAGAGCTTGTAGGGGAGATTTCACCAAGTTAACCTGCGTCAAGGAGTATATAAAATTGTAGATGCGAATCCAAAAACGTCTTACTTTTGGGCAGGTCCACCAGGTGTGGATTACAGTGCCCGCTTGTCTGCACCCCCTAAAACAACTGGGGGACGCTGTAGGAACCGCCGCCGCCAACCTGACCGGGACCATGTACCATCGGAGGAACACCTTGTAATTAGCTTCTATTAGGGAAGTATTGAGTATAGACTTAGAGTTGTATTGTGCTAAGGAATTCCATTCAATGCGCTCCAAGTTCTCATTTAGGTCCTCCTCCCAGCGGAGCATATATGGAAGTTTAGTATCATCGCCATGCAGTACGTTATAAATCGTGGATATATAACTTTTTTGCTTATCCACCGTACGACAGAGGAACTCTATTTGTGTGGAGGTAGTGATGTCGCTCATGCGCTTGAGGGAGGCTACAAAATGAGAACTCTGGGTATAGCGGTAATATTCCCGGTCCGGGAGGGAATACTTCTCCTGCAGCTGGGGTCTGGTAAGCAATCCACGGTGATCGCACAAATCGGCCAGCCGGAGAAGTCCCTTATTCGTCCACCATTCAAATGCAGAGGGACAGAGGCCCGGGGGAAACAATGGATTGCCCAGTAGGGGCGCCAAGGGCGCGTGGGGGGGATTTAAAATTGTGGCGTCTAGGTCATTATGATTTAAAAAGAGTAAACACAGTTGATTGATAATAAATGGCTTCAGCCAAACACTAACCATGAGTGAAAAAAGTTTTCGTGTTATTCAATTTTTTGAAAAATGGCCAAGAAATTATTAATTCTGCCAGGGTATGTACAATTAGCAGCACAACTGTACATAAAGATTGACACTTCATGTTAATTCAATTAGACCTTTTTTTGTTGGTTAGTGGCTACAAATTGTGGTGTTTGTCAGTGGACATTTTGCACATTTTTATTTACCTGCAAAAAAATGTGCATTTATTTTTTTGAAAAATGAATTTATTAGGGATGCACCGAAATGAAAATTTTGGGCCGAAACCGAAACCGAAAATGCAGGATGCCCTTGGCCGAAAACCGAAACCGAAACCGAAAATGACTTTTTCCCCCAAAAAAATTTGAAATGGATAGAACAGGGACATAAACCAAAAACAGGCAGCGACGTACACCTACACCTGTCGCTGCCACCCTGTCACAGTATATGTACTGTGATGGGTTGGCAAGAGGTTAATTTAATTACCAATGGTATTTGTATTATGAGGCATGAGGGGTTAATGTATTGTCACTGCTGGTCACTCATCTATTAGTGACTGACCAGTGGCAGGTAATTAACCCCTTTGTGCTGCATTAGTGCAACCAGTGTTAATTAACACTGACACTGTTTGCACTAATGCAGCACAAAAGGGGTTAATTAACTGCCACTGGTCAGTCACTAATAGATGAGTGACCAGCAGTGACAATACATTAACCCCTCATGCCTCATAATACTAATAGCATTGGTAAGCTGCCTCAGCTCCCCTCCCCCCTCCCCCACTGCCTCAGCGTCCTCCTCCTCGGGTGTCCTCTCCTGCATTCAAAAGTCCCGCCTCTGGCCGGCGGCACCGCCTCTCAATGATGTCCCTACTACTCTGTGCATTATGAATGGACATACTAGGCGGGGGGCGGGGCGAGCGGCCGCTATAGAGAGAACTATTGTGATCCTTCACTGTCAGCTCCTCACGTCTATGTATGAATGAGAACTGAACTGAGCTGACACCGGGCGGGGGGGCGGGCGGAGCGGCCGCTATTAGCTGTGACTATGTGAGAGCTTCTCTTCCTTGTCAGCGGAGATACGTGCCTGTCAGGGAAGTGAAACTCTCACATAGTCACAGCTAATAGCGGCCGCTCCGCCCGCCCCCCCGCCCGGTGTCAGCTCAGTTCAGTTCTCATTCATACATAGACGTGAGGAGCTGACAGTGAAGGATCACAATAGTTCTCTCTATAGCGGCCGCTCGCCCCGCCCCCCGCCTAGTATGTCCATTCATAATGCACAGAGTAGTAGGGACATTATTAAGAGGCGGACGGCCGGCCAGAGGCGGGACTTTTGAAACCTGCCCTGCGCTGCGCTGCGCCCTCCTCCTTCCCCACGGCGGCCATTTTTATTTTCGGCACTGTTAACCCATTATCGGCCGAAATGAGAGAGGCTCATTTTCGGCCGATAATTTCGGTGGCCGAAATTTCGGTGCATCCCTAGAATTTATCCCTTAACCACTTTAGAACCGCTCACAGTAATACTACTGCGGCAGAGTGGTTCGTTATCGTCCAGCGACGTAGTATTAACGTCGTTGGACACTCCCCCTTCTGGGCGGCGCTTGCGCGCCGCCGGAGGCTCGCTCCCGCTGTTTTCATTCATTCTTACCCGATCGTCGGGGATCGAGTCTGGAGATCCGCCCGCTGTGTGTAAACACAGCGGGCGGATCTCCATAGTGACAGGGAGTGACAGATCGGACTGTTCAGCATAGCTGGACATCCGATCTGTCCATGACTCACTCAGTCACCTCCCCCCCCTACACGTCAGTAAGCACCAGGCATACATTAACCCCTCCCTCTCCAATAAAATTAACCCCTTCCCTGCCAGTGTCATTTTTACAGTAACAGTGCATATATATAGCACTGATTACTGCAGTAATGTCACTGGTACCCCCAAAAGTGTCAAAAATGTCAGTCAAGGGTCCGATCTGTCCGCCGCAATGTCGCAGTCCCGCAAAAAAAATCGCAGATCGCGTTAAAAAAAAAAACACCAAAAATGACATAAATCTTTCCCTTTGGTTGTAAACGCAATAACTTTTGCGCAAACCAATCAAAATATGCTTATTGCGATTTTTTTTTACCAAACGTATGTAGCATAAAACAAATTGGCCAAAAATTTTAAAAAAAATTGGTTTTTACATCTTTTTTGGGGGGAATTTCATATAAAAAAATGTTAAAAATATTGTTATTTTTTCAAAATAAACGCTATTTTTTTGTTTATAGCGCAAAAAGTAAAAATCGCACAGGTGATCAAATACCACCAAAGCTCTGTTTGTGGGAAAAAAAGGACGTAAATTTCGTTTGGGTACGGCGTCGCACGACCGCGCAATTGTCAGTTGAAGTCGCACAGCGCCGAATCGCAAAAAGTGGCCTGGACGGAAGACAGCAAAATCCTCCGGTGGTAAAGTGGTTAATCTAAGATGCGTTGCTGTTTTCTCACATAGTAAGATCTGACTTTTTTTTTTTTTTTTTGCGGTCTGAAACTAAAACGCATACACTTGTGTGTATGTATCTTTTGACTTGGTTCCAAAGGTCAGTTGTAATCCATCTAATCAGTGCAGCGTGTGATTCTTAACCACTTTACCGCTATGTATCGGAGTACTACTGCGGCAAAGTGGCTCTAGTAGGTCTAGTCACGTAGACCTACGTCGGCGCGTTCTTGGCTCCCAGAGCGCGCTCCCGCGCGCTGCGGGTGCCGATTCTGAACGGATTCGGTAGGGAACCGATCAATCACCAGATACTGACCAATGATTTTTGGTCAGTGTCTGGCGATCGGTCCCCACCAATGGCAATCTGTCCCCTGTCTGTGTAATGTAAACACAGACAGGGCAAGTGATGTCACTGTCCCTCCTGGAGTCCTTTCGGTTCCAGGAGAAGACAGAGACACAGCAAAAACGTGAGTTTCCACCAACACTACACTGACACACCTCACATAGGCACATTTAACCCCTTCATCACCTCTGATCACCCCCAAACCCCTCACAGTGAACACTATATACAGTGGTATACAGATATTTTACTGATCACTGTATAAGTGTCACTTGTGAGCGTAGTTTGCGCTTGCGCTAGGCCCAAACAGGGTTAGGGTACCCGCCACCTATCCCCTAATAAAGTTTTAACCCCTTGATCACCCACAGTTAACCCTTTTACACCCTATTACTCTGTGCACTAAATACAGTATATAGGTAAATACTGATCACTGTATTTAGTGTCACTAGTGACCCTAATTTGCGCTTGCGCTAAGCCCATATAGGGTTAGGGCACCCGCCACCTATCCCCTAAAAAACTTTTAACCCCTTGATCTTCCCCAGTTAACCCCTTCACTCTCTATAACACAGTGCACTAATATATACAGTAAATCAGATAACTACTGATCACTGTATTTAGTGTCACTTGTGACCCTAATTTGCGCTTGCGCTAGGCCCGAATAGGTTTAGGCCACCCGCCATCTATCCTCTATAAAGGTTTAACCCCTTGATCTCCCCCAGTTTAACCCCTTCACTTCCCTGTCACAGTGTTCACTATATACAGTGATTACCGATCACTGTATTAGCGTCACGGGTGACACAACTTAGGCTAGCTAGTTAGCGTCAGGGTCCCACTACACCACCGTTACTTAGCGTCAGTTAGAGTCAAGTACACTAACACACACACACCACCGTTACTAGTATAGTGTTTGAACAGATCAATATCTGATCTGATCAGAACTATACTAGCGTCCTCATAATTTACTGTTCCCCAAACGCAGTGTTTGCACAATCAGCACTGATTCCTGCTAGCACCTGCGTTTAGCCCCCTTGCCCAGACCACCTTACCCAGGCAAGTGTAGTAATCAATAGATTACTGACACTTCCAAAAAACACATCACACAAAACCGCTGCGTTAGCAGAGTCAGGCCTGATCTCTGTTAGCACTAGCAGTTTTTCTTTGTAGCGACCAAATAGTCCTCGACAACCAGGTGCTTTTATTACCTAGTAGTCGCACTACTGTACCGGTAAATTCAGTTACTAAAATGACAAAACGTTGGTACAGTGGTGAAGAGGTCTACGAAATGCTGAACACGGCACGTGAGAGCGATGGGGAAGCCTCACTGTCAGAATCAGGGTCAGTATACGAACCAGATGACAGCAGCGGCTCCCTGACAGATAGCTCCGACAGAGGGGTCCCTGCTAGGGTCAGGCGTACCCGACCCCATTCTGGAGTTGTTGACTTGCAAGAACTGGGGGTTTCTCGTATGCAGCAGAGTGCCAGTACTAGTGCTGCTCACACTTCTCGTGAACTGGCAAGCACGAGCGGCCTAGTACATCCTGGACCTTCAACCAGCACTGCAGTATCACCTGGTGACGTGGCGAGTCACCTGAGTGCAGTTGAAGCTGGTGCGGTGGCTAGCACGAGTCGTGGCCCGCAGCCACTGCGTATCCGAAGACAGGCCCGTAGAGCCCATAGTGTCCTCCCTGAAGCGCTGGCATATCCTAATTGGCAGCCCAGATTCCACAGCGCCAGTACTTCCCCCCATTCACCGCCCAACCCGGAATCCAAGTGGAAACAGCTGGTTTTAATCCCATAAACTTTTGAGCTGTTTTTCACTGAAGATCTTTTCAGATCTATTGTGGACCAATCAAATTTGTACGCTCAACAATTCATCGCCGCCAACCCAAATTCACCCTTTGCCAGACCATTTGCCTGGAATCCTATTACGATTCAGGAGTTTAAAACCTTTCTGGGCCTTTCCTTCAACACGGGCATTACAAGAAAGAATGAAATGCGGTTATATTGGTCCACTGACCCAATTCATCAAATGCACGTGTTCTCTGCTGCTATGTCCAGGATTCGATACGAACAAATATTTCGGTTCATGCACTTCAACGACTTCAATGAACTCTGTCGTCCTCGGGGAGACCCTGAATATGATCGGCTCCACAAAATTCGGCCCCTCATAGACCACTTCAATCAGCGGTTCGCAGCCATCTTTACCCCCCAACAAGATGTCTGCGTTGACGAGTCCCTGATTAAGTTTACTGGTCGCCTTGCTATCAAACAGTACCTCCCCAGCAAGCGTGCCAGATACGGGGTCAAGTTGTATAAGCTTTGTGACAGGGCCACAGGCTATACAGTTAATTTCCGTGTCTATGAGGGAAAGGATAGCACTGTGGAGCCCCCCGACTGCCCAGGCTACATAGGGAGCAGCGGCAAGATAGTTTGGGACTTGGTGTGACCCTTATTCGGAAAGGGGTACCACTTGTACGTGGACAATTTCTATTCAAGCGTGCCACTTTTTAGACACCTCTTTCAATTGCAAATTGGCACTTGTGGCACCGTGCGATCTAATCGCCGGGGCTTCCCCCAACGGCTAGTAAATGCCCCACTGAGCTCGGGGGAGAGAGCCTGTTGAGGTGCGAGGAATTGCTTGCAGTGAAATGGAGGGACAAACGAAACGTTTACGTGCTGTCCTCCATTCACCCAGACACGGCAGTCGAAATTACTACGGTCACCGGTGTTGTTGTTGAGAAGCCCCTCTGTGTCCACGACTATAACCGTAAAATGGGAGGGGTGGACTTCAACGACCAGATGTTGGGACCGTACTTAATTGCCCGTAAGGCCAGACGCTGGTACAAAAAAGTGTCTGTATACCTATTTCAGTTGGCTGTTTACAACGCTTTTGTGTTATACAAAGCGTCTGCTGGAACATTATCCTTCTTTCAATTCCAAGAAGAGATAATCAGAGCCCTCCTGTATCCAGCTGGTGCTCCTGCCCAACTTCCCCAACCAGATGCAGTGAGCCGGCTGCATGAGAGGCATTTTCCGGAATTCCTCCCGAGTACCCCTACCCAACAATACCCCCAAAAAAGATGCCGTGTCTGCAGCAAGCGCGGATTTAGGCGTGACACCCGGAATTATTGTCCCGACTGTCCTGACCGACCTGGTCTTTGCCACGGTGACTGTTTCCGTCGCTACCACACACTACTGGATTATTAGCGTAGGGTACAGCACAGCACAGTTTAGGGCACATTTACACAGGGTCTCAAAAGATGTTCGATGGCTATTGTCATTTTGAGAGACCCGAACCTGGAACTCGACGTTTGAAGAAAAAAAAAAAAATACATAAAAGCTAAAAATAGTTGTCGTCTCAGTCATTTTTTTATGTTCTTTTACACTTCCTATGTACTTTTAATGTCCTTTGTATGTTTTTCATTCTTTTGTGACCTGTTTCTCTTGCAGGTACTCGTCGGCTACCACGCATTGATTTTATATATTCTGACACAAACAGTGTTTGCGCTCAGCATATATGGATACCTTTGCTGATAGCAGCTGTGGTGATTTTCTGATTTCAGCACTGCAGTTAAAATCTTATTTTGGTATACGTGGATAGTGCCGTGTATACCCATCATTAAATTCAGTGGGTGGTTGTTTAGGCGGTTAATGATGAGTAATACTACGCATTATTCCTGTGCTGATTTCTGATAGGTTCTCTTTTTTTTTTCGTTCAGCCCACAGGCTGCATGAGAAAAAAAAAAACCTATATGCCAAACAAGGACCAGCAATGTACTGGTATGTTGCTGGACTTTGAGTGGTTATACCAGGATGATGCCTGCAGATTTAGGCATCATCTTGGTATCGTTTTTTACAGCCAGCGGTCGGCTTACATGTAACAGCAATCCTAGCAGGTAATTGGCCGCTAGACTGCTTTTACATGCAGTGGGAGGGGCCCCCCCCCCACCGCCGCCTTCCGCAGCCTTCCGTGGTTTTTCTCGGGCTCTCCTGTCCCACCGGTTAACCCGAGAGTGCAGCCGGTGGTTCAATTATCTAACCATAGAGCTAATTGGAGATTAGAATGGCTCCAATCATCTCTATGGCCTAAGATACCAGAGACTACGAGCATTTCATGACTTCTGTTTTGCCAGAAATAAACAGCGCCATTGGGAAATTGGGAAAG
The DNA here is from genome assembly GCF_965119305.1 of Pelophylax lessonae. Lineage (NCBI taxonomy): Eukaryota > Metazoa > Chordata > Amphibia > Anura > Ranidae > Pelophylax > Pelophylax lessonae. The sequence continues at coordinate 736,843,484 of NC_138768.1, forward strand.
TATTTTATCACACCAATTTTGGTGTGGTCAGATGCGTTAAGGTCAGAGGAAAGATCTAGAGTCTAAAAGACCCCAATTTTTTTTAAAAAGAGTACCTGTCACTACAGATTGCTATCATAGGGGAAATTTAAATTCACAGTGATAACAATAAAAATGATTGATAAAAAAAAAAAAAAAAAAAATGAAAGAAAAGGTGTCAAAATAACATAGAAAAGCAAATAAAAAAAATCAAGCCCCCCTGTCCCCCTGTGCTTGCGCACAAATGCCCACACAAGCGTTGGTCTAGTGTCATATGTAAACTGCAATTGCACCATGCATGTGAGGTATCGCCGCGAACGCCAGGTCGAGGGCAGTAATTCTTGCAGTAGACCTCCTCTGTAAGTCCAAAGTGGTAACCTGTAAAGACTTTTAAAGGCTTTTAAAACCGTACGTAGTTTGTTGCCGCGGCACGGGCGTGTGCAATTTTTCGTTTCAATAGTTTCTATTGAGTTTGCAAGAAAGATAACAATACATAACTTACACGCACACAATCATCAAACTGCAAGGTTACAAATGGATCAACTCTCATTATAACGAGGAAAACAAAGTTACAGTAGCCCCAAATATCTAGCAAATAAGGCTGCGGAAAGGCTCAACGGAGGAATGCGTTGGTAGCAATAATACTTATAGAGGCAAAAGGTGGCAGTAGGGGTGATATCCAAACAGGGTTAAGGGCCAGTTCACCAGGGGCACCCCTAAAGGGAACACGCTGTGCCCCACAGAGAAGTGGCAGGAGGAGGCTTAGAAAAAGCAGAAAGGACATCATCCCCTAGAGTTCCTGTAGGGAGGGAGGTAACGAAAAACGTGTTCAATCCGCAATGGAACCATTGGCGTACCATAACTACCAAAAAAGTAGAGTTGAGTAGTCGATAACTAGACCTTACAAACTGTGTCGACAGAGAAAAGGAAAAAGAAAGTCATAGAAGAGAGAACCAGAAGAGAAGGAAGGAAAGCAAAGAGTAGGGGAGGGTGGGAGAGTAAGAAAGCGGAGGAAGGAAGGGGAGGGGTCAATAGGGAAGATGATCCCATGGTCCGAGCCTACCAAGGAAAGAAGTATCCACTGCCAGATAGTTCGTCCCCGAAGACCCAGTTCAGAGCGTAATATGGACGTAGGTTGCCCAGGGTTCCCATATCGCTTCAAACTTTGCTTTGGAATCTTCCAGAATGCTAAACATCTTCTCCTGGGTCATGATCCAGGAGATTTTGCGTTTCGCGGAAAGGAAAGAAACTGTGGGTTGTTTCCATTGTTTAGCTATTGTAAGTTTAGCCCCTAGAAAAATAAAGGAGATCAGGGCCTGTGTATTCTTAGGGACTTGAGGAATACGCTGGAAAAGGAGGGCATAGGTTGGTGAATGCGCAATTTGGAACCCCGTGACTCGAAGCACTGTGCAAAAAATTTTATTCCAGAAGTTACGTAGTCTAGGGCATTCCCAGAAAACATGAATGTGGGTACCCAAAAGGCCGCATCCCCTGAAACACACCGGGGGGGAGTTGGCAAACATCTTAGCCAGGCGAGCAGGGACCATATACCATCGCATAAGGACTTTTATATTGGCTTCCATGAGACCCACAATGTGGATCCCGCGTGTGGCTCTCACATTACAAGTGTGCCATACCGCTGGGTCCCAGACAAAATTTAAGTCCGGCTCCCATTTCAACATATATGAAGTCTTGCTATCTGTGTCTATCAGGGATGCATATATGAGTGAAATACCCCCCTTGACTGGCGTGTGCAATTTTTAAAGCATGTCATGTTAGGTGTCTATGAACTCGGCATAAGATCATCTTTTAAATTTTACCAAACAATTTGGAATTATATAGTGTATTTCTACATTAAATATAAAAAAAGTGTTTTTTTTTACGCAAAAATTGCGTTTGGAAAATGTGTGCGCAAATACCGTGTGACAAAAAAAATTGCAACATCCACCATTTTGTTCTGTAGGGCCTCTGCTTTAAAAAAATATATAATGTTTGGGGGTTCAAAGTAATTTTCTTGTAAAAAAAAAAAAAAATATTTTTTCATGTAAACAAAAAGTCACAGAAAAGGCTTGGTTTTCAAGTGGTTAGAAGAGTGGGTGATGTGTTGCTAAAATTGAGCTTAAAATGCCAGGACTGTTCAAACACCCCCCAAATGACCCCTTTTTGGAAAGTAGACACCCGAAGCTATTTGCTGAGAGGCATATTGAGTCCATGGAGTATTTTACATTTTGCCCGAAGTTTCAGGAAAATGATCATTTGTTTTTTTTTGTTTTTTTTTTTTACACAAAGTTGTCAGTAAATGATATAATGCTCACACATGCCATGGGTATATGTGAAATGACACCCCAAAATACATTCTGCTGCCTCTCCTGAGTACAGGGATACCCCATGTGTGAGACTTTTTGGCAGTCTAGCTGCGTACCGGACCCGGAAAACCAATCCGCACCTTCTGGCTTTCTAAGGGCGTAAATTGTTGATCTCACTCCTTACTACCTATCACACTTTTGAAGGCCATGAAATGCCAAGATAGCACAAAACCCCCCCAAATGACCCCATTTTGCAAAGTAGACACTCCAATCTATTTGCTAAGAGGCATGGTGAGTATTTTGCAGCTCTCATTTTTTTTGGAAAATGAAGAAAAAACAGGAAAATGCATTTTTTTCCCTCTTTTTTTCAATTTCCAAAACTTTGTGACAAAAAGTGAGATCTGCAAAACACCCAACATGCCTCTCTGCAAATAGCTTAGGGTGTCTACTTTCGGAAAAGGGGTCATTTGGGGGGGGGGGGGTTGTGCTGTCTTGGCATTTCATGGCCTCCGAAACTGTGATAGGTAGTCAGGAGTGAAATCACCAATTTACGCCCTTGGAAAGCCTGAAAGTGGGGGTTGGCTATCGGGGACCTGTACTCGGCTAGACTGTAAAAAAGTTTCACACATGGGGTATCCCTGTACTCAGGAGAAGCAGCAGAATGTATTTTGGGGTGTCATTTCACATATACATATGGCATGTGTGAGAAATATATCATTTAGTGACAACTTTGTGTAAAAAAATAAAAATAATAATAATATATTTCCCGGAACTTGTGGCAAAATATAAAATATTCCATGGACTCACCATGCCTCTCAGCAAATAGCTTGGGGTGTCTACTTTGCAAAATGGGGTCATTTGGGGGGGTTTTGTGCTATCTTGAAATTTCAGGGCCTCCGAAACTGTGATGGGTAGTGAGGAGTAAAATCAAAAATTTACGCCATTAGAAAACCTAAAGATGGGGATTGATTATCGGGGTCCCGTACACAGCTAGGCTCCCAAAAAGTCTCACACATGGGGTATCCCCATACTCAGGAGAAGTGGCAGAATGTATTTTGGGGTGTCATTCCACATATACCGATGTCATGGGTGAGAAATTTATCTTTTAGTGACAACTTTGTGTCAAAAAAAAAAATTAAAAAAAAATTGTAATTTTCCCAAAACTTGTGGCAAAATATAAAATATTCCATGGACTCCCCATGCCTCTCAGCAAACAGCTTGGGGTGTCTACTTTCCAAAATGGGGTCATTTGGGGGGGTTTTGTGGTATCTTGACATTTCAGGGCCTCCTAAACCGTTATAGGTAGTGAGAAAATGCAATGAAAAATGTACGCCCTTTGAAATTCTGATGGTTGTGATTGGTTTTGAGGTCCCGTACACAGCTAGGCTCCCAAAAAGTCTCACATATGTGGTATCCCTGTACTCAGGAGAAGCAGCAGAATATATTTTGGGGTGTAATTACACATATACCATGGCATGTGTGAGCAATATATCATTTTAATGACAACTTTGTGTAAAAAAAAAAAAAAAAAAAAAAAAAAAAAAAAAATTTTTTTTTAGTTATTTTTCAAACACCTGTGACAAAAAAATTAAATATCCAATGGGCTCCACATGCCTCTCAGAACATTCCTTAGGATGTCTACTTTCCAAAAAGTGGTAATTTGGGGGAGGGGGTCTTGTACTGCCCTGCCATTTTAGCACTTCATTAAATGAGATAGGCAGTCAGAAATTAAAGCTGCGTAAAATTTCAGTATTTACACCATAGTTTGTAGACGCTATAACTTTTGCGCAAACCAATAAAAATACGCTCATTGAATTTTTTTTTTTTGTCAAAGACATGTAGCTAAATATATTTTGGCCAAAAAAAATGACATAAATTGAGTATATTGGATATTTTTTAAAAGACAAAGTTGAAAATGTCTTTTTTTTGCAAAATTTTCGCTCTTTTTTTTTTATTAATATCGCAAAAAATAAAAATCGCACAGGTGATCAAATACCACCAAAAGAAAGCTCTGTTTGTGGGAAAAAAGGACGTAAATTTCGTTTGGGTACCACATTGCATGACCGCACCATTGTCAGTTAAATTCGCACAGTGCCGAAGCACAAAAAGTGGCCCAGACGTAAGACAGCAAAATGCTCTAGTGGTAAAGTGGTTAAGCTTCGACTTGCATACAAGAACAAATAATTTTGCATTTACTAATTTCAAAGAATTGATCTGAGATTCTTTTTATAGGTTCACCATAGGGATGGACAAGTTCATGTAGCCATTAAAAAGTGTTGCATCTTCATAAGTTTGCGTTTCCTTTTGAGGTCACTTTTTGCTTTTTTTTTTTTTTTTCGTTCGGCTTTGTGCACTGCATTTTCTTGCATTTCTGTGCATTTACAGTGCAGAAAAATGCAGCTTGCTGTACTTTTTTGTTTTTTTTTCACTGTGCTAATGTGAACAATAAGAAGACCTGGATTTTGGACTGTCTATGCAGTTGGAGTGCAGTCATATAAATGCATCCCACTGCATAAGTGTAAAAGTTGTAAATTCTGTGCAAAACTGTATTCTTTTTTTTAGATGCTCTGCCTAGGTGTTGCACACTGCACAGGACTGTATTCATGTTTTGATTACATGTTTTGCATTCTTTTGAGTCCTGATTAGAAATAAACCTGTGTTACACCTCTTGTTCCATAAAAGTACAATAGTAATATTGTGATACCTACGTAAGCATGTGCATAAAAAAAAAAAAATCAGTTGTACCCAAAAAAAACGGAACAGTTTTTTGGAAAGATCCTAAGTGTATCTGTGTGTCAGTTTCTGATAATCGCAAGTGAGTCTGGCAGGCTGATTGTACCCAAGTTGATTGATCGAATAATCAACTTGAGACATTCAGCCTGCTCACACACTGTTCGAACGGTCTATGGGCCGGCCTAAGGCCCCTTTTACACAACTGTTTCAATCAGGTCTGTCTGTTTTTAAAGACATGTCGGATCAGACGGTCCTTTCACCCCTCCGAACCGGCGGGTGTAAAATGGACTTGTGTCGGTTTACACTCGCTTAAAGTGGAAGTAAACTCATCCATTTAACAGTTTCAAAAAACAGTTACATTTCCGTCACGTGCCAGAAATTTAACACTCCTATTGGTTGTGTTCTCATCCAAACTGTCAAGCTATCCAATGGCTGGTGTCATAACTGGTCCCATGTGCAGCATCATGGCAGTTGAAGATTACACAGAGGCCAAGATGGCAGCTTCCTTGGCTGAAAACAATAGGAGGGTTTACTTCCACTTTAACTCTAATCTGATCTGGTCTGCTAAAAACAAATGGAAGGTGATTCATCCTCCTCCGTCTAGGTGGATCAGAGGTAGTCGGTTGGAAACTGACACTGGAGTCCATATACACCTGGCCTGACCATGGAGTCGGCTCCATCCGTGCTCACCCTTCATAAACTGCGAAGACACGGACCTGTCATCAGCCCGTTCTGCTCTGATCTTCAGGGGATCAGCGAACCCAATCCCCTGCTGATCAAAACAGAGTCTGCCCCAAGTGAAAGGGGCCTAATAGAAAAAGAGAGAAAAAAATACTGCATGCAAAGAATAAAAAGACTGCAATTATCTATAAGTATCCGTTTGTAGAATGGCATTGCAAAACCTTTCGTGGGTGCCTTTTTGTTATTTTTATGATGGGGGAAGTTCCTCTTTAACTAGTTGTTGCTTAGCAAGCATCTGATTGTGATGTGCTACATGCAACAGGGAGCAAGTTTTTTTTTTTTAATGAATTCTGCGCTGGTTAATATTCGCTGTAGTTGCTAGGAGAACCACTTTACCCCATCTAATTCTTGAGATGGCACATAACAGAAGCAAATAGGTTCTATTTTTTTCTAGTTAGAATATTGCTGTAGATAGAAGGTAAAACAAGAGTGAGTTGGCTGCTTAGCACAGCTAATCAGTACATTTAGGTGCACTGAGTATCAAGTGTTTTTAGGTACTTATTTTTTAAAATTGCTTAAAAGTACTTTAATTTTTTTTTTTTTGCTATTTACACTCTCTTGTGCAATGTACAGTGTCCAAGAAGGGTGCACTGTGTCATTGATATAGTTTTCTGGAACGAAGGGCTAGATTCCTAAAGGTCCAGTCCACTCCAAAATGATTCTGTTTCAGTGGATATTGCTTAGCTAAATCACACACTAGATTCTTGGATCTCGTGTTCAGTAATCACAAACTTCTTTCTGTGGTTTGGCCTTTTGAAGCCTATCAAGCTATCTATTTATTTATTTTTGCATTTTCCGTAGTGAGATAAACAAGGAGTCCTTGCAAGAGTGCCTTGGAATTGCTGAGGCTGAGTGCATCTGGACAGAGATCTCAATACTAGTCTAGAGATAGAGGAGCTGGTGGGTTATTCATTCCCCCAGAATCCGCTCCGTAGTGGAACATCTATTTTGAATGGTTAGGTTCTTGCTCCCACAGTTTGTGATCAGCATTGCCATTGGAAGTTCCCTCCTTCACCACTCCCTCTCTGCACTACTTCCATTGCTTCCCTCTAAGTTCACAGGAGCTGGAACTACAGAGGAGGCACAGTATTGACTGTCAGCATATGTTGACAGCAACACTGGAAACCACATTTGGCGGTATACTGGAAACACAATATGAGTTTTCAGCAGAGCACCTGGGGTTTACCAAGATTTTCTCGTGGTCCACGGATCACTGGTTGGCGACCGCTGCTTTAGAGTAGGGTTTACCAAACTGGTTGGTATTGACCTCCAATGGACATTTGGGTTATCCAAAGTGTCAGCAAATGGGGGTCAATACCCCTTTGATAAATGATGGAAGGTCCATATGGGTTATATCCTGTTTTAAGGTTTCTGTTGATTTCCACATTCCCTAGTCTTGAAAGTGATGAGGCACGGGGCAGGAGACCGTGTTGTTCAGGGTTGGATGGTCAGCCGATAGCAAGAGCAGCCTTTTTGTCTGTTTTAGCTGTCTGTTGTTACTAGCCTTGTTTACCAGCATGCTTTGCTTTCTGTTATGTCACCTTTCACCTTTTTGTACTCATATTCAGCCCCTTTTACTTGGGGCAGAATCCAGTGGATCCGCACTTGGAAACGCCCAGCCATTTACTGGGAAGATTGGAGTGCTGCTGTTTCTCCTGCCTCAGCTTTTATGTAGCTGAAAACTGGGAATATGTAAAAAAATAGAAAAAATATATATTTGTTTATACACAAATATTTTGCCTTTCATTTCTATTTTAAACTGAGTGGGATATTTTTTTTTATGAGGGTTTACAATAACTTTAGTGTTTTTCTTTAACACGTTTGCGTTTTTGTGTGCATTGCATTAAAAATCCACTGCACTTTTGTAATCCATCCCAGCATAATGCATCGGTCTCTCTGGGTGCTGTGGTGTTTTACAGGGCACTTGCATTGCAGTGCGTATTGTTTGTTTGTTTGTTTGAATGACATCACAACATGCCACACTGGTACCCACATTGCTGTGTGTTTGTAGTAACGCACATCAAAAAGTGTTTTTCTATCGTTCATCGACAGATGCAGCTCCATCTTCAATACTAGTAGGGTTATGCTCCTCCCATCAGGAATAGGCACTAGGCAGGCAAAAAGCTTAACCACACCTATGGGGGCTGTCCCTGCAGGCATAACCCCTCACACTCTATCATTAATCAGTTTGTTCTGTCTAGTGTTAGGAATAGGACCTAGCTTCCTGCTGGGACTTCGGTCTTAGCTGTAACAGTGCTTGTTTTGTGCTTTTTTTTTTTTTTTAATATCTTCACTAGTTAGTTCCTGAGGACCAAGATCCAGAGGAACTACAAGCAACAGCCGACTGTAGTTTTCACACTGGATAATCTAGATCCTTAAAGTCTCCCATCCTGGCCATTGAGAGTGAGCAGGTTATAGTTCAGAACTAGGCCTCGCCACGACAGTGCCCTGATGGAGGGGATGAGCCTCCAAGTGGACAGTCTCGCCGGGATGCACACGACCTGTAACGCCCTGAATCGCAGCTTTCCCTTGGCTGACAGCACCCCCACCTGGTACCGTGGTATGGTGAGTAAACACTGCCCCCCAAAACCCCTGGCCCCCTCGGGGTGGTCGTGGGCCCCTCCCCTAGAATGGTCAGACCTTAGGGGCTCCCTCGGTTACCTGGCACCTTGGAGGACTAGTCTGGTATTTCCTCGGCATTCCACCACCCCTAGCAGGTTTTTACCTTGGGGGGGGGGGGGGGGGGTAATAACACGGCCATTATGGTGCTTATTTGAGGGGGGAAGATGGTCCTTTGTGTGTCCCTGGTCAGGGACCTTTAGATGCCTATTGTTCTGGGACCCCTTTTGGGGGACAGGAGACCGCATGGCACGCCGTGGGAGCCGCCATTTTGCTGTGGTTCATAATTTCTATGTTCCCATTAAGATTGCATGGGCAGCCAGTTTATAGAATTCCCGATTGAAAATGTATGAGCGCCCATGTTTTTGAGGTCCATGGTACCATGAGGTACTCACCTGCAGACCCCCTTGGAGCGATTGCGGGACTTTTGGGTTCCCAGTCTCAGCCAGGGATTGTAGTCTTTTTTGCACAATTTGTTGTCCAAGGTAGATTTGGTAATTTCTGGTACTCCCAGCCGCAAACGCCCTCTGCCCTCACCTACATCAGAAGGGTATTCGGACTCTGCGATAGATATGGTTCGCCGGGGACGTAGACCACCTTGAGGGGTTGGTGTCTTAGCATTCTGATGTTAAAGAGGACCTGTCCTCATCAACTGCAGCGTGGGAATGCATGTGGGTGGAAGCTCTGATAATTTCTGTGCGGGAAACTCTAAAGTTGGCTGAACCTACAGCGTCATGTGCGCAGGTGTCTTTTGGCTTCCGCAAATCCAAGCAAGTCGGTCAAAGTGTTTCCTTGCCCAGAATTTTTTTCACTCCATTGTAGATGAACAATGGAGATGCATTAAGCACATGTTGGTGGGGCCTAAGCATTTTACATGTCGTTACCCCTTTGCGGAGGCGGTGTCCAATAGATAAGACTGTTCCACCAAAAGTAGATTCTCCGGTGGCCCGGTTCAATAAGGCGACTCTGGTACGGATGGAAGAATCGCCAACTTTTCCGTATCCCGTGGATAGATGGGTGGAATAGTTGTCCCGCTATTTACATGTGGTGTCAGGTCGCAGGTTAAAGACTACCTTTTGTGAATGTTCTGGTAGTGCAGACTGCTACTGAATGGGTGAAGTTACTTAAAAGTAACTTGGAAACTGCACGGCTCCCCCCTTCGGTGCTGGAATTACTAGACCAGTTGGCTCAAGCTCTGGTATTCATGTGTGATACATCCCTGGATTCAGCTCCGTTAGTGGCCAGGATGTTAGCAGTGGGGATTGCGATTATTGGCGCTTGGTATGGCTGAAATGCTGGTCAGCTGACCAGGCCTGAAAAAATGCTGTGGCTGAACTTCCGTTTACAGGGGAGAGGCTGTTTTGGATGCTCTCTGGATGAGTTGATCAAAGGTATTACGGGGGGGGGGGGTTAAGAGCGTTAATCTGCCCCAATCTTCTAAAGTAAGGCGTCACGTCCTAGGCCGAGGCCTTCCTTTAATGCTCATGAATGTCTTTTTTGTGCCTCCGGGTCGCAACAGAAAGCAAAATCGTTCAGGTTTTCTGGGGGTCCCAAGAAGCCATGGTCGGGGAAGACTAAGTCCAGAAAATCTGGGCCTGCCGACAAGTCCTCAGCTGCATGAAGGTTTGCCCTCACCCGGTTCTGGGCTCGGGGGACGTCTTTGTTTTCAGTAACCCTGGACTTCCTTGATTCAGGACAAGTGGGCTCACAAACTGATTAGATCAGGGTACAAGATTGAATTCCGGTCTCTTCTGTTGGACAGGTTCTTCCCGTCCAATCTACAATTATCCCCAGTCCGGTTACGGGACCTGCGTGGGGCGGTACAAGATTTGCTGTCGCAAGGAGTGATTGTACCGGTTCCATCTCAGGAACGGTTTTAAGGGTTTTATTCAAAACTATTCATAGTGCCCAGAAAGGAGGGCAAGGTGCGTCCATTATGCATCTCAAGTCTCTGAATCGCTTCTTGCAAGTACAGAGGTTTCGGATGGAATCCATCCGCACAGTAGTTGCGTCTCTTCATCAGGGAGAGTTCTTAGCCTCCATAGAAATCAAGGACGCATATCTACACATCCCTAGTTACGCTTGTTTATTCGCTTTGCAGTAACAGAAAAACATTATCAATTTGTGGCATTACCCTTTGGTCTAGCCTCCGCTCCCAGAGTGTTTACCAAGGTTCTAGCTCCGGTATTGGCATTGTTACGCCAGCGGGGGATTGCAGAACTAGGGTACCTGGACAATCTCCTGTTGAGAGCAGACTCTCACTCAGCCTTGTTGGGGTATTTGGAGACCACTGTCAGGACTCTACAAGAGTTCGGTTGGAACATCAATTTCAAGAAATCCGGGCTGACTCCTGTCTTGAGACTGGAGTATCTGTGCTTGACTCTGGATTCAGCCTTGGCGAAGGTTTTTCTCCCCCGGATAAGCTACAAAAATTGCATGGGGTGATTCGGTTGTTGCTGGACAGTGGACAACAATCTGTTCGTTCTGCAAGTTTGCATGCGGGCCGTGGGTCTGATGGTATCGACCTTCAAGGCGGTCCCCTTTGATCAGTTCCACACCAGACCGTTGTAAAGGGAGAATCTGGTCAAATGGAACAAGGATCCAAAGTACTTGGATTCTATGATTTGGTTGAGCCACAACACAAAGTCTACTCTGTTGTGGTGGATTCAGTCTCCTGCTCTGTGCCAGGGCAAGTCCTTCCTTCCGTTGTTTTGGACAGTAGTAACCACGGACACCAGCCTATCGGGCTGGGACGGGGTGCTGGGGAAGTTCTGGGCCCAGGGTACCTGGACAATGGAAGAGTCAAGACTTCCGAGTTCAGACCAATAAAACTATGTCTGTGTCATTGGACAACTAGTCTGCAAGATTGACCGGTTTGGATTCAATCGGACAATGCCACGGCCGTGGCTTACATCAATCACCAGGGGGGTACCAAGAGTGTCTTGACAGCCAAGGAGGGGGCCGAGATTCTAGTCTAGGCAGAAAGCTTTGTTGCAGCCCTCTCTGCTGTACACATTCCAGGTGTGGAAAACTGGCAGGCGGATTACCTGAGTCGTCAGGTGTTGGATCAAGAGGAGTGGTCCCTGTACCCGGAAGTGTTTCATCTCCTGTGGGTTCCGTGGGGGAATTCCGAGGTCGATCTGTTTGCTTCTCGCCTCAACAAGAAGGTTCAGAGGATTGTAGCCAGGTCTCGAGATCCTCTGGCCAACGCCACAGACACACTGGTGGCTCCTCGGGGTCGGTATCGGCTGATTTATGCATTTCTCCTGTTAAAACATATGCCTCGGCTTCTGCGCAGGATAGAGGTGGAATGCATTCCAGTCATTCTTCTGGCTGCTGACTGGCCTCGCCGGTGTTGGTATGCGGACCTAATAAGGCTGGACGCCGATACTTCTTGGAGAATTCCTCTCGGGGAAGCTCTGCTGTCTCACGGTCCGATCTTCATCCTGCTTTACAGTCGCTGGCTTAAACGGCATGGCTGTTTGACAGCCAGGTGTTGATGGATAGGGGTCATTCTGACTCTGGGATTCCTACACTCTTGAAGGCTAGCGAAACGACTTCCAGGAAGATTTATCATCGTACTTGGAAGTCCTACATCTCGTGATGTGAATCACTGAAGGGGAATCCTCGCTTGTTTTCTTTAGCTAGGATTTTGGCCTTTTTTGCAGAAGGGAGTTGAACAGCGGTTGGCTTTGGGCACAATCAAAGGCTTAGTCTCGGCTTTGGCTATATATTTCCAACGCCCATTAGCTACACATGCATTGATTCATACTTTTCATCCAGGGAGTGCACAATATGACTCCTCCGAGATGATCTCTGCTGGCTCCGTTGGACCCCAATCTGATATTTTCTGTTCTTCAGAAGCATCCTTTTAAGAACATTCGGGAGAATTCTCTGCTTTCGTTGTCCCAGAAGGTTGCCTTCTTGGTAGCTATGACTTCCGCTCGCAGAGTATCTGAACTGGCGGCGTTGTCCTCTCACCTTTATCTGGCGATTCACAGAGATAAAGTGGTACTTTGACCTATTCAGTTGTTTCTTCCTAAGGTTGTTTCTGATTTTTCATCTGGATGAAGACATTGTGTTTGCTTTCACTCTGCTCTAAGCCCAAACATTCTAAGGAATTTGCGTTGCACTCTTTGGATGTAGGTTGGGCGATCAGAGTCTATCTGGAGACCACTGAGTTTTTAGAAAATCAGACGCTTTTTAATCCTTACCGAAGGATCGCGTAAGGGATCGGCTGAGCCTGCGGCGACCATATCCAGATGGAGCAGGCAGACGGTAGTTCAGGCTTATTCACTGAAGGGTCCGGTTCCTCCTTTCCTGGTAAAGGCACATTCTGAGTGCCTCTTGGGCTTTTCTTCCGTCATCGGTGCTGCAAGTGTGCAAGACGGCAATCTGGACGTCTGTGCATACATTTACAAAATTCTACAAAGTAGACGTGCTGGCATCCGCGGATGCTTTTTTGCCGCAGGGTTTTGCAGGCTGCAGTTTGAAAGAGAACTCTTTTTTGTTTGAGGGTGTAATTTTGTTCTGGGAGAGCTTCAGTTGTTCCTGGTTGAGCTCCATGTTACTTGATTGGCTACGTTTGGCTTTTGGGGGACTTATTTTTTTTTTTTTTTGCGTTGTCTTCCCACCCCTCATGAACATACTGCTTTGGGACATCCCTACTAGTAATGAAGATGGAGCTGCGTTTGTTGAACGATAGAGAAAACTGGACTTTTGTAAGAACTTACCGTAAAATCCTTTTCTCTGAAGTCCCACAGACGCAGCACCCTCCCCTCTACTTCTGAGTGCATGGGGTTTTTTGTCTTCTAAACACTGCTTGCAACTAAACAGATTAATGATAGCAGAGTGTGAGGAGTTATGCCTGCAAGGACAGCCTCCATAGGTTTGGTTAAGATTTTTGCCTGCCTAGTGCCTATTCCTGATGGGAGGAGCATAACCCTACCAGTAATGAAGATGGAGCTGTCGAACTTCAGAGAAAAGGATTTTATAGTACGTTCTTACAAAAATCAATTTTTTACTAGCCAGCACACTTTTGTAAACAGACCTGTGGTCAGATTTAGAGCTCTGCAATCTGTAGGGATTTGTTAAGGAAAAATAGTGTTGCGCTGTTCTAAATGAATGGTAACAGAACAGAGATCTGAGTCTAAAAGGAATAACTCTAAGAATTCCGTTAGATTAAATAAATCAAGGCGGGAACATAAACTTCTGATGAATATCAAATTCTATAGGAATAAAAAATGATCAAACGGGAAGGGAAATGCCAAATTGATAAATTACTGGATGATCAACTAAGAGTAGTGTAGTAAAACTTCTGGTGATACTAAAATAAGAAAGTGCATATAAAGCCAATGTTTGGTCTAAAGTGAGCAGAAATTTATAAAAAAATGTTTTATTATACAATAGATGATCTAAAAATCAAAACAGAGGCAAGACATCAGTGTAGAGAATACAAACGCAGGAATGTGAGCCAGCAGGCCCCTCGCAGCACAAATGATAAATTTACATTGTGTGGTTTCAATGTTTAACACAGTCTATGAATGTAATAAGCGGATAATCCAACAATGCAGCCTACAACCGTTTATTTCCAGTGGGGAACTTCCCTCAACCAACGGTAATAGATTGTTGCAAGAGGCAAAATCCCAGGTGGATATGGCTGTACTACATTCTTACCTTACAGCTGTAAGGTAACAGCATATATTCCGGCTCCAGGACAGGTCTGTGAGTAGGAATCTTCCTGTATGTGCCATGATCTGCACGGGGAGGTTCTCTGGGGCTGTTGTATCCTTCCTAAGCACTGACGCTAGTAGATGGTCCAGATAAACCGCTTGCAGGCAGATGTATAGGAGAGAGAAGGCTCCAATAGTGGAATATAGTTTAAAATCTTTATTTGAGCAAAAGACTCTTAAAACTTACATTTACGAAAACTTCAATCAGCATTCAAAAGCAGGGATGGCCGGCTCATGGTCACCGGTGTGGTCAGCTACCCTACGCGTATCGTCACTGTCACATTACGTCTTCAGGGGATGTAGGGATCGTGTGTTGCGGATTAAAGAGCTGTTGTTTTGCTTAAGCAGAGGACGTGTCTGACCATTACCATTACACAAAGCAGCGTTCCTTCTCTGCAGTTTACCGTCGAGGAGATTTTTGTACTCTGTGGGAACTATTTACAAATGTAACAAGAATAAGACCTTTTTTTTATATATATTTAGGCTGCAAATTCAATGTGTCCAAGCTAGTTTAACAATCAACTTCCATTGGTCTTGAGACTTCAGCCAATCAAAATTTTAACCAGTTAGAAAATATAATTTGTAGTACTAGTTACCTGCTGGTTTCTTGCATCTCACACAAATCTTACTGCCAGGTGGCAGTTTAAGGCAGCTGAGATATGTTTTTGGTACCAACCTGTTGTACACCTGTAGTAACTATTTACAACATTAAAGCTGCCCGCACACTGTCTACACAAGCAGTTTTTTACCAGGGTGCCTTGAGGTTTAGGGGTGCTTTGGCAAAATGCCTAGAAATTGATTGAAAACTGTATACAAGCCAGCGGGTGGATCAAGCCTGCCCTTTACACAAAGCCACAGGTTTTCATTATGCACCATTACAACTAGACACTGGCATCCTAACAACCAATGACGTCATCAGTTGATGAGGAGGATGTCTGTTGCCTCCACAGCATCTTTGTTTGACCCTCCTCTGCTCCTCTCCCTCAGCACTAGGGTCATATTAGCTGACTGATGGAGAGAAATTGAGGGAGAAGAGAAGCATTGGAATACTAGTCATTACCAGTGTACAAAAGTGTATTTGCTTTAGAAGAATAAATCACCTCTAACGTTGGGTGTCCTATATGTTTGGATGTTGCGATATTGTGTAAAATTATTAGAATCGTTTTTTACATTTTAGTATGGGGTCCCTTGACACTGTCCATTTTACCTCCTAAAGCGGAGTTCTACTCAAACTTGGAAATACCACTTGTGTCACATTTGGCACCATTCGGGGGGGGGGGGGGGGTTGTTTTTGACAGCTACTCTGTCTCTACTTCTGTCGGACCTCGGCGAGGTAGGTCAGAGGCTCGGCCTCCTGCCTTCTCCTTCCCTGCTTCTGGACCAGTAAGAGAGCGTAAGGCTTCACAGCCGGGTTCCCTTATCGGCAATGGTGGCGGCAGCATCTGACTGCCAAGGAGCCTGTCCCCTTGGGGCCTGCAGATCCCCTAAAGCAGCAAAGGTATTTACCTTTTCCGGCCTACTGTGACAAAATCTGCACGAGTCAGTGGACTTGTTCTAAAGGCAATATGGCAGTGCCTAAGCGTTTCGATAGACGATATCCCTTGAGTCTCTGTTGAGTACATGGGCAGTCCCACCTGTGGCTTAGGTCTCCAGGCTGAATAATTCTGCCCTATTTCTAAAGGAGGAGTCTCTGGTTTTTGGAAGATCCTTTTTGACAGGAGAGCCGAGACTTTGGTCCATCACATGTTTTCTGTCAAAGGTTCGGTCCTTAGGCCAGTGTTCACCATAGCATGGTGTCCCTGACTTTCCCCAGTGGGCAAAGCTTTTGCACCTGGATCTGCATGGGGAACAGATTCCTCCTGCTTCTGCGGAGCTAGTAGACTAGTTGGTCCAGGGGTTGCAGCTAGTCTGTGATGCCTCTCTGGATGCGGCACACTTAGTCTCTTGGCTGTCTGTGATAGCAAAGATCCTTTGGCGCATGACATGGCTAAAATGCTGGTCTGCGGACCAGACCTTCCAGATGGCCTTATGTGATCCTCTCTTTGTGGGGAATCCTCTGTTCGGAGCCTCCCTGGAAAGACAACCCCTAGAGGTTCCATGAAAACCTGGTCTGGTATGTCAAGAGCGGGTCCTTCCAGATCTGCAGACAAACACTCCTCCTGCCTGAAGGGGCGCTCTCGCCCGTATCTGGGGTGGGGGAAGATGTCTTTGTTTCTTTCCGGACCCGTAAATCTCCCTGATTCAAGACAAGTGGGTCCACGAGCTGATTTGGTCCGGCTACAAGATCAAGTTTTCGGTCTTCTCCTCCACAGAGGTTCTTTTCTTCCAACCTGCGTTTATCCCCAGACCGCCTGCGAGGTCTTTATGGGGAGGTGTAAGATTTGCTAGTACAACAAACATTGATTGTTTCGGGCTCAGATCTCGGAACGTTTGTTTCATGTTTGCAGGTCCCCGGAAGCTTGGTCCAATCTTGAACATCAAGCTCTGAACCGCTTTGTGCGGGTACAGATGTTTTGAATGGAATACATTCGTACAGTAGCGGCATTCCTACATCAGGGGGATCTTCTGGCCTCTATCGATAGTAAGGACGCTTACCTTCATATACCGATATATGTCGGTCATCCGCGCTTCCTCCACTTGTGGGCTAGGAGCATTATCAAGAGGTCTCACCTCAACCCCCCTGGTGTTGGCATTGCTGTGCCAGTGAGGACTTGCAATACTGGAGAACCTGGATGATCTTCGTCTGTGAGCAAAGTCTCCAACTGCTCTGAAGGACAACCTGGAGATTACTGTGGGGACTTAGCAGGAGTCGGTTGGAAATTAAATTTCCAGGTATTGGCTCTGGTTCCGTCCACCTTGTTGGACTATCTGGGTCTGTTCTGAACTCTGCCTCAGACAGGTGTTCCTCCCATGGGAAGAGCTTCAAAAATCTGTCCACAAGAGACCTCTGCAAAGTGAGATTCTTGCCATGTTGGGCAAGAATCCACAGTCTCTCTACAATCCTGTTGAGCCGGGGCATGAGAGGGTCCCTGATTTGGAGGCTTCATTCTCCGGCGCTTCAACAGGGTAAATCCCCCCCCCCCCCCCCGGATGCCAGCCTGTCTTAGTGGGGTGGTGTTTTCTTGGCTCGGAATGTGCTCAGGGGGTCTGGACGCTGGAAGAATCCAGACTACAGATCAATATACTGGACATGTGCTCTGACATTGTCAGTAATTTTAAAGGGTGCCTCGACAAGGTTGAGAAATACTGGTGTTTTTTAGCTTCTTTTGTTTTATTTTTTTTTTTTTTTTTTTAGCAAAACTATATTCCCACAAAAGCTTATGGCTAAAAAATACGTAGCCGCGGCAGAATAGCCGTTTTTTCGGCGTTTCTAAGCTTTTTATCAGAGTTAGAGCATTTTTACAACCCACTAGGTCTGGGGTTTTTTCCCAGCCAGAAAACGCCCCTGCCAAAAACTGTTGATAATATATGTATGCATGGACACACAGACAAACATGCTGGGGAGTTTACTGGCTGTAGAAAAAAAAACGTCTGATGCCAAAAACAGCAGCTGTATAAACACCCAGTGTAATACCTACCTAGGTGAATGCATCATCGGTCCAATGCTGCATTTGTCCCCCGGCGCCTCTGCACTGAGAACCGAGAGCTCGAACACCATCGATTGCTCGGTTCTGATAGCTTCATGAGCAGAGAGCTGCTGACTGGCAGCTCTCTGCTCTGCCCTCTCCTCGCTCACTGGACCTCTAGGCTGGGGAGGGGCCGAGAGCGGCTGGCTCTGGCTCTCAGCGGCTCACTGAAAGGCTGAGCCGGGTGTCAGTCCAGGCACTTGACGGATCCCAACTCTGGTCGTGATGACGCGGTGCCTGGACTGACATCCATGACTTCAGTCTGCTCTCTGCTGAAAACAGGTCACAGGCGTGAGGTCTCAAGGAACCCCTGCTAACACCAATGAGTTGGAGGTCAGTGGGAAAAAAATGCCCCTTTTACAGTGTTGGTCAAAATACCACCTTTCAGATGACCTAAAGGGGTTCTGAAGTGGCTGAAGATTTTTTTATCTTCATGCATTCTTTGCAAGAAAGTAAAAAACCTTCTGTGTGCAGCGTCATCAAATGGGTAGGCAATCTGTCACAGTTTCAAGGAACAACTGAGCATCCTATGGAGGAACCCCAGAGTTCCACAAAACCCTGAATGGTCTAAACTCTATGAAACCAGGTCTTTTATCTGCTATATTCATTTTTCAGTTTTTCTGTGTTGGAGTTATTCCAGCAGAGTTTGAAGTCATAAAAGATCTTGCTATCTACTGCTTTATTGATGAAAGCACATTCCCGTCTTGTCAGGTTTATAGGTCAATGAGTTCATACAATTTCTTCAGGAACAAGAGTGAAGATTAGTATCTGCATTAAAGCAAAAGTAGCTATTTTATGGCCAGCAGCATGTCTGCATAGTGAGAGATGCCATTGCATTCAGGAAGTAAAAACTTGATTTTAATAGTTCGATAAAACTGGTGGCAAGAAACAATGGAGAGCTTGGCTATTGCAATATGCACATTTGTTCTATAAAAAAGATATTTGAAAATACAAGTTTCCTATCTATCATGCTTCCAGCGCATTTAACACTTTATAAATCTTTGAATAGGAACATGTATTTGTGTGGACATTGAGGTCTTTGTGATTTAGCAGCTTCCAGAGAGAGCCGAGTGTGCTGTATTGTACTAGGGCTAAAAACTGGGGTGCTTTGTGCACGGGTGAGAATTATGATTTACTCCTGTAACTAGAGAGAGGTGTGTTACTTTTTTTTTCTTTTATATATATATATATATATATATATATATATAATATAGTACATCGTAGTGTTGTAGTTTTATTTTGGGCTTTTTATTTATTCTGCTTTAAAATATATGCTTAGGGACATAACAATCTGCTTAAAGTGGTATTAAACTGAAAGGCAAACCTTTTTTATATAGCAGCTTACCATTTTTTACATGTGATTGCTAAATCACCCCAAACAAATCTAAAAATTAAATGCTTGCTTTCTTTCATTTTTCACCTGGTGATCTGGCCAGGAGGTCAGTGGTTTTTCAAAAGAACAAGCTCTTCCGCAAAATGTATCAGTTACATAGATGAGACAAGGCATTTAACACTGCTAGGGGTGCTTACAATGATCCGCTTTATTTAAAATCTTTGTCTCAAAAGGGAACAAAACTGTGTGAGCTGGAGTTTGGCTTCAGCTTGTTAGTGTATTTAAATTTGCTAGTGCATCTAACACTCTCCTTCCTCCAGCCTGACCTTACTTCTGTCCAAAGATGCCCCTTTTCTCATTCCTCCAGAGTAGGGGCATGCTAATACAGGTGGTGTGTAACTTGCCTTATCAGTAGGACCAACAACCAACTTTCTCTTTTGTTCGACGGACACAGCACTCCATAAATCATAGCTACTGGGTTATAGTGCCTCCTCCAGGAGTAGGACTAGGCAAAACAAAAAACACCTGGCTACGCCCATTGGTCATCCAGCTTGGTATATAACCCTCCCTCTAGGTAATTGGTTTTAATCTGTCTAGTCAGGAGTAAGGACCTAGGCTCCCAACGGGGATCTCTGGTCCTAGCAAATTTTTTTTTTCCTTCCTTACATTTCTGGAGATCTACAATCAACTGCGGGGCTGGATAATCTAGATCCAGTGTTCCCCCTCCTCCCCGTCCTCAAATCCCTCAGTGAGCTGGGCTTTCCCCACTCCCTTCCCCTGGAGTCTGGTGGGGGTCCCAGGGCAGAGGATGCAGCAGAGACCCCCGGCGGTCTCCCCCGCTATCCCCACTCTGTTAGGGTCCTGGGATAGTGTATGTCCTGCCCTGGTAGTCTGGAGGGGTCCCAGTGTAGTAGACCTCCAGGTGCATGCCTTACTGTTTGCAGTGGGGGTATAATGCAGGGGGTCCCAGTGCAGAGATGGTGCAGAGTGCACAGTGGAGTCTCCCCTAAACATGTGTCCTACCTTCAGGGAGGGCTCCCCTTGCAGAGAGTGCAGTGTTGCAGAGGGTGCATGGAAGAGCCTAGCAGCATGCTGTAGCTGATGGCAGCCATTTTCTCTTAGTCTGGCCGGTCTCCGGCTGGCGGCCATGTATGTGTAGCCCGATGATGTCACGGGGGCTATTTTCTTTTAGTCCGGGAGACGACCGAAGCCTTGTGGGGATGCAGAGGCTTTGCCTCTTTCTCAGTTTCCTCTTTCTCAGTTTCCTCTTTCTGTGCCTGGGACATATGAACAGGGTTGGCGATGGCGTCCATGATGATGTTGGGTTCGAATTCTCAGCGCTCCTCCGGTCGGTAGGGTTAGTCTTTGAGGGTCCCTGTTATCTCTCTCTCTCTCTGCTGATGGGGATCCTTTAGTGGTGCAAAAAGATTGTTTTTGTTCTGCAAGGTCTTCCTTTCCTTATGGAGCCTCAGGGTGACATCTCCCCCACTGACCCCCTTTATGGAGGTGGCAGGTCTCTCTGAACCCTAGCTTCCCATGGTTGCACTGACGGTGATCCTGCAGTCCTTAGTGTCCTCGGTGGAAGTGACATGTGGACAGAGGCCCAGGAGGAAGCGTACCCTGCCTTCCCCTGCTCAGTCTCTCATCTGATTTTGAGTCTGATGCTGCCCATCCAGGGGGGGTTTAATATCACACCCCCAGATCCATCCGATATAAAGATTGATTCTTCCATGGTCGCAGCAGCGAATGAAAAAGCGCTGGTAGACACAGTTATCACTGCAGTGTGTGAAAGAAACTTTAAAAATGCAGGATGCGGCTGATGTAGCCATCGACGTGGCTGTGTCGTTTGGTACGTAAAAGTCACCTCGTACTCCAAAGGCGTTTCCTTATGTGCCTTATTTTGACAGGTTTTCCTGTAAGGAATGGGGGGGGGGGGGGTACCTTCCTGCCACTGTCAAGAAATGGGAAGTAACCTTGTCGCAGACAGGAGTCCTCCTTCTCAGCCCATACAAAAATGATTTTGTGCTCCTGGGATGGAGAATAAGGGAAATGGATATTTCAAATCTTCCCCAGGAGGTTCCAAGCAACCTTGGTCTGGTAAGCCTAGAGCTAGCTTCTTTGGACCAGTAGACAAGACCCCTTCAGCATGAAGGTCTGCCCTCACCCATTATTGGGGTGGGGAGACATCTTTGCTGGTTCCCAGCCCCGTGGACTTCTTTGGTGAGCGTCAAGGAGATCCACAAATTGTTTATTTTGGGAATACCCAGAAAGGGAGGCAAAGTTTGTTCTTTTTAGGTCCTGAGTCTCCTTGTGCGGATTTAATTCCTGCAAAGGTTCAGGTAATGTCCGAACTACCTAAGGTCCCCCCCTATCCCTGTCCAGGGATATGAATTGCCTAGGTCTGTTTTTTAATTCTGACCAGGGTGACCCTTCCTCTGAACACATTTCAGGAACCACAGGCTTGATTCACCACCTACTGTCACACAGATAGTTCTCTCTCCCCATTTTGCATACAGGTGCGGAGTCTGGTGCTATCCAACTTATGGACAGTTCTATTTGTACAGCTCCTTTCGCGGGTTCGGATACACAGGAGAATACAGAAGTTCGTGGCAAGATCACGGGTTCCTCTGGCAGATGCTGCAGGCGTTCAAGGGCCACGATAAGGCCAGTATCATCCTCAGCTCAGGATGCTTCCGCAGTTCCTGTGAGGAATCAAGGGCCAAGATCTTCCAATCATCCTGGTGGCTGTAAATGTCCCTTGGGGGCCTTCTCTCAGAGAAGACCCGTTGTCCCAAGGGCTAATCTACCATTCTGCTTTACAGTTGCTGGTTTTAATGGCCTAGCTTTTGAAAGCCAGGTACTGAGGGATAGAGGTTTGTCTGGATCAGTGATCCCTACTATGGTGAAGTTGTCTTCCAGCAGGATATAACATTGTATGTGGAAAGCGTACATTTCTTGGTGTGAGTCGATTGGCGCTCATCCTCGATCCTTTTCTGTTGCTCAGATCTTAACCTTTCTTGAACAGGGTGTTGATCAAAAGTTGGCCTTGAGGATCATTAAGGGCCAGGTGTCTACCTTGGCAATCTTCTTTCAGTGACCCCTAGCCATGCTCTCTTTAGTTCGTACCTTCATTCAGGGGGTTCGACATGTGACGTCTACGGTCTCTCTTTTGCCGCCATGGGATTTAAATTTAGTGCTTTTGGTTCTCCAGAAACCTCCATTTGAGAATATTCGTGAGATTCCCTTGTCTACGTCATCCCAGAAGGTGAAATTCTTAGTGGCTATTACCTCGGTCCGCAGGGTATTGGAATTGGCGGCATTATCCTGTTGCAGTCCCTATTTGTTGGTCCATAGGGATAAAGTGGTTCCATGTCCCTGTCCATTATTCCTGCCCAAAGTTGTCTCTGACTTTCATTTAAATGAGGACATTGGGTTGCCCTTCTTGGGCTATCCCAACCTGGCTCACCACAAGGAATTTGCTTTGCATACCTTGGATGTGGTTCGTGCTTTTTGGGTGTATCTGGCAGCTACTGAGTCCTTTTAAGGGTCAGACTCTCGCTTTTTGTGGTTATGGATGGACCAAGAAAAGGGCTGGCCGCTTCTTCGGCTCCCATCTCCAGATGGATCAGACAGACTGTGACTTAGGCCCTTTCAATTAAAGGTCAGGTTCCACCTTTCCCTGTCACGGCGCATTCTACTTGGGCGCTGAGTGCCTTTTGGGCCTTCCGTCATCAGGCATCAATATCGCAAATTTGCAAGGTGGCCACTTGGTCATCAGTGCTTGCCTTCACAAAATTCTATAAGGTAGATACTTTGGCATCTGCGGATGCTTCTTTTGGCCACAAAGTTTTGCAGGCTGCTGTTTAGGAGGGACTGTTCCCTATTGAGGGGTGTTTAAACTTTATTATTTTTTCAGATGAGACTCCTGTGACTCAGTTAGCCTTCGGTGTCCTGGTTAAGGGCACTTATGTTTAGCCTTGGGTCATTTTTCCTTTTGGCACTGCTTTTGGACGTCCCAGTAGTTATGATTTATGGACCACCCCTCTATTGAATTCTGATACTTCTAATACTGCTTGTTACTAAACTGATTACCTAGAGCAGAAAAAGGGGTTCTATACCAAGCTGGACGGCCCATGGGCGTAGCCAGGTGTTTAGTTCTGCCTAGTCGTTCTCCTGGAGGAGGCAAAATAACCCAGTAGTTATGATTTATGGAGCACTGTGTCTATCGAAGAACACTGGTAATGGTAAGTACAAAAATCCAATTTTTTTGAGGATATTCTAATTTTTTGAGATGCACCTGTACGTGCTTGTTGTAGACAAGTCTATCGATCAATCGATTTGTATACAACCATCCTGTCTGTTCTTTCCCAAATCATTAGGGCCATCAGCTATAGCTGACAAAACAAATCATTGTGTTCTGCCGGCAGGGCAGGCTTCCCGCTGCCAGAACACAATAGCGCTACAGCTGACTGTGTTGGGGGAATCAAGCGTTTTTCTTTTCTTTTTCCCATGGAGCCCTTGCCTGCCAAAACCAACATTGGAAGTGTGAACACTAGAATATAAAGTAGCGCTGTCTGTGTCACACCTAGAATGTATTATTGCAGGTAAACGTTCTCTGAATATGCTTGTTAAAATTTCTACCAGTGAACATTATCATTATTATAGCCTTTAAAAAGAATGCTGTCTCTTCAAACATACCGTATTTATGGACGTATAACACAAACTTTTTCCCCCTGAAAACGGAGTGCAAATAATGTCATCTTGTTATACGCCGATATCTTCTATTGGGCTGCCTCGGAGGGGTGGAGAGTGCCGCTGGATTACACAGAGCGGGGATCTCTTAAAATTAAGGTGCTTGTTATACACCGATAGATAAATATGGTAATTCATTTTTAGCTTTTAGTCTGGGGAGTTTAGACAACCTCTGGTTTCTTGTATCATTTGAGAACTCCAGCAGGAAGATGTGCCAGGCATTGTTCATTTTCACTCACCTTGAGGGAAGGTTTTTGTCGTGACCGAATTGCTAAAAATGCAGCTTACCATTTTCCTTTTCTATGCTCCCTTGTCTTTTGAACCAGTGGAGTGTCACTCAGGCTCCAATACCTCAGAAATGGGGTCTCCAAACTTTGTATCAGAACACAATAGAACTGCAGGGGAGATCTTGTGTGTTTGAGACTTTTTAGAGTCTCTATCTCAAATGCATACATACGAGGGGCAATTTAGACAGCAGCCAAATAATCTACCAGCATGTCTTTGGACTGTTGGAGGAAACCAGATTCCCTGGAGGAAACCCACACAGACACATAGAACATGCAGATAGGATACTGCTTTGAATTCAAACTGAGGACTTCTGCAAGGCAGATGTACTAACCGCTAACCCAGTTCCTGCTAATGTTAAATGTAGCAATTATTGGTGATCTTCATTGGCAAGCTCTGTGATCAGAATAGTATCAGTGGCCTGTTCTTTTTAGCTTCGAGTGGTTCTAAAGCCTATAGTTTACCTTACAACAGTAAAATCAGTCAGTATATGCAAAAAAGCATGTTGATTTATTCTCACTGTGGAACCTAAGGGGTTAATTCTTGTCATTGTGTAAAAAGGCTGTTTGATCTTAACTTCTCTG
The DNA here is from genome assembly GCF_965119305.1 of Pelophylax lessonae. Taxonomy (NCBI): domain Eukaryota; kingdom Metazoa; phylum Chordata; class Amphibia; order Anura; family Ranidae; genus Pelophylax; species Pelophylax lessonae. The sequence continues at coordinate 736,868,213 of NC_138768.1, forward strand.
ATTCTCCCCTTCTTCCACTGATAGCCCCATCTACTGATAGCCTTAGGAGGCATTCTGCACATGCTCAGTTTAGTGTGTATTGCTAGTAGGGCTGAACGATAGTCGATGTGATATCGACTATCGTTCTGCAGGCATGGGCGATATTCATATCGCCGAAGACACGATATTCAGGCATTGGGCAGGGAGAAGTCGGGACTCGGGGGGAGGAGGAGGACTCAGTGATTACATCCGTCCCACACTTTGCTCCCAGCTCTGCCTCTAGTATCCAGCCGACCATTACTCCGCCCTGCTCCGCCCATTCTCTCCTGGCTGCATCGGGGGCGGGATCAGGCTGTAATGTTTTGTAAATAGATTCAATGGAGAGACAATGGGCGGAGCAGGGCGGAGTAATGGTCGGCTGTTGACTAAGAGGCAGAGCTGGGAGGGCTGGAGTGCGGGGCGGATTGCATGGCGGCGGAGAGGCTACAGTGCAAAGCAGCAGGAGAGGGGGGAAAGACGTCCGAAGCATGGCGGAGGAGCACCGCAGGACAAAGGCTGCTACCGACACTTCACTCAGCCCGCTTCCTCTACACTCCGGCTCCGACACAAGGCTCGGGCTGTCCGGGAGGGAGAAGTTCTACAAGTGTGGCGGATCCCCTGGCAGAAAGCTGAGCTCTGCTCACTGATCCCTCCTCCGGAGACTGTCTGGGAGAAATATCGCGATTATATATCATTAAAAGCGAAATATCGCAATTTTTTTTGGAAGGGTGCATGTAAATAGCACAGGGCCAATCAGCACTGTCCAGGCAGAAAGTCAGGTGTCATCCAGCCTCATAGATCAGTGAGAAGAGAATGAAAAGCTTTCACCAGTTCTTGGCCAGACAATGAAAGTTTCACAAGACTGCTATATACTGCTGTTGAGAAAAGGTATTTAACAGTTTATATTCACTAAAATAATTGCATTTCCATGTTCTATATCCTGTGAGAGACCAGATATAGTGAATGCAGGGTCCTGGGTTTAGTAACACTTTAAGCTAAAAATAAAATGCCTTCTGTGTCATAGAACCCTCACCCCCCTTATAATTACCTGAGGCCATTCTCCATCCAGCGCTATGCATGAGAGCAGTAGCTATCTCTGTTCTTTCCCCCCTCACATAAAAGATTGATGGCAGCGGGAGCCATTTGTTCCTGCTGTTAATCAAATTCTGTGTTGAGGGGTGGGGTTGAGCCATCCTATCTATGTCTATAGACAGACAGGGCAGCTCAGAAGCGAACCTTCACAAGCGTCCCCATTAAATGCAGCTTGCTATGGGGGCAATTTCTGAAGAGGAGGAGCCAGTCATGTGACCTGAGAAGAGGAGAATTTATTCTCTGTGCAAAATCATTGCACGGAGCAGTAAGGCATGACATGTTTGTTATTTTATATAAAAAAAATATTTAATATATCTTTCATTAGGTCTGCAAAAACTAGCTTGTGCATGGGAGTAGGATATACACTGCAAGTCAGATGTGTTACTCCTATTACCTGGGCACAGGCAGCCAAACTATTTGCAAGAATAGCTGGACTATAGGCTATGCTTGGTCCTGCTTATAGTGCATTCAGTTTGTAGTCTAGCCATACCGAGCAGCACAAAATCATTTGGATGGTCCTATTAAAACTTTCCCGACATCACAAAAGTCTCATCCTCTCTGTTTAAGACATTTTATGAAGCAGACCTATTGCCTCATGGTGGTCATAATGCTGCCAAAAAAAAAAAAAAAAAATACATTGCTATGATTTTACATATGCACACTGTTCTTGGCCAATTTTGGTACTGGGAGCCGAACAAAGGCCTTTTTTTTTTAATGGAAGGGGCGTAAACAGTGGTGGGAACAGTTAGTGGTATCTGCTATAAAAAGGGGCGTAAAAAGTGTGGGGAACAGTTAGTGGTATCTGCTATGAAAGGGGCGTAAAGAGTGGGGGAACAGTTAGTGGTATCTGCTATGAAAGGGGCGTAAAAAGTGGGGGGAACAGTTAGTGGTATCTGCTATGAAAGGGGCGTAAAAAGTGGGGGGAACAGTTAGTGGTATCTGCTATGAAAGGGGCGTAAAAAGTGGGGGGAACAGTTAGTGGTATCTGCTATGAAAGGGGCGTAAAGAGTGGGGGAACAGTTTGTGGTATCTGCTATGAAAGGGGCGTAAAAAGTGGTGGGAACAGTTAGTGGTATCTGCTATGAAAGGGGCGTAAAGAGTGTGGGGGGGGGGGGGAGACAGTTAGCGGTATCTGCTTTCTATTTTAAAGGAGTTGTAAAGTCTCAAGGTTTTTTACCTTAATGCATTAGCGTGAAAAACCACCTTGGTTGCAGCTGTCCCCCAGACCCCCTGTTGTTCTTACCTGAACCCGAACAATCCAGCGATGAGCACGAGCCCAGCAGCTCCAGCTGCTGTCTCGGGTCCTTGTTGGATAGATTGCTGTCAGTCAAATCCAGTGACGCGGGGGGCAGGCCAAGTCCCTCTGTGTCAATGGACGCAGCAGCGGGCTTCGTGAGCGCACCAACATTGGTGCCTCCATGGAAAGCGGCTCTCCGTGGGGACACCCGATGAAGAGGAGGAGCCAGGTGCACCGCCGGTGCACCCCAGAAAAGGAGGATCAGGGCTGCTATAACAGATTTATAAAAAAAAAAACGAACCTTTACAATCACTTTAACCACTTGCCGACCAGTCACGTTGACTGTACTACCGCAAAGTGGATAGTTATCGTCCAGCAACGTAGACCTACATCGCTGGACTCCTCCCCTTGTGGGCGGTGCGTGCGTGCTGCCGGAGGCTCGCTCCCGCTGTATTCAGTCACAGCGGAAGTCGGGCCAGGGGAGGAGCGGCGGTGATTACCGCCGCTCTTCCCCGATCGTCGGGGAATCGAGTGTGGAGATCCGCTTGTATGTAAACAAAGCGTGACAGGCAGGGTCAGATTGCAGGGTCCAGCATAGCTGAACCTGCGATCTGTCCCTGGGTCACTCAGTCACCTCCCCCCACACACTTAGTAAGCGCCAGGCATACATTAACCCCTTGATCACCAATAAAAATTAACCCCTTCCCTGCCACTGTCATTTTTACAGTAACAGTGCATATGTATAGCACTGATTACTGTAGTAATGTCACTGGTACCCCCAAAAATGTCAGTCAAGGGTCCGATCTGTCCGCCGCAATGTCGCAGTCCCGCAAAAAAAATCGCAGACCGTCGCCATTACTCGTTAAAAAAAAAAACACCAAAAATGACAGAAATCTTTCCCTTAGTTATTAGTAAACGCAATAACTTTTGCGCAAACCAATCAAAATACGCTTATTGCGATTTTTTTTTTTTTTTTTTTTTTTTTTTTTTTACCAAAAATATGTAGCAGAAAACAGAAAAAATTAGCCTAAAATGATAAAAAAAATTTGATTTTTACATTGGGGGGGGGGGGAATTTCGTATAAAAAAATGTGAAAAATATTGTTATTTTTTCAAAATTGTCGCTCTTTTTTTGTTTATAGCGCAAAAAGTAAAAATCGCACAGTTGATCAAATACCACCAAAAGAAAGCTGTTTGTGGGAAAGAAAGGACGTAAATTTCGTTTGGGTACGGCGTTGCATGACCGCGCTATGTCAGTTAAAGTCACTCAGTGCCAAATCGCAAAAAGTGGCCTGGATGTAAGACAGCAAAATCCTCCGGTGGTAAAGTGGTTAAATATCCCCAAGTGTCAAGCTGTATAATAATAATACATTTTATAGTGGAGTGCATTAGGACCATGTATTTACTTTCAATCTTTCAATCAGGCCTATGCATTTATGTATAGCTTTTGAGCAGTCGTTATTGTGAGAACTGTAAAATGTTAAATCTAAAGAGAAATAAATAGTTATAAATTTTCATCATCTTTGTAAGACGGCTTCAAGTGGCACATTTTCTAGTCTTATCTTGTATTATAGCTGCCTCTTCTTTGCGTTGCTACTGTTGAATTTAACTGAAAACCTAAAGCTGTGTGTAGCTGAGCCCTTGCGGGGAAAGTAGGTAACTGGGCCAGCAGGTTACTAGGACAATGGAGCACAAGTGAGTTCATTGACTTACTCTGCTGTCTACAGCGCGTGCCAGATAAATCCCTTCAAGTCTGTTTACACAACATTCTATTTCTGTCTGATTACTCTAACTGGGACAAGCTTTTCCTTCACACCAGAGCTGCCATCTTTCTATTTCTGTTCAGTCACTGTTTCATGCAGGTTTTACACTCCTAATGACCAGGCCATTTTTTGCAATTTGGCACTGCATGACTGTTAACTGGTAATTGCACAGTCATGCAATGCTGTACCCAAACAAGATTTATGTCCTTTTTCCCTACAAATCGAGCTGTCTTTTGATGGTACTTGATTACCTCTACGTTTTTTTTTTTTTTTTGCGATTTAAATGAAAAAGGACCGAAAGTTTTGAGAAAAAAATGGATTTTTGTAAAATCTTACCGTAAAATCCTTTTCTCTTAGCTCATTGACAGACGTAGTCCTCGGTGATACAGCACCTTCGGGTTATGTTGCCTCCACAGGAGTAGGACTAGACAGGAAATAAAATGCTCTGGCCACACCCTAGGGTCAGTCCCCGAGGGTATATCCTCTCTCTCTCTGCCACAGCAAATCAGTTATGTCACAAAAGCAGTGTTTAGAGAATTTAACCCAACCCAACTCAAAAACAGAGGGGCGGGGACTACGTCTGTCAATGAGCTAAGAGAAAAGGATTTTACGGTAAGATTTTACAAAAATCCATTTTCTCTATCGCTCATTGACAGACGTAGTCCTCGGTGATACAGCACCTTCGGGAAGTCCCAGAGCAGTATCACAAATGAGGGGTGGGAAAATGGAAATCAAATCTAGAAGGCCCAACCGGTGCCAACTAGAAGTTTACAATGCTCATCCTTAATGATGAGACTCAACAAAAAAATTTTCAAACAGAAAAAAACCCTCGAGGTAGACCACCGGTCTCCTCAAATTGCGGCCTGCAAAACCTTGCGGCCAAATGAGGCATCCGCCGATGCCGTCACATAAATTTTATAAAATTTTGTAAAGGTATGTACCGACGACCAGGTGGCCGCCTTACATACCTGGACTACTGACGCCTGATGGCGAAAGGCCCAGGAAGTACTGAGCGCTCGAGTGGAGTGCGCCCTAACAGGGAACGGAGGACTCTGACCCTTAATAGAATAAGCCTGTACCACCGTCTGTCTGATCCATTTGGCAATAGTCGCGGCAGATGCAGGCAACCCCTTTCTGGGGCCATCCGTGATCACAAAAAGTGAATCAGTCTTACGGAACGATTCCGTAGCCTTCAGGTATACCCTGATTGCCCGAACCACATCCAAGGAATGCAACGCATGTTCCCGATGATGATTGGGCTGAGGACACAAGGAAGGTAGTACAATATCTTCATTCAGATGAAAATCTGAAACCACCTTAGGAAGAAAGGATGGCTTAGGATGGAGTACTACCTTATCCCTATGAATCACCAAGTATGGGGACTGGCATGATAAAGCAGCTAGTTCTGACACCCTGCGTGCAGAAGTGATAGCCACCAAGAAGGCCAACTTCTGGGATAAAGTAAGCAAGGGAATCTCCCTGATGTTTTCAAAAGGAGGTTTCTGTAGAACCGACAAAACCAAATTAAGATCCCAGGGCGGTAAGGGCGCGCGGACTGGTGGAGCCAGGTGCCGCACCCCCTGGATGAAATTCCGCACCAAGGACCTGGTAGCTAAAGGTTTCTGAAAGAAGATTGCTAATGCTGAAACTTGACCCTTGATGGTGCTCAAGGCTAGCTTCTGCTCAACCCCTTTTTGCAAAAAGGCCAATATTCGAGTCACCGAATAGGTACGTGGAGGAAATCCTAAAGATTCGCACCACGCGATATAAGTCTTCCATGTGTGATAATAGACTCTGCTGGAAGTCGCTTTCCTTGCTTTAATAAGGGTAGGAATGACTGAAGCTGACAACCCTCTGTCCTTCAGTACTTGGTTCTCAATGGCCAGGCCATTAAAACCAGCGACTGTAAAGCACAATGGTAGATTGGTCCTCGAGACCGCAGATACTCCCTGAGACGCAGTTCCCACGGAACGTCTGCGACTAGCATGTCCAAGTCGGCCAGGCCGGCTTGACGAGGCCATCCTAGAATTTCTAGGACCACTGGCGCTGACTGGATCTGAACCAGGCGTCCCTAGAGCTATCTGGCCCTGACCATCCGAGAAAGTCTGGTCGTCTTTTGTTCCCACACATTTATCAGACACCTGATTCCTATCAGGAACGGTGATCTTTCCTGGTTGAACCTCAGGGACCGAAGTCACCCGGCTAGAGGCTTCTTCGTCTGTCTGGTCAACCAGATCCGATTCCTGTGGGGAATTTAGACTAATCTTAGGAAAAGGTAAAGGAAAAGATCTATTCAGGGAACGGTGACTACCGCTCCCTGTAGTACTTAAATGTTGGAAGGGAAGAATCGCACCGGTAGTAGTAGTCGATGCTCGATCTAATGTCCTGAATACTGGTGAAAACGTCCCCCCACCCTCAACCCGGGTGGGGGCGCACCTTCAGGCTGTGTAATCCTTTGCTTCGGGTTTGGCTGAGTCGGTCCTCTGTTTGTTTGACCAGCCTTTCTTGAACCCTCCTGGAGGAGTCTTGCCTTTCCCGCTTGTTCCAGCCGGGCGTGCGAACCCTTTATGGGCGGTAAAGAAAGGTCCTCGCTTGTTGCGAGGTCCCTTAGCTTTAGCAGCCTGTGGCAAGAAAGTGCTCTTGCCCCCAGTGGCATCCTTAATAATTTAATCTAGGGTGGCCCCAAATAGGCGATTCCCCTGAAAGGGGAGATTCGTTAAGGTCTTTTTGGAACCTAGGTCAGCTGACCAGCATTTTAACCACAGCACACGTCTGAGGATTACCGCTGACATAGATGCATGCCCTAATAGGGGGGTAGCATCCAAGGCTGCGTCACAGACAAACTGTAGCCCTTGTATAATCTGTTCCATCAAATCAGATGTTCCCTGGGGGATATCTTTTCCCCTTAGGTCTTGGCGTACCAATCTCGCCCATTCCGTTAGTGTCTGGGAAACTAGACCAATAATAATTACTGGTCTAAATGCTGACCCTATCAGGGAGAAGATAGTGCGGGACTCCGCTTCCATCTTTCGATCCACCGGATCCTTAAAGGACGAAGTGTCCTCCACTGGGATAACCGTGGCTTTATTCAGCCTGGAAATAGGGGGATCCACCACTGGTGGTACCGTCCATTTCTTAATGAGGGATTCCTCAAACGGATAGCGTCTAGCAATACGCTTGGAAATAGTAAAGGTACGCTTAGAATGCTCCCATTCTCCTTTAATTTTATTACCAAAACACTTGGGTACAGGAAAAACCTTCACCGTTTTGATGGGCTTGTTAGTACCAAAGGGAATCTCTGTTTCAGTTGCCTCTGCCGGTAAAACCTCAAGTCTTAAGGTTTCCCGCACTGCCACAACTAGTGCGTCCACCAATGCTTCTTCCTGAATTATGGCGGAAGAATGAACGTCCTCCTCACTGTCTGAGGGAGCTTTACCTGAGATAACAGCCCTTGCAGAGGGACCTGCAGCTGCAGTGACCGTCTCTGAATCTGAGTCAGAGGTGTCAGATAATATAGGGGTAGGCGGGGGTCGCTTTCTTGACCCCCGTCCCTGACAGGCCGCCTCCACCCGAGCCACCATAGACTCCAAAACTGCTGTAAATGCATCCATACTCTGTGCACCGGCGGGTCCCGTGGCCCCCTCGAGGGAAACAGGTGGGGGTATTTGTGTGGTAGGGTCCATAATTATTCCAGTAACTACCCGGAAAATACAATCCAAACTTAAATAAAAAACCTTTTTTTTTTTTTTCAGACCCCCAGCGCCACAAAAGCCCCTCAATGTTACCTGCTAGGGATCCCTATCGATCGAGAGAGAGATAGACCCCCAGGCTCACCACTTGATGCTCAGAGTTCACTGCAACAGGTTACAGCGCTGTCTTCACAAACAGGAAGTCTTTTGGCTGGCTGCCCAGGAAGAAAGGAGGCGGCTCCGCCCCTCTGCACGCCTTCCGGCGCCTCCCCTAGCTCCACGAGGTGTTTGGGTCACCTCAAACATGGCCGCCCCCATGCTGGAGACACGAGGCTACGCCAAAATGGCGGCCTCGTGCGATCTAGCAAACAATGGCGGCGGTTTGTACCGAATAGCGGCGTGACTGCAGAGCATCACAACCCCTTCTCTACATGGGGATTTAGCCTGGTCGGCGGTACCGGACCCTGGCGGACCGCATGGCCGTCGGAAGGCCTGCTATTGCTGGAGACTTGACTTGGAAAGCAGTCTACATGTCCGTGGCTTCTGACTGGTAGGATACTTATATTATCACAGTAAGATTCCCATACTGCCACTGATTACAATCTATTAACATGTTTACAATTAGATTGTCAGCTCCCAAACCAAGCCTCCTGGCTTTTTGCACATAAAAATAACACTCAAAGTAGGGGGATCTGTGCCATGTTATAGGATAGAGGGGAACTCATCCTTACCATACAGAGAGGGGCCCGCGTTCACCACAAGACCCGTCAGGGGAAAGGGGGAACATACTACTCACCATACCGGAACCAGGCGGGCACCAACTCCTGACAGTACCCCTCTCCACCGGGTCGACCAATACGGACGCCGTGACTCATGGTCCTTGGCGTTTCAGCGAGACTTTAACTCGCGGGGTCAGTCCCTCCAGTGGGACTATGTCGCGGCCGACCCAGCGCGGAGCTATGGCCTGCACGCGCTCGTAGGCTGAACTGGGGTGACCACAGGATCTCAACATCCAGCCCGTCGCCCAGTTCAGCTTTCTTGCTTGAAGATCTCACAGGAACACTGGAGAAAAAAGCTGTCTAAAAAATCTTTTTAAGAAAAAAAAAAATCCTGCCAGGACCGAAGATCCCAGCAAGGTATCTAGGTCCTTACTCCTGACTAGACAGAAAAAAACTGATTTGCTGTGGCAGAGAGAGAGAGGATATACCCTCGGGGACTGCCCCTAGGGTGTGGCCAGAGCATTTTATTTCCTGTCTAGTCCTACTCCTGTGGAGGCAACATAACCCGAAGGTGCTGTATCACCGAGGACTACGTCTGTCAATGAGCGATAGAGAAAAATATTTTCCACTTTTTTCTTATAGAAAATATCCAATAAACTCAATTTTTGTCATACATTTAGGCCAAAATGTATTTAGCTACATGTCTCTGATAAAATCTCAATAAGCGTATATTTATCGGTTTGCGCAAAAGTTATAGCGTCTACAAACTATGGTGTATATACTGGAATTTACGCAGATCTTACTTTCTGACTTTTCGTTTCTGGAAGTGCTAAAATGGCAGGGCAGTACAACCCCCCCCCCCCCCAAAATCCAAAATGACCCTTTTTGGAGTAGATACCCCAAGGATTTCCCTGAGAGGCATGTTGAGCTCATTGAATATTTATTTTTTTGTCACAGGTGTTTAAAAAAAAATGACAACAAAAATATGTTTTTATTGGAATGATATATTGCTCACACATGCCATGGGTATTTATGGAATTGCACCCCAAGATATATTCTGCTGCTTCTCCTGAGTATGGGTTTCCCACCAGTGTGAGAATTTTTGTCAGTCTAGCCACGTATAGAACCCCCGAAAACCAATCACCTCCTTCAGGCTTTGTGCTCTTCTGGCTTTTTATGGCCTCAAACTGTGAGATATTGAGGAGTGAAATCAACAATTTACATTTAGAAAGCCTGAAGGCGGTGATTGGATTTCAGGGTCTGTACACGGCTAGACTGCCAAAAAGTCTCACACATGTGGTATCTCCATACTCAAGAGAAGCAGCAGAATGTATTTTGGGGTGTAATTCCATATTTAACCATGGCACGTGTAAGCAATATATAATTTAGTGACAAATTTGTGTCTAAAAAAAAACAAAAAAAAAAACGTAATTTCTCTGTCGCTCATTGACAGACGTAGTCCTCTTTGATTCATATCAATTGGGTTATGCTGCCCTCTACAGTAGTAGGACTAGGCAGAAGGAAAACGTTCTGGCTCCACCTTAGGGGCAGTCCCAGAGGGTATATCCCCTCTCTCTCTGCTACAGGATGTCAGTTTTTTTCTGTCTAGTCAGGAGTAAGGACCTAAGCTCCTTGCTGGGATCTTTTGGTCCTGGCAAGATTTTTTAGAAAAAACTTTTTTCTTTTTTTTAGGTAGTTGTTTTCTCCAGTTTTCCTGTGAGATCTTCAAGCAAATCACGCCGGATCTGGGCGACGGGCTGGATGTTGAGATCCAGTGGTCACCCCAGCCGGCCTACGAGCGCGCGCAGGCCATAGCTCTGCGCTGGGTCGGCCGCGACACATTCAAGTAAGTATGCGAGACCGGGCGACGGGCTGGATGTAGAGATCCAGTGGTCACCCCGGCTCAGCCTACGAGCGCGTGCAGACCGTAGCTCCGCGCTGGGTCGGCCGCGACATTGGACGGGGACTGACCCTGCGAGTTGAACGTCTCGCTTGAACGCCAGGAACCAGCAGAGTCACGGCGTCCGTATTGGTCGACAGCCCCCCATCTCGGTGGAGAGGGTACTGTGAAGAGAGGGTGCCCGTCAGTTCCGGTATGGTGAGTAAAGATTCCCCCTTCCCCCCTGTGGGGTTTTTGGGATACGGTCCCCTCTGTGTATGGTCGGATCCTTTCTGCCATTAAGATTCCCCCTTTAGCCTATGACAAATTCACCTATCCCCTGGATAGTGTGATCTGGTTTGGGAGCTGATACTCCAGCAGGCTTGGTTTGGGAACTAAACACTCTAAGCAAACCTTGGTTTAGGAGCTAACACTCTAGCAACCTTGGTTTAGGAGCTAACACTCTAGCAACCTTGGTTTAGGAGCTGACACTTCAGCTGGCTTGGTTTGGGAGCTAACACTCTAAGCAAACCTTGGTTTAGGAGCTGACACTCTAGCAACCTTGATTTAGGAGCTGACACTTCAGCGGGCTTGGTTTGGGAGCTAACACTTTAAAAGCAACCTTGGTTTGGGAGCTAACACTTCAGCAACCTTGGTTTCTCTAGCAGATTGATCCAAGGAAGCCTGGTTCGATTTACCATAGTATACATATAAGTATCCAGAGCAAAGGAGGTATAGCCTACCTTAGTGTGTAAATATCGCCATGCTCCCGCAGGCCGACAGGCCGCCATCAGCCGTTCCAGAGCCGGTCACAGGCCACTGCACTGGAGAAGCCACGCTAGATCGGCAGTCCGCCGCCATTTTGTTGTAGACTGCATGTCTGCATTGCCTACACAGGCCGCCCGTAGGTCACACAGGCCGCCATTTTGTCGAAGTCTATTGTCTTCTACATGGGGGCGGCCATATTTGATGTGCCCAGCCGACCTCGAGGAGCAGCTGGGAACGCCGGAAGGCGTGCACAGGGGGCGGAGCCACTTCCTTTTACCCGGGAAACCTAGTACAGGACTTCCCAGTCTGCATAGGACAACGCTGACAGCAGTTTGGATAAGGAAACTTCTCTGCATCAGGTGGTGAGCCCTTGGGGTCTCTCTCTCTCTCTCTGTGGGGGTCCAAAGCAGGTACACTGAGGGGCGCTATTGCGCTGGTGGATTACAGATAAAAAAAAAAAAAAAAGGTATTTTTTATTTTTTAAAAATTTTTTTTTCACTGGCAAAGTGTCCTGGGTTAACATGGACCCTGCCACACATGTATCTCCACCTGATCCCCTCGAGGTGGCTGCAGGACCCTCCAGTTCCCCACTGACTATTGAGTAATTGTCAGCAGTTTTGGAAACCTTTTTTTCCCGGGTGGAAGTGGCTTGTCAGGGACAGGGCGCAATGAAGCGACCCCCGCCTACCCCCAATTCATCTGAAACTTCAGATTCAGAGTCTGAGCCTATCCCTGCAGTTGCAGGTACTTCATCTGGGGTTTGTGTCTCGGGTACTGTCTCTTCAGACAGTGAGGAGGATGTCTCAGCATCTACCATAGCCCGAGAGGAAGCGTTGGTAAACGCATTAATCGTAGCCGTTCGGGAAACCTTAGGACTACAGGTTACACCATCAGAAGTAACTGATACTGAGATTCCATTTGGTACTAATAAACGCGCCAAAATGGCGAAAGTATTTCCCTTACCCAAGTGTTTCGGTAATGTAATTAAGGAAGAATGGGGTCATCCAAAACGAGCCCCTACTATTTCCGAACGCATTAATAGGCGTTATCCGTTCGAGGAATCCCTCCTCAAGAAGTGGACAGTACCATCTGTGGTAGATTCTCCAATCTCCAGATTGAATAAATCTACGGTTATCCCATTGGAGGATGCTCCGTCCTTTAAGGATCCAGTGGATCGTAAGGTGGAAGCCGTGTCTCGCGCCATCTTTTCCCTGATTGGGTCAGATTTCAGACCAGTAATTGCTATTGGTCTGGTTTCTCAAACTGTAACAGAATGGACCAAGTGGTTACGCCGGGATTTAGAAGGGAGTGATATCCCTCAGGCAGTATCAGATCTGTTAGAACAGATGATACAAGGGTTACAGTTTATCTGCGACGCTGCGCTAGACGCCACTCCATTATTGGGGCGAGCATCAGTCTCAGCAGTGGTTCTCAGGCGTACACTGTGGCTAAAATGTTGGTCGGCTGACCAAGGTTCCAAGAAGGCTTTGGCTAATCTCCCTTTTCAGGGTGAGCGCCTATTTGGGGCCAACTTAGATGAGATTATCAAGGATCTCACTGGAGGCAAGAGCACTTTCTTGCCACAAAGTACTAAGGGTAAAGGACCTCGTCGGAGACGGGGCCTTCCTTTTCCGCTCGTAAGAAGTTTTTTCGCCCCACGGGCGAAAAAGCAAAGCCCTCCAAAACTCCTTCGGGAGGTTTTAAGGGGCGCTGGTCGGGCAAGCAAAAGCCCGGCCCTTTCAGACCTGAAGATAAGACTACTAAAGCCTGAAGGTGCGCCCCCACCCATAGCGGGGGTGGGGGGACGTCTTCGCTGGTTTCCGGATCCATGGCTTTCCAGAATCCAGGACAAGTGGGTTTGCGAGGTCATAAGGTCAGGTTACAAGATCGAGTTTCGATCTCTCCCACCGGTGCGATTCTTCCCTTCCAATATCCGACTATCTCCGGATCGCTTAGAAGCCCTGCGGGGAGCAATCACGGATTTACTACAACAAGGAGTGGTAGTCCACGTTCCTTGGACAGAGCGTTTTCAAGGGTTTTATTCAAACCTTTCTTTAATTCTTTAAACAACACTGGCCGATATTGCTGATGGATAAAACCCTGGGTTCAGCCTTACCCAACCATCCATCTTTTATATATCGCAGGGCCCCCAATTTTGGAGATCGGGTGGTCAAAAAGGTGATTGATCCACCTAGAATCACCTTCTTTCCGGATCTGAAGGGGTCGTTTACATGTGGGAGGTGTAGGGCTTGCTCTCTGGCCCCGACCAACTTGAGAAGACGGGATTCCTTCTCTGTCCCCGCCATTGATAAAACATTCAAGATCAAATCCCTTATTACGTGTGATACCACCCACGTTGTGTATGGGCTGATGTGCCCTTGCAAGTTGGTATATATAGGGAGAACAAAACGAACCTTGAAGATTCGTGTGGGAGAGCACATCACTAATATTATCAATGGGAAAAGGGAACACAATGTGCCAGCTCACTTTCGACTACACCATCAGAAAGATCCGAGTGAACTAATGTTCTGGGGCATAGAACGAGTCACTCCTTCTTGGCGAGGGGCTAATTGGGTCAGGGAACTGTCAAAATGCGAGACAAAATGGATTTTCCTGACCCAATCCCTTGCACCTATGGGTTTAAACATTGAATTAGACATCAACTGTTTCATCAGTGATACCTAGTTTAATTATTGATTTTACGTTTATTTTTGATTTGTCTATACATATTTACCCCTGCATTTTCTGGCTTCAGTTATATACAGTGAAGAGCTGTTATATACATCATTCCTTTTCAGGATATAGCGCATATTTTATCCTTTTGTTTTACAACTTGTGATATTATAATTGAAATATGCATTCCCTTGTATATTTTAATATGCGTTTTTATAATTTTTTAATGTGACTTATTTTAATGAGATTCATGTTAGTTTATACAGTGTGCCAGTGTGCACAGGGTTATGTATTTTACATTGTTGTGTTATTTTTAGCATTTCACCCTGTGGACGTATGGCACATTGTCGATCGAGTTGCTGATGGGTGGTTTAACCACTAACAGTGAGTCCCGATTGATCGTGTGCAATAGGCCACCTGAAACCTCAGCATCATTAATTGCAGATGTATGGTACACTGCCGATCGGGCGACTGACTGGGGGTTTAATCACTCCCAGATGGATTCGCCTAAGTGCAGGTAACGGGTCAACCGTTCAGATCTCATTCCGTAATGGGATGGTCTAAGTTCAATGGGCAGGGTTCTCATGGTATTTTGTGTCTGCAGAGGTGGTGTGTGAGGGATATCCGGGCGGACTCTCCATACAGTGTTTACCTTCCGGCGGAAGGTGTCATGAGGTCCTTCCGGTTGGCCTGTTCGCTGCGCTATTGGCCGCAATGTTGATGGTGCTGAGCATAAAGAGGATGGGTTCGTTGGTCTGGCCGCGCCCCCAGTTGAAGTCCGGAAGTGACGAAACGCGTCGGGGCGTGGCCAGACGACGCATCCTATCGTGGACTGTGGCAGAGAAAGAACTTCCGGGACTACCCGACCTGGCGTGGAGCCAGATTTGAGTAAGATTGGAGGTTCCGCTACTGCCTTGCATATTGAGATGAGCGTGTTTTTACTACTATACAAGTGAGTGCAATGTATGAGTATTTGGTGTGAATAAAATTTATCAGACATACTGCACTAAGGAAGTTATCTCTTTGTTTTTCATACGGTTGGGAGAGAGTGTGGAAAAAAAAGGGCTACTGCACTGAAGTGGAAACCATCTTTACCTGTGGTGTGACCTATCCTATGGTAACATTGGGATCTGTTACCTACATGCGCATAATGCTCATTTATGAGAGTAAGTGAGCAAATGCATCCGGTGAGTGGCCATTTCTTACTTCCCCTGCACTTGGTGGTGGACTTGTGGTGATCCTATCAGATTGCACGGAGTTTTGGCATATCCAAACACTGTCATCATTAATACATGAATTTTTATGGTGATTGAAGATCTGAAAGTGGACTGTTGTTCATATTTCACCTATGGGATCACTTGACTATAGACTGTGAGGACTGTTTATCAACCGCACTGTTAATTTGATGATCATCCACGGGTGATAGTAGGAACTCTTCCGGGAACTTTTTTAGATTGTTCTAGCGCTACTATTATTCCTTTTTTATTGTTATCAAGTATTTTATATTTCTTTAAGTGGCAGCTTTAGTTTTAGAGTTTTTTACCAGCAGTCTGCTGGTGCTACCTAGAGCGCGGAGTTAATCACACAGTTTGGGCGGGAGACTGAGGATTAATATCTACATTTTATTCAAACCTGTTTACAATACCCAGGAAAGAGGGCAAGGTGCGTCCAATTCTGGACTTAAGAGCACTCAATTTTTTTGTCAAGACACAAAAATTCAGGATGGAGTCCATTCGCACAGTGACAGCCTCCCTGCATCAGGGGGATTTTTTGGCGTCCATAGACATCAAAGATGCCTATCTTCACATTACCATTTACGCAGGACATCAGCGTTTCCTGCGTTTTTCCGTAGAAGAGAACCATTATCAGTTTGCGGCGTTACCCTTCCGTCTCGCATCAGCTCCTCGGGTCTTCACAAAGGTGTTGGCCCCAATGTTGGCGCTGTTACGTCAACGAGGCATATCGATTCTAGGTTACCTAGACAATCTTCTACTCCGTGCGGAGTCTCCACAGACCTTGTTACAAGACCTAGAGATCACCATGATCTCTTTGCAAGAGTTCGGGTGGCTAGTGAACCTGCAGAAGTCTTCTCTGGTTCCCACCAGGAGGCTCAAATATCTGGGTCTAATTCTAGACACATCCAGGGCAAAACTGTTTCTTCCTGCAGAGAAACTCCGGAAAATTCAATCAGCAATTCAGTTGTTGCTATCCGACAACTGGCCTTCTCTTCAGACTTGCATGAGAGTCCTGGGGTTAATGGTGGCCTCTTTCGAAGCAGTACCATTTGCCCAGTTCCATACCCGAATCCTTCAAAGAGATTCTTCTCAAATGGAATCGGAATCCAGAATCTCTGGACAATCGGATCCGATTGAGCGAGTGGACCAGGGAGTCCCTGGTCTGGTGGCTTCGGTCTCCGGCGCTCAGCCAGGGGAAGTCATTTCTGCCAATATACTGGACGATTGTGACCACGGATGCGAGCCTTTCCGGTTGGGGAGGAATTCTCGGTCGATTAACTGTCCAGGGGCTCTGGTCCCTGGAAGAGTCCAGGTTACCGATAAATGTATTGGAACTGAGGGCGATCAGACTTTGTCTGATACATTGGACCGAGCAGCTCCAAGGCAGCCCCGTTCGGATCCAGTTGGACAACGCTACAGCTGTGGCTTATGTCAATCACCAAGGGGGCACCAAGAGTGTCCTGGCGACCAGGGAAGTGGCCCACATTCTTCGTTGGGCGGAACGGTGTGTTCCAGCTCTCTCCGCTGTGTTTATTCCGGGAGTGGAGAATTGGCAGGTAGATTATCTCAGCCATCAGACTCTGGATCAGGGGGAATGGTCCTTCCATCCAGAAGTGTTCCACCTATTGTGCCTTCGTTGGGGCACCCCGGATGTGGATCTGTTGGCATCTCGACTCAACAAGAAGGTGCGGAGGTTTGTGGCTCGCTCCCACGATCCACTAGCAGAAGCCGCAGACGCGCTGGTCGCCCCGTGGGGGCAGTATCAGCTACTGTATGCCTTCCCTCCTCTCAAGTTACTGCCGAAGCTTCTTCGCAGGATAGAGGTGGAAGGAATCCCAGTTATTCTGGTAGCTCCGGACTGGCCTCGTCGAGCCTGGTACGCCGACTTGGTCAGACTAGTAGCGGACGTCCCGTGGCGACTTCCTCTCAGGGAAGATCTGCTGTCTCAGGGACCAATCTTCCATCCTGCTTTACAATCGCTGGCTTTAACGGCCTGGCTATTGAGACCCAGGTGCTGAAGGAAAAAGGGTTGTCAACTTCAGTTATTCCTACTCTAATTAAAGCTAGGAAAGCGACTTCCAGAAAGATTTATCATCGCACATGGAGGTCTTATATTGCGTGGTGTGAATCTCTTGGGTTTCCTCCACGTTCCTATTCGGTTAACCGAATATTGGCTTTTCTGCAACAAGGAGTTGAGCAGAAACTGGCCTTGAGCACTTTCAAGGGTCAGGTTTCAGCATTGGCTATCTTCTTTCAGAAACCTTTGGCTACTCATTCCTTGGTACGGAATTTCATCCAGGGGGTGCGACATCTGGCTCCGCCAGTGCGCGCGCCTTTACCGCCCTGGGATCTTAATCTGGTGTTGTCGGTTCTTCAGAAACCTCCCTTTGAAGATATTAGGGAGATTCCCTTGCCTACGTTATCCCAGAAGGTGGCCTTCTTGGTGGCCATCACTTCTGCACGCAGGGTGTCAGAACTGGCTGCATTATCTTGTCGTTCCCCATATTTGGTAGTTCATAGAGATAAGGTGGTTCTACTTCCGAATCCATCCTTCCTACCAAAAGTGGTTTCAGAATTTCATCTGAATGAGGATATTGTATTACCTTCCCTGTGTCCTAAGCCCAGCCATCATCGGGAGTTTGCTTTACACTCCTTGGATGTGGTTCGGGCGATCAGGGTATACTTGAAAATGACGGACTCGTTTCGCAAGACGGATTCACTTTTTGTGATCCCAGATGGCCCCAAAAAGGGGTTGCCTGCATCTGCCGTGACTATTTCCAAATGGATCAGACAGACGGTGGTACAGGCTTATTCTATTAAGGGTCGGGAGCCCCCGTTCCCTGTTAAAGCGCACTCCACTCGGGCGCTTAGTGCGTCATGGGCCTTTCGCCATCAGGCGTCAGTCCTTCAGGTTTGCAAGGCGGCTACTTGGTCGTCAGTGCATACCTTTGCAAAGTTCTATAAAATTGATGTGATGGCATCGTCAGATGCCTCTTTTGGCCGCAAGGTTTTGCAGGCCGCAATTTGAGGAGACCGGCGGTCTACCTCGAGGGTTTTTTTCAGTTGGATTTTTATTTGAGTCTCATCCCTTTAGTCTGATGAGCCTTTGAACTTCTAGTTGGCACCGGTTGGGCCTTCTAGATTGGATTTTGATTTTCGTCAATCCCACCCCTCATTTGCGGCACTGCTTTGGGACGTCCCAATTGATATGAATCAAAGAGGACTACGTCTGTCAATGAGCGACAGAGAAAAATTGATTTTTGTAAGATCTTACCGTAAAATCCTTTTCTCTTAGCTCATTGACAGATGTAGTACCCGCCCCTCTACTGTTGAGTTGGGTTGGGTTAAATTCTCTGACACTGCTTTGTGACATAACTGACATCCTGTAGCAGAGAGAGAGGGGATATACCCTCTGGGACTGCCCCTAAGGTGGAGCCAGAACGTTTTCCTTCTGCCTAGTCCTACTCCTGTAGAGGGCAGCATAACCCAATTGATATGAATCAAAGAGGACTACGTCTGTCAATGAGCTAAGAGAAAAGGATTTTACGGTAAGATCTTACAAAAATCCATTTTTTCCCGAAACTTGTGGCAAAATATAAAATATTCCATGAACTCAACATGCCTCTTAATAAATAGCTTGGGGTGTCTACTTTCCAAAAAGGGGTAATTTGGGGGGTGTTTGAACTGTCCTGGCATTTTATGCCCAATATTAGAAGCTTATGCCACATATCACCCATTCGTCTAACCACTTAAAGACCAAGCCTTTTCTGACACTTTTTGTTACAGAAAATTACTTTGAGCCCACAAAAATGATCCATTTTTTTTTTCTTAAGCAGAGGCCCTACAGAACAAAATGGTGGGTGTTGCACATTTTTTTGTCGCACTGTATTTGCGCATAGATTTTCCAAATGCAGTTTTTGGGGAAAACACTTTTTTTATTTTAAATTCAATTTCAAATACACTGTATATTGCCCAATTTTTATCCTAATTATTATCACAGGGAATCCCACCCCCACTGATTGTAAAAGAAGTCTAGCAGCTAATTAGCTGCTAGGATTGCATTTACATGAAAGCCAACCGCTGGCTGTAAAAAAATTATACTAAAATGATGCCTAAATCTGCAGGCATAATCCTGGTATGACCACTCAGTCCAGCGACGTACCAGTACATTGCTGGTCCTTGTTGGGCATATATTGCAAAGTTCTTTTTTTTCCATGCTGCCTATGGGCTGAACGAAAAAAGATAATCTAACAGATTCCTCCATTCACATTGATTGATCGTTCAAGGTGGATGAAGAAATCTCTGCCAGAAAGTGTGTGGTATGCCCACCTTTAGACCTCTCAGCATCCACCCACTTCTAATGATGGGCATACATGCAATGTTCTTTTTTTCGTGTTTTTTTTTTTTTTTTCATTCAGCCCATGGGTGCAGTGCAGTAAATGAGTAGAATGGTGATATCTGCAAAGAAAACTATGGGCAACAATAAAACATTACAGTATAACAGTATATTATATTATAAAGTACAGTAAGAGTAAGAAAAGAAAAATAACTCAATGAAATGACAACAATTTTTGGCTTTTTTTTTTTTTTTTTTTGTAACTGTAAAACAACTTTAAACGTTCCAGGCTAGGGTCTCTCAGAATGCAATAGCCATCTAACATATTTGGAGACCCTGTGTGAAAGTGTGCCCTAGACTGTGCCTTGCTGTACCTTATACTAATACTCTACTAGTGTGTGGTAGTAACAGAAACGGTCCCCGATGCAGACACCAGGTTGGCCAGGACAGGAGGGCCAAAAAACAGGTGTCACGCCTATATCTGTGTTTTCTACACACACAACATCTTCTTTGGAGTGCTCTTTTGGGCAGGGGAACCAGGGAGGACATCCGGAAAATGCCTCTCATGCAACTGGCTAACTGCATCTGGATTGTGAATTTGGGCCACAGCACCTTCTGGATATAGAAGGGCTGTGATCTCTTTCTGGAATTTTAGGAAGGATCTACTTCTTCCTGACGCTTTGTATAAGTGTTCAGCAGAGCCAAATGGATTAAATAAACAGACACTTTTTTTGTACCAGCGTCTGGCTTTACGGGCAACTAAATACGGCGCCAAAAGCTGGTCGTTAAGGTCCACCCCTCCCATATTAAGTTTATATTCGTGGACACAGAGGGGTTTCTCCATAACGCCAGTTGCCGTAGAAATTTGGACTGTTGTGTCTGGGTGAATGGAGGACAGAACGAAAACATCCCGTGTATCCACTTCACTGCAAGCAATTTGTCTGTTTTCAAGCAGGCTCTCTCCCCCCAACTAAGACGGGAATTTACAAGCCGTTGGGGGAAGCCCCCCGGCGATTAGGTGCCACATAAGCCAAATTGTAATTCAAGAAGGTGACTAAATAGTGGCACGCTTGTGTAAAAGTTATCCATATACAAATGGTACCCCTTTCCGAGTAAGGGTGACACCAAGTCCCAAACTATCTTGCCGCTGCTCCCTATGTAGTCTGGGCAGTTGGGGGGCTCCACACAGCTATCTTTTCCCTCATAGACCCAGAAACTAACTGTATAGCCTGCGGCCCTGTCACAGATCTTGTACAGCTTGACCCCGTACTTGGCACGCTTGCTGGGGAGGTACTGTTTTATAGCAAGGCAGCCAGTAAATTTAATCAGGGACTCGTCAACGCAGACAACTTGTTCGGGGTTAATCAAGGCTGCAAACCTCTGATTGAAGTGGTCTATGAGGGGCCGAATTTTGTGGAGCCGATCATAATCAGGGTCTCCCCGAGGAAGACAGATTTCATTGTCGTTGAAATGCATAAATCGCAGAATTTGCTTGTATCTTGCCCTGGACATGGAGGCAGAGTACACGCGCATTTGGTGAAGTGGGCTAGTGGACCAATATAGCTGCAATTCACTCTTTTTGGTTATGCCCATGTTCAGGGAAAGGCCCAGAAAGATTTTAAAATCGGAAACCGTTATAGGTTTCCAGCCGAATGGTCTGGCAAGGGGCGAATTTGGGTTGGCGGCGATGAATTGTTGTGCATATATATTTGATTGATCCACAATAGATCTGAAAAGATCTTCCGTGAAGAACAGCTCAAAAAAGTTCAGGGACGTAAAACCAGCTGTCTCCACGTGGATTCCAGGTTGGGCAGTGAATGGGGGAAGTACTTGTGCTGTAGAATCAATGGGTTGCCAATTGGGATATGCCAGCGCATCAGGGAGGGCACTATGGGCTCTACAGGCCTGTCTTTGAATACGTGGTGGTGCTTTTTTTGTACCAGTGTCTGGCCTTACGGCCTCCCCTCCTATGTTCAAATTGTATTCGTGGACACAGAATGGCTTCTCAACAACACCAGTCGCCGTTGCAATTTGGACTGTCGTATTTGCGTGAATGGAGGACCGAACGAAAACATTCCATGTATCCCTCCACTTCACTGCAAACTATTTATTACACTTCAAGCAGGCTCTGTCCCGCCGTCTAAGTTGTGAATCTGCAAGCCGTTGGGGGAAGCCCCGTCGATTAGGTCACACGGTGCCACATGCGCCAATTCCAGAATCAAAAAGGTGGCTAAAAAGTGTCACGCTTGTGTAATAACTGTCTACATTTAAATGGTACCCCTTTGTGAATAAGGTTGACACCAAGTCGAAAACAATCTTGCCGCTGCTCCCTATGTAGTCGGGGGGGGGGGGAGGGGGGGTTCCACATTGCTATCTTTTCCCTCGTAAATCTGGAAACTACATGTATAGCCTGTTGCTCTGTCGC
Organism: Pelophylax lessonae; assembly: GCF_965119305.1. Classification (NCBI taxonomy): domain Eukaryota; kingdom Metazoa; phylum Chordata; class Amphibia; order Anura; family Ranidae; genus Pelophylax; species Pelophylax lessonae. Next base: position 736,890,046 of record NC_138768.1, read on the forward strand.
AGAGCTTATACATCTTGACCACATATCTGGCACGCTTGCTGGGGAGAAACTGTTTGAAAGCAAGGCGGGCAGAAAATTTATTCAGGCACTCAACGCAGACAGCTTGTTGGAGCGTATACATGGCTGCAAACATTTGGTTGAAGTGATTTACGAGGGGCCGAATTTTGTGGAGTCGGTCATATAAAGGGTCACCCCGAGGACGACAGATTTCATTATCATTGAAGTGCATAAACCGCAAGATTTGAGAACACGGTCATATGACTTGGGACAGTGGACCAATATGACCAACTCACTCTTTTTAGTAATGCCCATGAGGGAGGGATAGGCCCAGAAAAGTTCAAATTTCAGAAACAATGCTACGTTTCCATGCAAATTCTCTGGCAAGCGTCAAATTTGGATTTGTGGTGATGAATTGATCGGTATATAAATTGCTTTGGTCCACAATAGATCTGTACAGATCTTCCGTGAAAAACGGCTCATAAAAACTCCCAATACTGATTTGCAAGCGCATCAGGAAGGACACTTTGGGCTCTACGGGCCTGTCTTCGAATTATTGGTGACTGTGGGGACACTACTTTGTTGTAGCCACCGCACCAGCTTGAACTGCACTTATGGGACTCGTCACATCACCAAGTGTTACTGCAGTGCTGGTTTTACTATGACCAGGATGTACTAGGCCGCTGGTGCTTGCCAGTTCACCAGAAGGTTGAGCGGCACTAGTACTGACACACTGCTGCATATGAGAGCCCTGCGATTGTTGCACCTAGGCAACAGAAGAACGGGTCGAGTACGCCTGATCTTTGCAGGGACTACTACTCCGTTGTCATAGCTATCTGTTAGGGTGCCGCTGCTCTCTACAGGTTTGAATACTGAGCCTGATTTTGACAGTTAGGCTTCCCCATTGCTCTTACCTGTCGTGCTCAGCATAGTGTAGGTCTCTTCACTAGTGTACCTGGGTTTGGACATTTTGGCCAATAAATTTATAGGTACCTAGTGTGACTCACAGGTAAAAAAGCACCTGGTTGTCATGAACTGTTTGAACCGCTACCAAAAAATGTAACTGCAAGTGCTAACAGAGATCAAGCCTGACTCTGCTAATGCTGCAGTTTAGTGTGCTGTGTATCGGAAGTGACAGTAATCTGCTGATACACTTCTTTGGGGATAGACGGAGGGGCTAATCGCAGGTGTCGGGGCTGATCCTGCTAACGTTGTGTTTTGGGAACACTATACTAAACATTTGTGGACACTAGTATAGTTCAGATCAGATCAAAGATATTGATCTGTTCAGACACTATACTAGTAATGGAGGTATTTAGTGTACACGTGTACTTCACTGGCAATCAAAGGTTTAAAATGTATTACTAAATATGCGGCGGGCAATCTGATGCTATCCTGTATTGACGCTAACTAATGTTAACGCTAATTTATGTCACCTCTGACACTAATACAGTGATCAGAAAAAAGATCTGTACACTATAATAGTGATACTGTGACAGGGCAATAAAGGGGTTAACTGGGGATGATTAGGGGGTTAAATCTTAGGGAATATATGGCGGGTACCCTAAACTCATCTGGGATAGACACTAACTACCACTAACTGTAGTTAGTGACACTAATAAAGTGATCAGTAAATTATCTGTATACTGTAAATAGTGACACTCTGACAGGGAGTGAAAGGGTTAACGGGGATGATCAGGAGGTTAAATATGTGCCTGTGTACTGGTGTCAGTGTAGTGCTTGTGTACTCTTGTTTCTCACGCTGGAGCCGAAAAAGACTCCAGGAGAGATTGCATCATTTCCTGTGCCTGTGTTTACATTACACAGGCACAGGACGCGCTGCAATTGATCAGAACCGATCACCAGGTCCAGGCCAAAAATCATTGGCCTGGACCTGATGACTAATCGGTTCTGAACCGAATCAGCACATCGCGGAGATGTGCAAACCCTTTGGATGGGGCGAAACATGTTTGGGGGACCTGGATGGAGTTCGGATGAGGCTGCTATCACTTATGACACTCAAGGCTTGTATGGCTACAGAATTTGTAGCCGCCGACTTTTATGTTTTTGGTGGGGAGGATGGAACTCCTCTTTCACAATAACTTCATCTTACTATATGATATAAATCATTAGTAAATAACGTGAACTATAAAAATTGCCAAGTGAAAAAGTGTAATAATAAATAAAAACACATCCAGTAATATCACACCGCTCAGTGGTAACACTCCATGCAATAAAGTTAACTCAAATGTATCCGTGCACTTCCTCTACTGCACCTAGGCAATGTACTTGGCACATTTGGGGTGTGCAAACCCCTTAAGAATCATTTTTTTATTGTTAAAACTTGGATCTGGAGAGAGAGGGGAAAAACTTCTGGCTCATGCGGGATGACATCACTAGGCCCCGCCTCAATGTGTTTCGTCACGCTAAGCTGGGTACACACTGGCTGAAAACATTCGGTTCTGCAAAACCAGCCAACTTTCGGCCTGCGTGTACAGCTATCTGTCTTACAACTGGCTTATGTCGAACAGGCATGCCGGAAAACCAGCATCCGATCAGCGCTGGCAGCCAATTGATCAGTGTGTTCTGGGGGTGGGGGGTCGGGTCCCTCTGTCAGAACACAATATTACAGTGGGGGTGATCGCTGTGCTAACATTGTTTGTGCTATTAGGGCGATCTGTCAGTTTTTTTCTTTTCACCTGTTGAGTTGAACGAAAAAAAAATACACCTATAATCTGTACCCAGCTTTACGTATTATTCTTACCGCTTGCTTTGACTCGCTATACAAGGCAAATTATCTTTCTCCTCAAAGAACTCTCACCTCGGCACACCTTATGCTGTCTTGGTTTAGTAGAATTCATACACAAAATTACTTATTTGCCTAAACTTTTATTATTATAGGGGTTCTCCTGTTTCCAACCCCTAATCATACAGTGTGCACCAAACAAAGAAAAGCCCTTTACAGAACAAATAGAGAAAAATCTCTGCCACCGCATACCATACTGGCCTTGAGTGTCATAAGTGATAGCATCCTCAGCCTAACTCCATCCAGGCCAGGCCCCCAGCATGTTTCGCTCGCTCACAGGGCTTAGTCATGGAGGTGAAATTAATTTGGCAGTAACGGCTGTCATACTATATCGTTGCGGGATAGAAGGGTGCATAGCTGTACCAATTCCAAAAAACGAATATACTACAGCTCAAATCTCACCTCTAGCATCACTACACGTCTCTTATGAACTGCCCCTTCCATTATATTATTACCGAATGCACACCATTTTCTATCTTTAATCTCTGGCTGACTAACCAAAGTCACCCCAATCCCTGATCCCAAAATTGAACACTCCTTAAAGTAGTTAAAGTGGCTTGCTATGGGGGCAGACAGAGAAGAGAACCCTAGAGCACCAGCAGGGGACCCCAGAATATGAGGATCAGAGCCACTCAGTGAAAAACCATTGTATAGAGTAGATAAGTATAAACCCGTTTGTTAAAATAAAAAAGCGGGCCTTTGCAATTATTTTAAGGCACTGGGACCTTGTGAAATATTCCAACAATTTAATCTTGCCTCACCTTCCACTTTTGGGATTTTAATATGATCCCTTCTTCACCCCTTGAAAGCCCACAAGCCTTTTGATGGCGGCATCAAAAAGTTATTAAATGCATATTTGACCTCTTAACTAGGGTTGAGCGAACCCGGACTGTATTGTTCATGTTCGTACCGGACTATTGGGTATTCGGTACCTGAACCCGGACATTTCACTGTATGTTCGGGTACTGTCCGTTGTTTGGTAACGTTATTTTAATGTTTTGGCGTGGTTTTAATGGCGCGCTTTCAACAGGTGCAAGGCAGCCAATCAGCAAGCGTTTAACTAGTGTGCCCTAGAAGCCATCACAGCCATGTCTACTAATGGCATGGCTGTGATAGGCCAGTGCAGCATGTGACCCAGACTCTATATAAGCTGGAGTCACACAGCGCCGCGCGTCACTCTGCCAATACTACTGTAGGGAGAGGTTCCTGACTGCTGCTGAGGGAGAGATAGGACTTTACTATAGGGCGAGGCTGGAGAGATTGCTTGTTGGGAAAGCATAGGAGGAACAATCTGCTTTATCATACAGCGATCAACATTGATTTGATTTTGTGGGGTGCAGTGAACAATGTTTTTGCCCGGAGGGAGAGATAGGAGTTTACTGTAGGGCCAGGCTGGAGAGATTGCTTGTAGGGAAAGCATAGATAGGAACAATCTGCTTTAATCAGACAGCGATCTACATTGATTGTAGTGTGTGGGGGTGCAGTAAACAATCTTTATGCCCTGACCTGAGCCAAGTGAGTAGGAGAAGGGAGAAACAAAAAAATGTTATCAGTCTGTTAGGCTTGTGGTGCTGCACATTTCATGCAACCTCAGTGCATATGTGTGTGCTTAATCTGCATTTAAAAAAGAAAAACATTTTTTCCTTCATATTTAACTTTAAAGACTATATGTCAGACAGACATTACTTTTCTAACCTGCTCTTCAAAAAGCACCAATGTGAGGGGAAAATAATTCTTTCTCTTACGTCCTCTGACAGTCGCCGCCACCTCTAAGTCATCACTTTTGGGTATTGACTTCCGCTCCGCAGGAGTAGCTAGGCATAAAGACTTGGTCAAAAGAACAAAGGCATTTGCATATACACACCCATGGGGGCTGTCCCATCTGGTCAATACCCTCCTGCAGTGACCACTCCCAACTCAGTTTTAATCTGCCTAGCGTCAGGAGTAGTTAGGCTTCCCTGTGCTGGGGCTACAGCCTCAGCCTATCTAATCTTTTTTATTTGTTTTTCTTTTGAAAATGTCAGTTTTCTCTTACTTTACTAGCTGTTTATTTTGTCAGCTTTAGTTTTAGTCGATTCTTCGGATGAAGATGGATCATGCGGTGCTGGGATTCGGACTGACCGCCCTGGTTCTCTAGGACAGAGGGTCAGATGGACCCCCATCCCGCCATCGAGCGTTCGGCTATGGTTCGCCCTGGCACTATGAATGACCCATCCCTGTTCACAGCAGGGATGCAGCCGTGAGGTGGCTACCTCACAGGACACATCTGCGATGCTGCAGTGTCATGTCCCTGGCAAACGGCACTCCCTGTCATATGAGGACAGCGGCTTTCGGTTCATAGAGGCACCCCACGCCATCTGGTACAGGTAAGTACTTCTGTGTGGGGCCTCTGTCTGGGGTGGCAGTCCTGTGTTGCTGTGTGTCCCCCATGTCTGTACCTGTGTGACTCCCTGATGCGGTCCCTGCGGGGATCGCTTGTGCATGCGGTGCTGTATGTTGTTAGGGGTCCCCTTCCCTGTGTCACTTCGGTGCTTGTTGGGGGTGCAGACTGTGTGTGTGTGGCGGCCGCAGCGGGGTAAATCCGCGCGGTCCGCCATTTTAGGTATGGGCAGGCATGTTTGGCTTCTCTATGGGCAATCTACATGCTGTTTTTGGCACCATCCGCCGCCATTTTGCGGTAGCCGAACGATCGTTCCGACCGCATGTCCGGCGGCCATTTTGGCGGAGCCTCCCATGCAATCCTATGGGGCAGCCATTTTCCCTGAGTCATGCAGCCTATAAATTCAGCCTACTCTAGCAGCACTTCCTTTTCCTCTGAAGCAGGACACTCAGGGGCAACACTCTGCGGGGCTCTGCAGGTTATTGCTCTCAATATCTTTCTGTATTGTCATTTCTGGCTCAGTTTTTTTTTCCTCTCCTGTTTGGGGGTCTTTGTCACTATAGCTGAAGCGGTGGGCTGCGCACTCCGCGATGCTCTTAAAGGGACAGTACTAACTTTATTGCACTGTTGTTTTTTGTCACCTTGAGCAATGGATTCTCAGGACAGCAAATTCCCCCCAGCTCTGGTGGGGGTCCCCAGTTCTCCTGTGGCCCCTCTGAGACCTGATTTGGCCGCTGTAGTGGCGACCTTGGTGTCAAACATGGAAATGCTGATGGCTGAACGTGCTGCTAAAAAGAGGCCCAGATTGTCTCTCTCCTCTGATTCAGATGGTGATATGGCTGCTGCGAGCGTGCCCTTTTCAGGGTTTCGCTTATCCTTGGACCTGCTGGGGTCTGAGGGGGAGGCAGAGGTGGAAGGGGTTGATACCTCTTCCCGGGGTCGCCTGAAGAGCGGGCGACGATTGATGAATTAATTTTTTCTGTTAAGGAAACACTACATTTGGAGGATGAGCCCTGTCCTCCGGGCGTTGTGTCCTCATTTGGGACGCACAGGACCCGCAAGTCGGCGCAGGTTTTTCCCTGCCCAGCTGAGTTTCATTACACTGTTAATGAAATGTGGCGCACGTTAAAACGTCCATTCCTGGTGCCTAGTCAGTTCAAATTGCTTTATCCCTTTGCACCGGCTACGGAATCACGATGGTGTGAGCCTCCACAGGTAGATCACACTGTGGCCGTGTTAAACAAGGCTACTTTGGTTCCTTCTGAGGATACCCCAGTTTTCCGGGATCCCACGGATCGACGGTTGGAGTCTCTAGCCTGCCATTCCTATACGGTGGCGGGCTCGTTGCTCAGACCCGTTTTCGCGTCCGTTTTGGTGGCTCAGGCGGTGGCTGATTGGACTAAGGTTCTTAGGAGCAACCTTGTGTCTGATGATGTTCTGCCTGCCCGGCTGGAAATGGTGGATCAAATCCACCAGGGAATCATGTATCTGTGTTATGCGGCCTTATGGGCCGAGGTGTATCCCGGGGAACTATAGGCCGGTCAGCCTAACATCGGTAGTCTGCAAGATTTTGGAGGGGATGTTAAGGGACCACATACAAGACTTTAGTAATGAAAACTGTATTATTAGTAGCAATCGGCATGGATTTATGAAAAATCGTTCTTGCCAAACCAATCTATTAACCTTCTACGATGAAGTGAGCTGCCACCTAGATAAAGGTAAGCCTGTGGATGTGGTGTATCTGGACTTTGCAAAGGCCTTTGACACCGTTCCCCACAAACGCTTACTGTACAAACTAAGGAAGGTAGGTATGGACCATAAGGTGAGTACCTGGATAGAGAACTGGCTCCAGGGGAGAGTTCAGAGGGTGGTGATTAATGGGGAGTACTCGGATTGGGCGGGTGTGGAAAGTGGGGTCCCCCAGGGTTCTGTCCTGGGACCAATCCTGTTTAATTTATTCATAAATGATTTAGAGGAGGGGATATCTAGTACAATCTCAGTATTTGCAGATGATACTAAACTAAGCATGCCAATATCTTCTATGCAGGGTGTGGAAACCTTGCAAGCGGACCTGAACAAAATAACGGGGTGGGCAACTACATGGCAGATGAGGTTTAATGTTGAAAAATGTAAAGTAATGCACTTGGGGGGCCAAAAACCAGAAAGCAAGCTACTCACTAGGGGGGGAGCCTCTGGGTGAGTCTAGGATGGAAAAAGACTTGGGGGTACTGGTAGACAACAGGCTTGGCAGTGGCATGCAATGCCAAGCCGCTGCAAGTAAAGCCAACAGAATACTGGGATGTATAAAAAAGGGGATTCACTCCAGAAATAAAGAGATTATTCTCCCGCTCTACAAGACTCTGGTCCGGCCACATCTGGAGTATGCTGTCCAGTTCTGGGCACCGGTCTTTAGGAAGGATGTGCTGGAACTGGAGAGAGTCCAGAGAAGGGCAACAAAAATAATTAGGGGAATGGAGGACATCAGCTATGAGGAAAGACTGCAAGCACTGAACCTATTCTCTCTGGAGAAGAGACGACTGAGGGGGGATATGATATCAATGTACAAATATTGTACTGGCGACCCTAGCATAAGGAAAAAACTATTCAGAGAAAGGAGATACAATAAGACACGTGGCCACACACTAAAACTAGAGGAAAGGCGGTTTAACCTTAAAATGTGTAAGGGGTTCTTCACTGTAAGAGCGGTAAGGATGTGGAATTCTCTTCCACAAGCAGTCGTATCAGCAGGGAGCATTGATAGTTTCAAAAAACTGTTAGATGGGCACCTTAGAGACCACAACATACAGGGTTATACAATGTACGGTTAAAAGCAAACACACACACATCATAGGTTGAACTGGATGGACTGATGTCTTTTTTCAACCTCACCAACTATGTAACTATGAATGAGGCCCCTTTAGTAGCACGCCTCTCTAGTGTCTCGGTACTTAACCGGCGACTGATATGGCTGAAGAGCTGGTCGGCTGACCAGTCCTCGCGGAAAACAGTTGCTGATTTTCCCTATGCTGGCTCTCGCCTTTTTGGCGAGGCATTGGATACCCTGGTAAAAGGCGTCACGGGGGGCAAGAGCACCATGCTACCTCAGAACCCGAAGAACAAGTCCTTTCGAGGCAAGCGGGGTTCTGCGCCTAGATCCACTCAGGGGTCCTTTCGTTTCTTTCGGAACCAATCCAAGGGCAAGCCCTTCAAGGCCCAGGGCAGTCAGAAGAAGCCCTGGGCGGGTAAGCAGAAGTCCAGCAATGCCGGATCGGCGGGTCAATCCGCCTCTGCCTGAAGGGGCGCCCTCACATTTCAGGGGTGGGGGGAGGTTTGCGCGGTTTCCTCCAACCTTGGCTGCTCCGGATATCGGACAGGTGGGTTCCTCCAAATCGTTCGATCGGGATACAAGATCGAATTCCTTGCCCGGCCGGCGGACAGATCCTCGAATCTTCAGTTGCCTCCGGGGCATCTGCAGGACCTGCATCAAGCGGTGCAGGACCTTCTTGCTCAGGGGGTGATTATCCCGGTGCCTCATCGGGACAGGTTTCAGGGGTTTTATTCAAATCTGTTCACTGTGCCCAGAAAGGAGGGCAAAGTGCGCCCTATTCTGGACCTGAAAGCACTGAACCGATTCATGCGTGTTCGGAAGTTCCGTATGGAGTCTCTCCGTTCGGTGGTGGCCTCCTTGAGTCCAGGAGAATTCCTGGCCTCGATAGATCTGAAAGATGCGTACCTGCAAATCCCCATTTTCGAGGGTCATCAGCGGTACCTTTTGTTTTGCTATCGCAGCGGACCACTACCAGTTTGTGGCGTTACCGTTCGGTCTCGCTTCGGCACCAAGGGTTTTTACCAAAGTGTTGGCGCTGGTTCTGGGCCTGCAGAGGGCTCAAGGCATTGCGGTCTTGGGTTACCTGGACGATCTACTTCTGAGATCGCGTGCCAGCCAGGACCTAGTGAGCAAACTGTCCACCACGGTGCAGACGCTGCAGGAGTTCGGATGGACCATTAACTTTCAGAAATCGACGTTGTCTCCATCGGTTCGTCTTCCCTATCTGGGAATGATTCTGGACTCTGCTCAGGCAAAGGTGTTCTTGCCGGAGGACAAGCTCCGGACTTTGCGGGAAGAGATCAGGTCCCTCAGGGACAGCCCGTCCTCGTCACTCAGGGCCTGTATGCGGGGCCTGGGGTTGATGGTTTCGGCCTTTGAGGCGATACCCTTTGCTCAGTTTCACACGCGGGCTTTCCAAGTGGAGATCCTGGACAGGTGGGACAGACTGCCTCAGTCCCTGGATCTGTGTGTCTCCCTTGTGTCGTCAGACCAGATTGGCTCTTCTGTGGTGGCCCCACCCCCCGTCGGTGGCGGACGGCAAGTCCTTTTGTCCATTGGTGTGGACGGTGATTACCACGGATGCCAGCCTGTCGGGCTGGGGTGGAGTCCTGGGCAACCTGTCTGCCCAGGGCACTTGGTCGGAGGAGGAGTCCTCCCTCCCGATAAATATGCTGGAATTGCGAGCGATAAAACTCTCTTTTCCAGTGGTCGGACCGTCTTCGGGGCCGTCCTGTCCGGGTACAGACGGACAATGCTACCGCGGTGGCTTACATCAACCACCAAGGAGGCACCAGGAGTACTCGGGCGGCCCGGGTGGTGACCGACATTCTGTCTTGGGCCGAGACTCATGTCCCGGCGATCTCAGCAGTTCACATTCCGGGTGTGGAGAATTGGCAGGCCGACTATCTGACCCGCCAGACCCTGGACCAGGGGGAATGGTCCCTACACCCGGAGGTCTTCCAAATGCTGTGTGCGAGGGGGGGATCCCCGGACGTGGATCTGTTCGCATCCCAGCTAAATCGAAAGGTGGAAAGGTTTGTGGCAAGAACGCGCGATCCGCTGGCGGACGCCTCGGATGCGTTGGTAGCCCCTTGGCATCAGTATCGTCTGATGTATGCCTTTCCCCCGATTCAGTTGCTATCCAGGTTCCTCTGCAGGTTAGTCTCGGAACCGCACCTGGTGATTCTGGTGGCTCCGGACTGGCCACGCCGGTCCTGGTACGCCGACCTTGTTCACCTGGCAGTGGCGCCTCCGTTGCGTCTGCCTCTGCGGGAAGATCTCCTCCTGTCTCAGGGTCCGATCTTCATCCTGCTTTACATTCGCTGGCTTTAACGGCCTGTTTGTTGAGACCCAGGTCCTGAAGTACAGGGGTCTCTCCTCTGAGGTCATTCCTACCCTTGTCAAGGCTAGAAAAACCTCTTCTAGTAAAATCTATTACCGTACCTGGAAGGCTTATTTCGCCTGGTGTGAGTCCAGGGGGTTCTCCCCTCGCTCGTACTCGGTGTCGAGAGTGTTGGCCTTCCTCCAGTCTGGTGTGGACTGGCGCTGGCCACGATCAAGGGCCAGGTGTCCGCACTGGCTATTCTTTTCCAACGTCCTGTGGCGTCTCATTCCCTGGTTCGCACCTTCTTTCAAGGTGTTCGACATTTGGCTCCTCCCAGGAACGAGCCCTTACCTCTATGGGACTTGAACTTGGTTCTGTCCGTGTTACAGCGTGCTCCCTTTGAAAACATTCGGGAAATATCGTTGTCTCTGCTGTCTAAGAAGGTTGCCTTTTTGGTGGCGATCACTTCGGCTCGCAGGGTGTCAGAACTGGCAGCGTTATCTTGCCGTTCTCCGTACTTGGTGGTTCACCAGGATAAGGTTGTTTTGCGTCCGTATCCCTCCTTTCTTCCTAAGGTGGTCTCTGAGTTCTACATTAATGAGAAAATTGTCCTACCTTCGCTTTGTACGAAGCCTAAGCATCATAAGGAGGTTGCTCTGCACTCCTTGGATGTTGTCAGGGCGATCAGGGTTTACCTGTCATCTACGGAATCTTTTTGGAAGACGGATTCCCTCTTTGTCCTTCCTGAGGGACCTCGGAAGGGCATGGCTGCATCCGCAGCGACTATTGCCAAATCGATCAGACAGACCATTGAACAGGCTTATGCTTTGAAGGAACGGGTTCCACCTTTCCCTGTTAAGGCGCACTCTACCAGATCTGTGAGTGCGTCCTGGGCCTATTGGCATCGGGCCTCGGTGGCCCAGGTGTGCAAGGCTGCGACTTGGTCGTCAGTGCACACCTTTTCCAAATTCTACATGGTAGATGTTCTGGGATCAGCTGATGCCTCCTTTGGCTGCAAGGTTCTTAGTGCGGCAGTGCTGGGTCCCTGGCTGTTGGTATTTGCTTTCCTGGGCTGTTGCTCCTGTTGAGCATTGTTTTTCTGTTGCCCAGAGGTTCTCTTTCTGTGCATGTAAGGTTCCTTTCTCTGATGTGGGTACTGCATTGCCTTTTCTACGGTTGCGTCTCCCACCCCTCATGTCTATACTGCTTTGGGACATCCCAACAGTGATGACTTGTAGGTGGCGGTGACTGTCGGAGGACGTAAGAGAAAACTGAATTTTTGTAAAATCTTACCTGTAAAATTCCTTTCTCTGAGTCCTCCGACAGTCGCCGCTCCTGCCCCTCTTTTGGGGTTCTTATTACCTACTGCTATGCTATCAAACTGAGTTGGGAGTGGTCACTGCAGGGTATTGACCAGATGGGACAGCCCCCATGGGTGTGTATATGCAAATGCCTTTGTTCTTTTGACTAAGTCTTTATGCCTAGCTACTCCTGCGGAGCGGAAGTCAATACCCAACAGTGATGACTTAGAGGTGGCGGCGACTGTCAGAGGACTCGGAGAAAGGAATTTTACAGGTAAGATTTTACAAAAATTTTAACTTTTACAGTATTTAGGGTAAAAAAATTATTTTTCAGTTTTTCATGCAAATGGGTTTTTTTAATTTTTATTCAATAGCGGAATAGAACAACAGTATCCAACCTGTTAGGTGTGCGGCGCTGCACATTTCACGCAACCTCAGTGCATATGTGTGTGCTTAATTTGTATTTAAAAAAGAAAGAAAAAACATTTTTTCCTTCATATAAAGACTGTATGTCAGACAGACATTGCTTTTCTAACCTGGTCTTCAAAAAGCACCAATGTGAGGGGAAAATAGTTCTTTTACAGTATTTAGGGTAAAAAAATTTTTTTCAGTTTTTCATTCATACATTACAGTGAGATACACCCATTGCATACTGTTGTATTGCGCCTTGCAATAAAAAAAAAAAACATTTAGCGGACAGAACGATATTAAATTGCAGCTTAGTCTGTATCTGTAGGTGTGAGATACACTCGTTGGATACTGTTGTTCTAGTCCGCTATTCAATAAACACCCATTTAGGGGAAAAATATTACATTGCGGCTTAGTCTGCCTATTTTACTGTGAGATACACTCGTTTGATAATGTTGTTCTATTCCGCTATTCAATAAACCCCTTTTTAGGGGAAAAATATTACATTGCGGCCTAGTCTACATATGTTACAGCACAACAAAGCACACAGGTCTCGCATGGAGGCCCAGTTACTGGTGGTAAAGTGGAGCTGTTACGCAGAACGACTCATGCGTGCGTGCTGCAGCTGAAATTCCACTATGGCCTGCTGCTGCTCGCACAGTCTGGCCAGCATGTGCAAGGTGGAGTTCCACCTTGCGGGCACGTCACATATGAGGCGGTAAGCGGGAAGGCCGAAGTTACGATGCAGTGCTGACAGGCGAGCAGCAGCAAGGTGAGAACGCCAAAAGTGCACACAGACGGCCCGCACTTTCTGCAGCAGCTCTGCCATATCGGGGTAATTTCTAAGGAACCTCTGCACCACCAAATTCAGTACATGCGCCAGGCAAGGGAGGTGTGTCAAACTGGCTAGACTGGTTACGAGCTGCTACGAGATTTCCCCCATTATCGCACACCACCAGGCCGGGCTTGAGGCTCACTGGCACCAATCACTCATCGGTCTGCTGTTCAATGCCCCTCCACAACTCCTGCGCGGTGTGTGTTTTTTTTCCCCCCAAAACAGGCAAGTTTTAAAACTGCCTGCTGCCATTTACCCCTGGCTGTGCTGAAGTTGGTGGTGAAGGTGTTACGCTGACCGGATGAGGAAGCGGTAGAGGATGAGGAAGCGGAGTAGGAGGAGTTAGGAACAGGAGGCAAACTGAAGCGCTCTGCAATCCTCGGTGGTGGAAGGACATGCGCCAAACTGCCATCCGCCTCAAGCCCAGCCGCCACTGCATTTACCCAGTGTGCTGGGAGATAAAACGTCTCTGACTGTGCTTACCGGTCCACGTATCTGTAGTTAGGTGGACCTTGCCATAGATGGCATTGCGCAGTGCACACCTGATTTTGTCACCCACTTGGTTGTGCAGGGAAGGGATGGCTTGGCTGGAAAAGTAGTGGTGGCTGGGCACGACGTACCGTGGGACAGCCACCGCCCTAAGGTTTTTAAAACTCTGCGTCTCCAGCAGACGGAATGACAGCATTTCAAAGGCCAGGAATTTTGAAATGCTGGCATTCAGGGCCAGGGATCGCGGGTGGGTAGGGGGCTACTTCCTCTTCCGCTCCAGTGCTTGGGAGATAGAAAGCTGAACGCTTCCACGGGACATTGTGGAGATGGTTGTTGGTGACCCAGGTGGTGGTGTTGCTGGCAGATCCTCTGTTTGCGGGGTGTTAGGTGCCACTGTCACTACAGAGGTGGATGAAGTGGCCGAGACTGCAGCAGAAGAGGAAGCAGGAGGAGCCAGAGACCGTTGGTTTTTGAGGTGTCTACTCCACTGCAGCTCGTGCTTTGCACTTAGATGCCTGGTCATGCAGGTTGAGAAGGTTTATGCCTCGCTTCAGGCTCTGATTGCACAGCATGCAAACCACTCGTGTCCTGTCATCAGCACATTGTGTGAAGAACTGCCACGCTAGGAAATTCCTTTGAGCTTGCTTTGGTGTGCTCGGTCCCTTGCTGCGTTGGGCAGTAGCAGGCGTAGTGTCTAGGGCACGGCCGCTCCGCTTTTGCACCCTGCTCCCTCTTCTGCTGTGCTGGTGGCTCTGTGCGACCACCGCCTCTTCCTCCAAACTACTCAGGTCACCTGCATGACGTTCATTCCATGTGGGGTCGAGGACCTCATCGTCCTCCACATCATCTTCCACGCAGTCTTCACCCCTGCAACCCTTGTCGGTCTCCACAATTTGGAATTGCGCAGCAGTTGGCACCTTTGTTTCGTCATCATCCGAGACGTGCTGAGATGGTCCTCCCATGTACTCATCTTGAGACATAAGTGGTTGGGCATCGTTGCACTCAATCTCTTCCACTTCTGGGGTGGGGCAGGGCTAGGTGGATGGCCCTGGGAAACCATGCTAACAGTCATCAAAAAGAAGAGACTGCTGCATGTCTTGGGGCTCAGACTGCTTGGCTGATTTGCAAGGGGGTTAAGTGAAAGATTGATGGCCATCGGCTGCAGGTGGCAACTCTGACCTTTCAGCAGAAGACTGGGTGGGAGACAATGTGAAGGAACTGGAGGCACTGTCGGCAACCCAATCTACTATCGCCTGTACTTGTTCTGGCCTCAACATTTGTAGAGGCGCATTAGGCCCTGCCAAATACTGCTGTAAGGTTCTGTCGCCTACTCGCAGCTGAGAAAGGTGTTTCACTTGTGCGTGTAGCTGGCACAGATTGACCACGTCCTCTCCTTGCAACAGGAGCTCCACCAGCAGCACCACCACCCAGCACTAACATGGTGGAGCAGTATGTGTGCACACGCCTAGACGTACTGAATGACGGGTCTGCCCCCTTCAACTTCTGGCTCTCCAAATTGGGCACATGGCCTGAGCTTGCCCTTTACGTCTTGGAGGTGCTGGCCTGCCCTGCAGCCAGTGTATTTTCTGAACGTGTATTTAGCACAGCTGGGGGCGTTATCACAGACCAGCGCAGCCGCCTGTCCAGAGCCAATGTGGACAAGCTCACGTTCGTTAAAACGAACCAGGCATGGATCCCACAGGACTTGTCCGTACCTTGTGCAGAATAGACATGTATACCGGCCTTACCCAGCCATTGTATTTGATCTTTCTAACTCTTTTGGGGTGTACCCTAATTTAAAAAGAAATAAAATTAAAAACCAAAACCAGTGTTGGCCACCTCAACCTCCTCCTCCTCCTCCGCCGCCGCTTCCACATACACCGCCATATCCTCTGCCACCTCAACTTCCTACTCCATATGGGCCTCGTCCTCCTAGATCAAAATGATTATTTTTTATTTTTCTGTTTTTTTATGTTCTTTTAAGTTATTTCCCTATCCACATTTGTTTGCAGAGCACTTGCCATGCTCTTAAGATGATTTTGCTGCCATTTGCAGCCCTCTAGCCCTTTCCATGTTTGTTTTAGAGGCATTTTAGTGCTCAAAAGTTCTGGTCTCCATTGACTTCGATGGGGTTCGTGATCGGGACAAAATTCGGGTTAAGTCCGGGTCACGAACCCGGACTTTTTTTTCCAAGTTCGGCCGAACCCGAACATCCAGGTGTTCGCTCAACTCTACTCTTCACAATCAGTGGTATATTTGACAATAACAGCCTCATCACGCATTCCCACAGATTGGCTGATAAGCTTTGATGCTATTTGAAAATCACTGCCTAAAAGTAATTAAAAGGTTGCTCCACTTTCATGGGGAAAAAAATAGCAAGTAAAATAATTTGATGAAGCATATGCAATTGCTACACAAGCCATATTGTAATTGTAGCACTGAGATTTCCTTTAACCACCTCCCACCCGGCCACTGCACATATATGGCCGGGTTGGAGTCTCGTCCTTCTGATCAGACGTTCCGGAACGTCCTTCAGAAGGAGGGAGATCGCGCTGCCACGGGGCACGAGAAGCGGCGCAATCTCGATGTGCCTGTGTCCCTCGGACACAGAGCAACAAGTTGCAGCAGGAGGGCCCTGTGATTGGCCCTCCTGATCACATGACGGCTTCGTCCAATCACAGCTGTCATGTAATGTAAATACAGCCGTTGTAACGGCTTTGACCTCTTCTTCTCCTCACACAGATCCTGTCAGTGAGGAGAAGATGATCTGTGCTGCAGCTAGGGGGGATCAGTGAGTTTTTCTAATTACTCACTGATCACAGGGGGGGTCTGTGCTGGTAATCAGAACATTGATTACCAGTGCAGCCCTAGGGGGGGGGGGGGGGAGGGTGCCACTAGAGCCACCAGGAATGCCCACCCATGACCACCAGGGATGCCAATCAGGGCTCAGAGAGCCTGCCAGTGGTGCTCTCCCTATCAGTGCTGCCCACGAATGCCATCTATCAGTGCTGCCCACCAGTGCCCATTATTGCCATCTATCAGTGCCACCCACCAGTGCCCATTATTGCCCACCAGTGCCGCCCATCGGTGCCGCCCATCAGTGCCCATCGGTGCTGCCTATCAGTGCCCACCAATTCTGCATATCAGTGCTACCCATCAGTGCCACATATCGGTGCCCATTAGTGCTGTATATCAGTGCTACCTATCAGTGCCCATCAGTGCTGCATATCAGTGCCACCCCATCAGTGTCTCCTCATCAGTGCCTGTCAGTGCGGCCTCATCAGTGCAGGGAAAAAACGTATCTATTTACAAAATTGTATAACCTAACCAAAAAAACTTTTTTTTTTTTTCCAAACTTTTTGGTCTTTTTTTTATTTGTGCACCAAAAAAGAAAAACCTTGCGTTGATCAAATACCACCAAAAGAAAGCTCTATTTGTGGGGAAAAAATGACACAATTTTGGTTTAGGTACAGTGTTGCATGACCGCGCAATTGTCATTCAAAATGCAACAGCGCTAAAAGCTGAAAATTGGTCTGGGAAGGAAGGGGGTTTAAGTGCCCAGTATTGAGGTAGTTAAAATTGAATGCAAGACAGCAACCTGGATGGTGTACAGAAACCCCCAGATATGTAATTTCCTGCTTGTGCGATTGGCTTACTGGTTTTCCCAGAATCCTGCACTAAGATACAAGTCAAATTTTAGACCTCATCTGCAACATAAAATTCACTTTTGTTCAGATGCTCCCAATAGTAATCACTTCCTCATTAGAACATGGCAAGTGCATCAACTGAATAATATTGAAAAAGTCACTCCCATTCTATTAATATCCAGAGACCCAAATGGGGAAATTTATTAATGGAGCACTCAGTATCTGGTGCAGTTGTGCATGGTAGCCAATCAGCTTCTAATTTCTGCTTGTTCAATAAAGGTTGACAATACAACATAGATGCTGATTCGTTTCTATGCAGAGCTGCACCTGATTTTTGCACACTCCCAAACATTCGAGCAGAAACCGTTGCAACAAAGTTTTGTTAAAATCCCTAAAATTGATCGCCCGGAGGGGGATGTTTTTTCTTTTTCTCAACAAAAGTGGAGTTACTATTTTAAAGGGGGTGTAAACCCTTCAGTTTATTTTTTTTCTGTATAAAAATAACAAACTTGCCTATACTCACCTGCTCTGTGCAATCATTTTGCACAGAGCAGCCCAGATTCTCTGCTTCTGGGGTGCCAGTGCTTCAGGCTCCTCCTCACCATCTTGTGCCCCCATGGAAAGCCGCTTTCCATGGGGGCACCAGTGCAGGTACGCTCCAGAGTCCTGCTGCTGCGTCCATTGACACACAGTGGGACTTGTCCCTGCTCCCGTTTTACTGGATTTGATTGACAGCAGAGGGGGCCAATGGCTCCTGCTGCTATTAATCCATCCAATGAGGAGAGAGACAGTGGCTGGAGCCTCTGTGCTCGTGCAGATCGATGGATCCGGCTCAGGTAAGAAAAAGAAGGGGGGGGGGTGAAAAACTCTTGAGGCTTTACAACCAATTTAAGGGTAACTCAGTGAAACATGTAAAAAGGCTCATGGAGTACCACCTGCTGACTAAAAATGGTAAATCTAAAATAATTTGCAATATTTCATATTAGCCTGGCTAAAAATGGATTTTCATGTATTACTCCTGAACGAGAAGTAAAGGAAAACAATATAAAGGCCCCATGCACACGGGGCGTTAGAAAAAACGTACGTCAAAGTTAGTTCTGACGCTGGAAAAAGCAGCTGTAAAAACGTGCTTTCAGTAGCTTTTTCCATTGGCGTTATTGCAAGTTTTGCCACGTTGCTTTTAGCAGCGTTTTTTTCTGCCTCCATTCAAAATCAATGGTTCCCTATGGGAGCCTATTGATTTGAATGGAGGTCGCACTGCAACACCGCAAGTCCGATCCGACTTGCGCTGTGAGAATCTTGAGGGGGAACTCCATGCCAAAATGGGGAAAAAAATGGCGTGGGGGTCCCCCCCAGGTTCCAAACCAGGCCCTTCGGGTCTGGTATGGAATTTGAGGGTAGCCCCACGCCAAAAAAACGGAGTGGAGTCCCCCAAAATCCATACCAGACCCTTATCCGAGCATGCAGCCCGGCAGGCCAGGAAAGGGGAGGGGACAAGCGAGCGAGCGGCCCCACCCCCCCTGGACCACACCAGGCCACATGCCCTCAACATGGGGGGGTGTTGGTACTTTGGGGCAGGGGGGGCTCTGCACCCCCCACCTCAAAGCACCTTGCCCCCATGTTGATGAGGACAAGGGCCTCATCCCCACAACACTGGCTGGTGGTTGTGGGGGTCTGCGGGCAGGGGGCTCATCGGAATCTGGAAGCCCCCTTTAACAAGGGCAAGGGGGGCCCCCAGATCCTGGACCCCCTCCCTATGTGAATGGGTAGGGGGTACACTGTACCCCTACCCATTCACCCCATAAAAGGCAGTGTATGTAAATAACAGGAGACGTTTTGGAAAGTTTATTAAAAATCTTCATCTGTTCGTCTCTGCTCTGGTCTTCTCCCTCTCCTGGTCTTCTGCTCTTTTGCTGTCCGCTCTTCTGCTCTCGGCTCTTCTCTTCTCTTCTTCTTTTTCTTCCTCCGGTCCTCCTCCGACGATGTCTCCGATAATTATGCCGGTCTCCGGTCTCTGCAGCTTGTTATATAGCCATTGTGGGCGTGGCCCCCTATGACGTCATCTAGAGGCCCCGCCCCCCATGTCACAGATGACGCCATCTGTGACATGAGGGGGCATGGTCTCCCGATGATGTCACCGAGCGGCCACGCCCACAATGGCTATATAACCAGCTGCAGAGACCGGAGACCGGCATAATCATCGGAGACATCGTCGGAGGAGGACCGGAGGAGGAAGAAGAGAAGAGCCGAGGGCAAAAGAGCAGAAGACCAGGAGATTTTATATATTTTTATGCTTTACTGTTTTCTGCTCAGACGTTCTATGCAGGCTCCTCCTCTTCACCCCAACTTCAATGGTGGGCAGTCATTGGGGATATAGAATATACCAGGAACAAAGTGTACTGTGGCGACGCCCCTTCATGAGGTGGGGCGTTGATGCTATTCATTTGCAGTATGTCTAAGTCTTCTCAGTTGATTGATGATAGCTGTCATACAATCTAGAATACTGAGGACATCTTGTGGTGAAGATTATGTACTGGAGGTAAATTTTGGATTGAAGTTATATGGTTGTGAGCCTACAAGAAAAAAAAAATTGTTGGAGATAGAGTTTGAGGTAATAGAAAATATCTCAGTCGGGACACTTTTTTTTTTCCTAGTAAAAGATGTCAGACATGGGATTTTTTCTCAACTATGGAGAGATTGTCTCAGTCGCGAGAGAAGATGAGGAAAAATCCTCGTAAAAAAGGACAGAGCGCCACAAAGATGAGGATTCTAAGGCCTCATGCACACAGGGTGTTTTTACAATTGCTTTTAGCAGTGTCAGGCGTTTTTTTTAATTTTTTTTGCAGCTTAAAACGCTGCTCCGTGTTTTTCTATGGCCTCATGCTCACACAGGCTTTTAGGAGCTGTAAGTGGCATAGGCGGTTTAAGCTGTAAAAAAAAAAAAAAAAAAAAAAAACAGGGCCAGCAGCGTTAAGCTGTAAAAACGCCTGAAGCTGCTAAAGGCTGCTTAATGCTGCATACAGCAATAGGCCACTTCAGACGTTTTTAACCACTTAACGTCTAGCCACGTAGACCTACGTTGGCTGACTTTGCGGGGTTATACCGGGATGATGCCTCTAGCTAGAGGCATCATCCCGGGAGCCGCTCGATCGTTACCCGGGGGGCGGGAGGAGACTTCCCCCTCCCGCCGCCTTCCGTGGCTTTGCTCGGGGCTCCCGTCAAATAAAGTAATGTATACTGTAATAAAGTTAAAAAAAAAAGAAATGGGAAAAAAGAAAAAAAAAATTTAGCCGTCACCGTTAGCTCGCGCACAAAAAAAAACGTATACACAAGTCGAGCCGCGAATGAAATCACTGTTCAAACCACACGTGTGAGGTATCGCCGCGATCGCCAGAGCGTGGGCAATAATTTAAAAAAAAGAGCTACACTCTAACTCTAAACTGGTAACCGTTAAATAAATTTAAAGCGTCGCAGATTGAGATCTATATTGACCGTAGTTTGTCGCCATCCCACGGGGGGGGGGGGCGCAATTTTAAACTGTAACATGTTCAGTATCTATTTACTCGGCGTGACATCATCTTTCACAATATACAAAAAAAATGGGGTAACTTTACTGTTTAGTATTTTTTAAATGCAGCGAAATATGATTTTTCAAATTTTTTCCAAAAAAATGGCGTTTTAAAGACTGCTGCGCAAATACCGCGTGACAAAACATTTTGCAATGACCGACATTTTATTCTCCAGAGTCTTTGCTAAAAAATATATATATATATAATGTTTGGGGGTTTTAAGTAGTTTTCTAGCAAAAAATACTGATTTAAACCTGTAAACAAAGTGTGTCAAAAATAGGCTTAGTGGTAAAGTGGTTAAGCTGTAGTAGTTGGATTTGAGGTTGGACAATAGAAGAGGGCAGAGAGAGGCTGCTAAAAGTGCCTAAAACGTTCATTAACGCCAATACAAAACTCTTCTAAAAGCACGTTTTTTCAGCTGCTTTTTCCTGGGGTCAGAACTGGCTTTGCAGCTCGTTTTTTCAAATGCCGTTTGCATGAGGCCTAAATCTTCTAAGAAAAACATGAAATTCCACTAGACCTTGAGCAGTATATATATATTTATATATTTTTATATATATAATATATAATTTTTTTCTTAAACCTGATCCTTTTATGCTGAATGGTTAAAGTGATTGTACATGATCACCTTGTAAATCAGCCCATTTAGTTTACAATTGCAAAAGGCAAAACACTTGTGTAAAGATATATATTAAAAAAAAAAATCATTATAAATACCTTCCCGCCCCCTTCTTTTTTTATAAGTGATCACATTTCGTCTTCTCCCTCTATTCTCTGGGGGGGGGGGGAGACAGCATACACTGAGCTTCCCGGAGAAAGGCTGTGCAGGGAGGGGCGTGTCAGGACAAGTCTGATCATTGGAGGAGAGCAGGCTGAGTTCCCATAATGGCTAGAAAACTGACCACAGTTTGATCTCTTTAGTGTGGTCAGTTTTTAATGGGAAAGCAAAGGGAGTGGCAGGAACACCAGGCATTTCATACAAAAGAGAACAGGATACTTTTCTCTTACGTCCTCCGACAGTCGCCGCCCCTTCATATTCATCACCAATGGGTTATGTCCTCTTATCCGTAGGAGTAGCTAGGCAATAGAATATGTTAGTACAAAAGACTTTTAACATATCCCCACCCCCAGGGGGTGGTCCCCTCAGTACATAACCCTCCACTTCCTGTAACCAAACCAGTTTCATTTGTCTAGCTGTTAGGAGTGGCTGGATGTTTCTGTGCTGGGACACCTTGTCCCAGCTCTCTTTCCTTTCTTTGGATTTTATTTGAGTTTTTTCTCTCTCTTTCTTGTTAGCTGTTATTTTATCAGCGTTAGTTAGTTCTTCGGAAGAAGAGGATCATGCGGGCTGCGTCTCGGGCTGACCTCCCTGGTCGCAGGTTGTGGGTCAGTGGTTTCTCAGCCCGCCATCGAGCGTTCAGTCAGGTATCGCTCCTGAGTTTTCTGAACGACCCATCCCTGTGTCGTGCAGGGATGCCAGGTGAGGTGGCTACCTCACCGGACGCTGTGCGGTTTCTCAACCCACCTCCTGATGCGTCCTGGATGCGACTCTCCCTGCCTTATGTTCAGCGGTTTGTTCGCCTGTGCGGGTTCCCCACGCCATGTTAGAGGTAAGTGTATGTATGTGGGGACCTGTCTGTCTGGGGGGTGTCAGTCTGGGACTGTGTTACCTTACCCTGTGTTCACAATATTACTGTCTCCCTATCCCTCATGTTGCATGCTGTGGGCTGCAGGAGGGGGGGTTGTGCTGCACTCTGTGTCAGTTTGTATGTGAACGGCTGTGTGCTGTGGGGCTTGAGTTTTCTCATGCTTGGGGCACATTACAGCGCCGCTGCGGCAGTTTAACATGTTTCCTTTTGCTGGGCAATTAGGATGTTTCTTTTACTTCACCCTCATGGGGTGTGGGAGCGGCAGTTTCGGCGCCAAACGGCGCCATTTTGGCTGCGATCGCTCCGGCCGCATGTTTTACATGCATGGCGGCCATTTTCTTGTAGCCTCCATAGGCTTTAATGGAGCGCCCTGTATACCAGCATTCAGGAGCACCGCAGGCAGCAGCAGCAGCGATATCCAGGTTCGTTTCCCTCTATTCCCTGTATCCTGCCTTGGTTTAATTGTCCCTGTGGGGGTCCCTTGTGTGGGGTGTTTGTGTGCAGTGGGCTACGATCGCAGCGCTCTCTTAAAGGGGCGGTCACCCATTTATTTTACTGCTACAGGGGCATGGATTCTCAGGAAAACAAATTTCCTACAACTTTAGTGGGGAGCCAGGGGTCTGTACTCTCCCCCCATGGGGGGGATTTGGCTGCGATTGTGGCTAGCCTTGCGACTCAGGTGCAAATGCTGGTGGCTGCTCAATCCACAAAGGCCCATTGTTTCAATTTCCTCTGATTCAGAGGGTGATGGTACTGGGGCTGCTGTGGCTGGGGTCTCCTTTTCGGGGTCCCGTTCCTCCCTGGACCTTGTCGGGTCAGATATGGAGGCTGAGGTGGAGGGGGTTGATAATTCTCCCCCTGGCTCGTCTGAAGAGCTTGCACTCATGGATGAATTGGTTGCTTCTATCAAGCAAACACTGCGGTTAGAGGAGGAATCATGTCCTCCAGCTGCCTTGGCGACTGATGGGACGCAGAAAAGGCGCAAAACGTCGCAGGTGTACCCCTGCACTGCTGATTCAAAACGCTGTAAAAGAACAGTGGCGTAATATACGCAAGCCATTTGCTGTACCTAGTAGTTTTAAGCTACGCTATCCCTTTACGCCTGCTACTGATGAGCGCTGGTGTATTCCACCGCCGGTGGATCATGCGATAGCTGTTTTAAACAAATCCACTGCGATTCCGGCTGAAGACACCCCGGTGTTCCGGGATGCCACGGACAAGAGAATGGAATCTCTTGCCCGTCACACCTATTCTATTATGGGTCCTATGTTAAAAGCTTTATTCGCTTCTCTTATGGCGACCCAGGCGGTCGCGAGCTGGACGCAGGTGCTTAGGCGGGTCCTGGTGGCTGATTCTGCCCCCCAGGCGACTTTGGATATGGTGGATAAAATCCACCAGGGTGTCATGTACTTGTGTGATGCGGAGCTGGATATGGTTCCGTTGGCTGCACGTGTACACAGTGTGGCGGTGTTAAATTGCTGCCTGGTTTGGTTGAAGTGTTGGTCTGTGGATCAATCTTCCCGTGAGACCTTGGCCAATCTGCCTTATGATGGTTCTCGCCTTTTTGGCGAATCCTTAGATGCACTAATTAAGTGAGTCACGGGTGGTAAGAGCACGCTCTTGCCTCAATCCCACAAGCCCAAGGCGGCTCCTGGTAAGAAGGAGCCGTGGGCAGGTAAGCAAAAGTCCGGCCAATCCGGTTCTGCGGCCCACAACAGTGCGGCCTGAAGGGGCGCCCTCACCCGAGTCTGGGGTGGGGGGACGCTTGCTCGGTTTTCTCTCGGCCATGGCTGTCCCGGGTTCGGGACAGGTGGGTTCAGGAACTCGTTCGATCTGGCTACAAGATCGAGTTTCTCTCTCGGCCGATGAGCAGATTTTTTCCCTCAAATCTTCTGTTATCCCCGGAGCGTTTGCGGGACCTGCGCCTAGCGGTGCAGGACCTGAGGGCTCAGGGTGTGGTGGTCCCGGTACCTCATCGGGACAGATTTCGGGGGTTCTATTCCAATCTGTTCACCGTGCCCAGGTAAGAGGGCAAGGTACGTCCGATTCTGGACTTGAAGGCGCTGAACCGCTTTGTGCGGGTGCGCAAGTTCCGCATGGAATCCCTGCGGTCGGTGGTGGCTGCCCTGGTTCCGGGGGAATTCATGGCTTCCATCGACTTGAAGGATGCGTGTCTTCACATCCCCATTTTCGAGGGTCACCAGAGGTACCTTCGATTCGCCATAGCGGAGGATCATTACCAATTTGTGGCTTTGCCTTTCGGTCTCGCCTCGGCTCCGAGGGTGTTCACCAAAGTGCTGGCACCGGTTCTGGCCTTGTTGAGAGCCCAGGGCATATCGGTCCTGGGATGTCTGGACGATATTTTGGTTCGGTCTGCGACCAACCAAGGTCTGGTGAAGGCTCTGTCCGTCACGTTGCAGACTCTGCAAGAGTTTGGTTGGACGATCAATTTCCCAAAATCAACATTGTGCCCGTCGGTCCGCCTCCCGTATCTGGGAATGATTCTGGACTCTGTCCAGGCGAAGGTCTTCCTACCGGACAACAAACTCAGGGCTCTTCGGGAGGGAGTCAGGTCCCTCAGGGACAATCAGTTCTCGTCCATTCGGACGTGCATGCGGTGTCTGGGATTGATGGTCTCGGTTTTCGAGGCGATTCCCTTCGCTCAGTTTCACACTCGGGGTCTCCAAGCGGAGATATTGTCCAGGTGGGACGGGCGACCGCACTCTCTGGATCTTCAGATATCCTTGCGTTCTCAGACCAGAAGGGATCTTCTGTGGTGGCTTCGGTCCCCCTCAGTGTCGGGGGGCAAGTCTTTTCGTCCCCTTTCGTGGACGGTGATCACCACGGACGCCAGCCTGTCGGGCTGGGGTGGTGTTCTGGGCGTTCTGTCCGCCCAGGGTGTTTGGTCGCAGGAGGAATCCTCCCTTCCGATCAACGTTCTGGTACTGCGAGCGGTACTCCTCTGTCTTCGTCGTGGGACGGACAGTCTTCACGGCTGTCCGGTCAGGGTGCAGGCGGACAATGCCACGGCGGTGGCTTACATCAATCACCAAGGGGGCACCAGGAGTGCCCAGGCGGCTCGAGAAGTGGCCGCGATTCTGTCTTGGGCCGTGACGCATGTCCCGACAATATCAGCTGTTCACATTCCGGGAGTGGAATATTGGCAGGCGGATTATCTGAGCCGCCAGATCCTGGACCAGGGGGAATGGTCCCTTCACCCGGATGTCTTCCAGATGTTGTGCGCGAAGTGGGGTCTTGCGGAGGTAGACCTGTTCGCATCTCGTCTGCACAACAAAGTTCCACGGTTCGTGGCAAGGACGCGCGATCCTCGGGCAGACGCGTCGGACGCGTTGGTTGCCCCGTGGCATCAGTACCGACTGATGTATGCGTTTCCGCCGGTTCAATTACTGTCCAGGTTCCTTCGCAGGTTGCACTCGGAACCAACTGCGGTGATTCTTGTGGCACCGGACTGGCCTTGCCGGTCCTTGTACGCAGACCTCGTAAATCTGGCAATCGACGTCCCGTGGCGTCTGCCTCTTCGAGAAGATCTTCTGTCGCAAGGACCGATCTTCCATCCTGCTTTACAGTCGCTGGCTTTGACGGCCTGGCTGTTGAAACCGAGGTCCTGAAGACCAGGGGTCTTTCCCCTGAGGTCATTCACACCTTGATCACTGCGAGGAGGTCTTCCTCGGGGAAGGTTTACTACCGTACTTGGAAGGCATGTTTTGCCTGGTGCGAATCCAGGGGTTTCTCTCCTACCACTTAATCAGTGTCTAGGGTGTTGCCCTTCCTTCAGACGGGTGTTGAACAGCGTTTGGCGCTGGCTACGATCAAGGGTCAGGTGTCCGCTTTGGCCGTTCTGTTTCAACGTCCTGTGGCATCTAACGCTTTGGTTAGCACTTTTGTGCAGGGGGTACGTCATCTGATCCCTCCTAGGAGGGACCCTCTGCCCCCTTGGGACTTGAATCTAGTCCTGTCTGTATTGCAGCGTGCTCCTTTTGAAAGGATCAGGGAAATCTCGCTGTCTTTGTTATCCAAGAAGGTCGCCTTTTTGGTGGCTATCACCTCGGCTCGTCGAGTGTCGGAGCTGGCAGCCTTGTCCTGCAAGTCTCCGTATCTGGTTGTGCATTTGGACAAGGTGGTCTTGCGACCTAACCTTTCTTTTCTTCCAAAAAGGGTTTTGGACTTTCATCTCAATGAGGACATTGTCCTACCTTCGCTCTGCGCGAAGCCTAAGCATCCGACGGAGGTGCTGCTTCACTCCTTGGATGTTGTCCGGGCGATTAGAGTCTACTTGAAATCGACTGAGTTTTTTCGCAAGTCGGATGCCTTGTTTGTTCTTCCGGCAGGTCCTCGGAAGGGCATGGCGGCGTCGGCGTCTACATCGCCAAATGGATCAGACAGACCATTGATCAGGCCTATGCTTTGAAGGGGAAAGTTCCCCCTGTACCTGTGGAGGCGCACTCTACCAGATCTCTGAGTACGTCTTGGGCCTGTCGTCATGGGGCCTCTGTGGCCCAGGTGTGTAAGGCGGCGACTTGGTCGACCGTTCACACTTTCACAAAATTCTACAGAGTAGATGTTAAGGCATCGGCTGATGCTTCCTTTGGCCGCAAGGTTCTCGGTGCGGCAGTTCCCTAGAGCCCTTGTTACGGGTTCTTTGACTGTTTGGGACATTTGTTTTTTCCCTGGGTTTTCTTGCTCCTGTTGAGCGAGTGTTTTGTTCTTATGCCCAACTGGGTTCCTTCCTTTGGTAAGGTTCCTTTCTCTGATGGGGAGATGGCGTTGCCTTGGGCGCGGCTGCGTTCTTCCCACCCCTCATGTTTACACTGCTTGGGGACATCCCATTGGTGATGAATATGAAGGGGCGGCGACTGTCGGAGGACGTAAGAGAAAACGGAATTTTTGTAAAATCTTACCTGTAAAATTCCTTTCTCTGAGTCCTCCGACAGTCGCCGCCCCCGCCCCTCTTTTGGGGTTTTTCATGTACTCTCTACTGCTATTTCACTGAAACTGGTTTGGTTACAGGAAGTGGAGGGTTATGTACTGAGGGGACCACCCCCTGGGGGTGGGGATATGTTAAAAGTCTTTTGTACTAACATATTCTATTGCCTAGCTACTCCTACGGATAAGAGGACATAACCCATTGGTGATGAATATGAAGGGGCGGCGACTGTCGGAGGACTCAGAGAAAGGAATTTTACAGGTAAGATTTTACAAAAATTCCGTTTTTCATGCAAGTAAATGGTACAGCAGGCACAAATCGGGAATATGACATGCTGGATTAACAAACACTTTATACCAGGATTATGCTTTTATGGGGCCAGAAACTGTCTGTCTGTTTGGAACAGTCACTTTCATTGTTCTGAGTGATATGGGCCCTTGTCTTCTGTGCCGACTGTCCGGTTCTGTGAGCTATAGACATTGCAGTTGGCTACCTTGTAACCATGTTTGTTTTTCCAATTCGGTCATTCGTTTAGGAACGTTATGTGGAAGTTAAAGCCCTTTGTGTTTAGGGGTCAGATTACTATGCCCAAGATCTGTGCTTTCAGTCAAAATATTAATCATGGTGTTGCAGAAAAATCCTTTCAAAAATGCTGTCCTGGGAAAAAGGGAAAGCATTTGAAATACGCTTAGGCCTTATTTTTCTTTTTTAGCTTAACACCGCCACAAGACCAGATGCCAGTATTGCTGAATTGCAGGGGGTTGAAAATGTAACCCCAGGAATGGGTATATTTAACCACTTCCCTACCTGCATATAGGGAAATTACGCTGGCAGGAACCCTCTGTCATATGACGTCCGCCTGTTCCCACCGCCCTCCCGTGCCCCCGGGGGAATGCAGCATGACGATCGGGGATGCGGAGTGTCCCTTGGGACACAGCCCAACCCGATTGGTGTTAAGAGCCAATAAAAAATGGCTCTCTACCATGTGACCAGCTGTGTCAAATCACAGCCGGCCACATGTACTGTCCTCGTGCACGCCGCTTGTGCGCGCCCCCAGGGGCGCGCAGATGGGGGATGGAGAGTGTCACTCTGACAAAGTCCATTGCTGATCAGGGTAAAAAGCTAATGAAATTGGCTCTTTACCACGTGACCGGCTATGTCCAATCACAGCCGGTGACAGAATGTCAACAAAATCACGGTACCTAACTGTTACCATGTTCTTCTCCTCACACACACATCCTGTGTGAGGAGGAGATTGCAGTAACAGATAATTAACAATTACAGTGCGCACCAAACACACTTATTGGCCCCCCCCCACCCCAAATAAAGAGGACCTGTCACTAGCCCATCAAAGTACCTGTCACTAGCCCATCAAAGTACCTGTCACTAGCCCATCAAAGTACCTGTCACTAGCCCATCCCAGTACCGGTCACCAGCCCATCAGGTACTCTGATGACAGGTACTCTGAGTACCTGTCATCGAAGTACCCGAGTACCTGTAATCGGAGTACCCGAGTACCTCTCTGTAGCCCACCAGAGTACCTGTTTCCAGCCCAGATTACCCAAGTACCTCTCTGCAGCCCATCAGATTACCCAAATACCTCTCTGCAGCCCATTAGAGTACCCAAGTACCTGTCATCGGAGTACCCGTGTACCTGTCTCCAGCCCATCAGGGTATCGGAGTACCTATCTGCAGCCTGAAAGAGTAACCGAGTACCTGTCTCCAGCCCATAATAGTATCAGAGTACCTCTCTGTAGCCCATCAGAGGACCCGAGTACCTGTCTCCAGCCCAGCGTGCCCGAGTACCTATTTGCAGCCCATCAGATTACCCGAGTACCTGTCTCTAGCCCATCAGAGCACCCAAGTACCTGTCTGCAGCCCATCAGAGTACCTGAGTACCTGTCTGCAGCCCATGCCTCATAGATTTTGTTGGGGTGTTTGCTTTCCAAAATGTGGTAATTCTGTGGGCGCTTCCATTGTTCTGGTTCTCCAGGGCCTTCAAAGGTGTGATAGGTTGTAATGAAATTATATGTGTAATTTATGCTCCTAGAACGCCTGACGGTGCTACTTGGATGTTGGGCCTCTGTATGTGGCCAGGCTGTGTAAAAGTCTCACACATGTGGTATCGCCATACTCAGGAGGAGTAGCAGAATGTATTTTGGGGTGTCATTTTTGCTATGTACATGCTTTTGTTAGAAATATCTTATAAATTGACAACTTTGTGTTAAAAAAAACAAAAAAAACAAATGCGTTTTCATTTTCTTTCCACATTTTCCAAAATCGTGTGGGGAAAAAATTACATGTTCAAAAGACCCATAATGTCTCGTAGAATAAACATTTGGGGTGTTTGCTTTCCAAAATGGGGTCATTTTATGGGTAATTCGATTGTCCTGATGCTCCAGGGCCTTCAAAAGTGTGATAGATTGTTAGGAAATTATATGTACCTGTTTTTCCGCAGTCTTCACTTCTCTACATCCGTTCAAAGTTCAGAATTTATGAAGCTTGTCTGAGCTTTCAGAAAAAAAATGGGGCATGAAGCTTAAGTTACACTCTGAAGAGCTCTGTGAGGAGAGCTCTGAGGTGATTGGAGGGAAGGAAAACTTGTTCATGCTGATAGCAGAGGAACAAAGCAGCAGACAGAAGTGACACTTAGTGCTCTTAATTGAGACAAGTACACACTAGGATATGCTTTGTTTATATTTCATGTCTGTGGTTTACAGCCAGTTTAACCACTTCCATACAGGGTAGTTACACCCCCTTCTTGCCAGACCAATTTTCAGCTTTCAGCGCTAACACTTTGAATGATAATTACTCAGTCATGCAACGCTGTACCCAATCAAATTTGTTATAATTTTTTCACACAAATAGTTTTCTTTTGCTAGTATTTATTCACCGCGGTTTTTTTGTTTTGTTTTTTGCGATATAAGTGAACAACGGAATCCGTTGGCGGAATGGACATGTGTGAAAGGGGCCTTAGAGTCTACAAGCTATGGTGCCAATCATTGAAAATTGATCACACCTGATGTACTGATGGCCTATCTAATTTCTTGAGGCCCTGAAATGTCAGGACAGTAGAAATACCCCCCAAATTACCCCTTTTTGAAAAGTAGACATTCCAGGGTATTTAGTAAGAGGCATGGTGAGTTTTTGATTTTGTAATTTTTTCCCACAATTCTTGGGAAAATTAAGAAATAATTTTGTGTTTAAAAAAAAAAAAAGTCATAAGTTATTTCTCTCACACAGTATATGCATACTTGCAATTACACCCCAAAATACATCCTGTTACTCCTCCTGAGTATGGCAATACCACATGTGTGAGAATTTTCCATAAATTTTTGGAAAACATGTTTTCTCTTACGTCCTCCGACAGTCGCCGCCTCTTCATATTCGTCACATATGGGGTATTAGACTTTGCTCCGAAGGAGTAGCTAGGCAACAGAATATGTTAACAATAAAGCTTTAACATATCCCACCCTCAAGGGGTGGTCCCCTCAGTCAATACCCTCCTACTTCCTGCAACCATATCTCAGTTTTAATGTCTAGCTTGTCAGGAGTGGCTGGCTCTCTCTGTGCTGGGACTTTCTGTCCCAGACTCTTTCTTCTTTTTAATATTTTGTTTGAGTTTTCTCTCTATCTTTACTTAGCTGTTATTTTTGTCAGCATTAGTTAGTTCTTCGGACGAAGAGGATCATGCGGACTGGGTCTCGGGCTGATCCCCCTGGTCGCAGGTCGTGGGTCAGTGGCTTCCCAGTCTGCCATCGAGCGTTCAGCCAGGTAACGCTCCTGGCACAGTGAACGACCCATCCCTGTTCGGTGCAGGGATGATTGGTGAGGTGGCTACCTCACCGGACGCTGTGCGGTTTCTTAACCTCCATTGTGTGCGTCTTGAATTGCGACTCTCCCTGCCTCATGTGCAGCGGCTTGTTCGCCTGTGCGGGTTCCCCACGCCATGTGAGGTAAGTGTATTTATGTGGGGACCTGTCTGTCTGGGAGGGTCTCAGTCTGGGACTGTGTAACCTGCCTTTAATCACACTGCTTGTCTCCCTATCTCTCGGCTGCATGCTGTGGGCTGCAAGGGGGGGGGGAGCTGTATGACACTGTGTGTGTCAGGCTGGGCAGTGTGAGAAGCTGTGTGCTGTGGGGCATGTTTTTTCTTGGCATGTTTGGGCATATACAGCGATCGCTGCGGCGATCTAACATGTATCCTTATATTGGGATGTAATGTGTGTGTTTTTATGCACTATGGAGCGGCGTTTTCGGCGCCAAACGACGCCATTTTCTCTAGCGCTCATCGACAGACGTAGTCCTCGGTGATACACCACCTTCGGGTTATGTTACCTCCGCAGGAGCAGGACTAGACAGGAAATTAAAAAGCTCTGGCCACACCCTAGGGGCAGTCCCAGAGGGTATATCCTCTCTCTCTCTCTGCCTCAGCAAATCAGTTATTTTCTGTCTAGTTAGGAGTAAGGACCTAGATACCTTGCTGGGATCTTCGGTCCTGGCAAGATTTTTTTCTTAAAAAGATTTTTTAGACAGCTTTTTTCTCCAGTGTTCCTGTGAGATCTTCAAGCAAGAAAGCTGAACTGGGCGACGGGCTGGATGTTGAGATCCGGTGGTCACCCCAGTTCAGCCTACGAGCGCGTGCAGGCCATAGCTCCGCGCTGGGTCGGCCGCGACAAAGTCCCATTAAGGGACTGACCCCGCGAGTTAAACGTCTCGCTGAAACGCCAAAGACCATGAGTCACGGCGTCCGTATTGGTCGACAGCCCTCCCGCCCCGGTGGAGAGGGGTACTGTCAGGAGTTGGTGCCCGCCTGGTTCCGGTATGGTGAGTAGTATGTTCCCCCTTTTTCCCTGACGGGTTTTGTGGTGAACGCGGGCCCCTCTCTGTATGGTAAGAAAGAGTCCTTTCTATCCTATAACATGTCACAAATCCTCCTACTTTGAGTGTGATTTATGTGTGCAAAAGCCAGGAGGCTTGGTTTGGGAGCTAACAATCTATTGTATACATGTTTTAAAGATGTAATCTGTGGCATTCTGGGAATCTTATGGGTTAAGTATAAGCTACCTACCAGTCAGAAGCCACGGACATGTAGACTGCCTTCCAAATCAGATCTCCAGCTATTTAGCAGGCCTCCCGAACGGCCACGCGGTCCGCCAGGGCCGGTACCGCCAACCACGCCATATCCCCATGCAGAGAGAGTGTTGTGTGCCCTGCAGCACACCGCTATTCAGTTTAGGCCGCCGCCATTTTTTTTTGCTGGATCGCACGAGCCGCCATTTTGGCGTAGCCTCGTGTCTCCAGCATGGGGGCGGCCATGTTTGAGGTGATTCTACACCTCGTGGAGCTTGGGGGAGGCGCCGGAAGGCGTGCAGAGGGGCGGAGCCGCCTCCTTTCTTCCTGGGCAGCCAGCCAAAAGACTTCCTGTTTGTCAAGACAGCGCTGTAAGCTGTTGCAGTTTAACTCTGAGCATCAAGTGGTGAGCCTGGGGGTCTATCTCTCTCTCTCTCTCTCGATCGATAGGGATCCCTAAGCAGGTAACACTAAGGGGCTTTTTGTGGCGCTGGGGGTCAGAAAAGAAAAAAAAAAAAAAAGTTTTTTTCTTTACTTTTGAATTATATATATCCAGGAAGTAACTGGAGTTATTATGGACCCTGCCACACATATTCCCCCACCTGTTTCCCTCGAGGGGGCCTCGGGACCCGCCGGTGCACAGAGTATAGAGTCATTTACAGCAATATTGGAGTCTATGGTGGCTCGGGTGGAGGCGGCCTGTCAGGGACGGGGGTCAAGGAAGCGACCCCCGCCTACCCCTATACCATCTGACACCTCTGACTCAGATTCAGAGATGGTCACGGCAGTTGCAGGTTCCTCTGCAAGGGCTGTTATCCCAGGTAAAGCCCCCTCAGACAGTGAGGAGGACGCTTCTTCTCTTGCTATAATTCAGGAAGAAGCATTGGTGGACGCACTAGTTGTGGCAGTGCAAGAAACCTTAAAACTTGAGGCTTTACCGGCAGAGGCAACTGAAACAGAGATTCCTTTTGGTACTAATAAGCCCATCAAGACGGCGAAGGCTTTTCCTGTACCTAAATGTTTTGGTAATCAGATTAAAGGAGAATGGGAGCATTCTAAACGTACCTTTACTATTTCCAAGCGTATTGCTAGACGCTATCCGTTTGAGGAATCCATCATTAAGAAATGGACGGTACCACCAGTCGTGGATCCGCCTATTTCCAGGCTGAATAAAGCCACGGTTATCCCAGTGGAGGACACTTCGTCCTTTAAGGATCCGGTGGATCGAAAGATAGAAGCAGAGTCCCGCACTATCTTTTCTCTGATAGGGTCAGCATTTAGACCAGTAATCGTTATTGGTCTAGTTTCCCAGACACTTACGGAATGGGCGAAAATGGTACGCCAAGATCTTAGGGGAAAAGATATTCCCCAGGAGACATCTGATTTGATGGAACAGATCATACAAGGGCTACGGTTTATCTGTGACGCAGCCTTGGACACTACTCCCCTATTAGGGCATGCATCTAAGTTAGCAGTGATCCTCAGACGTGTGCTGTGGTTAAAATGCTGGTCAGCTGACCTAGGTTCCAAAAAGACCTTGACCAATCTCCCCTTTCAGGGGAATCGTCTATTTGGAGCCAACCTAGATGAAATCATTAAGGATGCCACTGGGGGCAAGAGCACTTTTTTGCCACAGGCTGCAAAAGCTAAGGGACCTCGCAACAAGCGAGGACCTTTCTTTACCGCCCATAAAGGGCGCCCGGCTGGTACTAGCGGGAAAGGCAAGACTCCTCCAGGAGGGTTCAAGAAGGGGACCAACCCAGCCAAACCCGAAGCAAAGGAGTACACAGCCTGAAGGTGCGCCCCCACCCGGTTTCAGGGTGGGGGGACGTTTTCACCGGTATTCAGGACATTAGATCGAGCATCAACCACTACTACCGGTGCGATTCTTCCCTTCCAACATTTAAGTACTACAGGAAGCGGTAGTTACCGTTCCCTGAAAAGATCTTTTCCTTTACCTTTTCCTAAGATTAGTCCCGATACCTCACAGGAATCGGATCTGGTTGACCAGATAGGCCAAGTAGCCTCTAGTCGGGTGACTTCGGTCCCTGAGGTTCAACCAGAAAAGATCACCTTTCCTGATAACTATCAGGTATCTGATAAATGTGTGGGAACAGAAAACGACCAGACTTTCTCGGATGGTCGGGGCCAGATAGCTCTAGGGACGCCTGGTTCAGATCCAATCAGCGCCAGTGGTCCTAGAAATTCTAGGCTGGCCTCCTCAAGCCGGCCTGGCCGACTTGGACATGTTAGTCGCAGACGTTCCGTGGGAACTTCGTCTCAGGGTAGTGTCTGTGGTCTCAAGGACCAATTTACCTTCGTGCTTTACAGTCGCTGGTTTTAATGGCCTGGCCATTGAGACCCAAGTACTGAAGGACAGAGGTTTGTCTACTTCAGTCATTCCTACCCTTATTAAAGCAAGGAAAGCGACTTCCAGCAAAGTCTATTATCACACATGGAAGACTTATATTGCGTGGTGCGAATCTTTAGGATTTCCTCCACGTACCTATTCGGTGACTCGAATATTGGCCTTTTTGCAACAAGGGGTTGAGCAGAAGCTAGCCTTGAGCACCATCAAGGGTCAAGTTTCAGCATTAGCAATCTTCTTTCAGAAGCCTTTAGCTACCAAATCCTTGGTGCGGAATTTCATCCAGGGGGTGCGGCACCTGGCTCCTCCAGTCCGCGCGCCCTTACCGCCCTGGGATCTTAATTTGGTTTTGTCGGTTCTACAGAAACCTCCCTTTGAAAACATCAGGGAGATTCCCTTGCTTACATTATCCCAGAAGGTGGCCTTCTTGGTGGCTATTACTTCTGCTCGCAGGGTGTCAGAACTGGCTGCATTATCATGCCAGTCACCATACCTAGTGATTCATAGGGATAAGGTAGTACTTCATCCTAAGCCATCTTTTCTTCCCAAGGTGGTTTCAGATTTTCATCTGAATGAAGATATTGTACTACCTTCCTTGTGTCCTCAGCCCAAGCATCATCGGGAACATGCGTTGCATTCCTTAGATGTGGTTCGGGCAATCAGGGTATACCTGAAAGCTACGGAATCATTCCGTAAGACGGATTCACTTTTTTGTGATCACGGATGGCCCCAGAAAGGGTTTGCCTGCATCTGCCGCGACCATTGCCAAATGGATTAGACAAACGGTGGTACAGGCTTATTCTATTAAGGGTCAGAGTCCTCCGTTCCCTGTTAGGGCGCACTCCACTCGAGCGCTCAGTACTTCCTGGGCCTTTCGCCATCAGGCGTCAGTGGTCCAGGTATGTAAGGCGGCCACCTGGTCGTCGGTACATACCTTTACAAAATTCTATAAAATTGATGTGACGGCATCGGCGGATGCCTCATTTGGCCGCAAGGTTTTGCAGGCCGCAATTTGAGGAGACCGGTGGTCTACCTCGAGGGTTTTTTTCTGTTGGAAAAAAAAAAAAAAAAAAAATTGTTTTCTCTTTTTTTGGTTGAGTCTCATCATTAAGGATGAGCATTGTAAACTTCTAGTTGGCACCGGTTGGGCCTTCTAGATTGGGATTTGATTTCCATTTTCCCACCCCTCAGTTGTGATACTGCTCTGGGACGTCCCGAAGGTGGTGTATCACCGAGGACTACGTCTGTCGATGAGCGCTAGAGAAAAATGGATTTTTGTAAAATCTTACCGTAAAATCCTTTTCTCTTAGCTCATCGACAGACGTAGTCCCCGCCCTTCTGTTTTGGAGTTGGGTTGGGTTAAATTCTCTAAGCACTGCTTTTTCACATAACTGATTTGCTGAGGCAGAGAGAGAGAGGATATACCCTCTGGGACTGCTTTGTATATTCCCTGTGGGGGTCTCATTGTGCCTGAGTGTGGTGCGGTGGGCTGCGCTTGCCGCGCTTGCTAAAAGGGGGCAGTTAACCCTTGGTTGTCTGGCATTACAGGGGCAATGGATTCTCAGGAGGGCAAGTTTCCTACAGTATTGGTGGAAAGCCAGGGGACCGCTGTTTCCCCCCCAGGGGGGGATTTGGCCGCTATTGTGGCTGGCCTTGCTGCCCAGGTGCAAATGCTGGTGGCTGCTCAATCTACTAAACGGCCCAGAGTTGCTCTGTCCTCTGATTCTGAGGGTGAAGGTGATGGGGCTGTTCTGGCAGGGACCTCCTTATCGGGGTCCCGCTCCTCTCTTGATCTAGTGGGGTCTGAGGTAGAGGCTGAAGTTGAGGGGGTTGATAATTCTCCCCCTGGCTCGCCTGAAGAGCTTGCAATCATGGATGGGTTGATTGCTTCCATTAAGCAGACGCTACGTTTGCAGGACGAAGTGTGTCCCCCCGCTGCCTTGGCGGCTTATGGGACGCAGAGAAAACGCAGGACGCCGCAGGTTTTTCCCTGCAATGCTGATTTTCAGCGCGCTGTTAAGGATCAATGGCGCGATCTGCGCAAACCTTTTGCGGTACCAAGTAAATTCAAGCTGCGTTATCCTTTCTCGCCTGCCACTGATGAACGGTGGTGTGTACCTCCACCAGTGGATCATGCAATTGCGGTTTTGAACAAAGCCACTGCGATTCCTGCAGAGGGTTCCCCTGTTTTCCGTGATGCCACGGATAGGAGACTGGAGTCTCTTGCCCGTCATACTTATTCTGTTACGGGTTCTATGCTTAAGGCTCTGTTTGCTTCTCTCATGGCGGCCCAGGCGATCGCAAGTTGGACGCAGATGCTTAGGCGCGTCCTAGTGGCCGATTCGGCCTCGGCGGCGACCCTGGATATGGTGGATCAGATCCACCAGGGTGTCATGTATCTGTGTGATGCGGACCTGGACCTGATTCCGTTGGCTGCACGTGTGCACAGCGTGGCGGTGTTGTCTCGCCGTCTGGTTTGGTTGAAATGTTGGTCGGTGGACCAATCTTCACGTAAGACCTTAGCCAATCTGCCTTATGATGGGTCTCGCCTTTTTGGGGAGTCCCTGGATGTGTTGATTAAGGGGATCACCGGGGGTAAGAGCACTCTCTTGCCCCATTTCCCCAAGGCTAAGGGGGCTTCTGGGAAGAAGCATGCTAATTTTCGGCCCCCTCAGGGGTCCTTTCGTGCCTTTCGGCCGCACTACAAGGGCAAACCGTTCAAAGGCCAAGGCTCTCAGAAGAAGCCCTGGTCTGGGAAACAGAAGTCCGGCCAATCCGGACCTGCAGCCCATAACAGTTCGGCCTGAAGGGGCGCCCTCACCCAGTTTTGGGGTGGGGGGACGCTTGCTCGGTTTTCTTCAGCCCTGGTTGGCCCGTGTGCGGGACAGATGGGTTCTGGAAATCGTTCGATCTGGTTACAAGATCGAGTTTCTCTCTCGGCCGGAGAGCAGATTTTTTCCCTCAAATCTTCAACTGTCTCCAGAGCGCCTGCAGGATCTACACCTGGCGGTGCGGGACCTGAGGGCTCAGGGAGTGGTGGTTCCGGTGCCTCATCGGGACAGATTTCGGGGGTTTTATTCCAATCTGTTCACCGTGCCCAGGAAGGAGGGCAAGGTTCGTCCGATTCTGGACTTGAAGGCTCTGAACCGCTCTGTGCGGGTTCGCAAGTTCCGCATGGAATCCCTGCGCTCGGTGGTGGCTGCCCTCGTTCCGGGGGAATTCATGGCCTCCATCGATTTGAAGGATGCGTACCTTCACATCCCCATATTCGAGGGTCATCAGAGATACCTTCGATTTGCCATTGCGGAGGATCACTACCAGTTCGTGGCGTTGCCCTTTGGTCTCGCCTCGGCTCCGCGGGTCTTCACCAAGGTGCTTGCACCGGTTCTGGCATTATTGAGGGCCCAGGGCATTTCTGTCCTGGGGTATCTGGACGACATTCTGGTTCGGTCTGCGACCAGACAGGGTCTGGAGGAGGACCTGTCTGTCACAATGCAAACTCTGCAGGAGTTTGGTTGGACGATAAAAGTCGACACTGAGTCCGTCGGTTCGTCTCCCCTATCTGGGAATGATACTGGACTCGGTGCAGGCGAAGGTCTTCCTGCCGGAAGACAAACTCAGGACTCTTCAGGAGGAAGTCAGGTCCCTCAGGGACGTTCCACAATCGTCTCTGCGGACGTGTATGAGATGTCTGGGATTGATGGTCTCGGCCTTCGAGGCGATTCCTTTCGCGCAGTTTCACACGCGGGGTCTCCAAGCGGAGATCCTGTCCAGGTGGGACGGGCGACCTCAATCTCTGGATCTTCAGATCTCGTTGAGTCATCGCACCAGGGAAAACCTTCTGTGGTGGCTCCAGTCCCCGTTGGTGTCCGGGGGCAAGTCGTTTCGTCCGATCTCGTGGACGGTAATCACCACGGATGCCAGCCTGTCGGGCTGGGGTGGTGTTCTGGGCGTTCTGTCCGCCCAGGGGACCTGGTCGGAGGGGGAGTCTTCCCTCCCGATCAACATTCTGGAATTGCGTGCGATAAGGCTCTGTCTTCATCGCTGGACGGACCGGCTGCAGGGCTGCCCGGTTCGGGTGCAGACGGACAATGCCACGGCGGTGGCCTACATCAACCACCAAGGGGGCACCAGGAGTGCCCGAGCGGCTCGAGAAGTGGCCGACATTCTATCTTGGGCCGAGACTCATGTCCCGGCGATAACGGCGGTTCACATTCCGGGAGTGGAGAACTGGCAGGCGGACTATCTGAGTCGCCAGACCCTGGATCAGGGGGAATGGTCTCTCCACCCGACTGTCTTCCAGATGTTGTGCGCGAAGTGGGGTCTTCCAGATGTGGACCTGTTCGCGTCTCGCCTCAACTGCAAGGTGAAGAGGTTCGTGGCAAGGACGCGCGACCCTCGGGCAGACGCGTCGGACGCGTTAGTGGCCCCGTGGCATCAGTACAGGCTGATGTACGCGTTTCCACCGATTCAGTTGCTGTCCAGGTTCATTCGCAGGTTACACTCGGAACGCAGCACGGTGATTCTTGTGGCACCGGACTGGCCTCGCCGGTCCTGGTACGCAGACCTCGTGAATCTGGCGGTCGACGCCCCTTGGCGTCTGCCTCTTCGAGACGATCTACTGTCTCAAGGACCGATTTACCATCCTGCTTTACAGTCGCTGGCTTTGACGGCCTGGCTGTTGAGACCGAGGTCCTGAAGGAGAAGGGTCTCTCTCCAGAGGTCGTTCATACTTTGATCAACGCGAGGAAGTCTTCCTCGGGGAAGGTTTATTACCGTACTTGGAAGGCATATTTTGCCTGGTGTGAGTCCAGGGGGTTTTCACCCCGCACGTACTCTGTTTCCCGTGTGCTGTCTTTCCTTCAGACGGGTGTCGATCAGCGTTTGGCGCTGGCTACGATAAAGGGTCAGGTGTCTGCGCTGGCCGTTCTGTTTCAACGTCCCGTGGCTTCCAACTCCTTGGTTGGCACCTTTATTCAGGGTGTGCGGCATCTGGTTCCTCCTAGGAGGGATCCTTTGCCCCCTTGGGACTTGAATCTCGTTCTATCTGTGTTACAACGTGCTCCTTTTGAACAGATCAGGGAGATCTCGTTGTCTATGTTGTCCAAAAAGGTCGCCTTTTTGGTGGCGATCACTTCGGCTCGCAGAGTGTCGGAACTGGCGGCTTTGTCCTGCAAGTCTCCGTACCTGGTTGTTCATTTGGATAAGGTGGTCTTGCGACCTAATCCTTCTTTTCTGCCGAAACGAGTTTCGGAATTCCATCTTAACGAGGATATTGTTTTGCCTTCGTTGTGCACGAAGCCTAAACATCCAAAGGAGATGAGATTGCACTCTCTGGATGTTGTTCGGGCGATAAGGGTTTACCTTAAATCGACTGAGTCTTTTCGTAAGACGGACTCCTTGTTTGTTCTTCCAGAGGGTCCTCGGAAGGGCATGGCGGCTTCGGCCTCTACCATCGCCAAATGGATCAGGCAGACCATTGAACAGGCCTATGCCTTGCAGGGGAAGGTTCCCCCTGTGCCTGTGAAGGCGCACTCTACTAGATCTCTGAGTACGTCTTGGGCCTGCCGTCATGGGGCTTCTGTAGCCCAGGTGTGTAAGGCGGCGACTTGGTCGACCGTGCACACTTTCACAAAATTCTACAAAGTAGATGTTCAGGCATCGGCGGATGCTTCC
This sequence comes from Pelophylax lessonae, assembly GCF_965119305.1. NCBI lineage: Eukaryota > Metazoa > Chordata > Amphibia > Anura > Ranidae > Pelophylax > Pelophylax lessonae. Next base: position 736,930,342 of record NC_138768.1, read on the forward strand.
TTTGGCCGCAAGGTTCTTAGTGCGGCTGTTCCCTAGGGTCCCTTGTGGGGACTCCTGGCTGTTGGGATAGTTTTTTTGTATCCCCTGGGTTTTTTGACTTTTCCTGGGTTGTTGCTCCTGTTGAGCGCTTATTTTTGCTGTTGCCCAGCTGGTTTCCTTCCTTTGGTAAGGTTCCTTTCTTTGATGTGGAGACTGCGTTGCCTTTCGGCGCGGATGCGTTTCCCACCCCTCATGTTTGCACTGCTTTGGGACGTCCCCATATGTGACGAATATGAAGAGGCGGCGACTGTCGGAGGACGTAAGAGAAAACGGAATTTTTGTAAAATCTTACCTGTAAAATTCCTTTCTCTGAGTCCTCCGACAGTCGCCGCCCCCGCCCCTCTTTTGGGGTTTGAATGTATACTCTACTGCTATTCCACTAAAACTGAGATATGGTTTCAGGAAGTAGGAGGGTATTGACTGAGGGGACCACCCCTTGAGGGTGGGATATGTTAAAGCTTTATTGTTAACATATTCTGTTGCCTAGCTACTCCTTCGGAGCAAAGTCTAATACCCCATATGTGACGAATATGAAGAGGCGGCGACTGTCGGAGGACTCAGAGAAAGGAATTTTACAGGTAAGATTTTACAAAAATTCCGTTTTTTTTTTATCTTTTACACAAAGTTGTCAATTTATAAGATATTTCTAACACATAGCATATACATAGCAAAAATTACACCCCAAAATACATTCTGCTACTCGTCCTGAGTATGGCAATACCACATGTATAACACTTTTACACAGCCTGGCAACACACAGAGGCCCAACATGCTAGGAGCACCGCCAGGTGTTCTAGGAGCATAAATTTCACATCTTATGTAGGAGCATTTTTCATCTGTGCATCACCTGAGGCCAGTCACTTCATTGGGTATATGTAAGGGTTTGCAACCACATATATATATATATATATATATATATATATATATATATATATATATATATATATATATATATATATATATATATATATATATAATATATATTTCTGAATACATAGCTACATTATTTGTCTTCATCTGCTTGCAGTTTAGCTTAGGCTCCTTTTACACTTGTGCAACTTGGGACTGCAAAGTGGCATGACAAGTCGTGCTCCATGATTTCCAATGAGTACCGTTCATATCTGTGCGACTTCAAAGTAGCCCCTGCACTACTTAGGTCTGACTTTGATGCATTTTGAGGTCCGTAGACTTTAGGATTACACGGCATAGCTTTAGGTCCAGTCAAAATAGCGGCAAAAAAAGGGGTAAAATCGCACGACTTTTAGGTCGTAAAAGGGGCCTTATAGGGTCACTATTGTCAAAAATCTAACATTGTAATTAGGGCTGCAACAACTCAATTATTCGATAACTAATTTATTATGAACAGGCCGCTGTATGCACTCACTCACTGTGTCTCCGAGCGCTGCTCGGCCCTCACGTGACCGCCCCCTCTCTCCTCCTTTCCTCTCCGCCTTCTTGCTGACGTCAGTGAGGGATTCTCAGCCCCGCAGTCAATCAGATCGAGGGAGGAAAGAAAGGAGAGCGAGGAGAGAAGCAGCAGCGGATCATGTGAGTGCCGAGCTGCGCTATAATATACAGTATTAAAGAGCGCCAAAAAGCCTAAGAAATCTAGGCTTATCCGGATAAAATAGTTTAATTTCCTTTTTATAAGGTGCAATATTATAATATAAAACTAAGTGAATAATAACGTCAGCCAGAGATATGAAAAAGATGTGAAAAATGATAATAGTGCAATTCCACTAATAAAATGAGACTTCACTCCATAATAGGGAGCATAGACCCACTATATGTGCTATAAGGACATTTTTGTTCACTTATTTTTATATTATAATATTGCACCTTATAAGGAATATTATAATAGAAAAATAAGTGAATAAAAGCATCCTTAAAGCACATATAGTGGGTCTTTCTATGCTCCCATTATTATGGAGTGAAGTCCCATTTTATTTGTGAAATTGCACTATTATAATTTCACAATTAATATAATAATTATAATTTTTCACATCCTTTTCATATCTCTGGCTGACGTTTTTATTCACTTATGTTTCTATTATAATATTGCACCTTATAAAGAATAGTAACTATTTTATCCGGATAAGCATATATTTCTTAGGCTTTTGGCGCTGCATTGATACTTTGTTTAATTTTGGTTTGTGTTTAGTGAAAGGCAAGCTGTCATTAGGATTTACGCAGTTCACTGCAATATATTGTTTATTGCTGATTGTGCTGATTTATTGTTTTTATCAGATTATACAGTATATAGCGGCTTAATTTTAAGAAAAAAAAAACAGTTAAGGTTGTAACAGGAAGTCAGGTAAATCTGTGAGTGTTGTCACAGATCGGAGATACAATTCACCAATTACTATAGGGTTTCGGCTGCAGAAGCCAGAAGAAATGTCTAAAGACGCTGAACAGACTTCACCTGTTCAGAATGAGGAAGTTAAGGCTTCTATAATTGTCCAAAGGAAGTCTGAGGATTGCTGCCTCCGGAAGCTGTCTCCTGAAGCCATGTGGGCTGGGAGAAGGAGGACAGTCAGACGTGTGCCTCCCGACAGGATGTGTGGGCCTGGGAGAAGACCCCCCGGAGTAATGTGTACCAGGGAGGGTAACCAAGTGTGAATACGTCTCAAAGGTGAGAAGACGAACTGTTTCTGTGTGAAAGAAATAAAGGACTGTTTTGCCCTGTGAAGATATTATAAATGGACTATTGAGTGTCCGCTGTAGGACAAGAAAGTCTGCCCAACAGTAGGTTGGGGACAGACTCTTAGGTTCCAGAGTGAGTAGGTAGCCGCCCATAGAGGCAAGGATTTATTTTCTGTTTTATTTTTTTGAATGTTTTTGCTGCATGCAGTCTGGTGAAGAAAACACCATTAATAAACCAACCTGTTGTTTGCAAGCACTTTTGGGCTATTTCTCTGGGAAAACGCACCCCCCCAAGGGGTCATCGACACCCGCCACTGAGCTAGGGTGCTCAAGGGTCATTCCAAACCCTATGAAAATGGGGATTGGGGTGGCTGTACAGGTTGATAGCTAAAAAGTGTTTGCAAGAGTCCGCAAAGAAAAAAAAAGTCAGCGTTTGGAATAACAGAAGTAAAACATGGTTCCCCCATCATTGGGGTTCCCAGGAGGCATCGTGCCCCATCATTGGTGTTCCCGGGAGGCATCGTGCCCCATCATTGGTGTTCCCGGGAGGAATGATGCCTCATCATGGGTGCTCCCAAGAGGAATAGTGCCCCATCATTGGGGCCAGTGGGAGGAATGGTGCCTCATCATGGGTGTTCCCGAGAGGAATAGTGCCCCATCATCGGTGCCAGTGGGAGGAATGGTGCCCTATCATTGGTGTCAGTGGGAGGAATAGTGATCCATCATTGGCGTTCCCAGGAGGAATAGTGCCCCGTCATTGGTGTTCCCGGGAGGAATAGTGCCCCATCATTGATGTTCCCGGGAGGAATAGTTCCCCCGTCATTGGTGTTCCCGGGAGGAATAGTGCCCCATCATTGATGTTCCCGGGAGGAATAGTGCCCCGTCATTGGTGTTCCCGGGGAAATAGTGCCCCATCATTGGTATCAATGGGAGGAATAGTGCTCAGTCATTGGTGTTCCCGGGAGGAATCGTGCCCCATCATTGGTGTTCCCGGGAGGAATGGTGCCTCATCATGGGTGTTCCCAAGAGGAATAGTGCCCCATCATTGGTGTTCCCGGGAGGAATCGTGCCCCATCATTGGTGTTCCCGGGAGGAATGGTGCTTCATCATGGGTGTTCTCAAGAGGAATAGTGCCCCATCATCGGGGCCAGTGGGAGGAATGGTGCCTCATCATGGGTGTTCCCGAGAGGAATAGTGCCCCATCATTGGTGCCAGTGGGAGGAATGGTGCCCCATCATTGGTGTCAGTGGGAGGAATATTGATCCATCATTGGCGTTCCCGGGAGGAATCGTGTCCCATCATTGGTGTTCCCTGGAGGAATCGTGCCCCATCATTGGTGTTCCCGGGAGGAATAGTGCCCCATCATTGGTGTTCCCGGGAGGAATCATGCCCCATCATTGGTGTTCCTGGGAGGAATGGTGCCTCATCATGGGTGTTCCCAAGAGGAATAGTGCCCCATCATCGGGGCCAGTGAGAGGAATGGTGCCTCATCATTGGTGTTCCCGAGAGGAATAGTGCCCCATCATTGGTGTCAGTGGGAGGAATAGTGATCCATCATTGGCGTTCCCAGGACGAATAGTGCCCCGTCATTGGTGTTCCCGGGAGGAATAGTGCCCCGTCATTGGTGTTCCCGGGAGGAATAGTGCCCCGTCATTGGTGTTCCTGGGAGGAATAGTGCCCCATCATTGATGTTCCCGGCAGGAATAGTGCCCCATCATTGATGTTCCCGGGAGGAATAGTGCCCCGTCATTGGTGTTCCCGGGAGGAATCGTGCCCCATCATTGGTGTTCCCGGGAGGAATGGTGCTTCATCATGGGTGTTCTCAAGAGGAATAGTGCCCCATCATCGGGGCCAGTGGGAGGAATGGTGCCTCATCATGGGTGTTCCCGAGAGGAATAGTGCCCCATCATTGGTGCCAGTGGGAGGAATGGTGCCCCATCATTGGTGTCAGTGGGAGGAATATTGATCCATCATTGGCGTTCCCGGGAGGAATCGTGTCCCATCATTGGTGTTCCCTGGAGGAATCGTGCCCCATCATTGGTGTTCCCGGGAGGAATAGTGCCCCATCATTGGTGTTCCCGGGAGGAATCATGCCCCATCATTGGTGTTCCTGGGAGGAATGGTGCCTCATCATGGGTGTTCCCAAGAGGAATAGTGCCCCATCATCGGGGCCAGTGAGAGGAATGGTGCCTCATCATTGGTGTTCCCGAGAGGAATAGTGCCCCATCATTGGTGTCAGTGGGAGGAATAGTGATCCATCATTGGCGTTCCCAGGACGAATAGTGCCCCGTCATTGGTGTTCCCGGGAGGAATAGTGCCCCGTCGTTGGTGTTCCCGGGAGGAATAGTGCCCCGTCATTGGTGTTCCTGGGAGGAATAGTGCCCCATCATTGATGTTCCCGGCAGGAATAGTGCCCCATCATTGATGTTCCCGGGAGGAATAGTGCCCCGTCATTGGTGTTCCCGGGAGGAATCGTGTCCCATCATTGGTGTTCCCTGGAGGAATCGTGCCCCATCATTGGTGTTCCCGGGAGGAATAGTGCCCCATCATTGGTGTTCCCGGGAGGAATCATGCCCCATCATTGGTGTTCCTGGGAGGAATGGTGCCTCATCATGTGTGTTCCCAAGAGGAATAGTGCCCCATCATCGGGGCCAGTGAGAGGAATGGTGCCTCATCATTGGTGTTCCCGAGAGGAATAGTGCCCCATCATTGGTGTCAGTGGGAGGAATAGTGATCCATCATTGGCGTTCCCAGGAGGAATAGTGCCCCGTCATTGGTGTTCCCGGGAGGAATAGTGCCCCGTCATTGGTGTTCCCGGGAGGAATAGTGCCCCGTCATTGGTGTTCCTGGGAGGAATAGTGCCCCATCATTGATGTTCCCGGCAGGAATAGTGCCCCATCATTGATGTTCCCGGGAGGAATAGTGCCCCGTCATTGGTGTTCCCGGGAGGAATAGTGCCCCATCATTGATGATCCCGGCAGGAATAGTGCCCCATCATTGATGTTCCCGGGAGGAATAGTGATAGGAGAAAGAAGAGCTTGTTTGTAGCACAGCTGGATATACTTGCAAAGCCGGAAAACTGCACTCACTTCTGTGCTGACGAAAGGGTTTGGTTTGCAAGGTAACCCATAATAATTGCATTTTTCAGAGCCTAAAGGAAGCAAGACAAATGCCTAAACTATACAGGAGTGCAATTATACATTAACTGTATGTCATATTCCAGGCAATCTTCATACTGTAGTATCAATAGGTTTCTTCAACACTTTGAGTTGTCCTACTTAGAAGGTGTGACTGTGTAGACTAGAGAATGTAGAAGTGGACTGCGTAAAATAATAATTACCGGTATGTATTCATATATTTCTCCTGTATTACTCTGAGTTTGGTAAATATGTTCTTGGGTTAATTTAGGCATTTGTAAATGAATCCCCTTTCTTTTTTTTCTTTTTTTTTTTTTTTGCAGAATTTTTATTTGAAAATGCTACTGAAGAGTACATTTGAGACCTGACAGCTAATCACCGGCCATCCAGTCTGCAAAGAATATCATTCACACTGACTACATATAGCAAGGTAACCTTAGCCATGTCATATAGCACAGTCCTGCTGCCTCCACCGAGTGCACATGGATTATGTAGATAGCTTTCTGAAAAAAGCAGTTCTATCTATCTGAACATCTTTGTATTGCAGATTACTAGCCCTTAGATGTGGTGGCTGCATTTGTTTTATTTCTCTATCGCCCATTGACAGACGCAGCCTCCATCTTTATTAGCTGAATGGTTTATGCTGCCCCCTGCAGGAGTAGTCTAGGCAGGGAAAATTGAAATGTTCACGCCCACTGGGCCATTTCCAGAGGCGTAATCCACACACCCTCTGCTCAGCAAACCAGTTTGTTTCTGCCTTGAGAAGGAGTAGGACCTAGGTTTCCTGCTGGGACTTCGGTCTCCGTTTTTTTATCCTTTTCAGAATGTTTTGTTTTATTTCTCTTTACTCACTTGCTAGCTAGTGTTCAGGGGGATCTTTCTGCACTGCAATGCCGGCTGGGGTTTCGCACTGGATAATCTAGATCCTTATGGTCCCCCCAGCCTGGCCTACAAGCATGAGCAGGTTATAGTCCCGCACTAGGCCTCGCCAGGACGGTGCCCCTTTCTGGATGGGGACGAGTCTGTGAGCGGATGCCTCGTCGGGACATGACGACCTGGAATGCCTTGAGTCGCAGTGTACCCCTCAGCTGGCAGCACCCCCACTTCGGTTGGGAGGAGGTCTGCCTGGAGCAGAGCCCACCCAGTGTATTTTCTTGTTTTGTTGTGTTTTGTTTGTTCCAATAAAATCACCTTTAAAAAAAAAAAAAAAAAAAAAAAAAGCAATACAGTGGATCCAATAGCCCTGAGGAGTGGATAATAACCCCCAATATTGGAGGGGCTCTGGTGAGTGAGCATAATAGTCGGTGGTTGGATAGTGTCACAGAGGTGTGGATCAGTGTGCATAGCACCGCATTGGATATTGGAGTCACGGAGGATGTTTCAGAGTCCCTTTTTATGTTACACTAGTGGACTTTATATATATTTTATATAGCGGTAGTATACTCATTTTTGTGACTTTTACCTACAGGTAAGCCTATAATAAGGCTTACCTGTAGGTACAATTAATATCTCCTAAACCTGCACGGTTTAGGAGATATTTGCCCTGCATGCTGACGCTAGCGGCGCATGCGCTCTGAAGGTTCCATGCCGGGCACTTGCGTGAAAATGACTCCTGCGCGCATGCGCGGGAGTGACGTCATCGCAGCTACGGCCACTCACAACTCGTTTTAAGGTAGGGATGCACCGAAATGAAAATTCTGGGCCCGAAACCGAAAATTCAGGATGCCCTTGGCCGAAAACCGAAACCGAAAATGACTTTTTTCCCCAAATGATTTTAAATAAGTTGACTGACACTCACTGACTGACTGACTGACACTCACTCACTGACTGACTGACACTCACTGACTGACTGACACTCACTGACTGACTGACACTCACTCACTGACTGACACTCACTGACTGACTGACACTCACTGACTGACTGACACTCACTCACTCACTGACTGACACTCACTCACTGACTGACACTCACTCACTCACTGACTGACTCACTCACTGACTGACTGACTCACTCACTGACTGACTGACTGACTCACTCACTGACTGACACTCACTCACTGACTGACACTCACTCACTGACACTCACTGACTGACTGACACTCACTGACTGACTGACACACACTCACTCACTGACACTCACTCACTGACTGACACTCACTGACACTCACTCACTGACTGACTGACACTGACTGACACTGACTGACTGACACTCACTGACTGACACTCACTCACTGACTGACACTCACTCACTCACTGACACTCACTCACTGACTGACACTCACTGACACACACTCACTGACTGACACTCACTGACACACACTCACTGACTGACACTGACTGACTCGCACGCTGCAATGCAATTAGAAGGGGATGAGCACTAGGCTGTGAATCCGTTCTACTACCGACACTTATGCAGGACAAAAGGGGAGAAACAGTTTTTTTTTCTCTAGCGCTCATTGACAGACGTAGTCCTCGGTGATACAGCACCTTCGGGTTATGTTGCCTCCACAGGAGCAGGACTAGACAGGAAATTAAAAAGCTCTGGCCACACCCTAGGGGCAGTCCCAGAGGGTATATCCTCTCTCTCTCTGCCTCAGCAAATCAGTTATTTTCTGTCTAGTTAGGAGTAAGGACCTAGATACCTTGCTGGGATCTTAGGTCCTAGCAAGATTTTTTTCTTAAAAGATTTTTTAGACAGCTTTTTTTTTTCTCCAGTGTTCCTGTGAGATCTTCAAGCAAGAAAGCTGAACTGGGCGACGGGCTGGATGTTGAGATCCGGTGGTCACCCCAGTTCAGCCTACGAGCGCGTGCAGGCCATAGCTCCGCGCTGGGTCGGCCGCGACAAAGTCCCATTAAAGGACTGACGCTGCGAGTTAAACGTCTCGCTGAAACGCCAAAGACCATGAGTCACGGCGTCCATATCGGTCGACAGCCCTCCCGCCCCGGTGGAGAGGGGTACTGTCAGGAGTTGGTGCCCACCTGGATCCGGTATGGTGAGTAGTATGTTCCCCCTTTTCCCCTGACGGGTCTTGTGGTGAACGCGGGCCCCTCTCTGTATGGTAAGATAGAGTCCCTCTCTATCCTATAAATGACACAGATCCTCCTACTTTGAGTGTGATTTTATGTGCAAAAAGCCAGGAGGCTTGGTTTGGGAGCTAACAATCTATTGTATACATGTTAAAAAGATTGTAATCAGTGGCATTCTGGGAATCTTACGGTGATAAGAATAAGCTACCTACCAGTCAGAAGCCACGGACATGTAGACTGCCTTCCTAATCAGATCTCCAGCTATTAGCAGGCCTCCCGAATGGCCATGCGGTCCGCCAGGGCCGGTACCGCCAACCACGCCAAATCCCCATGCAGAGAGAGTGTTGTGTGCCCTGCAGCACACCGCTATTCAGTACAGGCCGCCGCCATTTTTTTTGCTGGATCGCACGAGCCGCCATTTTGGCGTAGCCTCGTGTCTCCAGCATGGGGGCGGCCATGTTTGAGGTGATCCAAACACCTCGTGGAGCTAGGGGAGGCGCCGGAAGGCGTGCAGAGGGGCGGAGCCGCCTCCTTTCTTCCTGGGCAGCCAGCCAAAAGACTTCCTGTTTGTCAAGACAGCGCTGTAACCTGTTGCAGTTAGACTCTGAGCATCAAGTGGTGAGCCTGGGGGTCTATCTCTCTCTCTCTCGATCGATAGGGATCCCTAGCAGGTAACACTAAGGGGCTTTTTGTGGCGCTGGGGGTCTGAAAAAAAAAAAAAAAAAAAAGTTTTTATTTTTGAATTCTATTATCCAGGAAGTGACTGGAATTATCATGGACCCTGCCACACATATTCCCCCACCTGTTTCCCTCGAGGGGGCCACGGGACCCGCCGGTGCACAGAGTGTAGAGTCATTTACAGCAATCTTGGAGTCTATGGTGGCTCGGGTGGAGGCGGCCTGTCAGGGACGGGGGTCAAGGAAGCGACCCCCGCCTACCCCTATACTATCTGACACCTCTGACTCAGATTCAGAGATGGTCACTGCAGCTGCAGGTTCTTCTGCAAGGGCTGTTGTCTCAGGTAAAGCCCCCTCAGACAGTGAGGAGGACGTTTCTTCTCCCGCTATAATTCAGGAAGAAGCATTGGTGGACGCACTAGTTGTGGCAGTGCAGGAAACCTTAAAACTTGAGGCTTTACCGGCAGAGGCAACTGAAACAGAGATTCCTTTTGGTACTAATAAGCCCATCAAAACGGTGAAGGTTTTTCCTGTACCCAAGTGTTTCGGTAATCAGATTAAAGGAGAATGGGAGCATTCTAAACGTACCTTTACTATTTCCAAGCGTATTGCTAGACGCTATCCGTTTGAGGAATCCATCATTAAGAAATGGACGGTACCACCAGTGGTGGATCCACCTATTTCCAGGCTGAATAAGGCCACGGTTATCCCAGTAGAGGACACTTCGTCCTTTAAGGATCCGGTGGATCGAAATATGGAAGCATCCCGCACCATCTTCTCTCTGATAGGGTCAGCATTTAGACCAGTAATTGTTATTGGTCTAGTTTCCCAGACACTTACGGAATGGGCGAGAATGGTACGCCAAGACCTTAGGGGAAAAGATATTCCCCAGGAGACATCTGATTTGATGGAACAGATTATACAAGGGCTACAGTTTATCTGTGACGCAGCCTTGGACACTACTCCCTTATTTAGGGCATGCATCTATGTCATCGGTCATCCTCAGACGTGTGTTGTGGTTAAAATGCTGGTCAGCTGACCTAGGTTCCAAAAAGACCTTGACAAATCTCCCTTTTCAGGGGAATCGTCTATTTGGGGCCAACCTAGATGAAATCATTAAGGATGCCACTGGGGGCAAGAGCACTTTTTTGCCACAGGCTGCTAAAGCTAAGGGACCTCGCAACAAGCGAGGACCTTTCTTTACCGCCCATAAAGGGCGCCCGGCTGGTACAAGCGGGAAAGGCAAGACTCCTCCAGGAGGGTTCAAGAAGGGCTGGTCGGACAAGCAGAGGACCAACCCAGCCAAACCCGAAGCAAAGGAGTACACAGCCTGAAGGTGCGCCCCCACCCGGTTTCAGGGTGGGGGGACGTTTTCACCGGTATTCAGGACATTAGATCAAGCATCAACCACTACTACCGATGCGATTCTTCCCTTCCAACATTTAAGTACTACAGGAAGCGGTAGTTACCGTTCCCTGAATAGATCTTTTCCTTTACCTTTTCCTAAGATTAGTCCCTATACCTCACAGGAATCGGATCTGATTGACCAGATAGGCCAAGTAGCCTCTAGTCGGGTGACTTCGGTCCCTGAGGTTCAACCAGAAAAGATCACCCTTCCTGATAACAATCAGGTATCTGATAAATGTGTGGGAACAGAAAACGACCAGACTTTCTCGGATGGTCGGGGCCAGATACCTCTAGGGACGCCTGGTTCAGATTCTATCAGCGCCAGTGGTCCTAGAAATTCTAGGCTGGCCTCCTCAAGCCGGCCTGGCCGACTTGGACATGCTAGTCGCAGACGTTCCGTGGGAACTTCGTCTCAGGGAGTGTCTGTGGTCTCAAAGACCAATTTACCATCATGCTTTACAGTCGCTGGTTTTAATGGCTTGGCCATTGAGACCCAAGTACTGAAGGACAGAGGTTTGTCAGCTTCAGTCATTCCTACCCTTATTAAAGCAAGGAAAGCGACTTCCAGCAAGGTCTATTATCACACATGGAAGACTTATATTGCGTGGTGCGAATCTTTAGGATTTCCTCCACGTACCTATTCGGTGACTCGTATATTGGCCTTTTTGCAACAAGGGGTTGAGCAGAAGCTAGCCTTGAGCACCATCAAGGGTCAAGTTTCAGCATTAGCAATCTTCTTTCAGAAACCTTTAGCTACCAAGTCCTTGGTGCGGAATTTCATCCAAGGGGTGCGGCACCTGGCTCCACCAGTCCGCGCGCCCTTACCGCCCTGGGATCTTAATTTGGTTTTGTCGGTTCTACAGAAACCTCCCTTTGAAAACATCAGGGAGATTCCCTTGCTTACTTTATCCCAGAAGGTGGCCTTCTTGGTGGCTATTACTTCTGCTCGCAGGGTGTCAGAACTGGCTGCATTATCATGCCAGTCCCCATACCTAGTGATTCATAGGGATAAGGTAGTACTTCATCCTAAGCCATCTTTTCTTCCTAAGGTGGTTTCAGATTTTCATCTGAATGAAGATATTGTACTACCTTCCTTGTGTCCTCAGCCCAAGCATCATCGGGAACATGCGTTGCATTCCTTAGATGTGGTTCGGGCAATCAGGGTATACCTGAAAGCTACGGAATCATTCCGTAAGACGGATTCACTTTTTGTGATCACGGATGGCCCCAGAAAGGGTTTGCCTGCATCTGCCGCGACCATTGCTAAATGGATTAGACAAACGGTGGTACAGGCTTATTCTATTAAGGGTCAGAGTCCTCCGTTCCCTGTTAGGGCGCACTCCACTCGAGCGCTCAGTACTTCCTGGGCCTTTCGCCATCAGGCGTCAGTGGTCCAGGTATGTAAGGCGGCCACCTGGTCGTCGGTACATACCTTTACAAAGTTCTATAAAATTCATGTGACGGCATCGGCGGATGCCTCATTTGGCCGCAAGGTTTTGCAGGCCGCAATTTGAGGAGACCGGTGGTCTACCTCGAGGGTTTTTTCTGTTTGAAAAAAGAAAAAAATTTTTCTCTTTTTTGTTGAGTCTCATCATTAAGGATGAGCATTGTAAACTTCTAGTTGGCTCCGGTTGGGCCTTCTAGATTGGGATTTGATTTTCATTTTCCCACCCCTCATTTGTGATACTGCTCTGGGACGTCCCGAAGGTGCTGTATCACCGAGGACTACGTCTGTCAATGAGCGCTAGAGAAAAATGGATTTTTGTAAAATCTTACCGTAAAATCCTTTTCTCTTAGCTCATTGACAGACGTAGTCCCCGCCCCTCTGTTTTTTGAGTTGGGTTGGGTTAAAATCTCTAAAGACTGCTTTTTCACATAACTGATTTGCTGAGGCAGAGAGAGAGAGGATATACCCTCTGGGACTGCCCCTAGGGTGTGGCCAGAGCTTTTTAATTTCCTGTCTAGTCCTGCTCCTGTGGAGGCAACATAACCCGAAGGTGCTGTATCACCGAGGACTACGTCTGTCAATGAGCTAAGAGAAAAGGATTTTACGGTAAGATTTTACAAAAATCCATTTTTTTTTTTTTTTACAGCACATATCAACATTACCGTCCTCCGCAGCGAACACCATGTGAAGGCACTGAAGGGAGGAGGTGGGTGGAGCATGCAGCAGTCGGCGCGGAGGAGAATGAGATCCTCCTACACTCTGCATTCTGGTCCCTCTCCCCCGGGACCTCACTGGTCTAGTAAGCTGTAAATCACAATGAAGGCATAGGCATCGGATCGTGGCGGACAGGGAAGTTAACAGCTTTTTTGCACGGATCAGCGGCCATACATTTTCGGCATATTTAACCCCCTATCGGCCGAAATGAGAGTTGCATTTTCGGCCGAAAATATCGGTGGCCGAAATTTCGGTGCATCCCTATTTTAAGGTATTTAAGGTATTAAGTATTTCATAATGGGCTAGTATGCGATGTATACTAGCTCGTATGCCTTTGTCTTGCAGGGTTTGTTTGTTTGTTTTTTTTTTTTTTTTAGTATAAAACCGCTTTAAGTTTATATGTTTGATATTAATTAGCACGACTATCATTTTTGGCATTTGTCATTTTTACACATTTTCAGTGAGAATTACTATGGCTGCGGCTGATGATATATGATTAATTTATGACCATTTCTGTTCTGCCTGTGACACACACTTTACATATTCATGTGTTAGATTGGCCCAGTCAAAGTCCAGACATAAATCCAATTGAGAATCTGTGGCAAGACTTAAAAAACTTACCGTTAGTGTAGCGGTCTTTCTATGAACCCTTCCAGGACGGCCTACATATGAGAGATTGTGGCTCCACCCTACAGGAAACACAACTAATTTGCAGCTGTTAAAAAGGTCCCACCCATCCTTGAGCTTCAGGAATAGAAAAGTAACTTTCCAACCGAACTTTCAAGGGACATAGTTATTCAATAACATACAGTTATATACATATACACATTTTTTTTTTTTTAAACTCACCACCACCTCCGGGCGGGAAGTAAGCCGGCTGTCCTGGAAGGGTTCATAGAAAGACCGTTACCGGTGCACTAACGGTACGTTTTCTCATTTCACCCTTCCAGGACGGCCTACATATGAGAGGATAATAAAGGAATCCATACTGGCCTACCTTACGTGGGACCACTGCCTGTAAAACCTTTCTGCCAAAGGCAAGGTCTTGTTGAGACAGTACTTCCACACGGTAGTGCTTTAGGAAGGTATCTTGACTGGACCAGGTGGCTGCATGGCGAATCTGTTCCCAGGACATTCGGCCCAGGATGTTGCCATTCCCCTTTTGGAATGTGCCTTTAGGTTTGCTGGTGTGGGGATACCTGACACCCTATAAGACATACTAATGGCTTGCTTAATCCACCTAGAGATTGAGGGTTTTGATGTTTGCTATCCCTTTCTTGGTCCAGAATGTAGAACCAACAGGTGACTAGACCTCCTAAATCCTTTGGTTCTTTCTAAATAGGTGAGAAGCCACCTTCTTACATCCAAGCAATGGAATTTTCGTTCCTTTGCATCCCTAGGCTTTTCACAAAATGATGGCAGGACCATCTCTTGCTTCCTGTGAAAAGAAGAAACTACCTTGGGTAGATACAGGGGATCAGGTCTAAGAATCACTCTGTCTTGGAGAATTAGCATAAAGGGCTCCTTTATGGACAAACTTTGTAAATCTCCCACTCTTCTGGCTGTGGTAATTGCCAACACAAAAGTTAACTTAATTGACACAATATTCAGGGTAACCTTATCCTCCAAAGGTTCAAAGGGTTCACTAGATAACGTCTCTAGTACTTGAGTTAAATTCCATGCTGGAACATTAGCTCTATTAATCGGGGTCGCTCTTCCCTGTGCTAACAAAAATCTTTTAATTAAAGGCTCCTTAGCCAGACCTTTATCTAAAAAACAGAAAGTGCCGCTACCTGTACTCTTAAGGGTGTTAACTGCCACCCCCTTATCTACCCCATCCTGTAAAAATTCCAGGATAATGGGGATCGAGGCAGAGGAATTTTTCTTCTGACTCTGCCAAGTACAGAATTTTTTCCAAATTTAGGAATAAATTTTCCTAGTCACTGGCTTTCTACTTAGGAGGGTGTCAATAATTTTATCTGAACAACCTTTCTCCTTTAGGATTTGGTGCTCACTACCCAGGCTGTTAATTGAAAAAATTGTGGTCTGGGGTGAATAAGAGGCCCTTGTAGTAACAGGTCCGGAACCTCTGGGAGTTTCCAAGGAGCTGTTACTGATAGGGATACCAGAGTCGCGAACCACGTCCTCGTTGGCCACCATGGGGCAATCAAGATGAGACGTAGTTGCGGCCATCCACTGAGTCTCTGTTCTCTGTAGAACTCTTGGAATCAGATTTTGAGGAGGAAATGCATACGCTAGCCTGAAGTGCCATGGCTGTGCTAGAGCATCCAAGCCCAACATACCATTTTGTTGTGTCAGGGAGACGAACTGGCTTACTTTTTTGTTCTGCCAAGTGGCAAACATATCCACCTCCGGCTGACCAAACTTTTGCACTAGAAGTTGAAATATTCTGGGATTCAGTTCCCACTCTGTCTGCTTGATGGACTGGCGACTGAGGAAGTCCGCTTCCCAGTTGTCCTTCACTTTTATGTGTACTGGTGATAGAGAAATCACTCTTTTGTGCCCAGCCCAGTGTCTCCTGAGCTAACCTTAACAGGGTGTTTTGATCTGGTCCCCCCTTGATGATTCAAGTAAGCTACTGTTGTAGCATTGTCTGAATGGATCTGGACTTCTTTCCCTGAAATGTCCTTTTCAAAAGCTCTTATGGCCTCTCCCACCGCTTTCAGCTCTCTGTAGTTGGATGAGGCCTGACTTATCTGTATATCCCAGGTGCCCTGGGCATGAGCTCCCTCTAGGTGAGCTCCCCACCCCTCGGAAATTGCGTCCGTGGTGATCCTTAAGGGTTGCTCTTGACCCCAGAGTCGACCTTCCCTCAGGTTTTGGGGAACTGTCCACCATTTTAGGGATGATATTATTTGCAGGGAGAGCGTAATTTTTTCGTCTAGGGCCCCCTTTCTCTTGTTCCAAGAGAGCAGGTGGAAAAATTGGAGGTCCGTGAGTGCAATTGGGCCCACTCTACAGCTGGGATACAAGCTGTCATCAGACCCAGAATCCTCATGATCTGTCTCCTGGAACACCGAGGGTGAGAACAGACATTTTCCACCGCCGAGACCACTTTTTCCACCTTTTTCTTCTGGGAGAAAAAGTTTCTTTACTCTGGAATCTATCTTGTACCCCAGATAGGCTTGAACCTGTGCTGGCTCCATTGAGGATTTCTCCACATTTATCAGCCGCCCTACCGTCTGTAGGACTGAAATCACTTTTTGGGTGTCTGCCGGGGCCTGCTTTGCTGATCTTGCAAAGATCAACATATCGTCCAGATAAGGGATCAAACTTAGGCCCTGAAGATGAAGATGGCCTACTACTTCTGCCAAGATCTTCGTAAAGACCCTTTGACTGGCCTTCAAGGCAAAAGGAAGAGCTCTGAACTGCCAGTGTGCAGTCCCTTCTTCCACCACTACCGCGAATCTGAGGAATGCTTGATGTTCCGGGAAAAATTGGGACATGCAGGTGGGCATCCCTTACATCCAGTGTGGTCATAAATATGTTCTGAAACAGATTTTTTCTGACTGCATAAAAGTTTCTCCATAGAGAACTTCTTGTATATTAGAAATTTGTTTAATTTTTTGAGGTTTATGACTAGACGGAATTTTCCTGAGGGTTTTGGCACCACAAATATGTGGGAGTAAAACCTTGGAATACCTGACTTAATGGTACAGGTGTAATTACCCTATGTTCTGCTAACTCTTGAATACCCTCTAGCAGTGCTTTTTTTTTTTTGTTTTTCTTTTGAGGGGTATGTCATTGTTATTTCTGTCAATAGTGCCCCACCCTTTGTCTGAACTAGAAGGGGATCTAATGTGACTGGTGCCTTCCCCGGATCCTCCTCCTCCCTAGCTTGTGACGAGGGAATGGGTTGGGATCCTGACAAGAGAGAAGAGGGTCCTGCTCTTGATCACACACTATCCTGAGAGGATAAACTATCCCTGGAGATTTCCTCTGCCTGTGTCGGGGTCTGAGGGATAGCTGCTGTAGTCCTGAATGACTGTATAGTAGCTAACCTCTCATCCTGCACTGATTTAAGGAAATCCTTCATTAAAACAGATGCTTCTTGTCCTGCCAATTTATTGATACATGTATGGCACAATGGCTTTGTGTAAGACCTCGACAACTTAACCCCACAGTTACCACACTTTCTAGATATGCTAGTGCTGGTGTTAGATGGGGGTCTGGCAGGGGACTCCTGTGTTGAGCGAACATCTGTGCATAGACACAAAAAAAGAGAAAACATTTGTGTATAACAGACATATTTTAGTCTAACACTGCGGCTGCTAAATCAGGAAAGAAAAGGCATGTCTGTCTCCTATAGACAGCAGTCGGCCCCGTCTCCGGTGTAGTCACTTACCCGGTTTTTCTGACTTCCCTGCAGCCACCTGTACCGTCGCTTTCTCCTCCTTTGGAAGTGCGGTCGCTCGAGTCTCTTTGGGGTGTTTCAGCCCCTTCATAGCCGGAGAGTCTGCCATGAGTGCTCGTGGGTCTGGCGTCTCCTCCATCTCGAGCTTCCTTCCAGGTACCGCTCGCTCCTCCTCTTCCGACCGGAACTCCGGACTTCAAATCGAGGCTTGAGGTGCGCTAGTTTGGCAGGAAATACGAATTTCTTACCGTCCAGCTATAGAGGAGCAATGGAGGAGATTCTTCCTGCAGAGACAAGACTTCAGGTATGGAGGGACCTTCTCATTAAGGTAACCTACTACCTGGCATGTTTTGGCGACCTGTAAGTTCCTGTTCCAGGACACAGATAGGGAGGAACCACCCAGAGGCCGTCCGTACCTGTCTTACAGGGGTACCTATCAGACACTCATTTGCCTTTTAGGTCAGAGAAAAAAAACAAACTTTCCGGTGTAGGTTGGAAACACAACTGAAGCTCAAGGCTGGGTGGGACCTTTTTAACAGCTGCAAATTAGTTGTGTTTCTTGTAGGGTGGAGCCACAATCTCTCATATGTAGGCCGTCCTGGAAGGGTGAAATGAGAAATTGCTGTTCACAGACGCTCTCCATCCAATCTGACAAAGCTTGAGCTATTTTGTAAAGAAGGGGCAAAAATATACTCTCTAGATGTGTAAAGCTGGTAGAGATCATACCCAAAAAGACTTGCAGCTGTAAGTGCAGAGAAAGGTGGTTCTACAAAGTGCTGACTTTGGGGTGAATACAAATACACACCACACTTTCACATATTTATTTTTAAAAAATGTTGAAAACCATTTAACCTTTTCCTTTCACTTCACAATTATGTGCCACTTTGTGTTGGTCTATCAAATAAAATCCCAATAAAATACATTTACGTTTTTGGTTGTAACATGACAAATGTGGAAAATGTCAAGGGGTATGAATACTTATTCAAGGCACTGTATATACCATAGTTTGTAGACGCTTTAACGTTCACACAAACCAATCAATATACACCTATTGGAATTTTTTATTTTTTTTAACCACTTGCCGACCAGTCACGTTGACTGTACTGCGGCAAAGTGGTTCGTTATCGTCTGGCGACGTAGACCTACGTCACCAGACATTCCCCTCTCTCGGAGGCTCGCTCCTGCTGTATTCAGTTACAGTGGGAGTCGGGCCAGGGGAGGAGCGGCGGTGATCACCGCCTCTCTTCCCAGATTTGTCGGGGAATCGAGTGTGGAGATCCGCCCGCTTGTGTAAACAAAGCGGGCGGATCTACTAAGTGACAGGCAGGGTCAGATTGCAGGTTTCAGCTTAGCTGAACCTGCGATCTGTCCCTGTGTCACTCAGTCGCCTCCCCCCACACACGTAGTAAGCACCAGGCATAGATTAACCCCTTGATCACCAATAAAAATTAACCCCTTCCCTGCCAGTGTCATTTTTACAGTAACCGTGCATATGTAAAGCACTGATTACTGTAGTAATGTCACTGATACCCCCAAAAGTGTCAAAAATGTCAGTCAAGGGTCCGATCTGTCTACCGCAATGTCGCAGTCGAAAAAAAAAAATTGCAGATCGCCGCCATTACTCGTTAAAAAAAAAAAAAAAAAAAAACACAAAAAATGACAGAAATCTTTCCCTTAGTTAGTAAACGCAATAACTTTTGCGCAAACCAATCAAAATACGCTTATTGTGATTTTTTTTTTTTACCAAAAATATGTAGCAGAAAACAAATTGGCCTAAAATGATAAAAAATTTAGATTTTTACTTTTTTTTGGGTGGGAATTTCATATAAAAAAATGTGAAAAATATTGTTATTTTTTCAAAATTTTCGCTCTTTTTTTGTTTATAGCGCAAAAAGTTAAAATTGCACAGGTGATCGAATACCACCAAAAGAAAGCTCTGTTTGTGGGAAAAAAAGGACGTAAATTTCATTTGGGTACAGCGTTGCATGACCGCGCAATTGTCAAGTCGCACAGTGCCGAATCGTAAAAAGTGGCCTGGACGTAAGACAGCAAAATCCTCCGGTGGTAAAGTGGTTAACCAAAGATGTAGTAGAATACATTTTTGCCTAAATTTTATGAAGAAATTAGATTTTTTTACATTTTTTTTTTATTGGCTATGTTTTATAGCGGAAAGTAAAAAAACGTTTTTTTTCTTCATTTTCTGTCTTTTTTTTTTTTTTTTAAATCAAAGAAAAGTTTTATTGAGAAAACTCACACCATAAAAACAGGTAAATGTACAATTAGTTTCCACATTTAGGTTTTTTCACAGAGTACAAATCTCAACTCTTCAGCAAAATACAAGTGCACAATCCGAACCACAATATTTATCCAAACATACCCGTCCCCTTCCCACTTGCCTCTATTCCCATATAAGGGCCCTTGAAACACTCTCTGATAAGTTATGTTAACAAACGTTCCATAATCAGGTCAGTGGGGGCCATACCCGGAGAATTCAACCAGACTCCCCATATTTTAGAAAACTTTAGAGGAGAACCCCTGTGTTGGTAGATAATCTTTTCCATGCGTAGAGTGACATCTAGCTGCCCCAGCCACATCCCATAGGTTGGGGGATTCGGTGCGGTCCAGAGTCGTAGGATAAGTAAATGACTTTGGCTCAGGTGGCAGCCTCCCGTATAAACCTATCTTCGACTACATGGTCTAGTATACCCAAAAGGCACTGTCTGGGATCCCTAGGGATTTCCACCCCTTACACCCTGTTAATAGCTGATGTCACATCTGACCAATATCGGTGCAGCTTCGGGCATCTCCACATTAAGTGAATTGGGTCCCCCTCTTCCCTCCGACATCTACTACAGAGATTACCGATGCGGAGACCCATGGCGTGAAGTTTCAGAGGCGTATGGTGAACTCTAAGGAGGATGTAGAACTGGGATACCTGGTGTGAAACATTAAGAGAGCAAGTGCGTATCGCCTCTAAGGCCTCCTCCCACTGCTCGCCCGGGATCTTCCCCACATCAGTGCACCATTGTTCGCATGCCTTGCTAGGGTATTTCTCCGGGTATGTATCCAGTAGCGAGGCGTAGCAGCTGGATATAAACCCTTTGGTTTCAGTAAATTGCTGCATAAAGGAGAAGACTGGAGGACATGTAAAGCTGGCCCAGGGTGGATTTTCTGTCTTTTTAGATAAATAAAAACCCAGTGGTAGTCAAATCCCACCAAAAGAAACCTCTGTTTGAAAAAAATTATATAAATTTAATTTGTGTACAGAGTTGCATGACTGAGCAATTTCCAGGTAAAGTAGCACAGTGCTAAATAGCAAAAAGTGGTCTGGTCGTGAAGGGGGTGTAACCTTCTGGAGTTCAAGTGGTTAAACAGACCCAAAAGGGAGCAAATAAGAAAAGTAAATTTTCGGGTTTATGTATTCCTTAAGAAAAAATATTTCCAAGTATAATAGTAATCTGGACTTCCTATTTTAATATATTTACCGCTTGTGGACATACAGATCCCATATTAACCCTAGAAAAAAAATGTAATACTTTCAGCTTATACAAACCGTTTAGTCCTAAAACAAATCTGTAGCTTTTCAGTGGCTAATATCTTTGTTACGGTTCGCCTGTTTTTCTTGGTATTACTAGTGAACTTTGTTTGCTCCTGGATATTCGCTCAAATTGGTAGCTGCCTGGTCATGATTACACCAGCAAAAAGTAAACATGATGAAGGACTGGAGCAAAAAAGTCAAAGAGCAAATCATAAGATTAAGCTCATATATTGTACTGGGGTGTCCTGGTTAATTATTAGAGATGTGGTTTTAGTTTGTTGCCTAGGTAAAAGCTTAGTCTGCATGTTTTAAAATGCAGTGCCAGGTTTTTTTTTTGTTTTTTTTTTTACACAAATAAACCGTGTTTTAGTTTTATTTTAGACATGTTTCCTAATTTGCATCCTCTTCAATTTTTTTTTTCCAGACCAGCATACAAATGTCTCCTACAAGGCTAAAGTGTGGCATTTTCTGCTATTTTCCATAAGCTGCCATAAGATGAGCTCCATTGCTGACAGGTAATTTAGTTAATTGAAGCTTTGTTATGTCTGGCAGTGTGTGATGTGGTGATGATTTTGTTAAAACAGACCAGTGTCCGCAAAAAAGTTGCATTTCTGGAACCACCAGTTTATATTTCTGTTCAACTACACAATTAACAATATGTGGCTTATCCGATGTGGTTTAGGTTTCTTACCTACTTATTATCAACTCAAATATTTATTTTTGTAACTTTATTTTAAAGTGGAACTACACTCCATCTGAGCATCACAAACCAAAAACACTAATTCATTTTTAATGACCAAAGCAAACTCACCCATCCATGTCACTATGTTCTATTTCTGGCCGTGACTATCTTTGGTAAGATCAATGTAGCATTTACTTCCTGGAATCCATCTGCTCTTACCTCAGGCAGGAGGGTGTGCTTAGCTAAGAAAACACCTCCTTCTCTCATGAAGACTCCTGTAATGTATGATATTGTTTGCCCAGGCCCGGACACCAGGAAGTAATTAAAGAAATGTAAAAAAATAAATATAATATACTTTATCTATTTACTAATGCTAGCAGCATAAAAATGAAAAGATAAGGGCGATAGAGTGAATTTCCACTTTCAATTTTTGCTGTCATAAGCGGTGTAGTTTTTCAGTATAGAAGCGCATTTCTCCTCTCACCTTCCAGGATGGCAACACATGATAGATGAGAGGCTCCACCCTACAGGAAACACAATCAGTTCACAGCTGTTAAAAGGCCCCACCCTTCCCCTTGTCCCTTTTAGTATTGATTGGGTTTAGTATTGATTGTGTTTCTCCTACAGCAAAACATTTTTTTTTTTTCTCTGACCAGAAGACCTAGAGAGTCGGATGGTACTCCTGTGAGGCAGGTTCAGGAATGCCGGTGAGGGCCGCACTCTATCTGCATGCCTTTTAGGCTTCTCACAGGTCGCTTCTTGTGGCACAGGCAAGTCGGACACAGCTTGGTGGTCCCTCCGCTTGTTGCCCCTTTCAGCAGCTCGGGTCTCCTCCTGTCCTCCCCTGCATACAAGTTTATTTTGTGTTCTTTCTGTTTATTTTGGCTATATGACTCTTTTGCTTACTAGAAATACACCACATTGAAAGTTGGGGGTTTCTTTCTATTATACCTTATTTTTCTGTGCATTAGAAATGCACTACATTGTTAGTAACATTTCTGTTGGTTACATGGCTGTACCCGGGCTGCTAAGTCAGAAATGTACAAAGGTTCCCTGTGTCATTTCTGTTATGACTACACTGGTACTAATCAAAGTGTTACATGGCTGTACCAGGTTACTATTCAGAAATGCGCGACATTAAGGATTGGTACGTGTATGGTGTGAAAAATCGGCGCTAATTCAAATCATAAATAAATGTGATACACTCTGTGACAATAACGATGTCCACCACTGTGGATAGTGCTCTATATGATAAAACCTGATGCAAAAATGTCGAAGTAAAATCAATCCTCAATGTAAAACTGTAAAAGCGAGCCTATACACAAAAGATCTTCAATGGATGACTCTGAAAAGACTGTGCATAAATAAAGTCCTCAAAAAAATATATATATATAATGCAATCACAAAATCAATGCAATAGATGAAAAAGGGTGATGATCAATGTAATCGTTGATGACCGATATGTGATGAAAAAATTCCTGAAAATATTTCATAAAACAATTCATAAAAAAGTTGTGTATAAAAATATATAAATATATAAGTGTCTGAGAAAATCCCACAGTGTCCAATATACAATCAAAGATGAATGAAATAAATCTTCAAAGGATCAACCAATCGTAAAATATAACATCAATAATCTGGATATCGATCCAATCTCCAACAAACAGGTGTGTAGTGGCCGCTTACCTCCCATACACACTATCTGCACATGTGTGTAATCCAAACAAGCCGATTGCTTTCCTTTGAACTGGGCTTCCGACCTCTCTCCTCTCTTGCAGGCATGTAATCACTGATGTTCACAGTACATCGATCTCCCAATCCAGTAACGATCTTCAGCTGCACAATATGCTCACTCCAAGCCGTTCCGCCTCCCATACACACTATCTGCACATGTGTGTAATCCAAACAAGCCGATTGCTTTCCTTTGAACTGGGCTTCCGACCTCTCTCCTCTCTTGCAGGCATGTAATCACTGATGTTCACAGTACATCGATCTCCCAATCCAGTAACGATCTTCAGCTGCACAATATGCTCACTCCAAGCCGTTCCGCCTCATAGGATATAAAATGAGACGCTCATGGTGCAGTAACTTCAAAACCAGTTTAATTACAATAAAATATACACTTACAATCAAATAGCAACAAACGAGCTAAAGCAATACACTGTAGAACCTCCGGCTACGGCCGTAAACACGGAGGTGACGTCACCCGGCTCTTCCCGACGCGCGTTGCGTCACTACCCACGTGACTTTTTCAAGGGATATGACATGATATCATATCCCTTGAAAAAGTCACGTGGGTAGTGACGCAACGCGCGTCGGGAAGAGCCGGGTGACGTCACCTCCGTGTTTACGGCCGTAGCCGGAGGTTCTACAGTGTATTGCTTTTGCTCGTTTGTTGCTATTTGATTGTAAGTGTATCTTTTATTGTAATTAAACTGGTTTTGAAGTTACTGCACCATGAGCGTCTCATTTTATATCCTATGAGGCGGAACGGCTTGGAGTGAGCATATTGTGCAGCTGAAGATCGTTACTGGATTGGGAGATCGATGTACTGTGAACATCAGTGATTACATGCCTGCAAGAGAGGAGAGAGGTCGGAAGCCCAGTTCAAAGGAAAGCAATCGGCTTGTTTGGATTACACACATGTGCAGATAGTGTGTATGGGAGGCGGAACGGCTTGGAGTGAGCATATTGTGCAGCTGAAGATCGTTACTGGATTGGGAGATCGATGTACTGTGAACATCAGTGATTACATGCCTGCAAGAGAGGAGAGAGGTCGGAAGCCCAGTTCAAAGGAAAGCAATCGGCTTGTTTGGATTACACACATGTGCAGATAGTGTGTATGGGAGGTAAGCGGCCACTACACACCTGTTTGTTGGAGATTGGATCGATATCCAGATTATTGATGTTATATTTTACGATTGGTTGATCCTTTGAAGATTTATTTCATTCATCTTTGATTGTATATTGGACACTGTGGGATTTTCTCAGACACTTATATATTTATATATTTTTATACACAACTTTTTTTATGAATTGTTTTATGAAATATTTTCAGGAATTTTTTCATCACATATCGGTCATCAACGATTACATTGATCATCACCCTTTTTCATCTATTGCATTGATTTTGTGATTGCATTATATATATATATATTTTTTTGAGGACTTTATTTATGCACAGTCTTTTCAGAGTCATCCACTGAAGATCTTTTGTGTATAGGCTCGCTTTTACAGTTTTACATTGAGGATTGATTTTACTTCGACATTTTTGCATCAGGTTTTATCATATAGAGCACTATCCACAGTGGTGGACATCGTTATTGTCACAGAGTGTATCACATTTATTTATGATTTGAATTAGCGCCGATTTTTCACACCATACACGTACCAATTCACGGTGGGGACACCGATTTAGATTGGCAGCTTTTTCTACATTTTTTTTTTTTTTCTTTATTTGATATTTTGGAATTGATTTACTCCTATCAAACCCCTCTGGGTAGCGCATTAATCCTCTTATTTATTTATTGACATTAAGGATTGCTAGTGACATTTCTGTTATGACTACATTGTTGCTAATCAAATTGCACAAACTTTTATATTTTGTTAGTAACATTTCTGTTACATGGCGATACCATGTTACTATTCAGGAATGCACAGCGTTAAGATGGCTAGTGACTTTTCTGTTATGTCTGCATTGTTACTAATCAAGATGCACAACTTTTAAAATTTTATTAGTAATGTTTATAAAATAAAAAACGCACTTAAGGTTAGAGACTTTTTTTGTTGATCTTATGACTGTACCCTGTTGCTAATGCACGACATGGAAGTCTAGTGTCTTTCTGACATATAACTATACCTGGTTGCTTATCAGAAATGCACAAACTTTGGAGTTTGTATCTTTTCTGTTAATTTTTTGTTATATGACAGTACCTTGTCAGGCATCAGCAATGCACAGCATGGGAGTTTGTGTCCCTTCTGTCTTTTAATTGGTTTTATTGCTGATCTTGCTACACTTCAGAAATACACAACATGGATGTTTTTTGTGTCTTTTCTGTCTTTACATTTGGCTACGCATCTGAATACTCAATAGTGAAGACGGTTTGTGTCTTCCTATTTATATTATATAGCCCTAGCTTATTGCGCTTTTAAAATACACAACTATGAAGTTTATGTTGTGTCTTTTCTGGGTTACCTATCTAGCTGCCCTTCAGAAATACACAACATTGTTGTCTATGCTGATGTCCTCTGTGTGCATCTCTGCTGTGCATCAGTATCGCACAATCTATGATCATCTATATTTGTGATATTAGTTATACATTTATCACTTTTATTGCAGACCTTATTTTCCCAGGGACATGGAAGGGCCAGGAGTTCTGGCTGCAGAAACTTCAGATGTCAGAATAAGCAGTCCCTTACATTCGGGCATACCAGAGGAATTCCCTCTGCTTAAAACCTAGTAAGGTTGTAGGACACTAGAAGAAGGTTATAAAATATCCTCCTCTCCCCTTTAACCACTTAACCCCCGGAGGATTTGGCCGCTCAAAGACCAGGGCCTATTTTGAGATTCGGCACTGCGTGACTTTAACGGACAATTGCGCGGTCGTGCGGCGCTGTACCCAAATTAAATTGACGTCCTTTTTTCCCACAAACAGAGCTTTCTTTTGGTGGTATTTAATCACCTGTGCGATTTTTACTTTTTGGGGTATAAACAAAAAAATGAGCGACAATTTTAAAAAAATAATAATATTTTTCACATTTTTTTATATAAAATTCCCCCCAAAAAAATGGAAAAATCTAAATTTGTTAACATTTTAGGCCAATTTGTTTTCTGCTACATATTTTTGGTTAAAAAAATCGCAATAAGCGTATTTTGATTTGCGCAAAAGTTATTGCGTTTACTAACTACGGGAAAGATATGTCAATTTTTTTTTTTTTAACTAGTAATGGCGGAGATCTGCGATTTTTTTTTTTTTTTTTTTGCGGTACTGCAACATTGCGGCGGACAGATCGGACCCTTGACTGACATTTTTGACCCTTTTGGGGGTACCAGTGACATTACTACAGTAATCAGTGCTATACATATGCACTGTTACTGTAAAAATGGCACTGGCAGGGAAGGGGTTAACTTTATTGGTGATCAGTGGGTTAAATGTATCCCTAGGGGCGTGATTCTAACTGTGGGGGGGGGGGGCGTTGCTTGTGATGTAACCACAGAGACCTACGATCCTACATAGCAGGATCGTATAGTCTCTGCAGTTACATCAGGGAGAATGACAGACGGCTGTGTTCACATCAGCCGTCTGCCTTTCTCCCTCTCCAGCAGGAGATCGCGAGTGACCGGGGGACATCGGAGCCGCCGGTCACTTGCGTGGGGATGTCAGGGAACGAGTGGGGCGGGAGCACGCCTCCGGCAGTGCGCGCTCGCCCCCTAGAGGCTCGTGGGCGAGCGACGTACCGGTACGTCCCTTTGCCTAGGAGGGGCTGACCGCCGCAGTATAGTTGTGCGGCGGTCGGCAAGTGGTTAAGAACTTTGTTCATAGAGGTATTGTTGCCTAAAGATGCAGGATCAGAACATATATGACCCGGTATCAGAATTTATATGACCCGTATACCCAACTCAATAGGTTTACAATTGTATATGTATCACTCCTATCACACTCTCAGCATAACTGGTTGCAGTAAGCCAATGTGAGTGTTCTGCTACTGCTATGGACTTACTCTGAAGTAAGGATCTCCTTAATGTATCCCTCATCAGTACCAAAAGGCACCCAATAGTATTGAAGTGGATTATGGTTCCAGACATCAGGTAGGACACCTGATCTCTACGATATGGTTAAAAACATTCATTTAACAAACTCCTTTCCGCTCAATTTTATTATATTTACGAACAGGTCTATAGGGAGTGGATTATGGTTCCAGGCATCGGGTAGGACACCTGATCGCTACTATATGGTTAAAAGCATTCTTTCCACTTAATATTTTAATTTTATTGAATTTGCGGGCAGGTGGAAAAGGAGTTGTCTGGTATATAGAGCATTTTTCACAACTGGCATGCCAACATTCATTTGTGAGGGAAATCATAGGTTTGGTGCACTTGGGTACAAACTTGTCCAGCTTCTGAGCCCAGGTAATAACCTTACCTTAATCTATTTCCCTTAAGCGGGCTTTCCTTTACCCATCACTATGGGTGATAAATAGTAGAGGGGGGCCTGAACAGAGTAGTTTTTAAGCCAGATCCGCTATGTTGATCAAAGTAGTGTCTTTGTTTCACAGAACAAGTCTTGGATTATTCCTGTCAATGGCCCTAAGAAGTGGTACAGACATGATGGACCATGATCGCTGGATGATTTAGACAGTCAGCCTTGCTAACCTACTGATGTCACAGGTTTTCTGATTTCATCTTTAAGTCCCACTCCAGATAGGTCCTGCATCTGAAGCAGAGAAGGCAGAGACTTCGGAGGGACAAACCTGCTGATCAGCCTCTTGATCCAAGATATCTGCATCACTCATAATGGAGTGGAGGTAAAATGCGCTGCAAGCCTGGCATTTGGCAGGAAGATCTTGCAGGCAGTTGTCCCACCCTAAGGTACGCCTGTGGGTACTTTATTATCCTCTCATGTGTTGCCGTCTTGGAAGGTGAGAGGAGAAAACTGTCTGTTACACTTACCGGTAACAGTGTTTCTACGAACCTTCCAGGACGGCAGGCCTACTTCCCGCCCAGTTAAAAGGGTGAGGAAAGAATGTAAATAATAGGTGGTACTTACCAAAGTGATTATACATCCCTTGTGAATCGGTTGAACGACATTTTTTACAACTGAGGGACAAGGGGAAGGGTGGGACCTTTTAACAGCTGTGAACTGATTGTGTCTCCTGTAGGGTGGAGCCTCTCATCTCTCATGTGTTGCCGTCCTTTAAGGTTCGTAGAAACACTGTTACCAGTAAGTCTAACTGACTTTTTTGCTGCATTCAGCAAATCGGAATCGTTTTATCAACCTCCATCTCAAGTGAAGGTGGAAAGCTGCTGGCTTATCGGTCAATGTAAAAGATAACGCTCACCTTTTTGACATCTCCAGCAAAGAGCACTGCGGAATGAATTTGTGAAAGGTTTTGGGGACCCTATACCAATACAAGAAGATCTTCAAGTGTTCATTGTGCAATATGAGGTCTCCAGAACAAGAATACTGTGTCCAGTTCTGTAGACCTCACTTACATAAAGATAAGTGAGGTGATAAGTAAGATAGTCTAGAGACTAAAATGGTGATCGGTCTGGGGTTAAAACACATCAAGACTGACTTAAAGCGGAGTTCCAGCCATTCACTCACCTGTCCAACGGTCCAGCGATGCGGCCTCCCGAAGCCTCGATCCTCTCCCTCGGTGCCGGCATCACTGCTGTGGGAACCCGGCTGTGACAGTTTGCGGCTTCACAGCCGGGTACCCACTGCGCATGCGGGGGTCGCGCTGCGCGTCTTGATTGGCCGGCAATCTTCTGGGACCTCTGACGTGTCCCAGAAGATTGCAGGGAGGGAGGGGGAGAGGAGAACTTCCGTTCAGGGCGCCGCGGCGCTCCGAGCGGAAGTGGGAGCGGGTACCTGTCAAAACTAGGTACCCGCTCCCCCCCAAAAAAAATTACATGCCAAATGTGGCATGTCAGGGGGTCAGGACTCCCTAAAGCGGAAGTTCCACTTTTGGGTGGAACTCCACTTTAAGGAACTTAATATGTATAGTCTGGAAGAATGAAGGGAAAGGAGAGACATGATTAAAACCTTTAAATACATCAAGGGGATGAGAGAGGTTCAGGAGAGCAGCATTTTCAGTATGAAACCAAAATTTAAGAACACGTGGACATGACCTCAAACTGGAGGAAAGTTCAAAACTAATTTTAGAAAGTATTATTTTACTGAAAGGGTAGTTTATGCTTGTAATAGGCTTCTAGCAGAGGTAATGAAACTGCCAGCAGTACATGGTTTCAAACATACTTGTGACAAATGTTTTGAAGGTGTGGATGTTTGTCATACACTGCCCAGCCAAAAAAAATGTTGCCACCTGGAAATAACTAAGCAGCTAACTAAACTAAGCATACCAATTCCTGGGAAAGATGAAGGACAAGTGCAAACTGGGAACTCTTATCAACTTAGGTCATAAACTCAGCTGTCAAGTCCATCTGAACTGTCCTATTGGATATATATATATAGCCCAAAGAATGAGGTCAGCTGACTACCTGAATATACTGAATGACCAGGTTATTCCATCAATGGATTTTTTCTTCCCTGTTGGCACGGGCATATTCCAAGATGACAATGCCAGGAATCATCGAGCTCAAATTGTGAAAAGAGTGGTGTTCAGTAAGCACAAGACATTATTTTCACACATGGATTGACCACCACAGAGTCCAGAACCTAACCCCATGAAAATCTTTGGGATGCGCTGGAGAAGGCTTTGCGCAGTGGTCCGACTTTCCCATCATCATTTGGTGAAAAATGAATGCAGCACTGGACATAAACAAATCTTGTGACATTACAGAAGCTTATCGAAAAACAATGCCACAGGGAATGTGTGCCATGATCAAAGCTAAAGGCAGTCCAACTAAATATTAGCGTGTGACATTTTTTTTTTTTTGGCTGGGCAGTTTATTTGCACAATTAATGTAATCTACATTGATCCCTTTGGCCCTGTTCACACCTGGGCGATTTTCAGCTTGTAAAACACTCATCTCTGAAGTCTCAAAATGCCCAGCAAGCAAAATCCTATTCATTTAAAAGGGCCCTGTTAACATTTGAGTGTTTTGTCGCCTGAAGCAAAATGCCTGAAGCTCAAAAAAGCACATGAACTTCTTTTTTGGCAGATTACCAGCGTTTTTGTTAGATGTCAATGCCTGCCTCCAAACACCTGCAAAAAACGCTTAAAAAAAGCCTGAAAAACACCCAAAAAAACCACCTGAAAGCAATACCCTCAGGTGTGAATGGAGCCTTAGTGTCACTTTAATTCTTTAATAAGTGCTTTAGTTGAATTTTGTGTCTAGTAGGATTATTGTATGTTGTCTGAAATGTATAATGATAAAGAGATGGTAGTATAGTCAAAGATACAGCGCTAATTTGTACATAAATACAGTATAATTAGGCACAAGAAGCCAGATAATAAAGTGCATACAATAATCAAAGTGAAAATACTGTGCAATATTATGAGCAAATAGTGCAAAGTGTAAACAGATCTCTCATAAAGTGCAAATAAATGTCCATATAATGTGAATCAATCCATTTATATTGCTTCCTTCGCAATGTGCAAAACTTGACTGAAAAAGTGCTTAAAGGTGCTCGTGTTTCCTCCACCACCTAAAAATGGCCTCTCACCTTAATGTTAGACCCATGTTTTACCACCAGGTCCAAATCAGCAGTTCCCCTGAGGGGAGTTAAGATCACTCCAACAGAAAATGCTCCTTAAAACCTCTTGAGAAGTTGGGTTGGTTTCCACCTGAATGGCTCACACCATCGCCAAGTGTGCTTAACCACTTAAGCCCCGGAGGATTTGGCTGCTAAAAGACCAGGGGGTATTTTGCGATTTTTTTACTGCGTGAATTTAACGGACCATTGCGTGGTCGTGTGACACTGTACCTAAACGAATTTGACGTCCTTTTTTTCCCACAAACAGAGCTTTCTTTTGGTGGTATTTGATCACCTGTGCGATTTTTTGATCATGCGCTATAAACAAAAAAAGAGCGTAAATTTTGCAAAAATAATATTTTTCAAATTTTTTTTATATGAAATTCCCCCCAAAAAAAATGTAAAAATCTAAATTTTTTAACATTTTCGGCCAATTTGTTTTATGCTACATATGTTTGGTAAAAAAAACGCAAAAACCGTATTTTGATTGGTTTGCGCAAAAGTTATCGCGTTTACTAACAAAGGGAAAGATTTTTGTCATTTTTGGTGTTTTTTTTTTTTTTAACGAGTAATGGCGGCGATCTGCGATTTTTTTTTTTTTTTTCTTTTTTGCGGTACTGCGACATTGCGGCGGACAGATCGGACCCTTGACTGACATTTTTCACACTTTTGGGGTTACCAGTGACATTACTGCAGTAATCAGTGCTATACATATGCACTGTTACTGCAAAAATGACACTGGCAGGGAAGGGGTTAACTGTATTGGAGAGGGAGGGGTTAAGTGTGTCCTAGGGGCGTGATTCTAACTGTAAAGGGACATGGCTATTGGTGTAAAAACAAAGATCAACGTTCCTACATAGTAGAACCGTCTGATCTTCATTTTTACACCAGGGAGAATGACAGGCGGCTTGTTTACATAAGCCACCTGACTTTCTCCCTTCACCGGAGCGATTGTGAGTGACCGGCGGATGATCGGGTCCGCCGGTCACACGCACTGACTTGTCAGTGAACGAGCCGGGGCAGGCGCGCGCCCGCCCGCAATTGGCTCACAAGTCAGTGACATGCGAGTGACGTACCCCTACGTCACTCTGCCTGGCCGGGGCTGACCGCCGCAATATATAGTCGTGCGGCAGTCGGCAACCAGTTAAAAAAGAAGGTAGATATCTAGTGCTCTCTGTTTATCATACAGTTTATTGAATAAAAACATGTTTAATGCACTCGCATAAAAAGCACATAAAGCTGTGCGGGCTTATCTCACGTAGGTATGTAAAAGATCAGAGCTGGCTGCCGAGTCCCGTATGCTAGGAAGTCTCCGCCCCCAAATATGCGTTGCGTCACACGTCCCTGACGATTGACTTCCTCAGTAGGGGTAGCCACTACTTTAAGCACTTTTTCAGTCAAGTTTTGCACATTGCGAAGGAAGCAATATGAATGGATTGATTCACTTTATATGAACATTTATTTGCACTTTATGAGAGATTTGTTTACACTTTACACTATTTGATCATAATATTGTACTATGTTTGCACTTTGTTTATTGTATGCACTTTAATATCTGGCTAATTTTGCACAGTTCTACTGTATTTATGTACAAAGTAGCGCTGTATCTTTGAATATACTTTGATTTTTGTGTCACGCAGTGATAAGCGTAGATGTTATAGCAGCTACTTAAAGCGGAGTTCCGGTCTCGGGGGTGAAATTTAGATAAAAATAGCCCTGGGACAGTCAGGGCTAGTACATTCCACAATGGATAGCCTCTGAACTGTCCCGGGTCGCACTTACCTTTTAGAAAAATACTTACCTTGAAAATTTCTTCTCCAGCGCAGCCATATCAGGTGTGGGCAGCTGAAGCCAGCGCGTCATGTTCTGCGTCCTCTTCCGTGTCCTCTTCTCCCAGAATGCGCCTGCACCGGCCCCGTTCGTCACTTCCGGTGCGGGCGCGTCATCCCTCCACAGCTTCTGGGCATGCCCAGAAGCTGTTTAGCAGGGAATGACGTGCCCGCACCGGAACTGACGAGCGGGGCCGGTGCAGGCGCATTGATTCCTGGGAGTGATGACGTTCAGCTCCCAGGAATCAATGCAAAGAGGAAGTGATGGCGCAGCCCACGGCCGCAGAGGGAGGGAGTAGAAGAAAGGGGAGTGTATTTTTTTAATATCAAGGTAAGTAAACAAAAAAAAAAAAAAAAAAATCGTAAATATCCATTTATTTTTCAGGTGACCCAGAGCAAGCGGATGGCCCAAAATCGATTTTGTCGATTTTGAGGCCAGAACTCCGCTTTAATTGCACTATATTTATTCATTTATTTCACAGATTTTTTTCACATAAGTTGCGCTGATTTTTTCCTATTTTTAAGATAATGAGATGGTGATCTTTACTTTCGATTAAGAACTGTGATGTAAACAAGACCTTGTATGGTATATTTTTGTAGAAGAATTAAGATCGTGAAAGAGAGATTATAGTGGGTTTGCACCTGTTGTGGTTTTCAATATTTTCTTAAAATATGAACTTTTAAACACTGCTTAAAAAAATTAAAGGAACACTTTTTATCAGAGTATAGCATCAAGTCAGTTAAGCTCCTGGGCTATTGATCTGGTCAGTTAAGTAGCAGAGAGGGTTGTTAATCAGTTTAAGCTGCTTTGGTGTTAATTTAACAGGTGCACTAGATGGGCAACAATGAGACCACCTCCAAAACAGTAATGGTTTTATAGTTGGAGGTCGTTGACATTTTTTTTTCTTTACTCCTCTTTTCTGACTGTTTTTCACTAGTTTTGCATTTGGCTAGGGTCAGTGTCACTACTGGTAACATGAGGCGATACCTGGAACCTATAGAGGTTGTACAGGCAATCCAACTCCTCCAGCAGTTTGCTGTGTCTCCCAGCATAGTCTTAAGAGCATGGAGGAGATTCCAGGAGATGGGTAGTTTCTCTAGGAGAGCTGGTCAGGGCCGTAGAAGGTCCTTGACCCATCAGCAGGACTGGTATCTGCTCCTTTTGTGCAAGGAGGAACAGGATGAGCAATGCCAGAACCCTACAAAATTACCTCCAGCAGGCCAGTTGTGTGAATGTCTCTAACCAAACAATCAGCAACAGACTTCATGAGTGTGGCCTGAGGGTCCAACATCCTTTAGTGGGCCCTGTGCTCACTGCCCGACACTGTGGAGCTTGATTGGCACCACAGTGCCAATCGAGCTCCACAGTGCCGGGCAGTGAGCACCAGAATTGGCAGGTCCTCCACTGGTACCCTTTGCTTTTCTCAGATGAGAGCAGGTTCACCCTGAACACGTGACAGATGTGAAAGGGTCTGGAGAAGCCGTGGAGAATGTTATGCTGCCTGTAATATCGTTCAACATGACCGGTTTCGTAGTGAGCCAGTGATAGTCTGGGGGAGGTATATCCATGGAGGGATGCACAGACCTCTACATGCTAGACAATGGCAACCTGACTGCCATTAGGTATCAGGATGAAATCCTTGGACCCACTGTCAGACCCTACACTGGTGCAGTGGGTCCTGGGTTTCTCCTGCTGCTTGACAAGGCCCTGCCTTATGTGGTGAGAGTATGCAACTAGTTCTTGGAGGATGAAGGATTTGATACCAATGAATGGCCCCAGCGGTCGCCTGACCTAAATCCCAATAGAACACCTCTGGGACATTATGTTTCGGTCTATCTGACGCTGCCAGGTTGCACCTCAGTCTGTTCGGGAGCTCAGTGATGCCCCGGTCCAGATCTGGGAGGTAATACCCCAGGGCACTATCCGTTCTCTCATTTGGAGCATGCCCCAAAGCAACTTGTAAACGGCCCGGCTTCCCCTTTCGGTACTGGAACTAATAGACCAGTTGACCCAAGCGCTGGTGTCCATGTGTGATACGTCCCTGACTCCGCTTTGTTGGTGGCCAGGACGTCCACAGTGGGGATTGCTATTAGGCGTATGGTATGGCTAAAATGCTGGTCGGCTGACCAGGCTTCTAAGAAGGCTGTGATTGGTCTTCCTTTTACAGGGGAGAGGCTGTTTGGATCCTCCCTGGATGAGTTGATCAAAGGTATCACAGGGGGTAAGAGCCCTAATCTGCCCCAATCCTCTAAGGGCAGGGAGCCGTGTACTAGGCGGGGGCCTTCCTTTACTGCACACAAACGTCTTTAATGCCTCCGGGTCGCAAGAAAAAGGTAAACCGTTTAGGTCTTCTGGGGGTTCCAAGAAGCAATGGTCGGGCAAATCTAAGTCTGGCCAATCTAGACCTGCAGACAAGTCCTCGGCTGCATGAAGGGGACGTCTTTGATTCTTTCAGGAACTCTGGACCTCCTTGATTCAGGACATATGGGTTCACAAACTGATCCGATTTGGATTCAAGATCGAATTCCGGTCTTGTCTGTCGGACAGGTTCTTCCTGTCCAATCTTTAATTATCCCCAGTCCGGTTAAGGGACTTGCGAGGGGCAATACATGACTTACTGTCGCAAGGAGTGATTGTGGCATTTCCTGCTCAGGAACGTTTTCAGGGGTTTTATTCAAACCTATTCGCTGTGCCCAGAAAGGAAGGCAAGGTGCGTCCCATCCTGGATCTCAAGGCCCTGAACCACTTTCTGCGGGTACAGAGGTTTTGGATGGAGTCCATCTGCACGGTAATAGCGTCTCTGCATCAGGGAGATTTCTTAGCCTCCATAGGTATCAAGGAAGCATATCTACACATCCCTATCTACGCTGGACACCAGCGGTTTCTTCGCTTTGCGGTAGCAGAGGAGCATTATCAATTTGTGGCGTTACAAATTGATCTCGCCTCAGCTCCCAGAGTGTTTACCAAGCTACTGCTGCACCAGCGAGGGATTGCGGTACTGAGGCACCTTGACAATCTCCTGTTTAGAACGGACTCTCATTCAGCCTTGTTGGGGGATCTGATGATCACGGACAGAACTCTGCAGGAGTTCGGTTGGAACATCAATTTCAAGAAATCCGAGCTGACTCTGGTTCTGAGACTGGATTATCTGGGCTTGACTCTGGATTCAGCCTTGGCAAGGGTTTTTCTTCCCCTGGAAAAGCTGCAGAAGTTGCAGGGGGCGATTCAGTTGTTATTGGACAACAATCTGTCCTCTCTACGAGTTTGCATGTGAGTCTTGGGTCTGATGGTATTGACCTTCGAGGTGGTTCCGTTTGCTCAGTTCCATACAAGGCCTTTGCAAAGAAAGGGCAAATTCTTGTCAAATGGAACAAAGATCCAAAATCTGTGATTCGGTTGAGCCACAACACGAAATCTGCTCTGTTGTGGTGGATTCAGTCTCCAGCACTGTGCCAGGGCAAGTCCTTCCTTCCATTGTTTTGGACGGTGGTAACCATGGACGCCAGCCTGTTGGGCGGGGTGCTGGGAAGCCCTGTGCCCAGGACACCTGGACAATGGAAGAGTCAAAACATTTGCGACAAAGCTTTGTCTGAATCATTGGGCGACTCGTCTGCAAGGTTGTCCAGATTCAGTCAGACAACGCCACAGCTGTGGCTTACATCAATCACCAGGGGGGCACCAAGAGTGTCTTGTCGTCCAAGGAGGTGGCCGAGATTCTGGCCTGGGTAGAAAGCTTTGTTCCAGCCCTCTTCTGTACACATTCCAGATGTGGAAAACTGGCAGGCGGATTGCCTGAGTCGTCAGGTGTTGGATCAAGGGGAGTGGTCCCTACACCCGGAGGTGTTCCGCCTCCTGTGTGTCCGGTGGGGGACTCCCTAGGTCAATCTGTTTGCCTCTCACCTCAACAAGAAGGTGCAGAGATTTGTAGCCAGGTCTCGAGATCCTCTGGCCGACCCCACAGACGCACTTTATGGCTCCTTGGGGTCGTTATCGGCTGATTTATGCATTTCCTCTTTTAAAACGCCTACCGGGACTTCTGTGCAGGTAAGAGGTGGAAAACAGTCCGGTCGCTCCAGACTGGCCTCGTTGGTTTTGGTACGCAGATCTGATAAGGCTGGTCGTGGATACCCCTTGGAGACTTCCTCTCAGGGAAGATCTGCTGTCTCAAGGTCTGATCTTCCATCCTGCTTTACAGTCGCTGGCTTTAACGGCATGGCTGTTGAAAGTCAGGTGTTAAGAGATTGGGGTCTTTCTGACTCTGTGATTCCTACACTCTTGAAGGCTAGGAAGTCCACTTCCAGGAAGATCTACCATCGTACGTGGAAATCGTACATTTTATGGTGTGAATCGCTGAAGGTGCACCCTTGCTTGTTTTCAATCGCTAGGGTTTTGGCCTTTTTGCAGAAACGGGTTGAACAGCTTTTGGCTTTGGGCACTATCAAAGGCCAAGTTTCGGCTTTTGCTATATATTTTCAACGCCCGTTAGCCATGCATATCCTAATCCAGACTTATATCCATGGAGTGCGCCATATGGCTCCTCCGAGGCGATCCCCATTACCTCCGTGGGTTATAAATCCGGTGTTATCTGTTCTTCAAAAGCCTCTTTTTGAAAAAAATTGGGAGATTTTGCTGCTTTCTTTGTCTCAGAAGGTTGCCTTCTTGGTGGCGATCACTTCTGCCGACAGGGTATCTGAGTTGGCGTTGTTGCCTTGCCGCTCACCTTATCTGGCGGTACACAGGGATAAGGTGGTACTTCGACCTAATCAGCCGTTCCTTCCTAAGATGGTTTCTGATTTTCATCTGAATGAAGACATTGTGTTGCCTTCACTTTGCCCTAAATCTCAGCATCCTAAGGAGTATGCCTTGCATTCTTTGGATGTGGTTTGGGCGATCAAGGTTTATTTAGAGACCACTGAGTACTTTAGAAAATCAGATCCCCTTTTTGTCCTCACTGATGGACCTCGTACGGCACATATCGGCCCCGCCCTTCCCGACATCACAGCTTCAATTTGACAGCTGCACTCATGGACTTACACTGTACAATGCACTTCTGAACCTTGCACTCTGTATGAAATGCACTCCTAAACCTTGCACTCTGTACAATGCATTCCTGAACCTGCACTCTGTACAACGCACTTCTGAACCTGCACTCTGTACAATGCACTTCTGAACCCTCCACTCTGTATAAAACGAACTCCTGAACCTTGCACCTGGTACGAAATGCACTCCTGAACCTTGCACCCTGTACGAAACGCACTCCTGAACCTTGCACCCTGTACAAAACGCACTCCTGAACCTTGCACCCGGTACGAAACGCACTCCAGAACCTTGCACCCGGTACGAAGCGCACTCCAGAACCTTGCACCCGGTACGAAGCGCACTCCAGAACCCTGCACCCGGTACGAAGCGCACTCCAGAACCTTGCACCCGGTACGAAGCGCACTCCAGAACCATGCACCCGGTACGAAGCGCACTCCAGAACCTTGCACCCGGTACGAAACGCACTCCTGAACCTTGCCCCCGGTACGAAACGCACTCCTGAACCTTGCCCCCTGGTACGAAACGCACTCCTGAACCTTGCACCCGGTACGAAGCGCACTCCAGAACCTTGCACCCGGTACGAAGCGCACTCCAGAACCTTGCACCCGGTACGAAGCGCACTCCAGAACCTTGCACCCGGTACGAAGCGCACTCCAGAACCTTGCACCCGGTACGAAGCGCACTCCAGAACCTTGCACCCGGTACGAAACGCACTCCTGAACCTTGCACCCGGTACGAAACGCACTCCTGAACCTTGCACCCGGTACGAAACGCACTCCTGAACCTTGCACCCGGTACGAAACGCACTCCTGAACCTTGCACCCGGTACGAAACGCACTCCTGAACCTTGCACCCGGTACGAAACGCACTCCTGAACCTTGCACCCGGTACGAAACGCACTCCTGAACCTTGCACCCGGTACGAAACGCACTCCTGAACCTTGCACCCGGTACGAAACGCACTCCTGAACCTTGCACCCGGTACGAAACGCACTCCTGAACCTTGCACCCGGTACGAAACGCACTCCTGAACCTTGCACCCGGTACGAAACGCACTCCTGAACCTTGCACCCGGTACGAAACGCACTCCTGAACCTTGCACCCGGTACGAAACGCACTCCTGAACCTTGCACCCGGTACGAAACGCACTCCTGAACCTTGCACCCGGTACGAAACGCACTCCTGAACCTTGCACCCGGTACGAAACGCACTCCTGAACCTTGCACCCGGTACGAAACGCACTCCTGAACCTTGCACCCGGTACGAAGCGCACTCCTGAACCTTGCACCCGGTACGAAGCGCACTCCTGAACCTTGCACCCGGTACGAAGCGCACTCCTGAACCTTGCACCCGGTACGAAGCGCACTCCTGAACCTTGCACCCGGTACGAAGCGCACTCCTGAACCTTGCACCCGGTACGAAGCGCACTCCTGAACCTTGCACCCGGTACGAAGCGCACTCCTGAACCTTGCACCCGGTACGAAGCGCACTCCTGAACCTTGCACCCGGTACGAAGCGCACTCCTGAACCTTGCACCCGGTACGAAGCGCACTCCTGAACCTTGCACCCGGTACGAAGCGCACTCCTGAACCTTGCACCCGGTACGAAACGCACTCCTGAACCTTGAACCCGGTACGAAACGCACTCCTGAACCTTGCACCCGGTACGAAACGCACTCCTGAACCTTGCACCCGGTACGAAACGCACTCCTGAACCTTGCACCCGGTACGAAACGCACTCCTGAACCTTGCACCCGGTACGAAACGCACTCCTGAACCTTGCACCCGGTACGAAACGCACTCCTGAACCTTGCACCCGGTACGAAACGCACTCCTGAACCTTGCACCCGGTACGAAACGCACTCCTGAACCTTGCACCCGGTACGAAGCGCACTCCTGAACCTTGCACCCGGTACGAAGCGCACTCCTGAACCTTGCACCCGGTACGAAGCGCACTCCTGAACCTTGCACCCGGTACGAAGCGCACTCCTGAACCTTGCACCCGGTACGAAGCGCACTCCTGAACCTTGCACCCGGTACGAAGCGCACTCCTGAACCTTGCACCCTGTATGAAACGCACTCCTGAACCTTGCACCCTGTATGAAACGCACTCCTGAACCTTGCACCCTGTATGAAACGCACTCCTGAACCTTGCACCCTGTATGAAACGCACTCCTGAACCTTGCACCCTGTATGAAACGCACTCCTGAACCTTGCACCCTGTAAGAAACGCACTCCTGAACCTTGCACCCTGTACGTAACGCACTCTTGAATCCTTCCACAATAAGCATACTGCACTCATGGGCAGGGCAAAGGGGAGGAGTCAGAGGTGGAGTCGGGAGGCGGCAAAATCAGTTTTCGCCTAGGGTGTCAAAAATCTTTGCACCAGCCCTGGCTGTGCCACCCTCATGGCTGCACCACCCTCATCTCTGCCCCAATTTGTCTCAGCAGACAGCAGCAGAGAGGAGAACAGAACTCCTCTGCCAGATCCCGTGCTTCTCCATGCAGCTGCAGAGAGGCTTTTCTTTCACAGGGTGGGAGACTCTTGACTTCTGATGGTGGGGGGCTACAGATAGAACCGGCCCTCTGAGGGCGACCATATTGCTGATGAGGCCCTTGATTAAATTGAGTTTGACACCCCTGTCGTAAGGGATTGGCTGCGTCTGCTGTGACCATTTCCTGATGGATTAGGCAGACGGAGGTACAGGCCTATTCACTGAGGGGTCAGGTTCCTCTTTTCCCAGTGAAGGCTCATTCTATGAGAGCGCTGAGTGCCTCTTGGGCTTTTCGCCATCAGGCGTCAGTGCTACAAGTTTGCAAGGCGACAACTTGGTCGTCTCTGCATACGTTCACAAGATTCTACAAGGCAGATGTGTTGACATCCGCGGATGCTTCTTTTGGCTGTAAGGTTTTGCAGGCTGCAGTTTAAAAGAGAACTCTGTTAGTTTCTCTTTGAGGGTTCATTTTTTTCTGGGTGACGTCAAGTTGTTCCTGGTTGAGCTCCATGTTGCCTGGTTGGTTAAGTTCAGCCATTGGGGACTTACATTTTTTTTTCTGAGTTGTATCCCACCCCTCATGATTTATACTGCTTTGGGACATCCCTAGGAGTCATGAAGATAAGGAGCTGCGTCTGTTGATGAACGATCGAGAAAACTGGATTTTTGTAAGAACTTACCGTAAAATCCTTTTCTCTGAAGTTCATCGACAGACGCAGCGCCCGCCCCTCTACTTCTGAGGAATGTTTTTTTTTTCGTCTACTAAACACTGCTTGCAGCTAAACTAAACTATTTAATAGCAGAGTCTGAGGGGTTATGCCTGCAGGGACAGCCCCCATAGGCGTGGTTACGTTTTTTTTTTCCTGCCTAGTGCCTATTCCTAGAAGGAGCATAACCCTCTGAGTCATGAAGATAAGGAGCTACGTCTGTCGAACTTCAGAGAAAAAGATTTTACGGTAAGTTCTTACAAAACTCCAGTTTTCGCCCCATTGAGTACTGATGTGTTTTCAAATTGTTCCTTTCATTTTTTTGAGCAGTGTATATGTATATTTCAAGTCCACAGATTTATCTCATGGCTCCTTTTCAGCTGTTCATATGTCTTTCCATCCTATTGAAAAAGGCCTATATACAAATTTTAGAAGCTCAAGCAGAAATTTGCAGACACTGTTGACTTATTCCATATCGGACTGTTCAGTCCAAAGTTTGAGTTTGACAAATGGAGACTCAATGCATGCAGCATCTGCTGTGCTGTCACTTTAGATAACCCATAGTACTTTGGGAATCTGCGTCCTATTTTATATATTTGTAAATATAATATTGTATGTGTGTATGTATATAAAATATATATGCACACTGTGTGTGGATGTACGCTGATCAGCCATAACATTATGGCCACTGACAGGTAAAGTGAATAACATTGATTGTCTTGTTACAAAGGCTACTGAAAGTGGGTGGGTTATATTAGGCAGCAAGTAAACATGTTGTCCCTGAAGTTGATGCATTGAAAGCAGAAAAAATGGGCATTGCAGTTTCTTGCATGTGGGGCTGTGTAAATGTAGACAAATCAGAGTGCCCATGCTGACTGGTATCCACAGCCAAAAGCACCTACAATGGGCAAGTAAGCATCAGAACTGAACCACCGAGCAATGGAAGAAGCTGGCCTGCTCTCATGACTCACATTTTCTTTTACATCATGTGGATGGATGGGTGTATTTGCATTGCTTTCCTGGAGAAGAGATAGCAGTATGAGAGGAAGGCAAGCCGGCAGAGGCGATGTGATGCTTTGGACAATGTTTTTTTTTTTTTGGAAAACCTAGGGTCTTGCCATTCATGTGGATGTTAGTTTGACACGTACCACCTACCTAAATATTGTTGCTGATCAAATTTATTTCCCTTTATGGAAATGGTATTCCCAGATCGCAATGGCCTCTTTCAGCAGGATAATGCGCCCTCCCACACTGCAAAAATGGTTCAAGTATGGTTTTAGGAAGACAGCGATGAGTTTGAAGTGTTGACTTGGCCTCCAGATTTTAATGTTATTGAGCATATGTGTGATATGCTGGAAAAACAAGTCCAATCCACCCTACAACCTGCAGAACTTAAAGAATCAGCTACTGACGGCTTGGTGCCAGATACCACAGCATACCTTCAGAGGACTAGTGGCGTCTATGCCTCAGCAGGTCAGGGCTGTTTTAGCGGCAAAAAAGGGGCCTACTCTATATTAGGTGAGTGGTCATATTGTTATGCCTGATCGTGCATTATACAAATGTGTGTGTATATAAAATTTCCTGTATAAAAGGCCACATATCAATTTTTACTTTCATGCAATGTCCCTGCCCATGGACAATTTGTCTGTTGCCCAATCCCGTGAAAATACAGCTATCAGACCATGGGCCTGTTAGGTCTGAGACACTGTTTTATAAATATACTTTTTTTGCACAAAAAAAAATCTTTCTAAATAAAGGGACACTTTTTCAGCCAAGCTTTGGTTGACAAATGACACTTTATTGACACTTGTGTCATCATGTTGTAGAGATGACGGGAGTATTTTTGATGGACTTGTTGAAGAAGATGACAAGGATAAAGCAAAAAGGTATATTACCCCATTTCTGTGCAATATAACATCTGCTGTTTACTGTACATGGTGGCTAGTGTCTCTTGGTGTGCTACTATTTAAAGCAACCCCTTTCTTTGCCAATGTTTATAGAAAATACTGTTGAACTCTGCTACAGTCGGTCCCTAGAGACCATTTTTTCCCCCATATTGGGTGCAGCCTCTCACACAGCAAAAAGTAGGCAGGGAAACCAAGCTGTCATTCACAACCTTCTGCATTTCTGTGATGGTCTCATGGTAGTAGTCTCTACAAGTATGGGTTAGTAACCAAAAGGAGCCATTTGAATAAGTGATGAGGATTAAGCTCCCAACTCTTGACTCAAACGTGAAAATTGTTTTATCTGTAAGGGTGCTTTTAAAGTGGTACTAAACCCAGGACCCTGTATTCACTATATCTGGTCTCCCACAGGACATGGAAATGCAATTAGTTTAGTAAATATAAACTGCTGAATTCCTGGTTAAAGCTTGTAGGAGGAGTTTTCATTCTGCACTGACTGTCCTATGAGGCTGCAGGACTCCTGACCCTCTATCTGGGTAATGCTGATTGGCTCTGTGCTGATCACATGCACCCTCCCAAGAAAAAAAAAATCTCTTTAACAATGCACACCAAACTGATCATGTGCAGCCTGCCCTCTGGCTCTGTATTATAGATAATATATTGGACAGTAGAAGGGGAGGATCAGAGGAGACAGTTCAGTGAAATAATTTGAATCACTGAATCGAATCACGACTGCTTCCCTCCAAGCTAAATTAGGATCATGAACTCCAGTCCTGTTATACTCAGTACACACAGATTTAGAGTCTGGCTGCATTACAGAATACAGAATTGTGTGCTCTCTAAGGCTGTGAGTCATTCACAGAATTGGAGTCTGGCTGCCTTACACAGTTCATGATACAAAACAGAATCATGGTTGCTGTTTGTGATTTATTCATAGACGTTTTGTTCCCTCATACAGCTCATAAAATCAGAGTCATTCACAGACTCAGTCACGCTGCTGTGCTGGCACACACACACAGCTCATGTTACAAAACAGAATCTCGAGTCTGCTTCATTCACAGACTCAGTGTCTTGCTGCTGCCTGCCTCACACACACAGGCAGCTCATCATACAAAAGAGAATTGTGTGTGCTCTTTGATTTATTTAGAGATTGGAGTCTTGATGGCTTACGCAGCTAGTCATGTTAAAACTTATTTCTCTATCGTCCATTGACAGACGCAGCTGTTATGCTTCTTATATTATACCATTGGGTTATGCTGCCCCCCTACAGGAGTAGTACTAGGCTGGAAGAAACAGTTTACCACGCCTATGGGGGTTTTCCCTATAGGCATACCCCACACACCCTGCTCCAGCATACCAGTTTGTTTCTGCCTAGTGATGAAGTAGTACCTATGTTTCCTGCTGGGAATTCGGTCTCCGTTTTTTTTATTCTTTTAAGAATATTTGTTTTATTTT
Source organism: Pelophylax lessonae (assembly GCF_965119305.1). Taxonomy (NCBI): domain Eukaryota; kingdom Metazoa; phylum Chordata; class Amphibia; order Anura; family Ranidae; genus Pelophylax; species Pelophylax lessonae. The sequence continues at coordinate 736,974,837 of NC_138768.1, forward strand.
CTTTACTCACTTCTGCTAGTTAGTGTTCAAGGGGATTCCTCCTGGTGAACTACAAGCAATTAACGGCTGAGGTTTCGCACTGGATTATCTAGATCCTTAAGGTCTCCCAGCCTGGCCTACGATCTTGAGCAGGTTATAGTCTCGCACTAGGCCTCGCCACGACAGAGCCCAGTTTTGGATGGGGACGAGCCTGCGAGTGGATGTCTCGCTGTGACGCGACGACCTGGATCACCCTCAGTTGCATGGTCCATGGTATGGTGAGTAAATACAGCCCCCCTATATCCCTTAGTGGTCTTGGGGGGGGAGGGGCACACTCCTGGGGATGATAGGACCTAGTACTTCCTAAAAGATTCCCCCTGGCCTGTCAGGATACCTGGCCCTGTGTCCTGCCCCCCCTCCCCCGCCCGCAGCCCTTATTGCGGCTTTCACCTGGGGGCGCTATAGCTGTGGCAACTGGTGTCCTTGGGGGGGGGGGGGGGGGAAATTGGTACCTGTTCCTGCTGGGTCTTGTAGATCCTCTGTGGCCTCCATTTTGGGATCTGTGAATGCATAGAACGACGCGGGAGCCGTCATGTTTAGTGTGGGCATAGGAGAGCTTCTCTCCATTGACTTGCATGGTGCAGCCATTTTCCCTGTGCTTCCCATTGACTTGAATTGCCAGCCATTTTTGTGTAGCCAATGGAGCTACACAGGCAGCGTGACCTTTCACATTCTGTCTAGGCTGGTGTCATATCATGTGACTTTCGCTTTCACTTTCCAGCTGCACAGATTGGCTCTGGAGGTTTCTCATAGAGGTGGTAAAGTACTGGGGTTTCTGTGGGCATGCATGTGTTTAAAGGGGACTCCACATACCGTGGAGACCGAGTTCTTAAGGAGACAGTATACCACCTGTTTTCTTTTGAACAAATTATGGAGTCCTAGGAAGTGGTTACTCCCTCAGACCTCCTTAGTGCGACTACTGGACCTTCGGATCGCGATTTCAACAGCACTGGAAAGCTTGGCGACCAAGGTCGATTTTTTGATGTAAAAGATTAATAGCCAAAAACGGCCGCTGTCTTCACCGTCGGTGGGGTCCTCTGATTCAGAGGCTGATATAGTCGCTACGGACACCCCCTCCTTGAGGGATCGCTGTCCTCGCAATCGGATGGTGAAGAGGACTTGTCCTCTTAAGCTGCAGCGCGGGAACGCGCTTTGGTGGAAGGCCTGATTGTTTCAGTAAGGGAAACTTTAACGATGGCAGATGAGCCCACCTCGGCAGGACACGGATGTCCTTTGGCTCCCGTAAAACCCCAAAATTGGGCAAGGTTTTCCCTTGTCCCGAAAATTTTCATGTTATTGTTAATGAACAATAGCAGCGCATCAAGCACGTGCTAGTAGTGCCTAAGCGCTTTAAACGCAGTTATCCCTTTGCTGAGACAGTTTCAGACCATTGGGCGATACAGCCTAAGGTGGATCAACCTGTATACAGGTGGAACAAATCTACTATAGTGCCTGTGGACGATTCCCCCGGTGTTTAAGGACCTGGTGGACAGGCGGGTGGAAACCCTTTTCCGCCATCATAATGTGTTGGCGGGTTCAATCCTGAAACCGATTTGTCTGTTCTGGTATCGCAGATGGTTACGGAATGGGTTTAGGTTTTGAAGGGGAACCTAGATACTGACTTTGTTTCCCCTAAGCTGATGGAACTTATGGACCAGATGGCCCAGGCCCTGGTGTTCCTGTGTGATGCGTCCTTGGATGCGGCTCCCCTGGTGCCCAGAGTGTCGGCTTTGGGAATTGCCATAAGACGCATAGTGTGGCTGAAAAGCTGGTCGGCAGACCAGGCTTCCAAGAAGGCCTTAACAGATCTCCCTTTCCTGGAAGAGCGATTATTTGGTAACTCACTGGATGAGTTGATCAAAGATCTAACTGGTGGGAAGAGTACTCTTCTTCCTCAATCCTCCAAAGGTAAGGCACCCCGAAGTAAGCGGGGGCCTTTTTTCACCGCCCATAGACGGTTTTTTATTTCGTGCCTCGGGCGCACGAAAAAGGTATGCCGTTCAGGGCTTCTGGAAGGGCTAAAAAGCCATGGTCATGCAAGACCAAGACCACCCAGTCTGGTTCTGACAAGTCCTCTTCAGCATGAAGGGGCGCCCTTACCCGTTTCTGGAGTGGGGGGAACGTCTGCGCTTCTTTCAGGAACCCTGGACTTCCTTCATTCAAGACAAATGGGTTCATGATCTGATTCGTTCCGGGTACAAGATCGAGTTTCGGTCCCGGCCGGCGGACAGGTTCTTTCAGTCAAGTCTTGGCCCGTCTCCAGATCGTTTGAAGGATCTCCGAGAGAGGCAGTGCAGGATCTCCTTGCTCAAGGAGTGATTGTGCCGGTTCCTCCGCAGGAACTCTTTCAAGGTTTCTATTCAAACCTGTTCACGGTGCCTAGAAAAGAGGGCAAGGTGCGTCCAATCCTGGACCTCAAGGCTCTGAACCACTTTGTGCAGGTGCAGAAGTTTCGAATGGAATCCATTTGGTCGTTGGTAGTTTCATTAAATCAGGGATTTTCTGGCCTCCATCGATATCAAAGATTCATATCTACACATCCCCATCTACGGGGGACACCAGCGATTTCTCCGCTTTGCAGTGGCAGAGGAGCATTTTCAATTTGTGGTGTTACCCTTTGGTCTCGCCTCCGCTCCCAGAGTCTTTAACAAGGTACGGGCCCCGGTATTGGCCCTGTTGTGCCAAAAAGGGATTGCGATCCTGAGATATCTGGATGATCTCCTATTGAGAGCGGACTCTCACTCGGCTGTTGGGCAACCTGTCAATTACAGTTCAGATCCTAAAGGAATTCAGGTGGACTATCAATTAAAAAAAAAATTGGCTGACACTTTCAGTGAGGTTGGATTATCAAGGGCCGACTCTAGACTCCGCCTTGACGAGGGTCTTTCTTCCCCTGGAAAAACTTCAGAAGTTGCAGGGAGCGATCCAGTTGCTGTTGGAAACCAATCTGTCCTCACTACATACTTGCATGAGAGCCCTGGGTCTGATGGCATCAACCTTTGAGGCGGGTCCATTTGCTCAGTCTCACTCGAGACCTCTGCAAAAAGAGATTCTTGCCAAATGGAACAGGGATCCACAGTCTTAAAATTATTCGCTTGAGCCAACTCAGGAGGTCTGCTCTATGCTGGTGGATCCAGTTGCCAGAATTGTCAGGGCAAGTCCTTCCTACCACTTTTTTGGATGGTGGTCACCACGGACGCCAGCCTGTCAGGCTGGGGTGGAGTGTTTGTGAAGCTCTGTGCCCAGGGGACCTGGCCAACGGAAGAGTCTTCCTTGCTGATCCATATTCTGGAGCTCAGACCAATCAAGCTTTGCCTGATCCACTGGATGAATCTGCTACGCAGTTCTCCGGTTCGGTTCCAATTGGACAATGCCACGACTGTGGCTTACATCAATTATCAAGGGCGCACCAAGAGTGTCCTGGCGGCCAAGGAGGTGGCCCGAGATTCTGGTATGGGCATAAGACCATGTTCGGCTCTTTCCGCAGTCCACATTCCGGGTGTGAAGAATTGGCAAGCGGATTACCTGAGTCGTCAGGTGCTGGATCAAGGGGAATGGTCCCTTCATCTGGAAATGTTTCATCTCCTATGTGTCTGGTGGGGAACTCCGGAGGTAGACCTGTTTGCGTCTCGCCATAACAAAAAAGTCCAGAGGTTTGTGGCCAGGTCTCGGGATCATCTGGCCGACACAACAGACGCCTTGGTGCCTCCTTGGAGCCAGTATTGACTTCCTCTGGAGGATCTGCTGTCCCCGGGACCGATCTTCCATCCTGCTTTACGGTCGCTGGCTTTAACGGGATGGCTGTTGAAGGGCAGGTGTTGAGGCATTGGGGTCTCTCTGAATCTGTGATTCCTTCCCTGTGATTTCTACCCTGTTGAAGGCTAGGAAGGCGACTTCTAGGAAGATTTTTCAGCGTGCCTGGAAATCGTACATTTTATGTTGTGAATCGCTTAAGTTGCACCCTCGCTTGTTTGTTTTCTATAGCTAGGGTTTTGGCCTTTTTTTACAAAGAGGGGTTGAGCAGCAGTTGGCCTTGGGCACTATCGAGGGCCAAGTGTCGGCCTTGGCTATTTATTTCCATGTCTGTTGGCTGCTAATGCATTGATTCACACTTTTATTCAGGGCCTGCGTCATCTGGCTCCCCGAGGAGATCCCCGTTGCCTCCGTAGGTTCTCAATCTGGTTTTGTCTGTTCTTCAAAGCCTCCTTTTGAGAACATTAGGGATATTTCTCTGCTTTATTTATCCCAGAAGGTTGCCCTTCTGGTGGCAATTACTTATGCCCACAGAGGGGGCGTGGCCTGGACGGCAGTGGTGTAGGACGCACATGAGCTGAGCTCTGGTCCTGTCTCATCCTGTGCTTTTATCCTGTGTGCCCGATATTACTCGCTGCTAACCTGTCGTTCCTGGGAACACGTCACCACCGCGGAAGGCCGCTTCAGCTGCCCAGCAGCTTGATGAATTCCGCCGCCAGGTGCGAGAGATGGAGGCCGAAGATTGCGCCGCTCCCTCGGAGGCTCCCGCGGCTGATACCAACAGGGTCCTAGAGGCGATCTCCACCTGCCAGGCTACACTAACCATGAAGATTGAAGAGGTAAAAGTGGACATATCACTTGTAAGGCAGGACATGGTGAAGCTCAGGGACAGGGTGGCGGAGACAGAGGTCCAGATTAACAGGGCAGAAGACATTATAGACCCTTTTCAGCACACAGCAGAAGCCATGCAGCGCCAAATACAACTTATGCCCGCAGAGAGTCTGAGTTGGCGGCGCTGTCTTGTCGTCGCCTTATTTGGTGGTCCACAGAGATGAAGTGGTACTCCGACCTAATCCGTCTTTTCTCCCTAAGGTGGTGTCTTGATTTCCATCTAAAAGAAGACATTGTGTTGCCTTCACTCTGTCCTAAGCATCCCAAGGAAATTGCTTTGCTTTGCACTCTATGGATGTGGTCGGGCGATCAGGGTTTACCTGACGATCACTGAGTCTTTTAGGAAATCAGATGCTCTTTTTTTTGTCCTTACTGAGGGATCTCGTAAAGGTTTGGCTGCGTCTGCTGCGTCTATATCCAGATGGATTAGGTAGACGGTTGTTCAGGCTTATTTTTTGCAGGGTCAGGTTCCTCTTTTCCCTGTAAAGGAGCATTCTACTAGGGCGCTGAGTGCCTCTCTGGCTTTTCGCCATCATGCCTCCGTAGTGCAAGTATGTAAGGCGGTGACTTGGTCGTCTGTGCACACATTTACAAAATTCTACAAGGTAGATTTGTTGGCATCTTCGGATGTCTCCTTTGGCCGCAAGGTTTTGCAGGCTGCTGTTTAAAAAAGACTCGTTTGTTTCTCTTTAAGGGTTTTTTTTTTTTTCATGGGTGAGCTCCTGTTGTTACTGGTTGAGCTTCATGTTACCCAGTTGGCTAAGTTTAGCCTTTGGAGTTTACGTTAACTATTTGGTTTGCGTTCTTCCCACCCCTAATGCCTACACTGCTTCATAGGCGTGTGCACCCCAAAGCTCAAACACACATGCGTGTGTGTGTATATATATATATATATATATATATATATATATATATATATATATATATATATATATATATATATATATAGCAGTGATGGCGAACCTTGGCATGAGACGGTCAGAGACTGCAGACATGATACAGTAGATGGTCAGAGACTGCAAACGTGATACAGGAGATGGTCAGAAACTGAGGACATGATACAAGAGATGGTCAGAGACTGCAGACATAATACAGTAGATGATCAGAGACTGAGGACGTGATACAGGAGATGGTCAGAGACTGCAGAGATGATACAGGAGATGGTCAGAGACTGAGGACATGATAGAAGATAGAAGAGCACTAGGGGGGCCGGACAGCACAGGGGAAGCAGAGAGCACTGGAGGAGGTGAAGGGCACGGTGGGGGGGGGGGGGACAGGAGAGAATTAAGAGGGGGTTTGAAAAGCATTGTAGGGGGGTTGGAAGGCGCAGGGGGTGGAGAGGACTGGGGGGGCGAGCAGGGAAAACCAGGGGGGTGGAGAGCACTGGGGGGGACAGGGAGAATAGGGGGAGGGAGATGAAAAGCACTGTGGGGAGCTGAAGAGCCATGGGGGGGGCTAAAGAACAGGGGGGTCTAGTGCGCTGGGGGGTTAAGATCACTGAGGGGGGGGGATTAGGAGCACTGGAGGGGGGGGGGTTAAGAGCAGTGGAGCAAAGGAAGTTGTATAGGAGGGGGATGGGGCAGCTGCATATAGAGGAATTGATCTTTCCCTATTCTTCCTGCAGGAGGGAGAGGAGGACAATCAGTTATTCAGCAGCTGCAGGAAGAATAGGGAAGGATGAATTCCTCTATATGCAGGTTCCCCATCCCCCTCCTATCCAGCACAGAGCACACACCCTTGAGCAACGGGCACTCACCTTCTTCCCGCCGAGGCCCCGCCCCTTCTTCCCACTGAGGCTCCGCCCCCTTTCTTCCCGCCGATGCTCCGCCCCCTTTCTTCCTGCCGCGGCTCCGCCCCCCGCTTGCAGCACAGATTGAAGGAGCTGCCACTGCAGCTGCCTTCACACTGCCATACAGGATCTCTCAGAGGACGCTGGCTGATACCCCCAGTGCGCCCCCCCATTGGTACCCCACTGTGTGTGTGACACTGTACTGTAGCTGCTTGCGGTGATGTCGGGGGTGGGCGGGATCAAGTAGCTGTCAAACACCAGCCAATGATTGGGCTGCTTAAGAAAGGGGCTGGTGTTTGATAGCTGTTCGGTCCCGCCCATCCCCGACATCACCCCTGAGTTCTGACAGCTGGTCTTTCCCCTGCAAGCAGTAACATTACCTGACAGTGTCACACACACTGAACGGCTCTGGTAAGCCTCACTATCTGCTGGAGCCAACAGCACAGCCGCCTCTCCACCGAGTATCTCACTACCCTCAGTGCCAAAGATGGAGATCTCGGGAGGAAGCCGGCCCTACACTAACAGACACAGGGTGATTAGGGTGTGCCCAGGCACACCTGGCACACCCCGTGCGCACGCCTATGCACTGCTTTGGGACGTCCCAATGATATAAGAAGCTTAAGGAGGAGGAGGATTTACCTGTTTCTCCCAGGGCCCCCTTCTAGTCCATCCCGTCCAGGAGGCTGGGTGGTCCCCTCGAGGGCCACCATTTTCTTGTAGCCTACATGTGCTGAGATCGGCAGCCATCTTGGTACACCCGGAATGGCCATTTTGCGTTGGATATTATTGTAAATCAATGGCGGCCATGTTCTTGGGAGTCCCTAGAGGTGTTTATAGTGGTGGTGGAGCCCCTCCCCATACCCTAGTGCTGACACTCAGGTTTTTTTCCAGTGAGGATCGAGATTGTTGCTGACACGTGCAGATGTTCTGGGTCTTCCTGGTGCATCTTTGGTGGGGTGGTGAGTCTGGGGAGTCTCTCTCTCTCTTGGGGTTCTCTGTTCATTCTGCCTGACCTCTTGGCGCTTTAATGTGGTGGGAAGTTTTTTAAAAGAAAAAAACCCTGCGGAAAATTTTTCCCCATCTGACCCCCTCCGGATCACAGCTATCCATAGATGCACTGTCGGTGCTCCTGGAATCCTTTGTGTCCCAGGTGGAGGTGGCCTATAAAGGATCGAGTGCAAAAAAAAACACCCCCCTCCTACCCCTGCATCATCTGATATGTCAGATTCTTAATCTGATTCAGCCATCCCAGATGTGGGTCTCCCTGCCGGGTCTACTGCCTTGGGCCCTTTCTCCTCTGATAGTGAGAATGACACCTCTCCTTCCACCACCGCGCAAGAAAAGGCGCTGGTGGACGCACTGGTTGTATCTGTGCGTGAGACCCTGAAAATGGAGGACGCAGCTGTGACTGCGGCGCAGCTTACTTTTGGCACTCGCATAGCATCCAGAGCGGTTAAGGTTTTCCCCCTTCCCATGTATTTTGATAACATGGTCAAAAAAAGAGTGGGACCACCCAAAGCGTCCCCCTGGGTGCCTAAGCAGATTGCTAGGCACTACCCCTTTGAAGAGTCCGTTGTTAAGAAGTGGACTGTGCCACCTACAGTGGACCCTCCGGTCTCAGACTGAATAAAGTTACCATGATCCCAGTGGAGGATTTCCCGTCCTTTAAGGATCCAGCAGATAGAACGGCGGAGTCTGTGGCCCGCAATATGTACTCCCTGACCGGTGTTTACTATTGCCCTTGTGTCACAAACTTTGACTGAATGGCAGTGGTCCTCCGGCGTATACTTTGGCTAAAATGCTGGTCTGCGGATCAGACTTCTAAGAAGGCTTTGACTGATTTACCCTTTCAGGGTAATCGCCTGTTTGGGGCTACCCATGATGACATTATGAAAGGTCTTACAGGGAGTAAGAGTACCTTTCTCCCACAGGCTAACAAGTGTAAGGACCTTTGTCGCAGAGAGGGTCCTTCCTTTTCAGCACATAAAGTTTTCTCTGTCGCTCATTGACAGACGTAGTCCTCGTTGATTACTAACAACTCGGGTTATACTGCCCTCTACAGGAGTAGGACCAGACAGGAAAGAAAACATTCTGGCCACACCTTAGGGGCAGTCCCAGAGGGTATATCCTCTCTCTCTCTGCTACAGCAAATCAGTTTTTTTCTGTCTAGTTAGGAGTAAGGACCTAGATGCCTTGCTAGGATCTTCGGTCCTGGCAGGATTTTTTTCTTAGAAAGATTTTTTAGACAGCTTTTTTCTCCAGTGTTCCTGTGAGATCTTCAAGCAAGAAAGCTGGAACTGGGCGACGGGCTGGATGTTGAGATCCAGTGGTCACCCCAGTTCAGCCTACTAGCGCGTGCAGGCCATAGCTCCGTGCTGGGTCGGCCGCGACATAGTCCCACTGGACGGGGACTGACCCTGCGAGTTAAACGCCAATGATCATGAGTCACGGCGTCCGTATTGGTCGACAGCCCTCCCACCCCGGTGGAGAGGGGTACTGTCAGGAGTTGGCGCCCGCCTGGTTCCGGTATGGTGAGTAGTATGTTCCCCCTTTTCCCCCTGACGGGTTTGTGGTGAACGCGGGCCCCTCTCTGAAATGGTAAGGATGGGTCTCCCCTCTATCCTATAACATGTCACAGATCCCTCTGAGTGTGATTTTTGTGAACAAGAAACCAGGAGGCTTGGTTTGGGAGCTGACAATCTAATGTCATTTCAAAATTGTAAAGATGACTGAAGTCAGTGGCAGTACTAGAATATTACTGTGGTAGCAAAAGGTATCCTACCTGTCAGAGGTGTTCACAGGGCGATGTCTATGCATGTATAACTGCAGTCCAGATCGCATTCCTCCAGCAAGGGCAGGCTGCCTTCCGACGGCCCACGGACCGCATGCGGCCCGTCAGGGTCCGGTACCGCCAGCCAGGCTGATCACCATTAGGGTGAAGGTATGTGGGGCCGAGATACTCCCGCAGGCCGCCAGACACGCCGTTATCCTGTACAGGCCGCCGCCATTGTCTGGCAGATCGCACGAGGCCGCCATATTGGCGTAGCCTCGTGTCTCCAGCATGGGGGCGGCCATGTTTGAGGTGACCAAAACACCTCGTGGAGCTAGGGGAGGCGCCGGAAGGCGTGCAAAGGGGCGGAGCCGCCTCCTTTTTACCCGGGAAGCCAGCCAAAGAATTCCTGTCTTTTTATAGACAGTGCTGAAACAAGTTGCATTTGAAACTCTGAGCATCAAGTGGTGAGCCTTGGGGGTCTATCTCTCTCTCTCGCTCTGTAGGGGTCCCTAAGCAGGTAACACTGAGGGGCATTGTGGCGCGGGGGGTCTGAAAAAAAAAAAAGGTTTTTTTTTTGGCAATTGATTTTTTTCCGGGTAGTGTCTGGAATTATCATGGACCCTGCCACACAGGTACCCCCACCTGTTTCCCTCGAGGTGGCCGCGGGACCCGCCAGTGCACAGAGTATGGATGCATTTACAGCAGTTTTGGAGTCTTTGGTGGCTCGGGTGGAGACGGCCTGTCAGGAACGGGGGTCCCTATATCATCTGAAACTTCAGATTCTGAGATGGTCATTGCAGCTGCAGGTCCCTCTGCAGGGGCTGTTGTCTCAGGTAAAGTTCCCTCAGACAGTGAGGAGGACGTTCTTGCTTCCGCCATAGCACAAGAAGAAGCATTGGTGGACGCACTAGTTGTGGCGGTTCGGGAAACCTTAAGACTTGAGGTTTTACCGGCAGAGGCAACTGAAATGGAAATTCCCTTTGGTACCAGCAAACCTACCAAGACGGTGAAGGTTTTTCCTTTACCCAAATGTTTTGGTAATAAGATTAAAGAGGAATGGGATCATTCAAAGCGTACCTTTACTATTTCCAAGCGCATTGCTAGACGCTATCCGTTTGAGGAATCCCTCATTAAGAAATGGACGGTACCACCTATTTCCAGACTGAATAAAGCCACGGTTATTCCGGTGGAGGACGCTTCGTCCTTTAAGGATTCAGTGGATCGGAAGATAGAAGCGGAGTCCCGCACTATCTTTTCCCTGATAGGGTCAGCCTTTAGACCAGTAATTGTCATTGGGCTAGTTTCTCAGACATTAACGGAATGGGCGAGATTGGTGCGCCAGGACCTGAAGGGGAAAGGTATCCCCCAGGCAACATCTGATTTGATGGAACAGATTATACAAGGACTACAGTTTGTCTGTGACGCAGCCTTGGATGCCACCCCCCTATTAGGGCATGCATCTATGTCAGCGGTAATCCTCAGACGTGTGCTGTGGTTAAAATGCTGGTCAGCGGACCTAGGTTCCAAAAAGACCTTGGCGAATCTCCCCTTTCAGGGGAATCGCCTATTTGGGGCCACCCTAGATGAGATCATTAAGAATGTCACTGGGGGCAAAAGCACTTTGTTGCCACAGGCTGCTAAAGCTAAAGGACCTCGTAACAAGCGTGGACCTTTCTTTGCCGCTCATAAAGGGTTCGTTCGCTCTGCTGGAGCGGGCGGGAAAGGCAAAACCCCTCTAGGAGGGTTCAAGAAGCGCTGGTCGGACAAACAAAAAACCGACTCAGCCAAACCTGAAGCTAAGGCTTACACAGCCTGAAGGTGTGCCCCCACCCGGCTTGAGGGTGGGGGGACGTCTTCACCGGTATTCAGAGCACTAGATCGAGCATCGATCACTGCTACCGGTGCGATTCTTCCCTTCCAACATTTAAGTACTACAGGGAGCGGTAGTTACTGTTCCCTGAACAGATCATTTTCTTTACCTTTTCCAAAGATTAGTCTCACTTCCCCACAGGAATCGGATCCGGTTGAGCAGACAGACCAAGGAGCCTCTAGCCGGGTGACTTCGGTCTCTAATATTCAACCAGGAGAAATCATCACCCCTGATAGGAATCAGGTGTCTGATAAATGTGTGGGAACAGAGAACGATCAGACTTTGTCGGATTGCCTGGGCCAGGTAGCTCTAGGGCAGCCTGGTTCGGATCCAGTCAGACAATATCAGGGTGATGACTTTAGTCGATCACCAAGGATTTCACCATCTGTGTCTTCTTCAGAGCATCCCGGAGGCGCGGAGATTGGTAACGCGCGCCCACGATCCTCCAGCGGACGCAGCAGACGCGCTGAACGGCCTGTTAAGGCAGTGTCAGCTATTAGAGGTATTCCCTCCTCTCAGATTGCTGCTGAGATTTCTCCGCAGGATGGAGATGGAGGGAACTCCAGTTATCCTGGAAATTCTAGGCTAGCCTCGTCAAGCCGGTCAGGCCGACTTAGGCATGCTAGTCGCGAACGCTCCTTGGAGACTTCCTCTCAGGGAGGGTCTGCGGTCTCAAGGACCGATCTTCCATTGTGCTTTACAGTCGCTGGTTTTAATGGCCTGGCCATTGAGACCCAGGTACTGAAGGACAGAGGTTTGTCAGCTTCAGTTATTCCTACTCTAATTAAGGCAAGGAAAGCGACTTCCAGCAAGGTCTATTATCGCACATGGAAGACTTATATCGCGTGGTGTGAATCTTTGGGATTTCCTTCACGTACCTATTCGGTGACCCGGATCTTGGCTTTTCTGCAAAAGGGGGTTGAGCAGAAACTATCCTTGAGCACCATCAAGGGTCAGGTTTCAGCATTAGCAATCTTCTTTCAGAAGCCTTTGGCTACTCATTCCCTGGTGCGGAATTTCATCCAGGGGGTGCGGCACTTGGCTCCACCAGTCCGCGCGCCCTTACCGCCCTGGGATCTTAATTTGGTTTTGTCGGTTCTGCAGAAACCTCCCTTTGAAAACATCAGGGAGATTCCCTTGCTTACTTTATCCCAGAAGGTGGCCTTCTTGGTGGCTATCACTTCTGCACACAGGGTGTCAGAACTGGCTGCATTATCATGCCAGTCCCCATATTTAGTGGTTCATAGGGATAAGGTAGTTCTTCATCCAAAGCCATCCTTTCTTCCAAAGGGTTTCAGACTTTCATCTGAATGAAGATATTGTGCTACCTTCCTTGTGTCCTCAGCCCAATCATCATCGGGAACATGCGTTGCATTCCTTGGATGTGGTTCGGGCAATCAGGGTATACCTGAAGGCTACGAAATCGTTCCGTAAAACTGATTCACTTTTTGTGATAACGGATGGCCCCAGAAAGGGGTTGCCTGCATCTGCCGCGACTATCTCCAAATGGATTAGACAGACGGTGGTACAGGCTTATTCTATTAAGGGTCGGAATCCTCAGTTCCCTGTTAAGGCGCACTCCACTCGAGCGCTCAGTACTTCCTGGGCCTACCGCCATCAGGCGTCAGTGGTCCAGGTATGTAAGGCGGCCACCTGGTCGTCGGTACATACCTTTACAAATTTTTATAAAATTGATGTGATGGCATCGGCGGATGCCTCATTTGGCCGCAAGGTTTTGCAGGCCGCAATTTGAGGAGACCGGTGGTCTACCTCGAGGGTTTTTTTCCGTTGGAATTTCTGTTGAGTCTCATCTTTGATTGATGAGCCTTTAGAACTTCTAGTTGGCACCGGTTGGGCCTTCTAGATTGGATTTTGATTTCCATTTTCCCACCCCTCATTTGTGGTACTGCTTTGGGACGTCCCGAGTTGTTAGTAATCAACGAGGACTACGTCTGTCAATGAGCGACAGAGAAAAATGGATTTTTGTAAAATCTTACCGTAAAATCCTTTTCTCTTAAGCTCATTGACAGACGTAGTACCCGCCCCTCTGTTTTTGAGTTGGGTTGGGTTAAATTCTCTAAACACTGCTTTGTGATATAACTGTTTTGCTGTAGCAGAGAGAGAGAGGATATACCCTCTGGGACTGCCCCTAAGGTGTGGCCAGAATGTTTTCTTTCCTCTCTAGTCCTACTCCTGTAGAGGGCAGTATAACCCGAGTTGTTAGTAATCAACGAGGACTACGTCTGTCAATGAGCTTAAGAGAAAAGGATTTTACGGTAAGATTTTACAAAAATCCATTTTTTTCGTCCCTCAGGGCGACTGATCCAGGATCCAAGTCCTTCAAGGCCTCCTCCGGTGGCTTCAAGCAACCCTGGTCTGGAAAACATAAATCGGGATTCCTCAGACCTTCAGATAAGGCCCCTTCGGCCTGAAGGTGCACCCTCACCCGTATCTGGGGTGGGGGGATGTCTTTGCCGTTTTCCGGATCCGTGGCTATCCCGGATACAAGACAAGTGGGTGCACGAGGTCATACGGTCTGACTACAAGATCGAGTTTTGATCGGTGCCTCCGGTAATGTTATTCCCTTCCAATGTACGACTGTCCCCGGATCGCTTACAGGCTCTATTTGGGGCAGTACAGGACCTGGTACAACAGGGAGTAATCGTTCCCGTTCTGTTCTCGGAATGTTTTCAGGGCTTTTATTCAGACCTGTTTACGGTCCCAAGGAAGGAGGACAAGGTGCGTCCAATTCTGGACCAGAAGGCACTGAATTGCTTTGTGCGAGTTCAAAAATTCAAGATAGAATCCATTCGCACGGTGGTGGTCTCCCTACACCAGGGGGATTTCCTGGCCTCCGTAGACATCAAGGTGCCTATCTTCACATCCCAATATGTGCAAGACATCAACAGTTTCTGCGTTCTGCCGTGGGAGAGGATCACTATCAGTTTGTGGCGTTACCCTTTGGTCTCGCCTCTGCTTCTCGGTTCTTCACAAAGGTGTTGGCGCTGGTCCTGGCTTTATTACGCCAGTGGGGGATAACGGTCCTGGGTTACCTGGACAATCTTCTTCTCCATGCGAAGTCTCCCACGGCGCTGGTGACAAACTTGGAGATCACCAAGAGAACTCTGGAGGAGTTCAGGGTGGATTGTGAATCTCCAGAAATCGTCTCTGGTTCCTTCCATGAAGCTGGTTTTCTCTGTCGCTCATTGACAGACGTAGTCCTCGTTGATTAATAACAACTCGGGTTATACTGCCCTCTACAGGAGTAGGACTAGACAGGAAAGAAAACGTTCTGGCCACACCATAGGGGCAGTCCCAGAGGGTATATCCTCTCACTTCCTGCTACAGCAAATCAGTTTTTTTCTGTCTAGTTAGGAGTAAGGACCTAGATGCCTTGCTAGGATCTTCGGTCCTGGCAGGATTTTTTTTTTCCTAGAAAGATTTTGTTTTAGACAGCTTTTTTTCTCCAGTGTTCCTGTGAGATCTTCAAGCAAGCAAGCTGTAACTGGGCGACGGGCTGGATGTTGAGATCCAGTGGTCACCCCAGTTCAGCCTACGAGTGCGTGCAGGCCATAGCTCCTCGCTGGGTCGGCCGCGACCATAGTCCCACTGGACGGGGACTGACCCTGCGAGTTAAACGTCTCGCTTGAATGCCAATGACCAAGAGTCACGGCGTCCGTACTGGTCGACAGCCCCCCCACCCCGGTGGAGAGGGGTCCTGTCAGGAGTGGCGCCCGCCTGGTTCCGGTATGGTGAGTAGTATGTTCCCCCTTTTCCCCTTGACGGGTTTGTGGTGAACGCGGGCCCCTCTCTGAAATGGTAAGGATGGGTCTCCCCTCTATCCTATACAGGTCACAGATCCCCCTATTTGAGTGTGATTTTTGTGAACAAGAAACCAGGAGGCTTGGTTTGGGAGCTGACAATCTAATGTCATTTCAAAAATGTAAAGGTGACTGAAGTCAGTGGCAGTACTAGAATGTTACTAAGGTAGCATAAGGTATCCTACCTGTCAGAGGCTAGTCGCGGACGCTTCTTGGCCTCCAGCAAGGGCAGAGGGCTGCCTTCCGACGGCCCACGGACCGCATGCGGCCCGCCAGGGTCCGGTACCGCCGGCCAGGCTGATCACCATCCAGGGTGAAGTTTGGGGGGCTGATGCACTCCCGCAGGCCGCTAGGCCGAATACAGCATCCTGCAGGCCGCTGCTAAGCCGCCGTTATCCTAACAGGCCGCCGCCATTTTCTTGCAGAGCACACGAGGCCGCCATATTGGCGTAGCCTCGTGTCTCCAGCATGGGGGCTGCCATGTTTGAGGTGACCAAACACCTTTTTACTTTGTCATTTTTTGTCGCTGGCAAATGTCTTGTATAATCATTGACCCTGCCGCATAGGTATCCCCACCTGATCCCCTCAAGGTGGCCGCAGGACCCTCCAGTACCCCACTTGTTTTTAATGCATTATCGGCAGTTTTGGAGTCTTTGGTATCCCGGGTGGAGGTGGCCTGTCAGGGACTGTCAAGAAGCGACCCCCGCCTACCCCTATTTTTTATCTGATACTTCAGATACGGATTCGGAGCTGGTCAATGCAGCTGCAGGTCCCTCTTATGGGGCTGTTGTCTCAGGTAATGTCTCCTCAGCAGTGAGGAGAACGTTTCTGCCTCCGCCATAGCACAAGAGTGGTGGATGCACTAGTTGTTTCCTTCCGGGAAACCTTTAGTCTTGAGGTTACACCGGCAGAGGTAGCTGAGACTGAAATTCCTTTTTGGTACTTGTTAGCCTACCAAAAGGGCGAAGGATTTTCCTTTACTCAAATGGGGTCGTTTTGAAACGAACCCCTGTTATTTCCAAACGCATGGCTAGGCGCTATTCGTTTGAGGAATCCCTCTTTAAAGGATAGACGGTACCACCTGCTGTCTTGCCACAGACTGTTAGGATAAAAAGGACCTCGTAACTAACGAGGACCTTCCCTTTCTGCTCATAAAGAGTTTGTTCGTTCCGCGAGGGCGGGCGATAAGGCGAAACCCTCCAAAGCCCCTTCAGAGGGTTTTTCAAAGGGCGCTGGTCGGCTAAACAAAAAGTCCGGCTCAGCCAAGCCTGAAAAATACAGCCTGATGCGCCCCTACCCATCTCTGGGGTGGGTGGGATGTCTTCACCGGTTTCCGGATCCATGGCTTGCTAGAACCCCGGACTAAGGGGTTCGCGAGGTCATACGGTCAGGATACAGGATCGAGTTCGATCACTTCCACCGGTACGATTCTTCCCTTCTAACATTGAACTGTTTCAGGGGTTCTATTCGAACCTGTTCACAATGCCCAGGAAAGAGGGCAAGGTGCGTCCAATTCTGGACTTGGAATGTTGGATACATCCTGGGCAAGAAAGTTTCTCCTTGCGGAAAAACTCCAGAAGGTTCAGTCAACGATTCGGATGTGGCTGTCCGTCAATTGGCTGGGACGGATGGTGGCCTTCTTAGAGGCAGTACCGTATACCTAGTCTCATACCCAAATTCTCCTGAAGGAGATTCTTTTCTTATGGAATCAGAATTCCGATTTCCTGGACAATCGGATCCGGTTGAGCGAGCGGACCAGGGAGCCTCCGATGCTCAACCAGGGGAAGTCATTCCTTCCGATAGTATCCAGGTTACCAATAGGGCTTCCTCTCAGGGAGGATTTGCGGTCTCAGGGACTTTGGGACGTCCCTACTGCTATTGAGAACAGAAGACTGCGTCCGTCAATGAACGATCGAGAAAATTGAATTTTTGTCTCACCGTAAAATCCTTTTCTCTGAAGTTCGTTGACGGACGCAGTACCTGCCCCTCTATTATTGAGTTGGGTTGATATTGTTTTCTCTGACACTGCTTTGATACAAAACTGACATCCTATAGCAGGGAGAGAGGGTATACCCACTGGGACTGCCCATAGGCGTAGCCAGAACTTTTTTCTGCCTAGTGTTCTACTCCTGTAGAGGGCAGCATAACCCTACTGCTATTGAGAACAGAAGACTGCGTCCATTAATGAACTTCAGAGAAAAGTATTTTACGGTAAGACAGAAATCCCATTTCTCGATCGTTCATTGACGGACGCAGTCCTCTGATGCATATCAGTAGGGTTGCGCTAAACAACAAATAATGAATATATAACATATATCTATATGTGAACCAAATCAACAAAAGTAAATATATATAACATATATCAATCTGTGAAGCCAATTAATAATACAAATCAATTGGTGCATAAACATAAAAGTTCATAAGTGTCCATAAATATTTTGCAGGTGAGTAGAATTGTATTCTATCCAATTAATACCTGTATCCACCACCGAGTGAAACTCATCCTTACCAAACGGAAATAAATAAGGTGCAACTATATTTTCTTGTGCTGAAAAAATATCCAATCTCCTTGTGAACAAACACCACGTGTAAATCACCAAGAATTAGCCTCTTACCAGATGGTAATAGGTATGCACTTGTTCAGTGAAACCACCGCCTTGCTTCCTCTTTAAAATCCTGAAGTGGGATGTAGAACCGCTCTACCTTTCTTTCTCCACTAGATGGCAACGAGTACCAGCAAGAAACACAGCCTCCTCCTTCTTCACAAGCTCACAAAACCACAGTGTATTAAAGGAAAAGTCTCAGTAGAAGTCCTATGGGAAGAAACCGGTCAGATTAGGAGGCGCACACGTCACACACAACTTGCGGTCCGTGCTGCAGCCGGCCGCAAGCCTTTGCAGGAATTCGTATGCCTATGTTTATGCTGAATACAAGACATCTAATTGTAAGTGTAATATCAACTGTTTTTTGAATAAATCTCAAGGGTAATACACTATTAGTCCTCCTTTTTCTTTAAATACACAGTGGTTTTGTGAACTTGTGAAGAAGGAGGAGGCTGTGTTTCTTGCT
The DNA here is from genome assembly GCF_965119305.1 of Pelophylax lessonae. NCBI lineage: Eukaryota > Metazoa > Chordata > Amphibia > Anura > Ranidae > Pelophylax > Pelophylax lessonae. The sequence continues at coordinate 736,992,842 of NC_138768.1, forward strand.
GGTACTCGTTGCCATCTAGTGGAGAAAGAAAGGTAGAGCGGTTCTACATCCCACTTCAGGATTTTAAAGAGGAAGCAAGGCGGTGGTTTCACTGAACAAGTGCATACCTATTACCATCTGGTAAGAGGCTAATTCTTGGTGATTTACATGTGGTGTTTGTTCACAAGGAGATTGGATATTTTTTCAGCACAAGAAAATATAGTTGCACCTTATTTCCGTTTGGTAAGGATGAATTTCACTTGGTGGTGGATACACGTATTAATTGGATAGAATACAATTCTACTCACCTGCACAATATTTATGGACACTTATGAACTTTTATGTTTATGCACCAATTGATTTGTATTATTAATTGGCTTCACAGATTGATATATGTTATATATATTTACTTTTGTTGATTTGGTTCACATATAGATATATGTTATATATTCATTATTTGTTGTTTAGCGCACCCCACACTACATATACATTTATCCATATTCAAAAGCACTGAATACCGGGAGCAGCTTCAACACACTATCAGCGCACCCATCCCCCCTTACAATATCAGTAGGGTTATACTGCCCCCTACAGGAGTAGGACACTAGGCAGAAAGAATTTCTGGCTACGCATATGGGCAGTCCCTGGGGGTATACCCTCTCTTTTCCTGCATAGGATGTCAGTTTTAATCTGCCTAGTCAGGAGTAAGGACCTAGTTCCTTGCTGGGATCTGTGGTCCTGGCAGAAAAGTAATTTTTTATGTAGATTTTTTTTTAGCTAGCCTTTTTTCTCCAGAATTTTTTCCTGTGAGATCTTAAAGCAGCTATGCGGGGCTGGGCGACGGGCTGGATATCTAGATCCAGTGGTCACCCCTAGGCGGTTTACTAGACTCTACCCCTTTTGAGGAGTCTCTGGTTAAGAGGTGATCGGTGCCACCTAAGGTGGATCCCCCCGGTCTCCAGGCTTAACCAGGCTACCGGATAGAAAGGCGGAGGCTGTGGCCCGAAACATGTACGCTATGGCGGGGACTGCCCTGAGGCCTGCATTTACTGCGGCCCTCGTCACCAAAATGGTGACTGAATGGGCAAAGCTGCTACGCCGTAAAGTGAAGGGCAAGCCTGTCCCTCCTGCCTTTTGGGGAGCTGTTGGACCAGATGGTGCAGGGGCTGCAATTTGCTTGTGATGCCATGCTGGACACTGCTTCCCTGTTGGGTCACCTGTCATTTTCGGCGGTGGTCATGAGGCTTATGCTTTGGCTGAAGTGTTGGTCTGCAGATCAGACTTCTAAGAAGGCCTTGACGGAACTCCCCTTTCAGGGAGACCGTCTGTTTGGGGCTACCCTGTACGACATTATTAAAGGTCTTATGGGGGGGTAAGAGTACTTTTCTCCCGCAGGCTTCCAAGGGTAGAGATCCTCCCCGTAGGCGGGGTCCATTCTTTTTGGCTCACAGAAGGTATTTTCGTTCCTCGGGGGCAGCCAATAAGGCAAAGCCCTTCCAACCTGTTCACGGTTACCAAGAAGGAGGGCAAGGTGCGTCCGATCCTGGACCTAAAGGCTCTGAAGGTGTTAGTGCGCGCTCAAAAGTTCAAGATGGAAAATATTCGTACGGTGGTGGCCTCCCTACATCAGTGGGATTTCCTGGCTTCAATAGACATCAAACATTCCAAACTGTACCGCTCACCAACGTTTTCTTAGTTTTGCTGTGGGAGGAGAGGATCACTATCAGTTTGTGGCGTTACCCTTTGGTCTCGCCTCCGCTCTTTGGATCTTCACAAAGGTGTTGGCCCCGCTTTTGGCGCTGTTACGGCAGCGGGGGATATCAGTCCTGGGTTACATGGATGATCTGATTCTCCGTGCAGAGTCCCCCGCCTTACTGACGGAAAACTTGGGGGTCACCATGAGAACTCTGGAGGAGTTCTGACCCCTTCCATGAGACTGATCTATCTGGGCCTGACTTTGAACTCGTCCTCAGCAGGGTGTTTCTTCCTTTGGAAAAATTCCAGAAGCTCCAGTCAGCGGTTCATCTGTTGATGTCCAATTACCGGCCATCCCTTCGGACCTGTATGAGAGTACTGGGACTGATGGTGTTCTCCTTCGAGGCGGTCCCATTCGCTCAGTTCCACATGAGGGTTCTTCAATGGGAAATTCAAGTGGGACAAACACCCGAATTCTCTGGACCTTCGGATTCGGCTAAGCCACCAGACCAGGGAGTCCCTGGTCTGGTGGCTTCGGTCTCCGATGCTTTATTCAGGGAAATCCTTTCTCCCCTTTTACTCGACAATTTTCAACACGGTTGCAAGTCTGTCCAGGTAGGGGTGGGAGTCTTCAACCAGGACTTGGCTCAGGGAGTCTGGTCCCTAGAGGAATCGCAATTGCCGATCAATTTCCTGGAGCTGAGAGCGATCCGGCTTTGTCTGGCGCACTGGACCCAGCGTCTGGAGGGTTGTCCAGTGCGCATTCAGTCGGACAATGGCACAGCCGTGGCTTATGTCAATCACCAAGGGGGCACCAAGAGTGTTCTTGCGACCCTGGAAGTAGCAGGGATTCTGCGTTGGGTGGAGCGTCATGTTCCAGCTTTCTCCGCTGTCCACATTCCGGGAGTGGAGAATTGGTAGGCGGGCTACCTCAGCCGCCAGGCCTTAGATGCAGTGGAGTGGTCCCTGCATCAGGAGGTCTTTCAACAGTTGTGCCTTAGCTGGGGCACTCCGGACTTAGATCTGTTGGCGTCTTGCCTCAACAGGAAGGTACAGAGGTTAGTGGCCCAATCTCGGGACCCTCTGGCAGATACCGCAGACGCGCTGGTGGGCCCCTGGGGCCAGTACCGGCTAATGTATGCCTTTCCTCCTCTCAAGTTGCTGCCAAGACTTCTTCGCAGGATAGGGGTGGAAGGGATTCTGGTCATTCTTGTGGCTCCGGACTGGCCTGGCCGTGCTTGGTACGCCGACCTGGTCAGGCTAGTCGCAGAAACCCTGTGGAGACTTCCTATCAGGGAGGATCTACTGTCTCGGGGGCCAATTATCCATTCTGCTTTACAGGCGCTGGCTTTGACGGCTTGGCTGTTGAAAGCCAGGTCCTGAAGGACAGGGGATTGTCTGAGTCGGTGGTTTCCACTCTGCTAAAAGCGAGAAAGGCGACTACTAGGAAGATTTATCATCTTACGTGGAAGTCGTACATTGCATGGTGTGAGTCCCTTGGGACCCACCCTCGCTCCTATTCGGGGTCTCCGATCTTGGCTTTCCTTCAACGGGGAGTTGATCAAAAGTTGGCCTTGAGGACCATCAAGGGTCAAGTCTTGGCATTGACTATTTTCTTCCAGAGGCCGTTGGCCACCCATTCCCTGATGCGTAGCTTCATCCAGGGGGTGCGACACTTGGAACCTCTGGTGCGACCTGCGCTACCCCCTTGGGACCTTCATTTGGTGCATGTCGGTTCTCCAGCGGCCTCCCTTTCAGAGTATTCGTGAGATTCCTCTGCTTACCTTGTCTCAGAAGGTGGCCTTCTTGGTGGCTATAACTTCTGCTGGCGGCGTTGTCCTGTCGTTCTCCCCATCTTGTGATTCACAGGGACAAGGTGGTACTTCAGCCGGATCCGTCCTGCCTGCCGAAATTGGTTTCCAGTTTTCACTTAAATGAGGGCATTGTGTTGCCTTCCTTGTGTCCTAAGCCAAAACATCCTACAGAATTTGCTCTGCATACCCTGAATGTTGTTCGGGCGATCAAGGTGTGTTTGGCGTCTGAGTCTTTTTGCAAAACTGACTCGCCCTTTTGTGCTCACGGATGGCCCAACGAAAGGGCTGCCTGCGTCTGCTGCGACTATTTCCAGCTGGATCAGACAGTGGTGCAGGCTTATTCCATTAATGGTCAGGTTCCACCTTTCCCTGTCAAGGCGCATTCTACTCGGGCGCTTAGTGCTTCCTGGGTTTTTCGCCATCAGGCATCTGTGCTTCAGGTGTGCAAGGCGGCGACCTGGTCGTCTGTTCACACCTTTACCAAGTTTTATAAGGTGGATGTGATGGCATCTGCGAATGCCTCCTTTGGCCGCAAGGTTTTGCAGGCTGCGGTTTATAGGGCTCCTTGGCCTTCCTTGAGGGTATTTTTGAGGGTTTGTTTTCAGATGGACCTCATCTGGTTGTTCTGATGAGTCCTGTGTTGCCTGGTTGGCCATGTTGGCCTTAGGGACTGTTTTTTCTTTGTTCTGCTGTTCCCACCCCTCATTTGAGTACTGCTTTGGGACGTCCCTACTGATATGCATCAGAGGACTGCGTCCGTCAATGAACGGTAGAGAAACCTGGATTTTTGACTTACCGTAAAATCCTTTTCTCTTAGGTTCATTGACGGACCTCCCTCCTGCCCCTCTATTTTTTTTGAGTGGGTTGGTGTGCTTTTCTCTGACACTGCTTTGATATAAAACTGAGGGTATACCCCCAGGGACTGCCCATAGGCGTAGCCAGAAATTCTTTCTTCCTAGTGTCCTACTCCTGTAGGGGGCGGTACCCTACTGATATGCATCAGAGGACTGCGTTACCAGTTTTTTTGCGATACGGCACTGCGTTACTTTAACTAACGTTTTCCCGGTCGTGCGACGCTGTACCCAAATAAAATTGATGTCCTTTTTTTTTCCCCACAAATGGAGCTTTCTTTTGGTGGCATTTGATCACCTCTGTGATTTTATTTATTTTTTTTTTTTTTTTTGCACTATAAACAAAAAAGAGCGACAATTCAGAAAAAAATGTATTTTTGACTTTCTGCTATAATACATTCCCATTAAAAAAAATGTAGTCAAAATGTTTTATCATTTTAGGCCAATATGTATTCTGCTACCTATTTTTGGTAAAATAAAAATCCCAATAAGTGTATATTGATTGGTTTGCGCAAAAGTTACCGCGTCACAAACTAGGGGAAAGATTTGTCATTTTTATTTATTTATCTTTACTAGTAATGGCGGCGATCAGCGATTTTTATTGGGACTGCGGCATTGCGGTGGACAGATCGGACACCTAGCTGACATTTTTGAGACTTTTGGGGGGGGGGGGGCGACCAGTGACATTACTACAGTAATCTGTGCTAAAAATATGCATTGTTACTGTACTAATAATACTGGCAGGGGCAATCAAAGGGTGAAATGTGTCCCACAGGTCTAACTGTGTGGGGGCTGGGCTTGCTGAATGAACACAGAGATCTGGTTAATCCTGCCTGTTCCTGTGTCCCCATAGGTGTGTTGTCCACAGTAATCATGGCTCAGTTTACGTGCCCCCTCCCCTTCCCTCCCTGCCTGTCAGCTCCTGTGTGTGAGCTGATCTCTGAATCCTTCCCGCCCCTCTCCTCCTGCCGCTTACCGTGTGGCAGTAAAGTTAACTTGTGCTCACAATTACTGCCAGCCCCTCTGTTATAATGAAATATACTACACAGTGTATGTATTTTTTTAATTCTCCTGCTAAATACCTTTTCTCTTTCGTTCATTGACAGACACAGCTTCTGATCTGCATAACTTATACTGCCCCCTACAGGAGTAGGAAACTAGGCAGAAAAAGAATCTGGCTACACCTATGGGTAGTCCCAGGGGGTATACTTCCTCTCCCTGCTATAGGTACTCAGTTCTTTTTCTGCCTAGTCAGGAGTAAGGACCTAGTTCCTTGCTGGGATCTCTTGTCCTGGCAAATGTTTTCTTTTTAGATAGAAATTTTTTCTCCTGGATTTTTCCTGTGAGATCTACAATCAACTGCGGCACTGGGCGCCATGCTGGATAATCTAGATCCAGTGGTTACCCCAGTCTCGCCAGAGAGCGAGCGCGCGCAGACCTTTAGCTCTACGCTATGTCGGCCGCAACATAGCCTCACTGGACAGAAGCTGACCTGCGAGTTAAATGCCTCGTGAGGTCGCATACGAGGAGTTACAGCGTTCCTCCTGTCCAAAAACCCCCCATTTCGATGGAGAGGGTTTCTGTCTGGAGCTGTTACCCACCTGGTTCCTGGAATGGTGAGTAGCTGTCCCCCTCTCCCCCTGGAGGCTTTTGGTGTGGATGTGGGCCCCTCCTTGGGACGGTCAGACACCCGAGTTCCCCTCCTTCCTGTCAGGCACCCCCTTTTTATCTGTACGCCATCCTACCCCCCCTCCTCTTATGCTGGGGCTATTTGAGTAGTCTAGTCCACCTTCTGGGGTGGGGGCAGGGCGCAATACTGGCGCAATACCTGAATCTGTCCTTGAGGCCTGGGGATTCCTCCTGGGTCCTGGGAAGCCTCGTAGTGCCGCCATTTTGCTGTAGCCTGTGTGTTTCTATGCATGGAGGCTATGTTTGTGTCTTCCAGTGGCCATTTTGAGGTGGTTTACCATTGAAAATAGTAGCGGTAATGACTGTGGGTGGCAATTTTGGCGGTAGGAACCCCTCCTCATCCCTGGACTCCTGGATCTTTTATACTTCTTGATCGCCGCACATGCAGTGCAGATTATCCTGGTGGCTGCAGGTGCCTGTTTCTGCTGGGTGGTGAGTCTGGTGGGGTTCTCTCCCTCTCTGCTGAGGATCGCTTGGTGCTTTGCGCCTGGCGACCGGGTGGTGCTGCCAGCGCGGTAGGGGTTGTCCCTTGCAGTGTTTTACACCTTTTTTGTGGGGTCCCCCTGGTGACTCATGGAGTCTTTAGAGCACATTTCCCCACCTGATCCCCCTCTCTGAAGCTGTGGGGCGCTTAGTGTCCCATCCATCGATGCACTGACGGCGGTCCTGGAGTCCTTTGTGTCTTGGGTGGAGGTGGCTTTCGGGCGACGGGCTAACAAAAGCACCCACCGTCTTCCCCTGCCTCATCTGTCTCATCAGATTCTGAATCTGATTCGGCCGCCGCAGACGTGGGTCACCCTGCTGGCTCTGCAACTACGCGCCCAAACTCCTCTGAAAGTGGATGATTCCTCCACATCTGCAACCGCGCACGAAAAGGCGCTGGTGAACGCTCTGATTGTATCTGTGCGTGAGACCTTAAAGTTAGAGGATGCAGCTGCGACGGAGGTGCAGGTTCCCTTTGGCACACACAAGCCATCCAGAGCGGCAAAGGTGTTACCTATCCCTGCCTATTTTTACCAAATTGTCGCTAAAGAGTGGTGATTCCGGTTGAAGAGTCCTCAGCCTTTAAGGATCTGGCTGACAGGAAGGAGGAGGCTGTGGCCTGCAATATGTACACTCTGGCTGGTTTGGCACTGAGGCCGGTATTCACCATTGCCCTGGTGTCGCAAACTGATTGAGTGAGCTAAGCTTTTATGCTGTGACCTGGAAGGAGAACGGCTCCCCCTGCCTTTGCTGAGCTGGTGGGCGAGCTGGTCCAGGGGCTGCAGTTTATGTGATGCTTCTTTGGATGCGGCTCCCCTAGTGGCTCGGCTCTCAGTTTCCGCAGTGATCCTTCTGCGTGTTTTTTGGCCCAAATGCTGGTCTTGAAGACCAGACTTCTAAAAAGGGCTTGACTGATCTACCCTTTTAAGGAGATGGCCTGTTTGGAGCTACCCTGGATGACATCATTAAAGGTCTCACGGGGGAAAGAGTATCTTACTTCCGCAGGCTACTAAGAGCAAGGAACCTCATTGTAGACGTGGGCCCTTCCCCTCACCTCCATAGGAAGTTTTTTCGTCCATCAGGACCAACTGACAAGGGCATGAAGCCTTTCAGGACCTCCTCTGCAGGATGTAAACGAACCTAGACTGGCAAGCCGAGAGCGGGCTTCTCCAGTCCCACAGACAAGGCTCCTTCAGCATGAAGGTGCACCCTAACCCATATCAGGAGTGGGGGGGACATCCTCACTGGCTTGCAGACCTGTGAACTTCCCTGGTAGAAGACAAGTGGGTCCACAAAGTCATTTGAATCCTGCTACAAGATCAAGTTTCGCTCTTGTCTCCCAGCAAGGTTCTTTCCTTCCAACTTGCACCTGTCCCCGGACCGCTCACAGGGTCTGTTTGGGGCGGTAAAAGACCAGTTCCTTTAAGGGGTGATTGTCCCGGTTCCGACTTCGGAACATTTTTTTAGGGTTTCTACTCAAACCTGTTTACAGTTTCTAGGAAGGAAGGCAAGGTGCATCCAATCCTGGAGTCCATCCGCATGGTGGTGGCATCCCTGCGTCGGGGGAATTTTTTTTTTGCCTCTGTCGACATCAAGGATGCTTACCTTCACATTCCGATATGTGCCAGTCACCAGCGCTTCTTTCGCTTTGCCGTGGGAGAGGAGCATTACCAGTTTGTGGCATTACCCTTTGGTCTCGCCTCTGCTCCTTGGGTCTTCACTAAAGTGTTAGCACCTGTGCTAGCTTTGTTATGTCGATGGGGGATCATGGTACTGGGCTACTTGGCCGACCTCCTTCTGCTCTGGCGGAAAACCTGGAGATCACCATGCGAACTCTGCGGGAGTTTGGCTGGATTCTGAATTTTTGGAAGTTTGCTCTGGTTCCATCTACGAAGCTGGACTATCTGGGTCTGACTCTGGACTCGGCCTTAGCTAGAGTGCGCCTTCCTCTGGACAAACTCTAGAAATTGCAGACTGCAATTCATCTCCTGCTGTCCAGCAGATGGTCATCCTTCCAGGCTTGCATGCGGGTGCTGGGCCTGATGGTATCTACCTTCGAGGCGGTTCTGTTTGCACAGTTCCATACAAGGTCCCTGCAAGGAAGATTCTGGCTAAATAGGGGTAAGACTCTGCAGTCTCTGGACAATAGGATCCGCGGATGCCAGCCTGTCTGGCTGGGGTGGTGTCCTCTGCAAAATTTCTACTTAGAGGCTCTGGACACCTGAAGAGTCCAGACTACTGATCAATGTCTTAGAACTCCCAGTTATCAGACTCTGTCTGGACCATTGGACAGATTGTGTTCAGGGATGCCCAGTGCCCATTCAATCAGACAATGCCACGACAGTGGCTTATGTCAATCACCAGGGGGGCACAAGAAGTGTCCTGGCAGCTCTGGCATTCTAAGGTGGGCAGAACCATTCATTCCAGCTGTTCCTGCCATATCGAGGTGGAAACTGGCAGGCGGATTACCTCAGTCGGCAGGCGTTAGACCAAGGGGAGTGGTCCCTTCATCAGGAGGTGTTTCGTCAGTTGTATCTGCGGTGGGGCATCCCTGAGTTAGATCTGTGGGCATCTCCGCTCAACAGAAAGGTACAGAGGTTTGTAGCTCGGTCACGGGATCCGCCGGTCAGTATGGTCTGATTTACGCCTTCCAAAACTTCTACACAGGATAGAGGCAGAATGGATGACGGTCATCTTAGTGGGATCTGCTGTTCCAAGAACCAATCTTCGGTCTCAGTTTTTTTTATTCTTTTCAGAATATTTTGTTTTATTTCTCTTTGCTCACTTTGCTAGCTAGTGTTCAGGTGGATCCTCCTGGTGATCTGCAAGCAATGCCTCCAGGGGCTTCGCACTGGATAATCTAGATCCTTATGGTCCCCCCAACCTGGCCTATGAACGTGAGCTGGTTATAGTCCCACACTAGGTTTCGCTACGACGGTGCCCATTTCCGGATGGGGACGTGACGATCTGGAAAGCCCTGGGTCGCAGCGTACCCCCGGTTAGCAGCACCCCCACTTCGGGTGGGAGGAGGTCTGCCCGGAGCGGAGCCCACCTGGTCCATGGTATGGTGAGTAAATGTGACTCCCCTTGCCCCTGGTGGCCTTGGGGTGGATGTGGGCCATCTCCTGGGGATAATAGGACCTGTACTTACTACCCTGGCCTGTCAGGTACCCAGCCTCTGTGCCCGGCCTCCCTCTCCCGCCCGTGCGGTGGGCTATCTAACTGGGGTGTCTGGCATCCTGAGGGGGGTGGCAAAGTACCTTGTTGCTTGCTGGATATTGTTGTAGATCCTTAAGGGCCTTCATTAAAGGGGGTCCCAGGCTGCATGGCACGCTGTGGGCGCCGCCATCTTAAGTGTGGGCAATGTGCATATTTTTCCCATTGACTTGTATAGGGCAGCCATTTTCCCTGAGCTTCCAATAAAATGCATTGGTAACCATTTTTGTGTAGTTCTGTTGTACTGCTCTAGCATCGTGACCTTTTTACATCCAAGTCGAGATCACTTCCTGTGATGCTTTTTCCTGCTGCAGGCCGTTCAGGAGGGTTTTCTCTGGAAGTGGTACAGTACTGGGGGTCTCTGTGGGTATATCACTGCACTCTGCTGTTAGTGTATATTTAAGGGGGGACTCTGCAGACCGCTGCGATCAACGCTTCTTAAAGTGACAGTACTCAATTTTTCTACAACTTTGAATATGGAGTCCCAGGCTGGAGTCCCAGGCTGTAATTTCTCCCTCAGACCCACTGTGTGCGACTCCCAGACAGTCCGGATCGCAGTCGCTGGCCGCGATTTCAGCAGCTCTGGAAAACCTGGCAACAAAAGTTGATTTTGTCATGAAAAAGGTTAATAGTCGTAAACGGCCACTGCCTTCTCCATCCTTGGTGGAGTCCTCTTGATTCAAAGGCTGATGTTGTCACCACGGACGCCCCCCCTTACCTGAAGGGTCGCTGCCCTCGCAGTCAGATGGTGAAGAGGACCTGTCTTCAGCTGCAGTGCAGGAACGCACTTTGGTGGAAGCCCTGATTGTTTCAGTGAGGGAAACTTTAAAATTGGCTGATGAGTCCACGCCAGCAGGGACAAGGGTGGCCTTTGGTTCCCGTAAGACCCAAAAGTCTGGCAAGGTTTTTCCCTGTCCCAAGACTTTTCATGATATTGTGAATGACCAATGGCGGCGCATTAAGCACGTGCTAGTTGTCCCAAAACACTTTAAACGCCGGTATCCTTTTGTGGATATGGTCTCCAACCACTGGACGGTGCCTCCCAAGGTGGACCACCCTGTTTCCAGGTTGAACAAATCTACCGTTGTGCCTGTGGAAGATTCCCCGGCTTTTACGGATCCGGTGGACAGGCGGGTGGAATCACTTTTCCGCCATCTTCACGTGTTGGCGGGTTCCATCCTGAACCGGTATTTGTGTCTGTGTTGGTATCACAGACTGTTACGGAATGGATTAGGGTTCTGAAAGGGAACTTGGATCCTGACGTAGTTTCCCCCAGAACTGATGGAACTTTTGGACCAGATCGCTCAGGCCCCTGGTGGCCAGAGTTTTGGCAGTGGGGATTGCCCTAAGGTGCATGGTTTGGCTGAAGAGCTGGTCGACTGACCAAGCTTCCAAAAAAGCCCTAACGGACTTCCCTTTTTTGGGATAGCGTTTGTTTGGCGACTCACTGGATGAATTGATCAAAGGTTTGACTGGCGGGAAGAGTACCCTTTTTTTTTTTTTTTTTTTTTTTTTTTTTACAATTCAAACGGTTCCTTTATTAAAAGAAAAGGAATGACACATTCACAAAATGGATAACACATACAAGCAGGGAAAATCAACGAACAAAATGCAATTATAGTAGAGATCAAGAGCGCAACATAGAAAACAGATGGCAAACAATCATCCCCCAGCCCTCATTCCCGGAAGCACCAGGAGTGTCACTAGGCGGGCAGCCGCGACTAACCAGTAGGTGCCAGCCAAGGCTGCCATAACCTATCAAACTTCTTAGGACAGTTTCTCAGCAAGTAAGTCAATTTATACAATGGCAGCACAGCATCAATAGAGCGCTCCCAGGAAACCACAGAGGGGGGAGAAGGGGCAATCCATTTCAGAATAATTTCCCTTTTAGCATAGTATAGCAAATAATTAACATTTTAGTGGCCCTAGGTCTCTGGTCAGCATCCATAATGCCCAGCAGGGCCAAAGCTGGCGAGATCGGAACAGCCAACCCCAACCTATGATTGATGACATCAAAAACTTGTAACCAAAATTGGGCCACTTTGGGACAGTCCCAAAACATATGTAAGAAGAGTACCCTTCTTACTCAATCCTCCAAAGGTAAGTCACCCCGTGCTAAGCTGGGTCCTTCCTTTTACTGCTCATAGATGGTTTTTTAGTGCCCCCGCAGCGCAAGAAAAAGATAAGCCATTCTGAGCTTCTGGAGGGGCTAAGAAGCCCTAGGGCAAGCCCATGAATAGTCAGTCCAGTGCTGCGGACAAGTCCTCTTCAGCATGAAGGGGCGCCCTCACCTGTGTCTGAGGTGGGCGGACATCTGCGATTCTTTCAGGAACCCTGGACCTCCTTCGTTCAAGACAAATGGGTTTGCGAACTGATTTGTTCCGGGTACAAAATCGAATTTTGGTCCCGGCCAGGGGACAGGTTTTTTTCCAGAGCGTTTGAAAGCTCTTTGGGAAGCTGTGCAGGACCTCTATTCAAACCTGTTCACGGTGCTCAGAAAGGAGGGCAAGCAAGGTGCATCCCATCCTGGATCTCAAGGCTCTGAACCGCTTTTTGCGGGTGCAGAGGTTTTGAATGGAGTCCATTCGGTCGGTGGTGACGGCCTTGAATCAGGGGGATTTCTTGGCCTCCATCGATATTAAGGATGCATATCTCCACGTCCTCATATGTAAGGGGATATCAGCGATTCCACTGCTTTGCAGTGGCAGAGGAGCACTTTCAATTTGTGGTGTTACCCTTTGGTCTCGCTTCTGCTCCCAGAGATTTTACCCAGGTCCTGGCCCCTGTGCTGGCCTTGTTACGTCAGAGAGGAATCTCAATTTTGGGATATGTGGACGATCTACTATTGTGAGCAGAATCAAATTCGGATCTGTTGGACAACATCTCTATTACAGTTCAGACCCTTCAAGAATTCGGGTGGACGATCAATTCCAAGAAATCTGCTCTGACACCATCGGTACGTGTCACTTATCTGGGGCTAACTCTCGACTCCACTCTAGCGAGGGTCTTTCTCCCCTTGGAAAAGCTTCAGAAGTTGCTAAGGGTGATCAGGTTACTGATGGAAGCCGATCAGTCCTCCCTGCGGGCCTGCATGAGGGCCCTGGGTTTGATGGTGTCAACCTTCAAAGCGGTCCCATTTGCTCAGTCTCATTCCAGGCCTCGGCAGAAAGAGATTCTGGCAAAATGGAACAGGGATCCTCGGTCATTGGACCAAAAGATTTGTTTATCTCACTAAGTCAACCCTGTCCTGGTGGATCCAGTCTCCTGCTCTGTGGAGAGGAAAAGTCCTTCCTGCCGCTGTTCTGGACGGTAGTCACCATGGATGCCAGCCTGTCTGGCTGGGGTGGAGTAGTGGGAAAGCTCTGTGCCCAGGGGACTTGGGCGTCAGAAGAGTCTTCATTGCCGATCAACATTCTGGAACTCGGAGCGATCAAGCTCTGCCTGCTTCACTGGACGAGCCAGCTACGTGGTTCTCCTGTTCGGATACAGTCGGACAATGCCACGGCTGTGGCCTATATCAGTTATCAGGTGTTGGATCAGGGGGAGTGATCCCTGCATCCGGAGGGGTTTCACCACCTGTGTGCCTGGTGGGGGACTCCGGAGGTGGATCTGTTTGCGTCTTGCCTCAACAGAAAAGTCCAGAGGTTTGTGGCCAGGTCTCAGGATCCTCTGGCCGGCAACAGACGCTTTGGTGGCTCCTTGGAGTCAGTATCGGCTGATTTATGCCTTCCCCCCGCTCAGTTCCGCTGAGGTTTCTTTGCTGGGTGGAGGTGGAAGGCATTCCGGTCGTTCTGGTGGCACCAGACTGGCTTCGGTGGTCTTGGTACGCAGACCTGGTAAGAATGGTCGTAGATCCTCCATGGAGACTTCCTCTGCGGAAAGGCCTGCTGTCTCAGGGACCGATCTTTCATCCTGCTTTATGGCCGATTCCTACCCTTTTTGAAGGCCAGGAAGTCGACTTCTAGGAAGATCTATCATCATACGTGGAAATCGTACATTACATGGTGTGAATCGCTGCAGCTGGGGGTTTTGGCCTTTTTACAAAAAGGGGTTGAGCAGCAATTGGCCTTGGGCACTATCAAAGGCCAAGTGTCGGCCTTGGCTATTTACTTACTTTGTTGGCTACGAATAGTTTGATTCGCACCTTTATTCAGGAGGTGCATCATCTGGGTCCTCCGAGAAGATCCCCGTTGCCTCCTTGTGATCCCAATCTGTTTTGTCTGTTCTTCAAAAGCCTCCTTTTGAGAATATTGGGGAGATATCTCTACTTTCCTTGTCACAGAAGGTTGCCTTTCTTGTGGCTATTACTTCTGCTCGCAGAGTCTGAGTTGGTGGCGCTGTCCTGTCGTTCGCCTTATTTGGTGGTCCACAGAGATAAAGGGGTACTCCGACCTAATCTGTCTTTTCTCCCTAAGGTGGTGTCGGATTTTCATCTTAATGAAGACATTGTGTTGCCTTCCTATGTCTTAAGCCTAAGCATCCCAAGGAAATTACCTTGCATTCTTTGGATGTGGTTCGGGCGATAAGAGTTTATCTGACGGTTACTGAGTTCTTTAGGAAATCTGACTCTCTCTTTGTCCTTACGGAAGGTCCTCGCAAAGGTTTGGCTGCGTCTGCTGCGACCATGTTGAAGTGGATCAGGCAGAAGGTTGTTCAGGCTTATTCAATCAAGGGTAATTTACCTCCTTTCCCTGTGAAGGCACATTCTACTAGAGCGCTGAGTGCCTCTTGAGCTTTTCGCCATCAGGCCTCTGTTGTACAAGTTTGTAAGGCAGCGACTTGGTCGTCTGTGCACACCTTTACAAGATTCTACAAGGTGGATTTATTGGCTTCTTCGGATGCCTCTTTTGGCCGCAAGGTTTTGTAGGCTGCTGTTTCGTAAGAGAATATTTTTCTCTCTTAGGGGTCTTTAACCTGGGTGAGCTCCTGTTTGGTTGAGCTTCATCTTACCCAGTGGGCTTCGTTTAGCCTTGGAGTTTACGTTACTTTCTGGTTGCGTTCTTCCCACCCCCCCCCCCCCCATGCCTATACTTCTTTGGGACATCCCATTCAGCTTATGAAGATGAAGACTGCGTCTGTCAATGGACGATACATAAAAATACGATTTTTGTAAGATCTTACCATAAAATATTTTTCTCTGAAATCCATTGAAAGACGCAGCACCCGTCCCTTTTGATGTGGAGATGATTTTGCCCTTCACTGCTTACAACTAAATTAGTGTCCTGAGCAGAGTGTGTTTGGGTCATGCATGTGGGGACGGCCCAGTAGGCGTGCACATGTAAAGTTTTTCCTGCCTTGACTACTCCTGCAGGGGACAGCATAACCCATTCAGCTTATGAAGATTGAGGCTGCGTCTTTCAATGGACTTCAGAGAAAAAGATTTTACTGTAAGATCTTACAAAAATCGTATTTTTCTGCCTAGTGTCCTACTCCTGTAGGGAGTAGTGTAACCCAGTGGTTCTGAAGATCAGGAGCTGTCAGTCAGTGAACATCAGAGAAATGGATTTTACGGTAAGTGTAAAATCCCATTATTCCACATCGCTTATGTGCAGTCACGTGATCGCCCGGCAGACGCCAGAGCGGAATCTCAGCCCCTCCCTCTGTAGCCCTTAGATCGGGGAAGAAGAGCGGTGAGAGGTCACATGACCGCACATCAGCGATTGTAAAAAAATTTATATAAATAGGAAAATTAAAAAAAAAAAAAAAACCACGACATTCGCTCTGTGTTATAGCGTGTTATAACAGAGGGGCTAGCAGTAATTCTGAGCACTGACTTTACAACCACTTCAGCCCAGAACCACTTTAACTGACACATTTATCTATTTCCCCACAAATAGAGCTTTCTTTTGGTGGTATTCTATCACCTCTGCGGGGGTTTTTTTTTTTTTTGTTTTTTTTTTTTTCAAAGCGATCTAAACCAAGCCAAGAGTGACTATTTTGAAAAAGAAAAATATTTGTTACTTTTTTCTATAAAACACCTCCAATAAAAAAAAAAAAAATGTAAAAAATCTAATTTCTTCATCAGTTTAGGCAAATATGTAGTCTGCTACATATTTTCAGTAAATAAAGTCCCAATAAGCGTATATTGGTTTGCGCAAAAGTTATAGCGTTTACAAACTGTGGGATATTTTTATGGGATTTTTCTGTTTTTGGTTTTCTTTTCTTTTTGTGCCTAGCTGGCGCTTGCAAACTGTGTGGGGGTTGCTCTGACTGGATGAAGACAGAGATCGATGTTCCTGGTTAGCAGGAACACAAAATCTCCATCTTCTCCCCTGTCAGAATGGCGACCTGCCTTGTTTACATGCCTCTCTAGGGAATGATCGCAAGTGGCCGGCAGGCATCGAGTCCGCAGCACCCGCTGATTGGCATTCCCTGTGTCCAATTGGTGGGTGATCGCACCTCCAACGGCGCACGCTTGCCCCCCAATTTCTAGTGCATGAAATGATGTACATAGTTTCACGCAATAGATCTGACCTGCCGCAGTAAAAGTGCAGTAGGCGATTGTCAAGAGGTTAAAGTGGTTCTAGAGGCTGAAGGTTTTTTCCCTTCATGCATTATATGACACACAGAGGCAGCTCAGGAGTGAGCATGCACAAGTGCCTCCAGAGCAAGCAGCTTGATATGGGGGCAATCAGCAGGGGGAAGGGGCCAAGAGCACTGGCAGGGGACCCAAGAAGAGGAGCATCGGGACTGATCTGTGCTAAACCATTACACAGAGCAGGTAAGTATAGCATGTTATTTAAAAACAAAAATCAGAACCTTTTACAAACACTTTAAACTGAACCAGCCAAATTTCGATCCATGTGAGGCTGCACCCACTCAACAGAAGTAGATCGAACAATCCACTTCTGTTGAACAGACTTGTAAAACTTTTTTGATTTAGCGGTTGCAGCCACAGATCAGTGTACTCTGAAGATTCTCCGCTGTCAAAATACAGTATCTTAGCAGGAAGGAATCCTCAATCCACCTTGATTGTGTGGATGGAGGAATCTCTATTTCCTCCATCTTTGGCCAGAGTAAGGCTGTGCATTGTTAAATAGCCAGTAAAACCGATTACTAAGCTATTGCAAAGTTTTTTAGTTTGGAAGATGTAAACATTCAGTTTTATTCCCATGTTTATAAGAAAATTATGTTTTTATTACCTTGCTTATGCTATCATTGTGTGGCTAGCCACTACTCTATGGCTATCATTAACATGCAATAAGTGCATTCTAGTCTGATCTGAAATGTGCACTTCTCTTTTACAGTAACAGTTGCTATCATCCACCGATAAAAAAAATAATGGCTTTCAAAAATGAGAGTAGATGGGTCAAGGCTGAAAACTGTTAATTACTCTAATGTAGAACAACACGAAATAGCCCCAGCCATATTGCATGCTATTGCAGGTTTTGTTCTTCAGTGTTATTTCTCTGTTCTGGCATTCTCTCACTTGCAAAGTCAAGGCTTATGTTTACTCATTGCCAGGTCTCGGTAAATATACCACAATGGAAACTTCTGATGGGCTCATTGGGGGGTATAACACATACCCTGAGTAAACAATAATAAATCTATATATAGTTTCATAAACACATGCAAACATACACTCACTGGCCACTTTATTAGGTACACCTGTTCAATTGCTTGGTAACAGAAATTGCTAATCAGCCAATCACATGGCAGCAGCTTATTGCATTTAGGCATCTAGATGTGGCGAAGACAACTTTCTGAAGTTGAAACCGAGCATCAGAACGGGAAAGTGACTTTGAACCTGGCATTGTTGTTGGTGCCTGACGGACTGGTCTGAGTAGTTCAAAAACTGCTGATCTACTGGCATTTTCACGCACAACCATCTCTAGGGTTTACAGAGAATGGTCCGAAGAAGAGAAAATATCCAGTGAGCAGCAGTTGTGTGGACGAAAATTCCTTGTTGAGGACAAAGAGAATGGGAAGACTGGTTCAAAATTATAGAATGACAACAGTAATTCAAATAACCACTGGTTAAAACCAAGGTATGCAGAAACCCCATCTATGAACGAACAACACATCAACTCTTGAAGCAGATGGGCTTCAGCAGCAGCAGACCACACCGGGTGCCACTCCTGTCAGCTAAGAACAGGAAGCTGAGGCTACAATTTGCACAGGCTCACCAAAATTGCACCGCAGAAAAATGGAAAAACATTGCCTGGTCTGATGAGTCTCGATTTCAGCTGCGACATTCAGATGGTAGGGTCAGAATTTGGCGTAAACAACATAAAGGCATGGGTCCATCCTGCCTTGTATAAATGTTTCAGGCTGGTGGTGGTGGTTTTAGGGTCCATGTACACGAGACGCTGGAAATGGCCGTTTAGGAGCAGTTGGGCGTTTTTTTCAGAAGCCCCTGAACGCAGCTCCATGTTATCTTATATGTCCATGTATACATGGTCGTTTACAGTCATTTGCAGGCAGATGCGTTCAGGGACTTTTTTTAGAACGCAATTATTTGCGTTCGAACGTGTGTTTCCCGGCGTTTCAAACGCAGAAACGCGGCCGAACGTGACTGAACGTGATGAACCTACGTTCAGCCACGTTATACGTTTTTTTTCTTCCATTCAAAATCAATGGTTCCCTATGGGAGCCTATTGATTTGAATGGAGGTCGCACCGCAAGTCGGATCCGACTTGCGGCGCGACCTGCACTGTGAGAATCTTGAGGGGGAACTCCACGCCAAAAATGGGGAAAAAAACTGCGTGGGGGTCCCCCCAAGTTCCAAACCAGGCCCTTTGGGTCCGGTATGGAATTTGAGGGTAGCCCCACGCCGAAAAAATGGCGTGGGGTCCCCCCAAAATCCATACCAGACCCTTATCCGAGCATGCAGCCCGGCAGGCCAGGAAAGGGGAGGGGACGAGCGAGCGGCCCCACCCCCCCTGGACCACACCAGGCCACATGCCCTCAACATGGGGGGGTGTTGGTGCTTTGGGGCAGGGGGGGCTCTGCACCCCCCACCTCAAAGCACCTTGCCCCCATGTTGATGAGGACAAGGGCCTCATCCCCACAACCCTGGCCGGTGGTTGTGGGGGTCTGCGGGCAGGGGGCTCATCGGAATCTGGAAGCCCCCTTTAACAAGGGGGCCCCCAGATCCCGGACCCCCTCCCTATGTGAATGGGTATGGGGTACACTGTACCCCTACTCATTCACCACATAAAAGGCAGTGTATGGAAATAACGACAGGAGACGTTTTGGAAAGTTTATTAAAAACCTTCATCCGGCTCTTCTTGTCTTCTCCTCTCCGGGGTCTTCTGCTCTTTTGCTGTCCGCTCTTCTTGTCTTCTCCTCTCCGGGGTCTTCTGCTGTCCGCTCTTCTTGTGTTCTTCTCTCTGGGGTCTTCTGCTCTGTTGCTGTCCCCACTTCTGCTGTCCTCTCTTCTTTTCTTCTCCTCTCCGGTCTTCTGCTCTTTTGCTGTCGGCTCTTCTTCCTCCGGTTCTCCTCCGACGACGTCTCCGGTAATTATGCCGGTCTCCGGTCTCTGCAGCTTATTATATAGCCATTGGGGGCGGGGCCTCCCGATGACGTCATCGGGCCACGCCCCTAATGGCTATATAATAAGCTGCAGAGACCGGAGACCGGCATAATTACCGGAGACGTCGTCAGAGGAAGAAGAGCCGACAGCAGACAGCAAAAGCGCAGAAGACCGGAGAGGAGAAGAAAAGAAGACAGGACAGCAGAAGAGGGGACAGCAAAAGAGCAGAAGACCCCGGAGGGAAGAACACAAGAAGAGCGGACAGCAGAAGACCCCGGAGAAGAGAAGACAAGAAGAGCGGACAGCGAAAGAGCAGAAGACCCGGAGAGGAGAAGACAAGAAGAGCCGGATGAAGATTTTTAATAAACTTTTTAAAACGTCTCCTGTCGTTATTTCCATACACTGACTTTTATGTGGTGGATGAGTAGGGGTACAGTGTACCCCATACCCATTCACATAGCGAGGGGGTCCGGGATCTGGGGGGCCCCCTTGTTAAAGGGGGCTTCCAGATTCCGATGAGCCCCCTGCCCGCAGACCCCCACAACCACCGGCCAGGGTTGTGGGGATGAGGCCCTTGTCCTCATCAACATGGGGGCAAGGTGCTTTGAGGTGGGGGGTGCAGAGCTCCCCCTGCCCCAAAGCACCAACACCCCCCCATGTTGAGGGCATGTGGCCTGGTGTGGTCCAGGGGGGGTGGGGCCACTCGCTCGTCCCCTCCCCTTTCCTGGCCTGCCGGGCTGCATGCTCGGATAAGGGTCTGGTATGGATTTTGGGGGGGACCCCACGCCATTTTTTCGGCGTGGGGCTACCCTCAAATTCCATACCGGACCCGAAGGGCCTGGTTTGGAACTTGGGGGGGACCCCCACGCAGTTTTTTTCCCATTTTTGGCGTGGAGTTCCCCCTCAAGATTCTCACAGTGCAGGTCGCGCCGCAAGTCGGATCCGACTTGCGGTGCGACTTCCATTCAAATCAATAGGCTCCCATAGGGAACCATTGATTTTGAATGGAGGCAGAAAAACGCTGCTAAAAGCAACGTGGCCAAACGTGCAATAACGCAAATGGAAAAAGCCACTGAAAGCACGTTTAACAGCTGCTTTTCCCCGGCGTCAGCAATAGCTTTGCAGGACGTTTTTTCTAACGTCCCGTGTACATGGAGCCTAATTGTGTAGGGAATATTTTCTTGGCACACTTTTGGCCCATTAGTACCAATTGAGCATTGTTTAAACACCACGGTTCACCTGAGCATTGTTGCTGACCATGTCCATCCTTTTATGACTACAGTGGACTCATCTTCTGATGGCTCCTTCCAGCAGCATAATGCACCTTGTCACGAAGCTCAAATCCTCTCACCACTGGTTTCTTGAACATGACAATGAGGTCACTGTACTCCAATGGCCTCCAAAGTCACAAGATCTTAATCCAATAGAGCACCTTTTGGGATGTGGTGGAACGGGAGATACACACATCACGGATGTGCAGCCGACAAATCTGCAGCAAGTGCGTGATGCTCGCACGTCAATAATGACCCAAATGGCAAACGGGGGTCTAAACCAGTACTAGCAAGGTGTACCTAATAATAATATGGCCGGTGAGTGTATATAAACCTCTTTAGTTGTGCAAGCATTCACCTGTTTGGCTATTTAAGGTACATGTAGAATTCAATTAAGGCCTCATGCACACGGGGGTGGGGGGGAACGTTTTACATTTGACAGGTTTTTTTTTGCCTCTAAATTCACTTCTGTTAGGCTACTGTATATGTGGCCATGCACACATATGTGTTTACAGGAGTATTAGAATAGGAGCATTAAAAAGCTAGAAAAATTCACCACCAGCATTAGCATGTTCAGGAGAGGAGCTTTTGGCCAGAAAAAATGCTGGACAAGTGTAAACTCTTTTTAAGTGCTTCGGCAGCCATTCATTTCAATAGCCAGAATAAATGAATATAGCAACCAATGGAATCAATAAACTTCCAAACACTTAATGCGCGTAAACACGTGCAGAACCCGGCTTTAGGAGCATTTTTAAGCTGCTTTTTTCCTGCCAAGACCAAAGGTGTCTAGGGGATATTAAAAAACATCCTGTCTACATGAGGCCTAAGTGGCCAATGTGATAGTAGGCTCAATTAACAAAGCTTTCCACAGAACTGTAATTTAAAAACACGTTAGACTGAAAATAACTGTTGCTTTTTTTTTTAAGAAAGATCTGGTCCCTGTGTTAACTTTGTGAATTGAGCCCATTCTGAGAATTTATCAGAACTGGTGTGTCAGTTTCTACCTTAAGGCTGGTCTCTAGGTTTTGTTTAACTTTTACTAACAGTTACAGTACCTGGGAGGGCTGTAAATAACTGCATGTACCCTCTGCTACATATAGTAAACAGCTCTGTGTTCCAGCAGCGGGATGGGAACTTCATGCCCCATTCCTGGAACAAAATTTAATCGGGCGGAGTGCTGCTCATCCATTCAGGGAAAGCTTTGTATTCTATGAATGAATACAAAGCTTCCTCTGTTTGGCTGAGGGGAAAGGTGGACTGATGACATCACAAACTTCCCCTGCCAGTCAGAGGAAGCTTTGTATTGATATATAGAAGGTAATTTAAGGTGGCTAGTGGCAAAACCATGTTAAGCAGGGTTCAAGGGTCATGCGCCAGTAACAGCAGACTTTTATGACAGCTAATACAAAGTAGTATTGACAGTTTTGGCAAGAATATTTAAAATTTGGATTTGTAGCTTTGCTTATCAATAAAACCACCCCAGTGTGCCAAATGTGTGACAACATATTCAGTAATGATACCATGAAGCCTTCAATATAAAACCTTTTTTTCATATAATAAGTATTTGGGGTCAGTGAGCAAGCTGAAATTACTTGAAATGGTAGATGGGCGGAGGAGTTAAGGATCCCTACTTTATATCCTCCATTTATTTTATTCTCACAAAGAAAAGCCCATACTGTTTTACTCAGATTGTAATTTATTGTTTATCGTCCATCGACAGACGCAGCCTCATCTCCATGAGCGGAGTAAGTTCATGCTCCTCCCATCAGGAGTAGTCTAGGCAGGAAAATTTGAATACACACGCCCAGGGGGCTGTCCCTCAAGACATAAACCCCTAGCACATCGGTTTATTTTCTGCCTAGAGAAGGAGTAGACCTAGGTTTCCTGCTGGGACTCTTGTCTCAGTTTTTGTTCTTTTCAGAATATTTTCCTTTATTTCTCTTTACTCACTAGCTAGTCTTCAAGGAAGAACTTCCTAGTGATCTACAAGCAACGATGCCGGATGGGGCTTCGTACTGGATAATCTAGATCCATATAGTACCCCCAGTCTGTCCTATGAGTGTGAGCAGGTTATAGTTCAGACCTAGGCCTAGCCACGAAAGTGCCCCCTTGTCGGCAGGGGGAGGAGTCTGCGAGCGAATGCCTCGCCGGGACGCAACGACTTGGAACGCCCTGACTCGTAGGAGGCAGTCTGCCCGAAGCAAGTGGGAGGCAGTCTGTCCGGAGCGGAGCCCACCCAGTCCATGGTATGGTGAGTAACTGTGTCCCCCATTGCCCCTGCTGGCCTTGAGGGGATGTGGGCCCTCCCCTGGGGATAATGGGATTTGTGCCTCCCAAGAAATCCCCCTGGTCTGCCCGGTGCCCGGTCTGTGTCCTTCCCTCTCCCTGTCCCTGCGGGGCTGTGTCTGGAGTGCTCTGCTGCTCGGGATGGGAGACATGGTACCTTGGGCTTGCTGGTCCCTGTTGTGGGTCCTGAGGCCTTCATTTGTCGGTCCCTAGCCGCATGGTGTGCCGTGGTGAGCCCTGGTGCTATACTCAGCAGTGCAACATTATCAGGCGACATCACTTCCTGTGTGGTCATTTCCTGCTGCTGAACCGAGGTCACTTCCTGCCTTTTCTCTCCATGCTGTGGAAGATTCAGGAGGACATGTGTCTGAGGTGGTAAAGTATTGGGGATCCCTGCAGGCAATTCCTTGCACTTTCTGCTGTCCGTTTGGTTTAAAGGGGGTTCCCTGCAGACTGCTGCGATCGGGGGTGGATACCGCGATCGGCGCTCTTAAAGCTACAGTACTTCGATTTTTGCAATTGTACTATGGTGTCCCAAACTGGAATTACGCCCTCAGACCCACTCTGTGCGACTCCCGGATAGTCTGGATCGCAGTCGCTGGCCGCGATTTCAGCTGCCCTGGAAAGCCTGGTGACTAAAGTTAATTTAGTCATGAAAAAGGTTGATAGCCATAAACGGCCGCTACCTTCTCCATCCTTGGAGGTGTCCTCTGATTCAGAGGCTGATGTGGTTGCCCCGGATGCTTCTCTTCCTGATGGTTCGCTGTCCTTGCAGTTGGATAGTGAAGAGGACCTGTCTTCTTCAGCTGCAGCGCGGGAACGCTCTTTAGTGGAAGCCCTGATTATTTCAGTGCAGGATACTTTAAAAGTGGCTGATGAGCCCACGCTTGCAGGGACGGGGGAGGCTTTTGGCTCTCAGAAGTCTCCAAAAGCTGACAGGGTTTTTCCTTGTCCCCAAACTTTTCACGATATTATGAATAATCAATGGCGTGTTTGTGGTGCTAAAATGCTCTTAAACACCGGTATTCTTTTGCTGAAATGGTTTCCAACCGTTGGACGGTGCCACCTAAAGTGGACCATCCTGTTTCCGGATTAAACAAATCTACCATTGTGCCTGTGGAGGATTCCCCAGTTTTTGCGGACAGGCGGGTGAAATCCCTTTCCCGCCATCTTCACGTGCTGGCGGGTTCCATTTTGAAAACGGTTTTTGTGTCTGTGCTAGTCTCCCAGATGGTGACGGAATGGATTAGGGGTTTGCAGGAGTCTTTGGACCCAGAGACTGTTCCTCCGGAACAACTGGAGTTGTTTGGACCAGGTAAGCAAGGCTCTGATGTTCCTGTGTGATGCATCTATGGATGCGGCTCCCCTGGTGGCCAGGGTCTCGGCCGTGGGCATTGTTTTAAGGCGCATGGTTTGGTTGTAGAGCTGGTCTGCTGACCAAGCTTCTAAAAAAGCCTTAGCTGATCTTCCCTTTCTGGGAGACATGTTGTTTGGCGACTCATTGGATGAGTTGATCAAGGGCCTGACTGGCTGGAAGATTACTCTTCTTCCTCAATCCTCAAAGAGTAAGACACCCCGTCGTAAGCAGGGTCCCTCCTTTTCTGCTCATAAACGTTTTTTTCATGCCTCCGGGGCGCAAGAAAAAGGTAAGCTGTTCAGAACTGGTAAAAATGGTTGTGGATCCTCCATGGTGTCGTCCTCTGTGGGAAGTTCTTCTGTCTATTGGACCGATCTTTCATCCTGCTTTACAGTCACTGGCTTTAACGGCTTGGTTGTTGAAAGCATGGTGTTGAGGGATAGCGGTCTCTCTGATTCTGTGATTCCTACCCTTTTGAAGGCCAGGAAATCTACATCTAGGAAGATCTATCATCATACGTGGAAATCGTACATTTCATGGTGTGAATCGCTGCAGCTGCATTCTCGCTTGTTCTCTATTGCTAGGGTTCTGGCCTTTTTGCTAAAAGGGGTTGAGCAGCGCTTAGCGTTGGGGACTATCAAGGGCCAGGTGTCGGCCTTGGCTATTTGCTTTCAACGTCCGTTGGCTACTCATAGTCTGATTCGCACCTTCATTCAGGGGGTGCGTCATCTGGCCCCTCCGAGGAGATCCCGGTTACCTTCATGGGATCTCAATCTGGTTTTGTCTGTTTTTCAAAAGCCTCCTTTTGAGAATATTAGGGAGATTTCTCTGCTTTCTTTGTCGCTGAAGGTTGCCTTCCTAGTGGCTATCACTTCTGCCCGCAGAGTCTCTGAGTTGGCAGCGCTGTCCTGTCGTTCGCCTTATTTGGTGGTCCACAGGGATAAAGTGGTCCTCCAACCTGATCCGTCTTTTCTTCCTAACGTGGTGTCGAATTTTCACCTGAATGAAGACCTTGTGTTGCCTACCTTATGGCCTAAGCCTAAACATCACAAGGAAGTTTCCTTGAACTCTCTGGATGTTGTTCGGGCGATAAGAGTTTATCTGATGGTTACTGTGTCCTTCAGGAAGTTGGACTCTCCCTTTGTCCTTCCGGACGGTCCTCGCAAAGGTTTGGCTCCGTCCGCTGCGACCATTTTGAGATGGATCTGTCAGATGGTTGTTCAGGCTTATTCAATCAAGGGTCAGATTCCTCCTTTCCCTGTGAAGGCGCATTCTACTACAGCGCTGAGTGCCTCTTGGGCTTTTTGCCATCAGGCCTCTGTTCAAGTTTGTAAGGCAGCAACTTGGTCATCTGTGCACACTTTTTACCAAATTTTACAAGGTGGATTTGTTGGCATCTTCGGATGCCTCTTTTTGCCGCAAGATTTTGCAGGCTGTTGTTTCATAAGAGAATGTTTGTTTGTACTTCTCTTTGGGGTCTTTTTATCTGGGTGAGCTCCTGTTTGGTTAAGCTTCATGTTGCCCGGTTGGCTGCGTTTAGCCTTTTGGAGTTAAGTGGAGCCTGTCTGGTTGCGTTTTCCCACCTCTCATGCCTATACTGCTTTGGGATGTCCCACTCAGCTCATGGTGATGAGGCTGCATCTGTCGATGGACGATAGAGAAAATACGATTTTTTTAAGATCTTACCGTAAAATCTTTTTCTCTGATGTCCATCGACAGACGTAGCACCCGCCCCTCTGTTTGGGGTTTGTTCTGTTGTCTACACTGCTTTTAAGCTAAACTGATGTGCTGGGTTGTACAGTGGGGATTTATGCCTGGAGGGACAGCCCCCTGGGCGAGTATTCAAATTTTCCTGCCTAAACTACTCCTGATGGGAGGAGCATAAACCCACTCCGCTCATGGAGATGAGACTGCGTCTGTCGATGGACATCAGAGAGAAAGGTTTTACGGTAAGATCTTACAAAAATCGTATTATTTCATTCACAGAGTGTCTCGAAACAAATCCGAGAAGAAGCGCAGAGACCAGTTCAATGTTCTCATTAAGGAACTTGGCTCTATGCTGCCCGGCAATGCCAGGAAGATGGATAAATCAACAGTACTGCAGAAAAGCATTGACTTCCTGCGCAAACACAAAGGTATGTGTGTGATCTGTATTTTATATTGTCAGTGATGTTTTTCAGAGTTCAAGGAACCAGACCCTCTTCCTGCTTTTCTTTCAAAGAATCCATGCTATATCTGCTGATTTTACTTCCTACCACATATCCCAGCAAACAAGTATTACCTTCACATGTGTTTTTAATATTCCCTTTCACACTTTTAATCTACAGAAATTAGTGCTCAGTCTGATGCTAGTGAGATTCGACAGGACTGGAAGCCAGCTTTCCTTAGTAATGAGGAGTTTACTCAGCTCATGTTGGAGGTAGGAGTGATATTTTTGTGTTTTACTTACATTTTTAGCTGCTGCAGGAATATATTTGGTGTTAAGGGCCTATGGGTTTTGAGAATGGGGAAAAAATAAACCATGCCTATCCAGTACATGAATGGTAAAAAGTATGTTTACCCTTTGATTTTAGGCCCTGGATGGATTTTTCTTGGCTGTTATGACAGATGGAAACATAATCTATGTGTCAGAGAGTGTTACTCCCTTACTTGAACACTTACCTGTAAGTAAAAGTGAAAATTTGTGATAAACTGTGTGGGATTCTGCTTTTCGTTTAGACTCCCTGCTACAAAGGTTAAAGAAGTATTTTTCTGGAAATGCGTTATAACATAGAAAAGAGAACAGTTAGTTATTACCACAACACAAGGACATATGAATATTGGTGAAGCTGACCTTTATGGCTCATTCAGAGACTTATGTGTTGTGATAACCTTGTGATAAAATTTGTTTTTTAGCATTCCCTAACTCGTGTCCAAAAAAGGTGCATTGCAAGGCCGTTAATTGTGAATGAAAAAATGGAAAATTGCAGTGCTAAACCAAAATAACAAACATCATGTGACCATAAGTGAATACATGAATACACAGATCAAATAAATGATATATAATCAAATGAAATATGAGGTTATCAAGTGTAGCCACTGAAAAAAGTTCATAAAGAGAGTCCCAGGTAGTGATGATAGGTGTGCATCCAAATACAAAGGTGATATTCAGCCGTGCCAGGGGACCCCACTCCAAAGATCAATAAATTGTGCTCACTGGAGAGTATGGACCCAAGATACTATATAGTATATGGGCCATAAGGGCTGGTATTGCTGTATACTTCCAAGACAAGGCTGGAACACCGGATATCAGGAAGGTAGCCAAAGTATCACAACGGAAGGCGTAAATCTCACAGTTGTACATGGAGATAGCCAGATAAGAGTGACATAATGTAGAACCGCTAGACTTTATTATAATATAAAAGCCAAAAACAACACTTACAAGCATCCAATGAAATTAGGCATGTAATACAGAAGTAGATGGCATGAATGACGTTCCTAATGCTTTTCCTCTAAATAGACATAATCATAGGAGGTTGCCCCAGGATGGGGGTGGGGGGTCTGTGGAGTCCAGTCGTTGCTCAGACCACCCACAGCACAGCAACACAGTGAGGGTGATCGAAAGCAAGGAGAGAACACCGGTGCCCGGGTTCCGCTCCATCATTTATCTCCGGAGTGAGGCGCATTCTCGCTGTCCAGGTAACCTGAGACTTGGCTTCTAGTTACCCTGTCAACAGGCTCCGCCCCCTCCATGCCAGCTCTTTGTTTCTAGCGGGCGTGGGAAAAGTGGGATTGCACGGTGCCCATGGAGACATGGGGGGTGGGTGCACTGCGACAAGCATGTAGACTGCATGTGGTGAATCCACTTGCAAGCACAGCAGGGAGGTTGACTGGGGGGGAAGCTGCAGGTAGTGGTAAGCAGGGAGGGGGGACTGGGACAGCCCCTCCATTGTACAACTGTTGCCAGGGGAACCTCTAACGGGTCCCCCTGGAGGCATTTGTGGGCCCTATTTCTTGGTGTCTTGTGGACAGGATAGTCCATCCACATTTTGGTGCTAGCTTCCCCATTGATACTGAATAATTAAGTTTTATGGTTGTAAAGCCAGGCTCCATCTTAGGCGGCTGTTATTCCCTGAGACCCGATTCAGCCAGGTGAGGGGGTTGTGGTCAGTGAGGATGGTAAACTCCCAGCCATACAAATACAGTTGTAGTTTTCTTTTCCATGCCCATACTATAGCCAGGCACTCCTTCTCGCTGGTGGCATCGGCCACCTCCCAGTCCAGTAGTTTCCTGCTAAGGAAAGCCACATGGTGCTCCCTAAAGTCTTTCTCATGCAAATTAGCCTTTGGTTGCGGTTTCTGAATTGGTGGCCCTTTTCCTGAAAAGATCCTTTCCTCTAACTTTACAATGAAAAGGTTGCTTTATGCACAAGGCTATCTTTTTCTCCTGAAGGTGGTTTCATTTAACCTCAATGAGAACATTGTCCTCTGTTCCCTATGCAGTGCTCCTAATAATTCACAGGAAGTCTCTCTACATTGCCTGGATGTGGCCAGAGCTTATAGATCAGGGATGTCCAACTCGATTTCATTGCAGGCCACATCAGCATTATGGTTGTCCTCAAAGGGCCGGTTGAATCTGTAAGACTATATATATGTATCTTCTCTTTATCATATTAAATAATTGCCTCTGCATTATATTATAACTGTTATACTAATAACTTAAGACTTGAGCTGTAAAGGGCAGGTGCAGACCGGCACGAAGCCCACTCACACTCCTGTAGCAGATGATGAAAAGGAGGGTCGTTCATTGCTTTGATGGAGACTAATCAGACAGAACATGGTTCTGCCATGGTGTTATGTCTGAGAAGTGTCCAATAAAGTTTCTTGTGGATGATATCAGTGGTGTGCGACCCTCCTTTTCAACTGGCAAAGAATTTTATTATTCTCATAACATAATTATAAGCATATGTCCAGAACACCCCCCCCCCCTTTACATCAGATGTCAGGAGCCCCTCTACCATTAGAAGTCAGGAAACCTCCACCCTCGCTTGCATCACATCACAGTACACACTGCCCCCCCCCCCCGCCCCCTCTTACCTTGTGCTGCTGCCAGGAAGAAAATGAGGGCAAAGCTGTGACGCAGTGCAGGGTCTGGAGGGGGGCAGGAGTCTGCTGCCAGAAGGCTGCCGAGTTCGGGGAGCTGAAGACGAGGGGGGGTGCTGTGGCTGCACAGAGAGGCGCATTTTTACAAGGTGGATATTCAGTCTTCTGCTGATGCAGCTTCTGGCCACAAGCTTCTCACAATGGCTTTCTGAGGTTGAGTCTTCTAACCCTTGTTGTTGGGCCTATTGGAACACTTCTGTTTGCCTCTGTTGCCCACCCTTCTTCATTGCTTGGGGACATTCCATGGTGTAATACTAGAGGTGCACCGAATGAAAATTTTGGTTCTGAAACTGAAAATGCAGGATGTTATATGAATAAAGCCGGCACACGAAAAGGCTTCTTCCAAGTAAAATTCTTTATTCCAACATGGATAGAGGTGACAACATGACAAATGCTGACGTGTTTCGGCTTTACGCCTTCCTCCAAACTGCAGGATGGTCTTAAAAGAAATGTATGGGATTATTTTTTTTCCCCATTTATACTTCGGTGGATGCAGCATCGGTTCCCTGGCGCCTCTACACTGAAAACCGAGCAATAAAACACTGCCGATCGCTCGGTTCTGACCGCTCCCTGAGCAGAGAGCTGCTGTCAGCGGCAGGTCCGTTGTGCTTCCATTGCGGTGTTAAAAATTCTGCTTGCTGCATTTTTGGTCAGTTTAAAAAAAAAAAACACCAAAAACTCAGCAAGAACGCATCAATAAAGCACCTATAACGCACCCTTGATGTGGTTTTTGAGTCACATGACCTATGAAAATCAAACCATAAGCACAGTAAAATTGTGACAAAATCCTGTGTTTTTTTGCATGTTTTTTTGCACCATTATTGGCACTTTTTTTTTTTTTTGGGCAAAATGGCGATAACAGTTTTTGGTCGAAAATTGGACTTTTTGTAAATTCTGTATCTTGGAGTTCAGTACAGGACACCCTTCCTTCTATTCCTTTCCTTTCTGCAAAACGAAGGAGTCACAAAGTGGGGTAGGGTTATAGGGGAGGTGACCAGGGGGTGTGTTCAGGCTTTGCCAGTGTCCAATCATCTGACAGTATATATCTCCATGGTGTATGAGTACCCTGCCTGTGTCCTGTACTGTACTCCAAGATTTGGAATTTCCATGTCTTGTATTGTGCTCCAAGATATGGAATTTTCTTTTTTATATAGAAATGTAAACTTGATTGATAAAAGCAGACTAGAACTTTATAAAATTTTCCTCAATTCCACAGTGATAGAATTTGTCAAATACTGACACCTAAATGTTTTGTGTGTTCTTTGTAAAAATGGAAGTCAGGCTTACACTGGAAGGAGATGTGTGTATCTGTTGACCATTTCTCGAATCCTAATTTTTGCAAGTGCAAGATGTTTTGGGTATCCTGGCGTAAACTGCCGGTTTCAGGCATATTCACATCAGGGCTTTCACAAGGCCAGCCTAAAACCTTCATTATTGTGTTAAACGATTTATTATTCAACTTCACTTTTTGGACAGGTGTCTTCACATTCAAGTATACTTTGACATTGCTTTCTAGTTGTTAGGTTTTTCTTCTGAAATACGGCCTTCAGTTTGTAAAAAACATGTCTACTTTTGCTGTGTGCAAAAAAACTTGACGTCTTACATCTTTGGGAAGTGGATCGTGGTTTTTCAGCGTGGTACCCAGAATTGAATAACAAGTCCTAAGCGTTGGCCTGATAAGGGGGTGTCTTCTGACCACCTCTGGCACTGACGCGGTACACCAAGGGGCTCCCGGGAGGTGAAGTGGATATAGGGACATTTCCAATGTTGTCCACAGCTTCAGTCCGGAGTGTCTACACCAGTCCACCAGTCGATTTAAGTGAGTGGCCTGATAGTAGCGCGTAACGCCTGGGACTGCCACTCCACCGTAGGTTTTAGGTAACGTGAGCAGGTTTCTACGGAGTCTGGGCCGATGCCCAGCCCATATAAACCTGGTAAAGGTAGCGTCCACTTGGCGAAAAAAGAGAGCAGGGATAGACACTGGAAGGGTCTGAAATAGAAAGAGAAACTTCAGGAGTATGGACATCTTGAGTATGTTGCAGTGGCCAAACCATGAATGGAGACCTGTCGGCCACTTATCCAGCAAAGCTCGGGTCGAGGTCAGGAGAGGCGGGAAGTTTAGGCGATATATATCAGAGGGGCTCGGTGACAGTAGCGTCCCCAGATACCTCAAGGCCACCGACGCCCATTTAAAGGAAAAGTTGTGGCGGAGGGAATCTTGCAGTTGAGTGGAGAGAGACACTCCCATGGCTTCTGATTTATTGTAATTAATTTTCAGATGGGAGACCGCACCATAAAGTTTAAATTCACAAAGGGGGTTCGGTAAGGACACCAAAGGCTTGGTAAGGGAAAAGAGGAGGTCGTCCGCGTATGCTGAAATTTTATAGGTATCAGTGCCCACTAGCAATCCCATTACATCAGGGTTGAGGCGGACCCTGATCCGGAAGGGTTCCAAGGTGAGGGCAAAGAGAAGGGGCGAAAGGGGGCACCCCTGTCTCGTGCCGTTAGAGATCTGGAAAGGTGAGGAGAGCACTCCATTGGCCTTTACCACCGCGCGGGGGCAAGAATAGATGCTGGTTATCCAGCTGAGCATGCGTGGGCCAAGTCCAAAACGGTGCAGGGCCTCAAACATGTAAGCCCAACTGACCCGATCGAAAGCCTTCTCGGCATCTGTGCTCAAGAAGACCGTCGGTCGGCACTGGGTCTTGGCTAGATGGATTAGATTCAGGACCTTGGTGGTGGTGTCCCTAGCTTCCCGTGTGGAGATGAATCCCACCTAATCAAGGTGCACCAGATCTGGTTGGAGGTGTTGTAGCCTAGAGGCGATCATCTTGGCGAAGAGCTTCAAGTCCGCATTCAGCAGTGAGATCGGGCGGTAACTCCCGCAGACAGAAGGGTCCTTCCCTTCCTTGGGTATAACCGAGATGTGTGCCAGTAAGGAGTCCGCATGAAAGGAGGTGGGCCGACCAATCTCATTGAACAGCTTCAACATAGAAGGGAGAAGCTGGGACTGCAATTGCTGATAGTACATGACGGTAAAACCGTCAGGGCCAGGAGCCTTGCCTCGTTTCGCTGCCTTGATGGCCAGAGATAGTTCATCCTGGGTAAAAGCCTCGTCCAAAACCTCCCGCGGGGACGGGAATCTCGGGAGGGGGACTGAGTCAAGATAGGACTCCACAGCCGGAGCATTAGAAGGGTCCCGGGGTAGGTAGTATAGACCCGAGTAAAAATCCCCAAAGCATTGAGAGATTTCCCTGGGGAGATGGAGCTTACGACCTCCATCCCCCGTAATAAAGGGAATATAAGAAGAGGCCTGCTGGTCCCTAAGGGCTCTAGCTAGCACCCTCCCACATTTGTCGCCTGATTCATATTGGATCCGCTTACATCTCTGAAGGGCTGCCTTAGCACGGTACTTCAGGAGATCTGCGACCTGGGTCCGCAGGGCGGTTAATTCAGCACCAACGGAAGGGTCTTGGTGGCGCTTATGGCGCTGTTCAAGCCGTGAGATGTCCTTGAAGTGTGGCTATCTGCCTATCTCTGGCTTTCTTGATATGCGATCCATGCCCAATCAGGACCCCTCGTATCACCGCCTTGTGTGCCTCCCATACAACTCCAGGGTCACTGTCTGGGGTCTCATTTAGCTGGAAATAAGTTTGGAGCTGTTGGGAGACATCCGCTAACACCTCCGGGTCTTGCAGGAGGCTCTCATTGAGTCGCCAACACCAGTCCGACTCCCTGTCTGCTCTCCCAAGTCTCACCTCCATAGTAACAGGCACATGGTCCGACCATGTAATAGAGCCAATGTCTAGGTCAACCATGGAGGGGAGGAGACTGTGGGTAACCAGGAACATATCAATATGGGAGTATACATTGTGCGGGTGGGAGAAGAAAGTATAATCCCTCTCACCTGCCCCTGAACTCCCCGAGGGACAGATGAGACTCCCACAGACGTCTAGGGGAAGGTTCCAGTCACCCTCCAAGAGTAACCTACCTTCTGCAAAGTCCATAAGGGATGTCAGGGTCTTCTTTAAGAATGTATCTTGATGTGTGTTTGGACCATATATATTGGCTAAGGTGACCAACACTCCACCAATACAGCCCTTGAGGAATAAGAACTAGCCCTGGGGGTCAATGCATTGTGCAAGAAGGGACCATGGAACATTGTTCGAGAGCAGGATGGATACGCCTTTCGATTTAGCAGAGACATTACGGGCATGGTAAGCGTTAGGAAAAAATCTGTTTTGAAGAAAAGGAAGGCCGCCTGACCGAAAATGGGTTTCTCGGATAAAAGCACTGTCTGAGCGCGAGCGTCTCAGGTCACCTAGGAGCAGTCGTCTCTTTTCGGGCACATTAAGTCCCCTGGCAATCCAGGTGGTTACCCGCACAGGGTCCATGGCAGGGGGGGGGACAGGGGGCAGGACAGGCAGGCAACAGAAAAGAAGGCCGGTACCGAGGTACGGCTCAAGAAAGGGGGCTCCAGAAAAAGTGGACAGGAGCACCTCAACAAGGGAAAAGCGAGATTATATCCAAGAAGGAACCAAAAGAAGGAGGATGAAGGGAGGAGAACGAGTAAGAAAGGAAAAGGGTAAATGAGAGAGAGAAGAAAGAAAAAGCTAAAAAGAAAAAAAAGGGGGGGGGACAAAAAAGACACCCGTTCGAGGAGAAACAACCCTCTGGGGTGTAAGCCTAAGTGGGGGATAGAACCAAACACAGCAAAGGAGTCGAGCTCCGAGGCCAGAGCTCCCTCAATATAGAAACAAACGGTGATATATACCACATGAGAAAAATTGAGACATTAAATGAACAATGGAACAGGTCCACAGAGCGAGTCTCACTCACTCCCAAATCTCACTCTATGGAGATAACGTAGCCCTCTTGATACATAAAATCAAGCATATACATGTAAATGACTAACCACCGGGAGTACGCTGCCATTTTTCATTCTCTTGTGTCCCACTAGGGGGCCACTGTGGGCGGTCGTGCTAGCTGACCATAGGACTTCTGTTCCCTGATCTTCTCTTTTTGTATGAAACAAGAAGCAAACAGGATTTTGTCACTTCTGGTTTCGGTCTTTTGTTTACTGGCCGTTACTGGCTTGTAAAGCAGCTAATGTTATGTTAGGTATCTATTTACTTGGCGTAATGTAATGTAGGGCTGAAACAACTAATCGATTAATCTGTTAGCCGATTAGTTGGCCTGCATACAGAATCCATTATTTGTTTACATATCAGAAAATACAGTGCAACGCACATACGGCTCAGTACACCGTCCTTACATGTCAGTAGATGACAGAGAACTTGTGAATGTGTGAGGAGCAATGCCTCATGGGAAATGTAGTCCTGGGCAAGAGAAGGTACCAAGTGATTCTAAAGGCAGAAGTTTTTTTTTTTTAACCTTGCTATATATACCTTGTTTACAATCACTTTAAGGGCTCTGTGCAGGGAAGATCAGCATCTGAACCCAGAGAAGGTGGAGGCTGATAGACTAGAAGTGATACAAGGCATTACAATTACATTTAGAGTAAAAGTTAACTAGTATTGTGCATTATATTTAAAATTATTATAACCATGAAAAAAAAGTCTTAGCTGTTAGTACTACTTTAATATAAAAATGTTATTTTCCCCCCTCCACCCTTCATATAGCTTCATGTTCGACTCCCAGTTAAAAATATCCTGCATATCCGACTTCTAGGCATATTTTTTTTTTTTATATACATACACATGATACAAGATATAAATATTTTCACTGTTTCACAGTAGAAATTATATTACAGTAGCAATTATCTGCTATTTTTTTTTTACTGTAAAGGGCTTTTTTTTTTTAAACCCCCATCATGACAGGTGATAAAAAAAAGCATGCTGCTGCTACTAAAGGTTTTATGCTGCCCATATATGTATTGGATTTTTGGACAAAAATATTTCCATCTATATTTATACAAAAATGATTTGTATATTTGTTAAATGGTAGAGTATTGTTTGAAAATTCCACTTGCTTTTAACATTCAATTTTAAAATGAATATAACATCTGAGCAAAAACCACATACACTATTTGAAGATTCGTTTGATCGAGAAGTTTTCCATTCTACTCCTTCGAATGTTCCTGTCACTGTGATTGACAATGAACACTGAATAGACCCCACTAATGGTTGTAAATTTGGATGAATATTTTTAAAAATTTTCTAAAAAATGTAGTTTGTGCATGGCCAGTATAAGTGACAGCGTGTGAAAGTGTATCAAGCTACCTGCCTATTAATAAGGGAGTGTGTCATGAATATTCTATACCAATCCAGTCTGAAAATCTGCAAAAAAGTGTTTTAGGTCTTTTCAAATTTTAAGAATTTTGGTCTCTGAGTCTATGTACCACATTTAAACCTCCAATAATACATATATATGTCTCAGAGTGGATTAAATATCAAACTATATAGCTGGATATTTATATTTACCATTGCATATAGATATTTAAGAATATTAACTAAGTTATACACCAACTACACCGATTACGGTAGTCGATTAACCGAAACAATAATTGACCAACTAATCGATTATGAAAATAATCGTTAGGTGCAGCGCTAATGTAATGTTATATATTGTTCTATATTGTGCCAAAAATGTAGCATTCTATTGTGTTTGTATGCATTAAAATTTGCTTTTCCTGACATTGAACATTCGAGTTTGATAAACCACTGCGCAAATGGGGATTCAGTATATGATTGGGCACAAATGGGAATTCGGTATATGATGTCATTATAGGCGAAACCTTGGGATCTAGTGATCACCAGTCAGTGTGGTTTAATATAAGAACTGTGAAAGAGTCACACCACACAAAAACAAAAGTTTTAGATTTTAGAAAAACAGACTTTTCAAAAATGAAATTAGTCATAAATGAGTCCTTATCAGACTGGAACGGATTACATGGAGTCCAGGAGAAATGGGACTACTTAAAAGGTGCATTATTGAAGGCAACAGAAAATTGCATTTGACTTGTCAGTAAAAGCAAAAAAAGGAAGAGACCACTGTGGTACTCAGCAGAAGTGGCCCAAATCATTAAAAATAAAAAGCTAGCATTTTGTAATTCTAAAAAAACACAGAGCAATGAAGATAAGGAAATCTACAAGATTAGGCAGAAAGAGGCCAAGCAAGTTATAAGAACTTCTAAAGCGCAGGCAGAAGAAAAACTAGCTCGGTCTATGAAAAAGGGGGATAAGACATTCTTCAGATATATAAATGAGAAAAGGAAATTAAAACAAGGAATAACTAAATTAAAAACAAAGGACGGAAGGTATGTAGAAGGGAATAAAGGGCTAGCCGATTGCCTTAATGAATACTTCTGTTCAGTTTTTACAGAAGAAAAAGGAGAAGGACCTCCACTTGAAAGGATGACTAATGAATCGTTTGATGTATGTGTCTTTACAGAGGAAGACGTTCTAAGATTGCTGTCTAAAGTGAAGACAAATAAGTCACAGGGTCCTGATGAGATACACCCAAAATTATTAAAAGAGCTCAGTGGTGAGCTGGCAAAACCATTAACAGATTTAATTAACCAATCATTAGTAACAGGAGTCGTCCCGGAAGATTGGAAATTGGCAAATGTCGTGCCCATTCACAAGAAAGGTAGTAGGGAGGAATCGAGCAACTATAGACCAGTGAGTCTGATATAAATAGTAGGCAAATTAATGGAAACCCTATTAAAGGATAGGATTGTGGAACATCTTAAATCCCATGGATTGGAAGATGAAAAACAACATGGATTTACTTCAGGGAGATCATGTCAAACAAATCTTATAGATTTTTTTGACTGGGTGACTAAAATAATAGACGGTGGAGGTGCAGTAGACATTGCATATCTAGATTTTAGTAAGGCTTTTGACACTGTCCCACATAGAAGACTTATCAATAAACTGCAGTCATTGAGCATGGACTCCCATATTGTTGAGTGGATTAGGCAGTGGCTGAGTGACAGACAACAGAGGGTTGTAGTCAATGGAGAACATTCAGAACAAGGTCATGTTACCAGTGGGGTACCTCAGGGATCTGTACTGGGACCAATTTTGTTTAATATCTTCATAAGTGATATTGCAAAAGGCCTCGATGGTAAGGTTTGTATTTTTGCTGATGACACAAAGATATGTAACAGGGTTGATGTTCCTGGAGGGAAACGCCAAATGGAAAAGGATTTAGGAAAACTAGAAGAATGGTCAGAACTCTGGCAACTGAAATTTAATGTGGATAAGTGCAAGATAATGCACCTGAGGCGTAAAAACCCAAGGGCAGAATATAGAATATTTGACACAGTCCTGACCTCAGTATCTGAGGAAAGGGATTTAGGAGTAATTATTTCAGAAGACTTAAAGGTGGGAAGACAATGTAATAGAGCAGCACGAAATGCCAGCAGAATGCTTGGATGTATAGGGAGAGGTATAAGCAGTAAAAAGAGAGAAGTGCTTATGCCGCTGTACAGAACACTGGTGAGCCCTCACTTGGAGTATTGTGCGCAGTACTGGAGGCCATATCTCCAGAAGGATATAGATACTCTAGAGAGAGTTCAGAGAAGAGCTACTAAACTAGTACATGGATTGCAGGAAAAAACTTACCAGGAAAGGTTAAAGGACCTTAATATGTATAGCTTGGAAGAAAGAAGAGACAGAGGGGATATGATAGAAACTTTTAAATACATAAAGGGAATCAACTCGGTAAAGGAGGAGAGCATATTTAAAAGAAGAAAAACTACCACAAGAGGATACAGTTTTAAATTAGAGGGGCAAAGGTTTAAAAGTAATATGAGGAAGTATTACTTTACTGAGAGAGTAGTGGATGCATGGAATAACCTTCCTGCAGAAGTGGTAGCTGCAAATACAGTGAAGGAGTTTAAGCATGCATGGGATAGGCATAAGGCTATCCTTCATATAAGATAGGGCCAGGGACTATTCATAGGATTCAGATATATTGGGCAGACTAGATGGGCCAAATGGTTCTTATCTGCCGACACATTCTATGTTTCAAATATAGTGTGACAAACAATTGCAAAACCCACCATTTTATTCTCCAGGGACTTTGCTTAGATATTTATTTTTTCTAGCAAAAATTTCAGATTTTTACATGCTTGTGAGAAATGTCAGAACTGGCCCAGTTTTAAAATGGTTAATATTGATGCAATCTTTCTGAATGCATGCACTTTGACATCAGATGTTGCAAGCACTAAAATTTTGACACTTTTAAAGACTTCCTTCAGCATTCAACCACTTGTTTTCATCTTTCCTGGCCACCTCTTGTGAAAGAAACCCAAAGAATAACTCTAATCAAAACTTATTTAGTATTTTGATGATGGTGAAGGGTTAGAACCTTTGTCATTTTTTTTTCTATATTAACGTTTGTATTCTAATTTGGTGAGACATTCCCTTACCTTTTTGTTTAGGCGTGGCTAGCTTTCCCTGAAACAGAAAGTGAAATATCCCCAACGAACAAAGGTTAAAAGCCTTCTATACACCATCTAGCACAAAAAAAAAACTCTGTCTACAGTTCTGGCTTAATGCTCATATTTGTATCTGAATGTCATAACTTGGAACTGAAATAAATGAGTCGTTTTTCAGCTGGTATGTGGCTAATATTTTTATTTCCTTTTTTTTATAGTCTGATTTGGTTGATCAGAGTATATTTAATTTTGTCCCCGAAGGGGAACATTCAGAGATATATAAAATCCTTTCTACACGCACATTGGAAAGTGGTCCTTTGGGTTCAGATTATCTAAAAAGTAAGTTTTTCTGATAAAACTCTTCAATAATTAGCATTTTGATGCACTTTATTCTTAACATACTTGTTGCTACATGAGGGATATATTATTTCTTTAAAGATATTTGTTCACCTCAAAAACATATTTTTCCTTGAAAGGACTGCAAAATCTGACAGCAAGACCTACTAAAAGTGTAGGTGCAGATTAAAAAAAAAAAAAAAAGATCCGTGCTTCTCCCTTGCTAGATAAGCTGTGTGGCATAGCTGTATAAATCTCAGGTGGTCAAAAAAACAAATACTTAGGCAGATATACAACTGTAATTCCAAAAAAGTTAAGACCATGTGTTAAATCTATATTAAATTAGAATGCAATGATTTTAAAATCTCATAAACCCATATTTTATTCACAATCGAAAGAAAGCATATCAAATGCTTAAACGTAAAATGTACCATTTCAAGAAAAAAATAAGGTAACTTTGAAATTGATGGCAGCACGCATTTCTCAGAAAGTTGGGACAGGACAGGGCAACCGAAACCTGGCAAAGTAAGTGGTACGAACAAGGAAAAGCTGGAAGAACATTTTGCAGCTAATTAGGTTAGTGGTAACAGGTCAGTAACATAAAGAGAGTAACATAAAAAAATCTTAGAGAGTCAGCATGTTTTCGAAGTAAAAATGGGTAGAGATTTGCCAATGAAAAGCTGCAACTAAAAATGTTTAGATAGTGTGCGTTACTCACATGCTAAGGCTGCCCATAGAGGGATCTTTTGTTTGATCAGCCGACGGGGTAAAAAAAAAACGGATTCCCCCATCCACACAAGTGAGGTTGATGGAGGAATACTCCCTGCTGTGCTATTGTATTCTTACAGGGCCTGTCCGCTATTAACATACACTGATCAGTGCTGCAGCCAGTTTTGTGCATACGCTGACCAAATTAAAATTTCTCTTTTGTTTATTGACGGACACAGCTCCTTTCATTCTTGACCATTGGGTTATGCTGTCCCCTACAGGAGTAGGACACTAGGCAGAAAAACTTCTGGCTAAACCCATGGCCAGTCCCAGGGAATATACTCCCTCTTCCTGCTATGGTCACTCAGGAGTAAGGACTTAGGTCATTGCTGGGCTATTTGGTCCTGGCAAAATTTTTTAGATAGAAAATATTTTCCTTCTGCATTTTTGCTGTGAGATCTACTATTAACTGCCAGTCTGGCCAGTGAGCATGCAGGCCTCAGCTCCGCTCTAGGTTGGCCGCGACATAGCCCCACTGGACGGGGGCTGGCCCTGTGAGTTAAACGTCTCGCGAAATCACATACGACCTGGCCTCGGTCTGAGTCACAGCGTTCCTCCTGACCGACTGCCCCCCATTTTGATGGAGAGGAGGATCTGTCTGGAGTTTTGCCCACCTGGTTCCTGGTATGGTGAGTAGCTGTCCCCCCTCTTCTACCCCTGGAGGGTTTTGGGGTGGATGTGGGCCCCTTCTTGGGACAGTCAGACACCTGGATTCCCCTCCTTCCCGCAGGCACCCCCTCCCACTTGCCAAGCCCCTCATCCTGCCCCCTCCACATACACTGGGGATTTTTTTCTTGGGTGGTCTGGCCACTTTCCTGGGGTGGGGGCAGGGCCCCCCATCCTGCCTGGATCTGTCCTGAGGCCTGGTCTCCCAATTCTGGGTCTCTCGTGTGCCTCGTGCTGCCGCTATTTTGTTGTAGCCTGTGTATTCCTATACACGACGGTCATATTTGTGTAGTCCGGAGGCCATTTTCTTGTTGTTTTCCATTGCAAATAACGGTAGCCTTGACAGTGGAGCCCTATGGGTGGGGATTTCGGCAGTGGGACCCCCTCCTTATCCCCTGTTGCTGACTCTTGGATCATTTAACTTCCTGATCGCCGCACGTGTAGTGCAGATTCTCCTTGTGGTTGCAGGTGCCTGTGTCGACGGGTTGTGAGTCTGGTGGGGTCCTCTCCCTCTCTGCTGAGGATCGCTTTGTGCCTTGTGCTTGGCGACTGGGTGATGCTGTCAGCGCGGGGGGGGGGGGGTTGTCCCTTAGCAGTGTGTTACACTTTTTTTGTGGGGTCCCCCTGGTGAGGTGACTCATGGAGTCTTTGGAGCATGTTTCCCCACCTGATCCCTTCGGGTCCCAAGCTTCCATCCATCCATGCATGCACGGACGGCGGCCCTGGAGTCCCTTGTGTCTTAGGTGGAGGTGGCTTGCGGGTGTTGGGCTAACAAAAAGCGCCCCCTGCCTCATCTGTCTCATCAGATCCTGAATCTGATTCAGCCACTGTGGACTTGGGTCCTCTTCTGGGTCTGTGACCACGCGCCTGGAATCCTCTGATAGTGAGCATAATTCCACCAAGTCTGCAACCGTGCACGAAAAGGCGCTTTTGGATGCACTGATTGCATCTGTGTGTGAGACGACCCTGAAGATAGAGGATACAGCTGAAGCTGCGACGGAGGCGCAGGTACCCTTTGGCACTCACAAGCTATCTAGAGCGGCAAAGGGGTTTCCTTTCCGTGCCTATTTTGAATTGCAGCTAAAGAGTGGGGACGACCAAAGCGTCCCTGTGGGGTTCCTAAGTGTTTCACGAGGCGTTACCCCTATGTGGAGTCCCTTCTTAAGAAGTGGACTTTGCCACCAGTGGTGGACCCTGAGTGGGCTTAAACTGCAACGCTGTGACCCAGAGGGAGGACAGCTCCCCCCTGCCTTTGCTGAGCTGACAGACCAGCAGGCCTTGACTAATCTTCCCTTTCAAGGAGATCGCCTGTTTTGAGCTATCCTGGATGACATCATTAAAGGTCTCACAGGGGGGGAAGAGTACCTTTCTTCCGCAGGCTGCGAAGGTCAAGAAACCTCATCATAGATGTGGACCTTCCTTCTCGGCTCAGAAGTTTTTTAGTCTCTCAGGTTCTAATGACAAGGGCTCGGAAGCCTTTCAGGGCCTCCTCTGGTGGATCCAAATTAACCTGGTCTGGCAAGCCGAGAGTGGGCTTGTTCAGATCCGCACATAAGGCTCCTTCTGCATGAAGGTGCGCCTTCGGGGGTGGGGTGATGTCTTCGCTGGTTTCTGGATCCGTGGACTTCCTTGTACAAGACAAGTGGGGTCCACAAAGTCATTCGGTCCGGCTACAAGATCGAGTTTCGCTCTTGTCCCCTGGCAAGGTTTTTTTTTTTCTTCCAACCTGCGCCTGTCCCCAAACCGGTTACAGGGTCTGTTTTGGGGCGGTACAAGACTTGTTCCTTTAAGGGGTGATTGTTTCGGTTCCGACTTTCGAACGTTTTCATGTTTTTTTACTCAAACCTGTTCCCAGGAAGGAAGGCAAAGTGCATCCAATCCTGGATCTCAAGGCGCTAAGCTGCTTTTGTGCGGATACAGGAGTTCAGAATGGAGTCCATTCGAACGGTGGGGGCATCCCTGCGTCTGGGGGATTTCCTCGCCTCTATAGGCATCCTTGATCTCTATCTTTACATTCCAATATGTGCCAGTCACCAGCGTTTTCTTTGCTTTGCTGTGGGAGAGGAGCATTATCAGTGGCGTTACCCTCTTGCCTCTGCTCCTCGAGTCTTCACAAAATCTTTGGCTCCGGAGCTTACTACGCCAATGGGGGATCGCGGTACTGGGTTACTTGGATGATCTCCTTCTGCGAGTGGAATCTGCTCTTGTGGAGAACCTGGAGATCACAATACGAGCTTTGCGGGAGTTCGGCTGGATTCTGATTTTACAGAAGTCTGCCCTCATCCACAAAGCTGGACTATTTGGGCCTGACTCTGGACTCGGCCGTAGCTAGAGTGCTCCTTCCACTGGACAAACTCCAGAAAATGCAGACTGCAATTCGCCTCCTGCTGACCAACAAAAATGGTCATCCCTCTGGACTTGCATGAGGGTGCTGGGCCTGATGGTATCTACCTTTTTTTAGGTGGTTTTGTTTGCACAGTTACATACGAGGTCTCTACAAACAGAGATTCTGACCATGTGGGACAAGACTTCACTAGTCTCTGGACAATCAGATCTGGCTGAGTCGGGGAACAAAGGAGTCCCTGATATGGTGGCTTCACTCTCCGGTGCTTCGGCTGGCAAGATCCTTCCTCCCCTTGTATTGGACAGTGGTCACCACAGATACCAGCCTGTCCGCTGGGGAGGCGTCATCGGCAATCATTTTGCTCAGGGGATTTGGATGCTGGAAGAGTCAAGACTACCGTCCTGGAACTCCAAGCGATCAGACTGGGTCTGAATCATTGGACAGATCATCTTAAGCGATGCCCAATGCACTTTCAATCGAACAATGCCGTGGCTTATGTCAATCACCAAGGGGGCACAAGAAGTGCCCTGACGGCTCTAGAGGTAGCCGGCTTTCTAAGATGGACAGAACGGTGCGTTCCAGCCCTCTTCGTCATACACATTGCTGGATCAGCTGTGTCTCAGGTTGGGCACCTCCCGAGGTGGATCTGTTGGCATCTCGGCTCAACAGAAAGGTGCAGAGGTTTGTAGCTTGGTCAAGGGATCCACTGGCGGATGCCATAGACGCGCTGGTGGCCCCGTGGGGTCAGTATAATTTGATCTGCGCCTTCCCTCCTCTCCGGCTTCTGCCCAGATCCCAACGCAGGATCGAGACAGAAGGGATTCCGGTCAGCTTAGTGGCTCCAGACTGGTCTTGCCTGACTTGGTACGCTGATCTAGTGTGGCTGGTCACCGACGTTCCTTGAAAGCTTCCTCTCAGGGAGAATCTGCTGTCCCAAGGACCGATCTTCCACCCGTCTTTACAGTCGCTGGCTTTGACGGCTTGGCTGTTGAACGCCAGGTGCTAAAGGATAGAGGTTTGTCTGAGTCGGTGATTCCT
This sequence comes from Pelophylax lessonae, assembly GCF_965119305.1. Taxonomy (NCBI): domain Eukaryota; kingdom Metazoa; phylum Chordata; class Amphibia; order Anura; family Ranidae; genus Pelophylax; species Pelophylax lessonae. Next base: position 737,036,660 of record NC_138768.1, read on the forward strand.
ACATTGGTAAAAGCTAGGAAATCTACTTCTAGGAAGATCTACCATTGTACATGGAAGACGTACATTGCGTGGTGTGAGTCTCTTGGGGTTCATCCCTGCTCCTTCTTGGGGGCTCAGATCTTAACCTTCCTTCAACGGGGGGGGCTGAACAGAAATTGGCCTTGAGTGCCATATAGGGCGAGGTATCAGCCTTGGCGGGTTTTTCCAATGACTTTTGGCCACACACTCCCCGGTGCGTACTTTTCTTTAGGGTGTCCGACATTTGGTTCCTCCAGTGCGGGCTCCGTTGCCGCCTTGGGATCTTACTTTGGTGCTTTCAGCTCTACAGGAGCCTCCCTTTGAACATTTTTGGGATATTCCCCTGCTTACGCTGTCCCAGAAGGTGGCCTTTTTGATGGCTGAAAGGCTGCCCACAGAGTGTCGAACTGGTGGCGTTATCCTGTCGTTCACCTTATCTGGTGATTCACAAGGATAAGGTGGTGCTTCGCCGCTGTCCATCATTCCTTCCTAAGGTGGTCTCTGACATTCCTTTGAATGAAGACATTGTTTTGCCTTTCCTGTTTCCTAGGCCTAAACATCCAAAGGAAATTGCCTTGCATGCCTTGGATGTGATCCGGGCAATTGGGGTGTACCTGGAAGCTTCAGAGTCCTTTTAAGAGTCAGACTCTTTGTGCTCACGGATGAACCTTGCAAAGGGTCCGCTGCTTCCTTGAGAGAGAGAGAGCCCAGCGCCGATCTGAGTGTAGCGCAGCAGTACTTTAATGACACACAAATTGCAATGCTACTCACAAGAGGTGGATAAAAGCAGGCATCTTAAAATCAATAGGGGAAGGTCTCTGTAGTCACATCCACGGTGGAAGGTCCGGTCAGGCGGGAGCGCTGTGATCAGGGAGGGCAGCCGATGGCCTCATGTGGCAGGCGGGGGACGTACCGATCCTCTTTGATGTTGATGCAGCGTGGGACCACCGGTCGGATGGGTGTAACGTCACTTCAGGAGACACCAGGGGATCAAACGGCGACGCGTTGCGGAGCTCAGCTCCTTCTTGACGGCCTGAAGAAGGAGCGGAGCTCCGCAACGCGTCGCCGTTTGATCCCCTGGTGTCTCCTGAAGTGACGTTACACCCATCCGACCGGCGGTCCCACGCTGCATCAACATCAAAGAGGATCGGCACGTCCCCCGCCTCCCACATGAGGCTATGGCTGCCCTCCCTCATCACAGCGCTCCCGCCTGACCGGACCTTCCACCGTGGATGTGACTACAGAGACCTTCCCCTATTGATTTTAAGATGCCTGCTTTTATCCACCTCTTGTGAGTAGCATTGCAATTTGTGTGTCATTAAAGTACTGCTGTGCTACACTCAGATCGGCGCTGGGCTCTCTCTCTCTCTCTCTCTCTTGGTACCTTACAGGGTTGCTTCACCCTCTACAAGCTTGCAGCCATCCCAGTGTACAGCCACTGGATCGCACTCCATTATCTGCCCATAGTTGACACTGCTACAGTTACCCACACTGTCCGATTGCGCCAACTTTTCTTCCCCATCTGCCTCCGCTGCTTCCTCTGTGACCATTTTCCAGATGGATCAGACAGACGGTGGTTCAGGCCTATTCCATCAGGGTTTCAGGTTCTTCTTTTCCCTGTCAAGGCTCACTCTACTAGGGTGCTTATTGCCCCCTGGGCTTTCAGTCATCAGGCGTCAGTGACGCAGGTTTGCAAGGCGGCCACCTGGTTGTCGGTGCACACTTTTACAAAGTTTTATAAAGTGGATTTTTTTGGCATCTGCGGATGTTTCCTTTGGCCTCAAGGTTTTGCAGGCTGCTGTTTAAGAGGACCTAATCCTCTTTGAGGGTGTGTTTTTTCAGGTGGGCTCAAGTTGTTTTGGTTGAGCACCTGTTGCCTGTTTAGCCTTGGGAGTTTCCCACCCCTTGTGTTTATATGGTCATGAATGACAGGAGATGTGTCCGTCAATGAACGAAAGAGAAAATGGGATTTTTGGCTTACCGTAAAATTCATTTCTCTGATGTTCATTGATGGACACAGCATCCACCCCTCTGTGGAGTTATAATTCTCCTGACACTGCTTGTAACAAAACTGAGGGACTAAGCAGGAAAGGGGAGTATACCCCCTGGGACTGCCCATGGCTGTAACCAGAGGTTTTTCTACCTAGTGTCCTACTCCTGTAGCATAGCCCAATGGTCAAGAATTACAGGAGCTGTGTCCGTCAATGAACATTCGAGAAATAGATTTTATGGTAAGTCGGAAATCCGTTTTCTCGCGTTCCCATTAAAAAAAAAGCTGATCATTAGATCGACTTCTCTCGAGTGGGAATGGCCATACGTGGATTGTAATTTGGCTGCCCCCTGTTGAACCAGCCGATTTTTTGATCCATCTATGGCCAGCATAACAAGACACATGCTAATAGGAGATAATGTGACAGAGAGATGATCTCATCAGTATGCTGCTTCTCCTTTCACTGTCCTGTGGGGACAACCTTGGGGAGGGTCAAGATCTAGAAGTGTTACTTACCAGCAGAAAAAAAAATATCTGTTCTCATACCCTACCTGACAGGCACAGCATAAATTAACAGAATCATTCAGTTTAAAATATTATTATGAAAAATAGTGCAGCGCTAAAAATGTGTGAGTAAATGTGCACAAAGTAAAACGTGAACAATCAAACCAGAATCCAAAAACATGCAAAAAATAAAAAGTCCAGAATGTCCATAAAGTGTAAACTGTGACTTGAAAAAGGTGTTGACTCCAGCATGTGAAATAACTGCAACAAACGATAAATCCCACACCAAAGGAATAAAGGAATCAAGATGTGCTCACCAGATGGTATGGACCCAAAGTACTGCACAGCAAATGGGTCATACACGCTGTATATGTAGATGTCCTCGGTACCAAATAGGCAGGAACCTCGGTAGCGTCTCTGGATCACAGGTGGTTAGCCAGGCTAATTCCTTTGAGGATGTTATTTTTAAGGAAACGCGTTAAAAGTATCATGAGTGCCTATCTTTTCTGAATGCTTCTTACCACCTGTGAAATTGTAAGTGTATTCCTTTATCTTCCAATAAATTGCCCATACAGTATTATGCTATGGTGTCCTTTTGGTTTATCCCTCTCCACAATCCCATGAGTGGGGACTCCTAGGCATTCCTGTGCGGACTGGTTTGGAAGATATTCATCACCACCTGTTATCCAGAGACGCTGCTGAGGTTCCTGCCTATTCGGTACCGAGGACATCTACATATACAGCGTGTATGACCCATTTGCTGTACAGTACTTTGGGTCCATACCATCTGGTGAGCACATCTTGATTCCTTTATTCCTTTGGTGTGGGATTTATCGTATGTTGCAGTTATTTCACACGCTGGAGTCAACACCTTTTTCAAGTCACAGTTTACACTTTATGGACATTCTGGACTTTGATTTTTTTAATTTTTTTGCATTTTGGTTTGATTGTTCACGTTTTACTTTGTGCACATTTACTCACACGTTTTTAGCGCTGCACTATTTTTCTTAATAATATTTTGATCACCATCCCTGTCAGTTGGAGTGTTAGCAGCTTTATATTGTGTTTTACTTTACAGATTAGTTTTAAGTTAGCGCAGTTTATTCACATATTTTTCACTTGGTTTTAAATAATACCCTACCAACAGAAAGTACTGAAAGTAAATGATCATTTCTTACCATCTTTCTAACCCAACTCCTTGCATAATACCCTTGTCATCAGGGGACCTTAGAACCTTTGTCAGGTGTCCTCATTCAGGAGCTTTACCGTCATTTCCTGTACTACTGACAGTTGTCACTGGAACAGGAAGTGGAAGCAATCTCCCAATGTAGTCAGCAGTAAAAGTCTGTTAGAAGTTCTTCCTCTTCCCCACTCTTTCTTCAAAACCCAACGAAAAACATTTTCAGCTGAATTTTGGCAACGTACCTATGAGCAATAAATAATAAACAAAGTGTATCTCCCATTAAAAAAAAAAAAACTATTTGCTAGCTTCCCCCAATCTAAAAACTCCAATTAGATTCACATAAAAACACATTTATGGGAAAAAAAGATTAATACCTACTGCAGATCCTGGTTGAGCACATTTCTGTGAGATTATAGGAATTCTGAGCTTTTGAAACAAACGCTAGGTCCTGCCAGGAAGAATGTGTTTGAAAAGTTGGCATTTATAGTCCAAGTTTTCTTTTTTATAACGAACATGGTAAAATACTCCTAAATAACTTTTCATGCATTTTAATGATAAATTTTGCTTGTTTCAGCAAAAAATGAACTTGAATTCTGTTGCCACATGCTGCGGGGAACAGTTGACCCAAAAGAACCTGCTACATATGAATATGTAAAATGCATTGGAAATTTCAAGTCTTTAAATAATGGTAAGTTACACAGTTCATGAATGAATTGGTAGCACAGGTTAATGGGCCTGTTCAATAGGCAGTCCCAAGGGCCAATGCACAGTGAAGTAGCACAACTGTGTTCAGATTCCTGTTTATGATGGTCAGAGCAGATAGCTGATGCCTGATTTGTTTATGTGAGAAATTTCTCTTTGCCAGTTCCATCGTTTTTTGCACTGCCTATTTGATTAGGCACACTGTATTCCCCTGCTAGCATTTGTCTTTAAATCTGTTAAATCTTAACCAGGATTTACTGAAATGTCATAATAAATGTTAAATAAGCATATCCGGAGCCTTACAAAAATTATTCAATCTCCTAGTTCTATCTTGTTTGGTTGCGTTACAACCTGGAAATAAAATGGATTCTTTGGGGTTTTGCATCATGAGTGTGCATAAGTATTCACCAAAAGCCAATACTTTATAGAGCCACCATTTGATGCAATAATTGCAAGTTTCTTGGGATAGGTCTCTATTAGTTTAGCACATGTAGCCACAGGGATTTTTTTCCCCATTGTTCAAGGCAAAATTGCTCCAGTTCCTTTAACCACTTGCCTACAGTGCACTTTCACCCCCTTCCTGCCCAGACCGATTTTCAGCTTTCAGCGCTCTCACACTTTGACTGAGAATTACTCAGTCATGCAACACTGTACCCATACAAAAATTGTGTCCTTTTTTTCACACAAATAGAGCTTTCTTTTGATGGTATTTGATCAATACTGGGTTTTTTATTTTTTGTGCTATAAATAAAAAAAGACTGAAAATATCGTGAAAAAAACGCATTTTTCTTTGTTTCTGTCATAAAATTTTGCAAATTAGTCATTTTTCTTCACAAATTTTGGCCAAAATTTATACTGCTACTTATCTTTGGTAAAAAAAAACCCAAATAAGTGTATATTATTTGGTCTTTGTGAAAGTTATAGAGTCCACAAGTTATGGTGCTATTCATTGAAAATTGATCACACTTGATCACACCTGATGTACTGAAGGCCTATCTCATTTCTTGAGACACTAAAAGGTCAGGAAAGTACAAATACCCCCCAAATGATCCCTTTTTGGAAAGTAGACATTCCAAGGTATTTAATAAGGGGCATGATGAGTTTTTTGAAGTTGTAATTTTTCCCACAATGCTTTGCAAAATGAAGATTTATTTTTTTTTATTTTTTACAAATTGCCGTATTAACAGGTTATTTCTCTCACACAGCACATGTATACTTGCAACTACACCCCAAAACACATTCTACTACTCCTCCTGAGTATGGCGATACCACATGTGTGAGACTTTTTCACAGCCTGGCCACATACAGAGGCCTAACATCCGAGTAGCAGCGTCCGGCATTCTAGGAGCACAAATTACACATATCATTTCCTAACAACCTATCGCACTTTTGAAGGCCCTGGAGCACCAGGACAATGGAAACCCCCATAAAATGACCCCATTTTGGAAAGCAAACAGCCCAACGTATAATTTTTGAGGCATAATGAGTCTTTTGAATATGTCATTTTTTTCCACAAGTTTTTGGAAAATGTGGAAAGAAAATGAAAACACATTTTTTTTTACACAAAGCTGTCGATTTATGCAATATTTCTAACACATCGCATGTACATAGCAAAACTTGCACCCCAAAATACATTCTGCTATTCCTCCTGAGTATGGCGATACCACATGTGTAACACTTTTTCACAGCCTGGCCACATACATAGGCCTAACATCCAAGTAGCGCTTTACACAAAGTTGTCCATTTATCCACTTTAAGACTGGGCCTATTTTTGACACTTGGTGTTTACAAGCTAAAATCATTTTTTTTGCTAGAAAACTACTTTGAACCCCCAAACATTATATATTTTTTTTTAGCAGAGACGCTAGAGAATAAAATGGAGATCGTTGCAATATTTTTTATCACACCATATTTGCGCAGCAGTCTTCCAAATGCGATTTTTTTGAAAAAAATTCACTTTTTTTTAACTAAAAAATAAGAAAACAGTAAATTTAGCCCAATTTTTTTCCATAATGTGAAAGATAATGTTACGCTGAGTAATTAGATACCCAACATGTCATGCTTCAAAATTGCGCATGCTCACAGAATGGCGCCAAACATTGGTACTTAAAAATCCCCATAGGCAACATTTTAAAAATTTCTGCAGGTTACTAGCTTAGAGTTACAGAGGAGGTCTAGGGCTCAAATTATTGCACTCGCTCTAACGATCGCGGCGATACCTCACATGTATGGTTTGAACACCGTTTACATATGTGGGCGGGACTTGCGTATGCGTTTGCTTCTGCGCGCGAGCTAACGGGGACAGGGCGCTTTAATCTTTTTTTTTTTTTTTTTTTTTTCCTATTTATTTTATTTATTATTTTTTTATTTTTACACAGTTTAAAAAAAAAAAATGTTTTGATCATTTTTATTCCTATTACAAGGAATGTAAACATCCCTTGTAATAGAAATAGGCATGACAGGTCCTCTTTATTGTGAGATCTGGGGTCAAAAAGACCTCACACCTCACAACTACACTAAAAAAGGAAAAAAAAAAAAAAAATTGTTGAAAGAGGAAAAAAAAAAAAGCGGCCCTTTAAACCGGTTGCTAGGCAACGTCTTTTGACGTAGCTCCGGTCCTCCAAGACCATAGAGTTGAGTGAGGGCCATCTTGCCCTCACTCGACTTCCTGTCTCTGAGGATCCGGGACCGGATAGTTTTCCCCGCTGCCGGCGGGTCCGGTAAGCTGGGAAAACGTCTGGGACGCGGCAGGAGGGGGGGGGGCACCTCTTCCCCTGCACCGTAAGGGTAATTCCGCGGCGAATCCGCCACTGGGACCACCCTTATCTGAAAGCCGACCACCCGCCGTTTCAAAAAATACCGGGGTTATGGGGGCTATCTGCTGCCATAACCCCAGTATTTAGCTTTTAATGGCTGACGCATATAGTCGTTAGGCGGTCAGTAAGTGATTGCATGTATATGGCAAACAGGTGACGATGACTGACGGGGTGACAGGTGACGATGACTGATGGGGTGACAGGTGACGATGACTGATGGGGTGACAGGTGACGATGACTGATGGGGTGACAGGTGACGATGATTGATGAGGTGACAGGTGATGATGATTGATGAGGTGACAGGTGACGATGATTGATGGGGTGACAGGTGACGATGATTGATGGGGTGACAGATGACAGTCACTGACGGGGTGACATATGACGATGATTGATGGGGTGACAAGTGACGATCACTGATGGGGTGTCAAGTGACTATGACTGATGGGGTGACAGGTGACGATGACTGATGGGGTGACAGGTGACGGTGATTGATGGGGTGACAGGTGACGGGCGATGGTCACTGATGGGTGACAGGTGACGGCGATGGTGCACGGCGGTACTGATGGCAGTCTCTGGTAACTGGTGAACTTTAGGCTATGTTCACATGTGAGCGTAGCGATCGCGGGCAGAATCACTGCGATTCTGCCCGTGATCCAGAAATCATTGCAAATTGCGGGGCGCCTGTGCGTTGCCCGTGATTTGCAATAGCACCCCAAATGCTGTGCGATGTTGCTGCGATTTCCGCCTGCCGAATCGCGGTAACATCGCACAAACAACGCATGACGCTCCAAATAAAAACTCTTGTACCTTTTTTGGGCGTCATGCGATGTTTGCGCGATGTTACCGCGATTCGGCAGGCGGAAATGGCGGCAACATCGCACAGCGTTTGGGGTGCTATTGCAAATCAGGGGCAACGCACAGGCGTCCCTCGATTTGCAATGATTTCCGGATCGCGGGCAGAATCGCAGTGATTCTGCCCTCGATCGCTGCGCTCACATGTGAACGTTATGGGTGTCAATTTCTGGGCACTGATGAGGTGACTGTTGGGTGACAGGTGACATTGGGGGGGGGCTGAGGACTGTGTGGGGACCTTTATTAGTGTGATTTTACTTTTTGCAGGTACACAGAGCAGTAACTCACTGTTTCTGGCTCTTCTCCCCTCACACTGGAAACTGTATGAGGAGAGAAGAGCTAGTAACACTGAGTTACTGCTCTTTGTTTACATTTTCTGATCGGCTGTGAATGGATTCACAGCCGATCACATAGTAAACAGTCACTGTCAGTGACTGTTTACTACCGCCGGTGACAGCTGTGTTCCTACGGAACACAGTGCCACCGACATGACCGCGCTGCGCGCTCCCGATCGCGCATGCGCGGTCATCTGGTGGGCGCCTTCATTGTGATCGGCTGTGTCATTGGAACACAGCCGATCACGTGGGAAACAGCCACGCCCATTGGCTGTTTCCCCCCTGCCGGTGACGGGGGGTGTCCCGGGGACACCCCGACACCGGCAGTGCAGGGCGGCGCGCACGCGATCGCGCGCCTGCCCTGCTTAAAGTGCCGCCGTCATATGACGGCGGCCCAGGATAATGGTCGCTCCGCTCCGCCGTCATATGACGGCGGGCGGGCGGCAAGCGGTTAAGTTTGATGGGTTGCGCCTATGTACATCAATCTTCAAGTTACCCCAGATTCTCAACTGAGTTGAGGTCTGGGTTTGATTGGGCCATTCCGAGACATTTATTCTAAATGTTTCCTTTTTAAACCACTCCAGTGTAGCTTTAGCAGTATGTTTATGATCATTGTTCTGCTAGAAGGTGAACCTACGTCCCAGTTTCAAATCTCTGGTAGACTGAAACAGGTTTTCACTCTGTTGAGTATTATTTATCTTCCCAGAACTCAGAACATCCAAATGATAGGCTTGTCTTGTCTGTTTTTTTCCAAACACCTTGGGTTTTACTCCTTTGTCAAACCCTTTTATTCAGTTGTATCTTGGATCAGGCCCCCCCTTGCAGCACCCTGTGCTTCCTTAGGACCTCAGTCTGGTTCTCTGTGCCCTGCAGAAACTTCATTTGAACCTATCAAGGAAATCCCCACAGATGACCTTTGCTGCAAAGTAGCCTTCTTGGTTGCTATCACGTCTATCACATGTGTCTCTGAGCTAGCAGCTCTCTTGTAAGGAGCCATTCCTCATTTTTCACAAGGACAAGGTAGTCTTATGCCAAAGGCCATCTTTTCTTCCTAAGGTAGTATCAGTCTTCCACCTTAATAAAGAAATAGTCCTTCCGTCTTTTTGGCCTGTTGCAAAGAAAAAAGAAAATTGCTCTTTACTGGGTTGATGTAGTCAGAGTTATCAATCTGTCTCAAAGCAACAAAGGTGTTTCCTGGCATTTAGACATCAAGCCTCTCTTGCCTAGCTTTGGAAGGCTGCTACCTGGTCCTCTGTTCATACCTTTACCAAGTTCTACCAGATGCATGTCCAATCCTCTGTGAATGTAGCCTTCGGTCAGCAATGGCACTCTATAAAGTTTAGTCTGTTGAACTTTCTTGGTGTTGGGTCAACCTGTGTCCTGTACTGTATAAGTAAGAGAAACTAATTTTGACACATCTGTAAACTCCATATCTTGGAGTGCATTTCAGGAAACCCCTCCTTTCAATGCCTGTATTACTCTGCATTGCTTGCTACAAAACTATTGTTCGCCGGAGCCAAATTACCTGAAAATACCTGTCTATAAGCCAGGGTCTACGAATATTCAACCTGTACTGTACTCCAAGATATGGTAGTTGGAGGTAAGTCAAAATTAATTTTCTCTTTCGTTCATTGACGGACACAGCTCCTGATTCTTCTTAACCATTGGGTTATACTGCCCCTTACAGTAGTAGGACACTAGGCAGGAAAAAAACCTTACTATGCCTATGGGCAGTGCCAGGGGGTATACACCCACTCTGCCTAGTCAGAAGTAAGGACCTAGTTCCTTGCTGGGATCTCTGGTCCTGGCGATTTTATTTATTTTTTTCGAATGGAATTTTCTCTTTAGTTCATTGACAGACACAGCGACATATCTTCATTCATCGAATGGGTTATGCTGCACTTCCTAGGAGTAGGACACTAGGTGGAAAAGGGTTACCACAGTTAACAACTTTCAGCTACGCCCATGGGGCAGTCCCAGGTGGTATACTCCCACTGCCTGCTCTAAGATTTTTTTCTGCCTAGTCAGGAGTAAGGACCTAGTTCCTTGCTGGGATCTCTGGTCCTGGCATTTTTTCCTTTTTAAACTGAATTTTTTTCTTCTTTTATTATTTTCTGTTCCTGTGAGAACTACAACCCGGTTCCTGTGAGAATTACAATCAACTGCCGGACTGGGCGACGGAGTGGATATTCTAGATCCTTAAGGTCTCCCCAGTTTGGCCAGCAAACGCATGCAGGCCTCAGCTCCGCGCTAGATCGGCCACGACATAATCCCACTCGGCGGGGACTGCTGTGCGAGTGAAAGACCTTGCGAGGATGCACAAGATGGTCGCGGCCTGAGTCGCAGCATACCTCTAGCCCTCCAACACTCCCCATTCCAGGATAGGGAGGTGGTTTGCCCCGAGTGGTGTGGTAAGTAGTGTCCCCCCCCCCCCCCTCTCACTTTGTGGTCCCTCGGGGTGGATGTGAGCCCCTCCTTGGGATATTCAGACCCCCGGGTTCCCTTACATTTCCTCCAGCCCCTCTAATAGCCACGGTGTGGGCTTTGTCACTTGCTCCAGTAAGTGGGGGGGGGGGTGTGGTTGCTGGTGACCGGGCTATCCACAAGGGCCTTTGATCAAGTTCCCGGCCCCCTGGGGGTTAGTGACTGGGGCAGGGATATCCTTTGGTGTCCCTGCGGTGGTTATAGGCTCGGGGGGAGCAGATGTCTAATCCCTTATGGGGGTGGACATATGGACTGCCTGGCGCCCCTCTTGATTCGTGGGCGGGCCGTGGGGGCTGCATTTTTTTTGAGTTGTGTGGGAGTACTCTGCCTGCGCGTCTGCGTCACGTCACGGTGGGCCCCCCTCTTTCCCTTTCTAGGGGGCTATGTCCTTTGATGTCCCTTATGGTGGGCGACCCTTAGGTTTAATGGGTGGTCCTTTTGTGGACCTTTAGCCAGTGTCTCCTTAAGGAACTGTGGCCGGTGACCTCCCCTGCTGATTATGTTCTTGGGGTGAGCTTAGCATATTGCGACTCTACTGTGTCTGCGTCCACGCACTTCAGGTGCTCTGCGGTGAGGATTATTCCTCTTTTTACTGCAGCTGCCTTCTGCATGGGGGTGCCTTTAATTCCTAATAGTACCCCGATGCAGCTGGGAAACATGCATGTGTTCGCAGCTGGCAAAATACAGGGTATCGCAGTACAGTGTGGTTTGGGGCAGTGAGATTTTAGAAATTGTGTCTGCACTATTTTTGAATGCACATGCAAAGGCACTGGTGAATGCACTAATTGTATTGGTGCAGGAAACTTTAAACATGGGGGATGCAGCTGCTGCTGCGTCAGAGGTCCCAGGTTCCTCGGGGCCCGCAGATCCCCCTTAAAGCGGCAAGGTAATCCCTTTTCCTGCCTACTGTGACAAAATTGTCACGAGTCAGTGGAGTTGTTCTAAACGCAATATGGCGGTGTATGAACATTTCGGTAGATGTTATCAATTGAAGAGTCTCTGTTGAGTACTTGGGCAGTCTCACCTGTGGTGGACTCTCAGGTTTCCAGGTTGGATAATTCAGCCCTATTTCTGGTAGAGGAGTCTCCGGTTTAAAAGATCCTTTTGACCGAAGAGCCAAGACATGGGTCCGTCGCATGTCTTCTGTGGCCGCTTTGGTCCTTCACCAGTGCATGGCGTCCCTGTCTTTCCCAAGTGGGCAAAGCTTTTGCCACAGGATCTGGAAGGGGAACAGATTCCTCCTGCTTTTGCGGAGCTGGTGGACTAGTTGGTCCAGGGGTTACAGTTAGTCTGTGATGCCTCTCTGGATGCAGCTCCCTTAATCTCTGGACTGTTTGTGACACCAATGATCCTTTGGCGCACGTTATGGCAAAAATGCTGGTCTGCGGACCAGACTTTCCAGATGGCCTTATGTGATCATCCCTTTCCATGAGGGCCTGGCCTGGTATGCCGACGGGGCCTTCCAGACCTGCAGACAAACACACCTTCGGCCTGAAGGGGCGCTTTCACCAGTATCTGGGGTGGGGGAAGACTTATTCGTCTTTTTACGGACCCATGGATCTCCCTGATTCAAGACAAGTGAGTCCACGAGCTGTTTCGGTCCGGCTACAAGATCGAGTTTCGGTCTTCTCTTCCAGAGAGGTTCTTTCCTTCCAACCTGCCTTTTTTCCCAGACCGCCTGCGAGGTCTTTTCGTGGCGGTGCAAGCCTTGCTACTACGACGGGTGATTGTTCCAGTCTCGGAATCATAATGTTTGTTTCATGTTTGCAGGTCCCAGGAGCCTGCGGCCACATCACCTTGGATGCGCCGATCTCGTCAGATCTCAGGAGCCTAGTGTTAGCATTGTTGTGCCAGCAGGGGATTGCAATACTGGAGTAACTGGATGATCATCTTCTGCGAGCAGTGTCTCTGACTGCTCTGAAGGACAACTTTGCATGAGTTTGGTTGGAAATTAAATTTCCAGTTATTGGCTCTGGTTCCGTGCACCTAGTTTGACTATCTGGGTCTGTTCTGGACTCGGCCTCAGCCAGGGTGTTCCTCCAATGGGACAAGTTCCAAACTCTGTCCACGTGAGACATCTGCTAGGGAGATTTCTTGTCATGTGGGGCAAGAATCCACAGTGTCTAGACACTTGCTCTGATCCTGTTGAGCCAGGGTACAAGAGGGTCCCTGACGTGGTGGCTTCGACAGGTTAATCTTCCTCCCCCTGTGTGGGACAGTGGTCACCACGGATGCCAACCTGTCTGAGTGGGGTGGCGTTTTTTGGCACGGTTTGTGCTCAGGGGGTCTGAACTCTGCAAGAATCCAGACTAACGATCAATATACTGGGTCATTTCTTCCGGAGGTGTTTCATCAGTTTTGTCTCCGGTGGGGTACTCCCACCGTTGGCCTTTCGTTTCAACAGAAAGGATCTTGGGTTTGTGGAACGGTCTTGGGATCCTCTGGCTGACGCTACAGACGCACTGTAGCTCTTTTGGGACCAGTATAGTTTTGCTATACGTCTTTCCTCTTCTGAAACTTCTGCCAAGACTTCTGCGTAGATTCGAGGCAGAAGGGGTTACGGCCATCCTGGTGGCACCCGACTGGCTAGCCGGTTTTGGTACACAGTTCTGAGAACGGTTGGTCGCCAATGCTCCTTGGAGTCTTTCTTTTAGAGGAGAGATCTGTTGGCTCAAGGGCCAATCTTCCATCTTGCCTTACGGTCGCTGGTTTTTACGACATGACTGTCAGAAGCCAAGTGTTAAAGGCTAGAGGGTGGTTCGGAATCGGTGACTCCCACGCTGCTATAAGCTAGTGAATCTTCTTCTAGGTAGTTTTACCATCGCGTTTGAGAGCATACTTTGCGGATGTGAATCTCTTGTGGTTCACTCCTCCTTTTCGTTGACTCGGATTTTGGCCTTCTCTCAACGAGGTGTGGGGCATCATCTGGCCTCGGGTACCACCAAGGGCCAGGTTTGGCCTTGGCATTTTCGTTCATCGTCCTTTGGCTACGTTTTTCTGTGGTTTGTGCCTTTGTTCGAGGGGTTCGCCACTTGGATTCCCCAGTGCTCTCGTGGGATCTCATCTTGGTGCTGTTGGTTCTTCAGTAACTGCTGTTGGAAAATATTCACGAGATACCTCTGCTTACATGTCCCAGAAGTTGGTCGTCTTGGTTTTTTTCTTCTGCATGTAGGGTGTCGGAGCTTGCAGTTTGGCTTGTCAATCACCTTACTTGGTGGTTCACGGAGAGAAAGTGGTGCCCCGGTCCTGCCAGTCGTTAGTCGTGGTTTTCATTTAAATAAGGCATGTTACCTTCCTTGTGTCTTAGCGTAAGCGCCTTAAAGAGCTTGACTTACACTCTTTAGATGTGGCTCAGGATCAGGATGTACCTGGTGACGACTGAGTCGTTCCAAAAATTAGATTTCCTATTTGTCCTTACAATGGATTCTGTTAGGGGCTGGCTGCGTCTGCTGCGACTGTTTCCAGATGTATAGGCAGACGGTGGTGCAGGCCTATTCCATTAAGGGTCAGGATCCTCCTTCCCTGTTATGGCGCATTTAAAATGGGCGCTTAATGCCTCTTGGGACTTTCGTCATCAGGTTTCAGTGGTGCAGGTTTGTAAGGTGGCCACCTGGTCGTCCGCGCATATTTTCACAACATTTTTAGACGGTGGATGTGTGGCATCTGCGGATGCCACCTTTTGTCTGTTGGAGAGGATTTGTCCTCCTTGTGGGTGTACTTTTTTTTTTTTTGTCAGGTGAGCTCCAGTTGTTCCTGGTTGAGTTCCTTGTTTACCTGGTTGGCTATGTTTAGCCTGTTGGGAATTGTTCTTGCTGTGTTCGTTTCCCATCCTTCATGCTATTACTGCTTTGGGACGTCCCAATAGACTAATGAAGATATGTTGCTGTGTCCTTCAATGAATGAAAGAGAAAACCTGGATTTTTGTCTTACCGTAAAATCCTTTTCTCTGATGTTCATTGACTGAGACAGCGCCCACCCCTCTGTGGAGTTTGGTTATGTATTCTTCAGACACTGCTTGTTACAAAACTGAATCTTAGAGCAGAACGTGGGAGTATACTACCTGGGACTGCCGCATGGGCGTAGCTGAAAGTTCTGTTAACTTTGTTAATTCTTTTCCGCCTAGTGTCCTACTCCTAGGAAGCGCAGCATAACCCATTCGACTAATGAAGATATGTCGCTGTGTCCGACAATGAACATCAGATAAAAGGATTTTTCGGTAAGTCAAAAATCCATTTTCTCTTACGTCCTCCGACAGTCGCCGCCCCTTCATATTCGTCACAATGGGGTTATTGACCTTTGCTCCGTAGGAGTGGCTAGACAACAGAATATGTTAATATCAAAGCTTTTAGCATACCCCACCCCCAGGGGGTGGTCCCCTCAGTCAATACCCTCCTGCTTCCTGCATTCCTACCTCAGTTTTCATTTGTCTAGCTCAGGAGTAGGTTAGACGTTTCCTGTGCTGGGGCTTTTCAGTCTCAGCTTCTTTTCTCTTTTTGATTTTATTTGGAGTTTTTTCTCTTTCTTTACTTAGCTGTTTATTTTCAGCTCTAGTTAGGTCTTCTGATGAAGATGATCGTGCGGTGCTGGGTCTCGGGCTGGCCTCCCTGGTTATCCGGGGTTCAGGACCAGTGGCTTCCCAGCCTGCCATCGAGCGTTCAGCTAGGTTTCCCTGGCAAATATGAACGACCCATCCCTGTCCGCTGCGGGGATGCTGCGGTGAGGTGGCTACCTCACTGGACGCCATGCGGTTTCGCACCGCAATTCCACTGCGTCCTGGCTGCGACTCTCCCTGTCCTTAGTGCAGCGGTTTGATCGCTTGTGCAGGCTCCCCACGCCATCCGGATGGTAAGTGTATTTCTGTGTGGGGACCTGTCTCTCTTGGGTGTCAGTCTGGGACTGTGGGAACCTGCATGTCTGTGCATAATGTTGAGCTCCCTGTCAGTATAGCTGCTCTCTGTGGGCTGCCAGGGGGGGGCTCTTCTGCTCTGCTCTGTGTAACAGGCTGTGTGACATGCTGTGTGCTGTGAAGGACATGGTTGTGAGACATGTTGTGGGCATACTGTGCGGCGACCGCTGCTGCGGTCCGCCATTTTTTTGTGACAGTTTTGTGGTGGCCGATCCTGTGTGGTGAGAGCGCCATTTTGGCGCCAAACGCCGCCATTTTGGCGTCGATCGCGCGGGCCATATGTCAGTGTTTCTGCCTCTACAGCCTCGGCCGGCGGCCATGTTTGTGTAGCCTTACATAGGCTTTATGAGGGCGGTCAGTCTCGCATCACTTCCTTTTGCTCTGAGGACAGCGATCGATGAAGCAGCAGCCTGTGTGACCTCTTCAGGTTTTGCCTTCCATTCCTGTATTCCTTGCCTTTGTATTCCTAGCCCGGTGGGTCAGTGTGTTTTGTGAGTGCGGTGGGCTGCGATCGCCGCGACCTTAAAGGGGCAGTACTCCTTTTTTTCCTAAGTTACTGGGGCATGGATTCTCAGGAAAGCAAGTTTCCTCCCTCCTTGGTAGGGGGCCAGGGGGCTGCTGCTGCTTCCCCCGAGGGGGCTGATCTGGCTACTATTGTGGCTAACCTTGCTGCTCAGGTGCAGATGCTGGTGGCTGATCGATCCACAAAAAGGCCCAGGGTGTCCATTTCCTCTGATTCAGAGGGCGATGGGGATGCTATGGCTGGAGTGCCCTTCGCAGGGTCTCGTTCTTCTCTAGACCTTGCGGGGTCTGAAGGGGAGGCTGAGGTGGAAGGGGTTGATGATTCTCCCCCTGGCTCGTCTGAAGAGCTTGCACTCATGGATGAGTTGGTTGCTTCTATCAAACAAACGCTGCATTTGGAGGATGAACCATGTCCTCCTGCTTTGATGTCCTCTTATGGGACGCAGAGAAAACGCAAAACGTTGCAGGTTTTTCCTTGCTCTACGGAATTTCAGCGCGCTGTTGAGGAGCAATGGCGCAACATAAAGAAGCCTTTTGCTGTGCCGAGTAGGTTCAAGCTGCGTTATCCTTTTACACCAGCTACTGATGAGCGTTGGTGTGTGCCACCTCAGGTGGATCACGCGGTGGCGATTTTGAATAAATCCACTGCGATTCCTGCTGAGGATACCCCGGTGTTCCGGGACCCTACGGACAGGAGATTGGAGTCTCTGGCCCGTCACTCTTATACGGTTGCGGGCTCTATGCTGAAGCCTATTTTTGCTTCCATTATGGCAGCCCAGGCTATTGCCGATTGGACGCAGGTGCTCAGGCACACTCTGGTGGCTGACTCTGCTTCACCGTCGACATTGGCTATGGTGGATCAGATTCATCAGGGTGTCATGTATTTGTGTGATGCGGACCTAGATATGGTCCCTTTGGCTGCGCATCTGCAGAGTGTGGCGGTGTTGAACCGTCGCCTGATCTGGCTGAAATGTTGGTCTGTTGACCAATCTTCTCGCAAGACTTTGGCTAATTTGCCTTATGCGGGTTCTCGCCTTTTTGGCGAATCCTTGGATACTCTGATCAAGGGTGTATCTCGGGGTAAGAGTACTCTTTTGCCCCAGACTCACAAGTCTAAGTTTGTTCGCGGTAAGAAGAATGCTTCGTTTAGACCCTCTCAGGGGTCCTTTCGTGCCTTTCGGTCGCACTATAAGGGTAAGCCCTTCAAGGGACAAGACTCCCAGAAAAAGCCGTGGGCAGGTAAGCAGAAGTCCGGCCAGTCCGGGTCCGCTGCCCATAACAATGCGGCCTGAAGGGGCGCCCTCACCCAGTTCTGGGGTGGGGGGACGTTTGCTCGGTTTTCTTCAACCCTGGCTGGCCCGTGTTCGGGACAGGTGGGTTCAGGAAATCGTTCGATCTGGATACAAGATCGAGTTTCTCTCTCGGCGGGCGGGCAGATTTTTTCCCTCAAATCTTCAGCTGTCTCCGGAGCGCTTGCGGGATCTGCACCTGGCGGTGCGGGACCTGCGGGCTCAGGGAGTGGTGATTCCGGTGCCTCATCGGGACAGATTTAGGGGATTCTATTCAAATCTGTTCACTGTGCCCAGAAAGGAGGGCAAGGTACGTCCGATTCTGGACTTGAAAGCTCTGAACCGCTTTGTGCGGGTTCGCAAGTTCCGCATGGAATCCCTGCGCTCGGTGGTGGCTGCCCTGGTTCCGGGGGAATTCATGGCCTCCATCGACTTGAAGGATGCGTACCTTCACATCCCCATTTTCGAGGGTCACCAGCAGTACCTTCGATTCGCCATTGCGGAGGATCACTACCAATTCGTGGCGTTGCCCTTTGGTCTCGCCTCGGCTCCGCGGGTTTTCACCAAGGTGCTTGCGCCGGTTCTGGCTTTGTTGAGAGCCCAGGGCATCTCGATCCTGGGGCATCTGGACGACATTCTGGTTCGGTCTGCGACCAGTCAGGGCCTGGTGAACAACCTGTCCGTCACGATGCAGACTCTGCATGTGTTCGGTTGGACGATAAATTTTCCAAAGTCGACGCTGTGTCCGTCAGTTCGTCTTCCTTACCTGGGAATGATCCTGGACTCTGTTCAGGCGAAGGTCTTCCTGCCGGAAGACAAGCTCCGAGAAGAAGTCGGGTCCCTCAGGGACGTTCAGTGCTCGTCCCTCCAGACGTGCATGAGGTGTCTGGGACTGATGGTCTCGGCTTTCGAGGCAATACCCTTTGCCCAGTTTCACACGCGGGGTCTCCAAAGGGAGATTCTGACCAGGTGGGACGGACAACCGCAATCTCTGGATCTCCAGATTTCGTTGAGTCATCGCACCAGAAGGGACCTTCTGTGGTGGCTCCAGTCCCCGGCGGTGTCGGGGGGCAAGTCCTTTCGTCCTTTGCCGTGGACGGTGATCACCACGGATGCCAGCCTGTCGGGCTGGGGTGGTGTTCTGGGCGTTCGGTCTGCCCAGGGAACTTGGTCGGAGGAGGAGTCCTCCCTTCCGATCAACATTCTGGAATTGCGAGCAATAAATCTCTGCCTTCGGCGTTGGTCGGACAGGCTGCAGGGCCGTCCGGTTCGGGTGCAGACGGACAATGCCACAGCGGTGGCCTACATCAACCACCAAGGGGGCACCGGGAGTGCCCGAGCGGCTCGGGAAGTGGCCGACATTCTGTCTTGGGCCGAGACGCACGTCCCGGCGATATCTGCTGTTCACATTCCGGGGGTGGAAAACTGGCAGGCGGATTATCTGAGCCGCCAGACCCTGGACCAGGGAGAATGGTCCCTTCACCCGGATGTCTTTCTGATGATGTGCGAGAAGTGGGGGTCCCCAGATGTGGACCTGTTCGCGTCTCGTCTGAACAACAAGGTGGAAAGGTTCGTGGCGAGAACGCGCGATCCTCGGGCAGATGCCTCAGACGCGTTGGTGGCGCCCTGGCATCAGTATCGTCTGATGTATGCCTTTCCACCGATTCAGCTGCTGTCCAGGTTCCTTCGGAGGTTGGCCTCGGAACCGAAAACGGTGATTCTGGTGGCACCAGACTGGCCTCGCCGGTCTTGGTACGCAGACCTCGTGAATCTGGCGGTCGACGCTCCATGGCGTCTGCCTCTTCGAGACGATCTCCTGTTTAAGGGCCGATATTTCATCCTGCTTTACAGTCGCTTTACAGGCTTTGACGGCCTGGTTGTTGAAACCCAGATCCTGAAGGATAGGGGTCTCTCCCCTGAGGTCATTCACACTTTGATTAAGGCTAGAAAGTCCTCTTCGGGGAAGGTTTACTACCGTACTTGGAAGGCCTATTTTGCCTGGTGTGAGTCCAGGGGGTATTCCCCTCGTTCATACTCGGTATCAAGGGTGTTGGCTTTTCTTCAAACGGGCGTGGACCACGATTAAGGGTCAGATTTCTGCTCTGGCCGTTCTCTTTCAGCGCCCTGTGACATCTAATTCTTTAGTTGGCACCTTTGTTCAAGGGGTGCGGCATCTGGTCCCTCCTAGGAGGGAGCCTTTGCCTCCATGGGACTTGAATCTTGTTCTGTCCGTGTTGCAACATTCTCCCTTTGAAAAAATCAGGGAGATCTCGTTGTCTATGTTGTCCAAGAAGGTCGCCTCTTTGGTGGCAATCACCTCGGCTCGCAGGGTGTCGGAGCTGGCTGCCTTGTCCTGCAGATCTCCGTATTTAGTGGTTCACTTGGATAAGGTGGTCTTGCGTCCTAACCCGTCTTTCCTTCCGAAAAGGTTTTCGGAATTTCACCTCAATGAGGACATTGTCTTGCCTTCGCTTTGCGCAAAGCCTAAACATCCAAAGGAAGTGGCTTTGCATTCCTTGGATGTTGTTCGGGCGATCAGGGTTTACCTGTCATCGACTGAATCCTTTCGCAAGACGGATTCTCTCTTTGTCCTTCCAGAGGGGCCTCGGAAGGGCATGGCGGCGTCGGCCTCTACCATCGCCAAATGGATGAGGCAGGTCATTGAACAGGCCTATGCTTTGAGGGGGAAAGTTCCTCCCATGCCTGTGAAGGCGCACTATACAAGATCTCTGAGTACGTCTTGGGCCTGTCATCATCGGGCTTCTGTGGCCCAGGTGTGTAAGGCGGCGACTTGGTCGTCCGTTCACACCTTCTCAAAGGTTCAGGCATCGGCAGATGCTTCCTTTGGCCGTAAAGTTCCTTTCTCTGAGTCCTCCGGGTTTTGTTTATGTACTCTACTGCTATGCTACTAAAACTGAGGTAGGAATGCAGGAAGCAGGAGGGTATTGACTGAGGGGACCACCCCCTGGGGGTGGGGTATGCTAAAAGCTTTGATATTAACATATTCTGTTGTCTAGCCACTCCTACGGAGCAAAGGTCAATAACCCTATTGTGACGAATATGAAGGGGCGGCGACTGTTGGAGGACTCAGAGAAAGGAATTTTACAGGTAAGATTTTACAAAAATTCTGTTTTTTTCCTCTTTATTATTTTGTTCCTGTTGTTTTTCCTGTTCCTGTTGTTTTTCCTGTTAGATTGTAGAATCTACAATCAATTGCCGGACTGGACAATCTAGATAAAGAGGGTCCCCCCAGTCTGGCCACCGAGCACGTGCAGACTGCAGCTCTGCGCTAGGTTGACTGCGACATAGCCCCACTGGACCAGAGCTGGCATGCGAGTTAAACGTCTCGCAAGGGCGCATACGGCCTGGCTTCGGCCTGAGTCGCAGCGTTTTTCCTTGCCGACAGTACCCACATTATGATGGAGCGGTGCTTTGTCCGGAGCAGTGCCCACCCTGTTCCTGGTATGGTAAGAACCTGTCCCCCTCTACCCCTGGAGGGTTTTGGTGTGGACATTGGCCCTTCTCTTGGATGGTGAGACCCCCGGGTTCCCCTCCTTCCCCCCCCAACCCCTTTAAACTTTCAGTGGTGACTGTGGGTTCTTTGCCACGTGCTCTAAAGAGGGGCTTGTTGGAGTTGCTGCTGACTGGGTTTTTGCTGGTGCGCAACGGAGGGGGGGGGGGGTTGAGCAGGATTCCCTGCCACCTTGGGGATTGGTAACTAGGACAGGGATGTCCTCTGGGCATCTAGCTATTAGGCTAGGGGAGCGTATGGTTTAGCATCGGCGGGTCTGTGCCTCGCCCAGCCGGATCCAGCCAAAAATTTAGACTGTGGCTTTGCCGCCTACGGGTCTGAAAACTTTGTGAGGGTGGCTGATGCCACTGCCTCCTGTTTGTGCATCCACCCTCCCCTCCGCTGCCCCTGTGTGGTTGACTTCGCTTGGGCTCACGTCCAGACGGCTGTGAGTCCACAAACATTGAGTCTGCTGCTTGCGGCCTACTAGGCCACGCAGCTGAGTCGGGTGCCTCCGTTGGGGGTCAGCCCTAGTGAGTTTGGCTGAAGCCCCCACTCTTCCTTTGGGCATCTGCTGGACTGGGATCCGTGCACGAAAATTTAGACCGGGGCCTGCTCTAGGCCATGCCGCCAGCTTGGCGTGTCCCTTGGAAGGGGTGGCGCTGTGGGGGCGGTTCATTTTTGATGACCACCTTGCCGCCATTATTGTGTTGGGCACCTGTCCCCTTTTAACGCTGCGGGACCATCAGGGTACCCTTCCTGCGCGTCCACGTCACGGGGGCGACCCCCTTTTAAGGGGGGGTACTTCCTATTATGCAGAGCTCAAAGGGTGACCCCCTTGTCCCCTTTTTGCAGGGTGTAGTAAGTGGTCCATTGGTGGGCCCTCGGCCGGCGTCCCCTTTGCGGGATCGCAGTCGGCGGCCCTCTCCTGATTGATACATCAGATCCTAAAATTGTCTCAACCGCAGACGTGAGTCACCCTGCTGGGTCTGCGTCCACGCATCCTGAGTGCTCAGATAGCAAGGATGGTTCCTCTGCTCCTCTAGCCACACATGAAAAGGCGCTGGTGGATGCACGGTTTGTGTCAGTGCGTGAAATTTTAAAAATGGGGGTTGCGGCTGATGCTGCGCCGGTCCCTTTCGGCACCCACAGGCCCTTTCCGCTTACTTTGACATTGTCACAAAACAGTGGGGTTGTCCAAAACGCAGTGGTTCCTAAGCATTTTTGCCTTGCAGTATCCTTATGAGGATTAACTGCTTAAAAAAGGTGGATGGTCCCACCTGTAGCGGACTCGTCGGTTTCTGTCATGGTCTTACCTTCTTGCTGTTCTCCTTCGTTTGACATGTGCTGGCGGCCATCTTGGTTTCTGGGTTTCTTGTAGCCTCCCACTCTGCGGCTCCTCCTTCCCACTGGGAGGAGCTGGATGCCTAGCTCATATATATAGGAGGTCTGTGGCTTCAGTTCCTTGCTTGGTCCTCCTGTGTTCACATGCTTCTAAGACTGCTGCTGCTTCTGGTTCCTGATCCTGGCTTCGTCTGATTACCCTGCTGGTTCCTGATCCTGGCTTCGTCTGACTACCCTGCTGGTTCCTGATCCTGGCTTCGTCTGACTACCCTCCTGGCTCCTGACCTCTGGCTTCGCAAAGACTCTGCTTCGGTTTTGCCATCCGTTTGGACTTTTGCTTTACAGCTTGATTTTCAATAAAGCCTTCTTATTTTCACTTATCTGTTGTTGTACGTCTGGTTCATGGTTCCGTGACATTAGGACCAAGCCATGAATTCTGACGGTACAGGGCCATCCTCGCTACCCACGCTGGTTGCCAGACTTGATCAGCAGGATCACCTGTTGGGTCAGTTCGCCGTGGCGTTGCAAATCCTGCTTGAACGCACGGCTCATTTCGCTCCCGTTGCCGATGGGTCGGTTGTCGCTCCTGGGCCCACTCCTACTGCCGCTCCGGTTGTTGCGCCAGAGTCTACCCCGACACCTGTTGTTGCGCCTGCGGTGTTTCGGGGTATGACCGGTTCTGCCCCCCTTCCACAGCGCTTTGGGGGAGAGCCAACTCAGTGCCGAGGTTTCCTCAACCAGGTGGGCATTTATTTCGAGTTGCTGCCACATGCCTTTCCTACTGAGAGATCAAAGGTGGGCTTCCTAATTTCGCTGCTCTCGGACAAGGCCTTGGCCTGGGCCAGCGCTTTATGGGAGAACAACAATCCGGTGGTTGCTGAGTTTTCCGGTTTTGTTGCTTCTCTTCGGAGGGTATTCGATGTGCCGGCTCGTGCTGCCTCTGCTGCGAAGCTCCTTATGTCCATCAGACAGGGTTCACGATCCGTAGCTGAATACGCCATTGAGTTTCGTACCCTGGCAGCAGAGGTGGGCTGGAATAATGAGGCTCTGGTCGCTGCTTTCTCTCATGGTCTCTCGGATGCCTTGAAGGATGAGGTTGCAGCTAAGGACCTACCAGTGGAGCTCGAGTCTCTTATTTCTTTCCTGATTTTGATTGACACCAGACTCAGGGAGAGACCTTCCTTTAAGGAGAGTCTGCGGAGGCCTCCTAACAGATTGGCGCCTACCTTTGCTGTCCCACCCGTGCCTCCCTCTCCTCCCACGCCTCCTGGGGATGACTCGGCTGGGGATGAACCCATGCAGCTGGGCTTTGCTCGCCTGTCCGAGGGGGAGAGGGTACTCCGGAGACGCGAGGGCCGATGCATGTACTGTGGTCTCGGTGGGCATTTTCGGTTGGCATGTCCGAACCGTCCGGGAAACGCTCGCACCTGAGATCCTGTCGGGGGCAGATCTTGGGTGGAGTCTCCTCGTCCCCGGTTTCCCGTGTTGACAAACCACTGATCACTGTTGTCCTCTCCTGGGTCGGGGGCTCAGTGACGACCCAGGCGTTGGTGGACTCTGGTGCTGGTGGTTTGTTCATTGATAGTGTGTTCGCTGCCGCCAATTCCATTCCTCTGCAGGCCCGAGGTTCTCCACTGGCTCTTGAGGCGATAGACGGCAGACCCCTTCTGCCGCCACACGTGACTCATGAGACCCTTCCAGTGGGGATAGCCATTGGTGCCGTTCACAGAGAGTCGGTCTGCTTCCAGGTTATTTCGTCTCCACACTACTCGGTGGTCTTGGGGTACCCCTGGCTCCAGAAGCATAATCCGACTTTTGATTGGAGATCGGCCGAGATCCTCTCGTGGTCACCACAGTGTGGGGCTAGTTGCATCCATGGGCCTGTCAAGTTGCTGTGTACTTCCTCGGACTCTCTGTTGCCTCCTGAATACGAGGAGTACCGGGATGTATTCGATAAGGTGCGCGCGGTTGCCCTACCTCCGCACCGCCCATACGATTGTGCCATCGAGTTACAACCTGGTGCCGTTCCTCCTCGTGGCAAGGTCTATCCACTGTCGGTAGCGGAGAATAAGGCCATGGAGGAGTACGTGAAGGAGGCGCTTTCACGCGGACACATTCGCAAATCCTCGTCCCCGGCAGGGGCTGGATTTTTCTTTGTGAAAAAGAAGGGCGGTGAGTTGAGGCCTTGCATCGATTACAGGGGTCTCAATCGCATCACGATCAAGAACGCTTACCCGATACCCTTGATTTCCGAGCTGTTCGATCGCCTTAAAGGGGCCACGGTCTTTACCAAACTCGACCTGAGGGCGGCATATAACCTCGTAAGGATCAAGGCGGGCGATGAGTGGAAGACCGCGTTTAACACCAGGACCAGTCATTATGAATCCTTGGTTATGCCCTTTGGGTTGTGCAATGCGCCCGCAGTCTTTCAGGAATTCATCAACAATGTTTTCCGTGACCTGTTGCAGCAGTGTGTGGTGGTCTATTTGGATGACATCTTGGTATATTCTGAATCCATGGAGACCCACATTCTGGATGTCAGACGAGTGTTGCAACGGTTACGAGAGAACAAGCTGTTCGGTAAGCTTGAGAAATGCGAATTTCACCGATCCCAGGTAACCTTCTTAGGTTACATCATTTCCGCTGAGGGGTTCTCCATGGATCCTGAGAAGGTTTCGGCTGTCTTACAGTGGCCCCAGCCCAGTGGTCTTCGCTCCCTGCAGCGCTTTTTGGGCTTCGCCAATTATTATCGGAAGTTCATCAGGGACTTTTCCATGCTAGCCAAGCCTCTCACGGATCTGACCAGGAAGGGCAGTAATTCCCAGGTCTGGCCGCTCGAGGCCATCCGAGCTTTTGAGGCTCTAAAGTCCGCCTTTGTGTTGGCTCCGATTCTGTCGCATCCCAACCCTGGGTTGCCCTTTGTCCTCGAGGTGGACGCGTCTGAGACGGGAGTAGGCGCCCTTCTGTCTCAGCGTAGAACACCAGAGGGTCCTCTGCTTCCTTGTGGGTTTTACTCCCGGAAACTGTCTTCCGCGGAGTGCAACTATCAGATTGGTGACAGGGAGTTATTGGCCATCGTGCAGGCCCTTAAAGAATGGAGGCACTTGCTCGAGGGTTCAGTGGTTCCGGTCCTCATCCTGACGGACCACAAGAATCTGACCTACCTTTCTGAGGCCAAGAGATTGACACCACGTCAGGCCAGATGGGCTCTGTTCTTGTCACGTTTTAATTACGTGGTCTCCTACCTACCCGGTTCCAAGAACATCAGGGCGGATGCCTTATCACGGCAGTACTCCGACCAGTCCAGGGAGGAGTCGATTCCGACTTCGGTCATACCTCCGAATCAGATCCTGACCGCCATTCGCACCAGCCTGACCTCTCCCCTGGGTGAGCAGATTTTGGCGGCTCAATCTGGTGCTCTCTCTGGGAGACCCAACGGCAGATGTTTTGTGCCTGAGGAGTTGCGCACTCGGTTGTTGCAAACCTACCATAACTCCAAGACCGCGGGGCATCCTGGAAAGAATCAGCTGTCCTGGGCTGTTTCACGTCTGTTCTGGTGGCCTTCCCTACGTTCTGACATCGCCGCATATGTAGCGGCATGCTCCGTTTGTGCCCAGAGTAAGTCCCCTCGGCACCTTCCGTTGGGCCTTCTGCAACCCATAGCCACCGGGGAGCGTCCATGGTCACACCTGGGGATGGATTTCATTGTGGACCTCCCTGCATCCCGAGGCCATACGGTCATTCTCATGATTGTGGATCGGTTTTCCAAAATGTGCCACTGTGTTCCTCTCAAGAAGTTACCCTCTGCACAGGAGTTGGCCACGATTTTTGCCAGGGAGGTTTTCTGGTTGCACGGTTTGCCCAAGGAGATTGTGTCGGATCGGGGGAGTCAGTTTGTGTCCAGGTTCTGGCGCGCCTTTTGCTCCCAGTTGGGGATTCATCTCTCCTTCTCCTCGGCCTACCACCCTCAGTCCAATGGGGCCGCAGAACGATCCAATCAGGCCTTGGAGCAATTCCTTCGTTGCTATGTCTCCGATCACCAAGACAATTGGGTTGACCTCCTGCCTTGGGCTGAGTTTGCCAGGAACACGGCGGTGAACTCTTCCTCTGGGACGTCTCCCTTCATGGCCAATTATGGGTTCCAACCTGCCGTGTTACCGGAGGTATTCTCTCCCCAGGATATTCCGGCTGTGGAGGATCACCTTTCCATCCTACGTGCTTCTTGGGTACAGATCCAGAAGTCCCTTGAGGTCTCTGCGCAGCGCCAGAAACTCCAGGCTGATCGCAGACGAGCGCCTGCTCCTTCCTACCAGGCCGGAGACCGTGTATGGTTGTCCACCCGCAACCTCAACCTTCGAGTGCCCACTCCCAAGCTGGCGCCTCGCTTTGTTGGTCCCTTCCGAGTGCTTCGCAGGGTAAACCCGGTAGCCTATGCCCTTGCGCTTCCTCCTGGCATGCGGATCTCCAACGTGTTTCATGTCTCCCTGTTGAAGCCACTGGTGTGTAATCGTTTCACTTCCTCGGTTCCTCGGCCTCGTCCGGTCCAAGTGGGCAATCGTGAGGAGTATGAGGTGTGCAATATCCTGGACTCACGCCTGGTCCGCGGTCGGGTGCAGTTTTTGGTTCATTGGCGTGGTTATGGTCCAGAGGAGCGTTCCTGGGTTCCCTCCGCAGATGTCCATGCTCCTGCCTTGCTCCGTGCCTTCCACGCACGCTTCCCTCAGAAACCGTTCTTTACTCCGCGGAGGAGGGGCCCTTGAGGGGGAGGTACTGTCATGGTCTTACCTTCTTGCTGTTCTCCTTCGTTTGACATGTGCTGGCGGCCATCTTGGTTTCTGGGTTTCTTGTAGCCTCCCACTCTGCGGCTCCTCCTTCCCACTGGGAGGAGCTGGATGCCTAGCTCATATATATAGGAGGTCTGTGGCTTCAGTTCCTTGCTTGGTCCTCCTGTGTTCACATGCTTCTAAGACTGCTGCTGCTTCTGGTTCCTGATCCTGGCTTCGTCTGATTACCCTGCTGGTTCCTGATCCTGGCTTTGTCTGACTACCCTGCTGGTTCCTGATCCTGGCTTCGTCTGACTACCCTCCTGGCTCCTGACCTCTGGCTTCGCAAAGACTCTGCTTCGGTTTTGCCATCCGTTTGGACTTTTGCTTTACAGCTTGATTTTCAATAAAGCCTTCTTATTTTCACTTATCTGTTGTTGTACGTCTGGTTCATGGTTCCGTGACAGTTTCCAGGTTGAATAAAGCTACCTTCATTCCGGTTGAGGAGTCCTCTGCCTTTACAGACCCAGCTGATAAGAGGGCGGAGGCTCTGGCCTGCCATATGTTTGCTGTTGCTGGTTCGGCACCTAGGCCGGTATTTACTATTGCCCTTGTGCGCAAACTCTGACCGAGTGTTCTAAACTTTTACACCGACTTCGGAACTTTTTCAGGTGCTTTTACTCAAACCTCTTTACAGTTCCCAGGAAGTAAAGCAAGGTACGTCCAATTCTGGACCTCCTGGTGCTAAACTGCTTTGTACGGGTACAGGAGTTCCGCATGAAGTGCATTCGCACGGTAGTGGCATCCCTACATCAGGGGGTTTTCTTCTCGCTTCTGTCGACCTCAAGGACGCCTACCCACACATTCTAATATGTACTGGTCACCAGCGCTTCCTCCGTTTTGCCGTGGGTGAGGAGCAGTATTAGTTTGTGGTGTTGACCTTTTGGTCTCCCCTCCGCTCCTCGGGTCTTCACAAAAGTGTTGGACCCGGTGCTGGCATTGTTTGAGTCAGCGGGGGATCGCAGTACTTGGGTACCTGGGCAATCTTCTGCGAGCGTAGTCTCCGACTGCTCTGATGGCCAGCTGGAGACTACTCTGCCAACTCTGAGGTTGTTCTTTTAGATTCTGAACCTTCAGAAGTCTGCTTTGGTTCTGTCCTCAAAAACTGGACTATCTGGGTCTGACTCTGGACTCGGTCTCAGCCAGAGTGTTTCTTCCTCTGGAAGAACTCCAGACATTGCACAAGACAATTCAGCTTCTGTTGTTCAGCAGACTGTCATCCCTCCGGCTTGCATTCGAGTGCTGTGTCCATATTCGAGGCAGTCTGTTTGCACAATTCCTCTCAAGATCTCTGCAAAAGAGATTCTGGTGAAACTGGACAAGGACCACTCTAGAGGTGGCTTAGTTCTCCGGCGCTTCAACAGGGAAAATCCTTCTCCCCCTGTACTGGACAGTTGTCGCCACGGATGCCAGCCTGTCCGGGTGGGGAGGCGTCCTCAGCACAGATGTACTCAGGGTGTCTGGACTCTGGAAGAGCCCAGACTGCCGATTAATGTTCTTGAACTCCGTGCAATCAGACTTTGTCTGGCTCATTGGACAATTCATCGTCAGGGGTGTCCGGTACGAATTAATTCGGACAAGGCCGTGGTCTGTCAATCACCAAGGGCGCACAAGAAGTGTCCTGGTGGCTCAGTATGTAGCCAGCATTGGTGGCTCAGTATGTAGCCAGCATTCTAAGGTGGGCTGCTGATTTAGTTCCAGTCCTCTCTAACTCCTGCCACGACTCCTGTGCAGGATCGAGGCAGAAAGGATTCCGGCCACTCTAGTGGCTCCAGACTGGCCTCACCGGTCTAGGTACGCCGATCTGGTACAACTGGTCGCCGATGCTCCTTGGGGACTTCATCTCAGGGAGGATCTGCTGTCCCAAGGACCAATCTTCCATCCTGCTTTACAGTCGCTGGCTTTGACAGCTTGGCTGTTGAACACCAGGCGCTGAAGGATAGAGGTTTGTCTGAGTCAGTGATTCCTACGCTGTTGAAAGCTGAGAAATCTACTTCTAGGAAGATCTAAGGTTGTATGAGGATAACGTACATTGCATGGTGTGGGTCTCTTGGGGTTTATCTTTTCTCCTTCTCGGTGGATTGGATCTTAACCTTCCTTCAACAGGGGGGGGGTTGAACAGCAATTTGCCTTGAGTACCATCAAGGGCCAGGTATCGGCTTTGGCGTTTTTTTCCAACGACCTTTGGCCACACACTCCCTGGTGCATACTTTTTTTCAGGGTGTCCTACATTTGGTTCCTTCAGTGTGGGCTCCGTTGCCACCCTGGGATCTTAATTTGGTGCTTTCAGCTCTACAGAAGCCTCCCTTTGAAAATATTCAGGAGCTTTTTCCTGCTTTCGCTGTCCCAGAAGGTGGCCAGTTTTTGGTGGCTTTCACCTCTGCACGCAGGGTGTCTGAACTGGCTGTGTTATCCTGTCCACCTTATGGATAAGGTGGTGCTTCGCCCCTGTCCGTCATTCCTTCCTGTCTCTGACTTTCATTTGACTGAAGACGTTGTGTTTCCTTCTCTGTGTCCCAGGCCTAACCATCCGAAGGAAATTGCCTTGCATGCCTTTGATGTGATCTGGACAATTAGGGTGTACCTGGCAGCTACGGAGTCTTTTAGAAAGTCAGACTCTATTTGTGCTCAGGGACGGACCTCACAAAGGGTTGTCCGCTTCCCCTGCGATCATTTCCAGATGGATCAGACAGATGGTGGTTTAGGCCTATTCCATCAAGGGTCAGGTTCCTCCTTTCCCTGTCAAGGCGCGCCCTATTAGGGTGCCTAGTGCTTCCTGGGTTTTCTGTCCTCATGAGTCAGTAACGCAGGTTTGCAAGACGGCCACCTGGTCGTCGATGCACACTTTTACAAAGTGGATGTGTTAGCATCTGCAGATGCTTCTTTTGGTCGCAAGGTTTTGCAGGCTGCTGTTTAGAGGACCTGGTCCTCTTTGAGGGTGTATTGTTTTTCAGGTGAGCTCCAGTTGTTTATGGTAGAGTGCTATGTTACCGGATTGGCTATGGTTACCTTTGGGAGTTTTTTTTCTGATGTTTTTCCCACCCCTCATGTTTAGCACTGCTTTGGGACGTCCAAATGGTTAAGAAGAATCCAGAGCTGTGTCTGTCAATGAACGAAAGAGAAAACTGGATATTTATTTACCGTAAAATTAATTTCTCTGATGTTCATTGACGGACACAGCACCCACCCCTTTGTCGAGTTGGCTTTCTTCTAAAACTGCTTGTAACAAATAGCAGATAGCTATATAGCGGAGAGTGGGTGTATACCCCCTGGGACTGCCCATAGCCTTAGTCTAGCTTTTTCCTGCCTAGTGTCCTACTCCCGTAGGGGGCAGTATAACCCATTGGTTAAGAAGAATCAGGAGCTGTCTGTCAATGAACATCAGAGAAATGGATTTTACGTTTTTTTTTTTTTGCACCTTGAGAGTTATAGGTATGTCGTGCACACTTGGTACAAAGTCTTAAAAGAATGAAACCTTTTAGTTCTAGGCTGCAATGCAATAACCAGGAAAAACATCAAGGGACGTTTATACTTTTGGAAGGCAGACAAAACCCTGGAACCTTTTGTAGGGTTTTTAAATTTTTTATTTTTTTGCTGTCTTTGTCTCCATCTGGGTGATTTCTCCTCACTTCCTGTACTTGCGATGGGGGTCACAGGAGGAGGGGGTGATAGCAAATCTCCACAGTAGTAGGTAGTAAAGTGGTGAAAGGGTGCAACCTTGGTAAGTTTATCGGTGTCCCTGTTCTCCTAATTTTTTGTTCTCGTTTCACAGTAATAAATGGTATGGGTAATTCTGCCCAGTAGAGTCAAAGACTGCAATAAAACCTCATGAGACAGTTCTCCTTTTCTGTTCAAAACCACAGTTTTAACTGCAGTTAGGCACAGAGTATCAAGGTTGTTTGTAGGTATTGGGTATTGTTTAAGTGTTGAGGCCAGAAGCAGGTCCTTTGCCATTTATTCTCACAAACTACAAGGAAACACTATAGAATAAACGTGCATTAGAGCCTGGGCTTTTCAGGGAAATGCACTAAACTTTGATGAATTGCCTTTTTATCCAGCCAAGATGTAACCTAGGCCTCATTCACATGGGATTTCAGTGCCATCTGTGGCAATAATCCAGCATATCCCTGTGGCTAGATTCACAGCTGGATGCAGATAGTTAAGTCACTCAGCTTGTACAAAGCAATGACAGGCTGACAGCAGCTGTGCATGTTCAAATGTATTCACACATGTAATGATTACCTGTGGTTGGGGAGAAATGTTTATCCCTTGATGAAAACGGTTAGTGCCCTGGGCGATCATCTGTCCCTAATAGCAGGAAATCGCTGCATGAAGTCTTATTATTTTACCAACAACTGCTGTCTACAACATAACATATTTTGCACCATCACATATTATGAATAGAAATTTTCTTTCCCTCTTTGGCAAAAAATGGCCATTCATCTTCACCTCTGACCAGATCGAAATACATGGATTACGCTAACCTACATCTACATAACGCATACGGTGTAGAAAAACAATACCATAGTAACCTTTCCCGTTTTCACTCTTTTTTTTCCCTGCTTGTGTAGGGTGGAATGTATGTGGAGATCCAGTCAGTTGAGAAATTATATCATGCTGAATATTTTTACATATTTTTACTGTTTGTTTCCAGTGCCCAGTTCTACACACAATGGGTTTGATGGTGCATTACAGCGTTCTCTCAGGCCTGCGTATGAAGAGAGAGTCTGCTTTGTAGCAACTGTAAGATTAGCTACACCTCAGTTTATTAAGGTAAAAACTGTGTATTGTTTTAATCATTGACAGTAATATTCCAGCATAGCTTTTCTCTATCCTCCATTGACAGATGTAGCCTCCTCTCCATGACCTGAGTGGGTTTATGCTCCTCCCATCAGGAGTAGTCTATGCAGGAAAATTTGAATACACATGCCCAGGGGGCTGTCCCTCCAGGCATAAACCCCCAGCACATCAGTTTGTTTTCTGCCTACAGAAGGAGTAGACCTAGGTTTTCTACTGGGACTCTGGTCTCAGTTTTGTTGTTCTTTTCAGAATATTTTCTTTTATTTCTCTTTACTCGCTAGCTAGTGTTCAGAGAAGAATTTCCTGGTGATCTACAAGCAACGATGCCGGCTGGGGCTTCGTACTTCGTACTGGATAATCTAGATCCTTATGGTCCCCCTAATCTGGCCTACGAGCGTGAGCAGGTTTTAGTTCAGACCAAGGCCTAGCCACGATGGTGCCCCCTTATCCGGAGGGGGATGCGCCTGTGAGCGGATGCCTCCCTGAGACGTGTCGACCTGGAACGCCATGAGTCGCAGTGTACCCATCGGCTGGCAGCACCCCCACTTTGGGTGGGAGGCAGTCTGCCCGGAGCGGAGCCCACACGGTCCAAGGTATGGTGAGTAAATGTGCCCCCCTTACCCCTGCTGACCTTGTGGGGGATGTGGGCCCTCCCCTGGGGATAATGGGATTTTTGCCTCCCAAGAGATCCCCCTGGTCTGCCCGGTGCCCGGTCTGTGTGTCCTTCCCTCTCCCTGTCCCTGCGGGCGCTGTGTGTCTGGAGTCCTGTGGTGCTCGGGCAGGAGGGGACATGGTACCTTGGGCTTGCTGGTTCCTGTTGTGGTTCCTGAGGCCTTCATGTGTCGGTCCCTAGCAACATGGTGCGCCGTGGGCGCCACCATCTTAGGTGTGGACAATGGAACTTTTTCCCCATAGACTTGTATGGGGCAGCCATTTTCCTTGCAGCCTCCTATGTTTTTTATGGGCATCCATCTTTGTGTAGCCCTGGTGCTATACTATTGACAGTGTATCCCTATCAGGCAACATTACTTTCTGTGTGGTCATTTCCTTCTGCTGAGCCGAGGTCACTTCCTGCTTCTCTCTCCATGCTGTGGAAGATTCAGGAGGCTGTGTGTCTGAGGTGGAAAAGTATTGAGGGTCCCTGCAGGCATATCCTTGCACTTTCTGCTACCAGTTTGGTTTAAAGGGGCTCTTTGCAGACTGCTGCGTTCGGTGGTGGATACCGAGATTGGCGTTCTTAAAGCTACAGTACATCAGTTTTATGCAAATTGTACTATGGAGTCCCCAAATTGGTATTTCGCCCTTAGACCCACTCTGTGCCACTCCCGGACAGTCCGGATCACATTCACTGACCGCGATTTCAACTGCCCTGGAAAGCCTGGCGACTAAAGTTGATTTAGTCATGAAAAGGGTTGATAGCCGTAAATGGCCGCGGCCTTCTTCATCTGTGGAGGTGTCCCCTGATTCAGAGGCTGATGTGGTTGCCCCGGATGCTCCTCTTCTTGAGGGGTCGCTGTCCTTGCAGTCAGATGGTAAAGAGGACCTGTCGTCTTTAGTTGCAGCCCGGGAACGCGCTTTGGTGGAAGCCCTAATTATTTCAGTGAAAAGGGGGGTGTATATGACCAGTGTTCAAATGTGCCACATCCCTGATAAACAGTACACAGAAAAGGGGTTCCCCTAAATGGGACTTTTTAGGCACAGAAGGATCTAATAACGTGATAATCAATGATAATTTTAACAATGATAGTGATTTTATTAAATGTGTATAAACAAAATATTAAAAACATATACAAGCTCTACCAGATGACACCAATTTTCAACCAAATACTAGAACTTTAACCCGACATGTTTCAAAGATTATAAACTTTATTATTAAAAGTTTATTATCTTCGAAACATGTCGGGTTAAAGTTCTAGTATTTGGTTGAAAATTTGTGTCATCTGGTAGAGCTTGTATATGTTTTTAATATTTTGTTTATACACATTTAATAAAATCACTATCATTGTTAAAATTATCATTGATTATCACGTTATTAGATCCTTCTGTGCCTAAAAAGTCACATTTAGGGGAACCCCTTAATTATTTCAGTGATGGATACTTTAAAATTGGCTGATGAGCCCACACCGGCAGGGACACGGGTGACTTTTGGCTCCCAGAAGTCTCAGAAATCTGGCAAGGTTTTCCCTTGCCCCGACACTTTTCACGATATTGTGAATGACCAATGGTGGCGCGTTAAGCACGTGTTAGTGGTGCCTAAACTCTTTAGATGCTGGTATCCTTTTGCTGAAAAGTTTTTCAACCGTTGGACGGTACCATCCTGTTTCCAGATTAAACAAGTCTACGCTTGTGCCTGTGGAGGATTCCCCAGTTTTTACGGATCCAGTGGACAGGCGGGTGTAATCCCTTTCCCGCCATCTTCACGTGCTGACGGGGTCCATTTGGAAACCGTTTTTTGTGTCTGTGCTAGTCTCACAGATGGTGACGGAATGGATTAGGGGTTTGCGGGAGTCTTTGGACCCCGAGACTGTTCCTCAGGAACAGCTGGAACGGTTGGACCAGGTGATCCAAGCTCTGGTGTTCCTGTGTGATGCTTCTATGGATGCGGCTCCCCTGGTGGCCAGGGTCTCAGCCGTGGGCATTGTTTTAGGACGCATGGTCTGATTGAAGAGCTGGTCGGCTGACCACATTTCTAAAAGAAAGCCTTAGCTGATCCTTTCTGGGAGACAGGTTGTTTGGCGACTCATTGGATAAGTTGATCAACGGCCTGACTGGCGGGAAGAGTACTCTTCTTCCTCAATCCCCCAAGGGTAAGACACCCTGCCCTAAGCAGGGTCCGTCCTTTTCTGCTCATAAATGTTTTTTTCGTGCCTCTGGCGCAAGGTAAGCTGTTCATAACTTCTGGAGGTTCTAAGAAACCCTGGGGCAAGTCCAAGGCCGGTCAGTCCTGTGCTTCAAACAAGTCCTCTTCAGCGTGAAGGGGGCCCTCACCCGTCTTAGGAGTGGGGGGACATCTACGCTTCTTTCAGGAAACCTGGGCTTCCTTCATTCAGGATGAATGGGGTTCGCAAACTGGTTTGTTTCGGGTACAAGATCGAATTCTGGTCCTGGCCAGGGGACAGGTTTTTTCAGTCAAACCTTCACCTGTCTCCAGAGCGTTTGAAGGATCTGCGGGAGGCTGATCTCCTGGCTTAAGAGGTGATTGTGCCAGTTCCCCAACAGGAACACTCTCAAGGTTTCTATTCAAGGTAGGTACCTATTCACCGTGCCCAGAAAGGGAGGGCAAGTTGCGTCCAATCCTGGACCACAAGGCTCTTAACCGCTTTGTGCGGGTGCAGAAATTCTGAATGGAGTCTATTCGGTCGGTAGTGGCATCTTTGGATCAGGGGGATTTTCTGGTTTACATCGACCTCAAAGATGCGTATCTCCACATCCCCATATTCAAAGGACACCAGCGATTCCTCCGCTTCGCGGTGGCAAAGGAGCAGTTTCAATTTGTGGCGTTACCCTTTGGTCTCGCCTTGGCTCCCAGAGTTTTTAACAAGGTGCTAGCCCCTGTACTGGCCTTGTTGCGTTGACTAGGTATCTCCATTGTGGGGCATCTGAATGATCTCCTGTTGCGAGCAGTTTACCATTCGGGTCTGCTGGAAAACCTCTCCATCACAATTCGCACCCCTCAGGACTTTGGGTGGACGATCAATGTCGCCAAATCTGCCCTGACTCCGTCTGTGCGGATCACCTATCTGGGGCTGATCCTCGACTCTGCTCTGGCAAGGGTCTTCATTCCCTTGGACAAGCTTCAGAAGTTGCAAAGGGCGGTTCAAATGCTGATGGAGGCCGATCAGTCCTCCTTGCGGGCTTGCATGAGGGTCCTGGGTCTGATGGTCTCGACCTTCAAAGCAGTCCCGTTTGCTCAGCCTCACACGAGACAGCTGCAGAAAGAGATTGTCAAAATGGAACAGAGATCCTCGGTCGTTGCACCTGAAGATTCGGTTGAAGTCGGCTCTCTTGGTGGCTCCAGTCACCTGTCTTGTGCCATGGCAAGTCCTTCCTGCCGGTATTTTGGATGGTGGTCACAATGGACGCCAGCCTATCAGGCTGGGGTGGAGTGCCGGGGAAGCTCTGTACTCAGGGGACTTGGGCGTCGGAAAAGAGTCTTCCTTGCCGATCTGCCTGCTTCATTGGACAAGTCGGCTACACGGCTCTCCGGTTCGGGTCCAGTCGAACAATGCCACGGCCGTGGCTTACATCAATCATCAAGGGGGCACCAGGAGTGCCCTGGCTGGCAAGGAGGTGGCCGAGATTCTGGTATGGGCAGAACACAATGTTCTAGCTCTTTTCGCAGTCCACATCCTGGGTGTGGAGAATTGGCAAGCGGATTACCTGAGTCGTCAGGTGTTGGATCAGGGAGAGTGGTCCCTGCATCTGGAGGCGTTTCATCTCCTGTGAGTCTGGTGGGGGACCCCGGACGTGGATATGTTTGCATCTTGCCTCAACAGGAAAGTTGAGAGATTTGTGGCCAGGTCTCGGGATCCTCTGGCCGACGCCACAGATGCTCTGGTGGCTCCTTGGAGTCAGTATCGCCTGATCTATGCCTTCCCTCCACTCGTTCTCCTGCCAAAGTTTCTTTGCAGGGTGGCGATGGAGTGTATTCCTATCGTTATGGTGGCACCAGACTGGCCTCAGCAGTCTTGGTACACAGAGCTGGTAAAAATGGTCGTGGATCCTCCGTGGCGTCTTCCCTTGCGGGAAGATCTGCTATCTGAGACCGATCTTCCATCCTACTTTATGGTCGCTGGTTTTAACGGCTTGGCTGTTGAAAGCAAGGTGTTAAGGGATAAAGGTCTTTCTGTTTCTTTGATTCCTACCCTTTAGAAGGCTAGGAAGATCTATCATCGTACGTGGAAATCGTACATTTCTTGGTGTGAATCACTGCAGCTGCACCCTTGCTTGTTTTCTATAGCTAGGGTTTTGACCTTTTTGCAAAAGGGGTTGAGCAGCGCTTGACGTTGGGTACTGTCAAGGGCCAGGTTTCGGCCTTGGCTATTTACTTCCAAGGTCTGTTGGCAACTCATAGTTTGATTCGCACCTTCGTTCAGGGGGTACGTCATTTGGCCCCTCCGAGGAGATCCCCGTTACTGCCGTGGGATCTAAATCTGGTTTTGTCGGTTCTTCAAAAGCCTCCTTTTGAAAATTTTAGGAGATTTCTCGGCTTTCTTTGTCCCAGAAGGTTGCTTTCCTAGTGGCTATCACGTCTGCCCGCAGAGTCTGAGTTGGCAGCATTGTCCTTTCATTCGCCTTATTTGGTGGTCCACAGAGATAAGTGGTCCTCCAACCTAATCCGTTCTTTCTTCCTAAGGTGGTGTCGGATTTTCACCTGAATTAAGACATTGTGTTGCCTTCCTTATGTCCTAAGCCTAAACATCACAAGGAAGTTGCCTTGCACTCTCTGGATGTGGTTCAGGCGATAAGGGTTTATCTGACAGTTACTGAGTCCTTCAGGAAGTCGGACTCTCTTTGTCCTTCCGTACAGTCCTCGCAAAGGTTTGGCTGCGTCCACTGCGACCATTTCGAGATAGATCAGGCAGATGGTTGTTCAGGCTTATTCGATCAAGGGTCAGGTTCCTCCTTTCCCTGTGAAGGAGCATTCGACTAGAGCGCTGAGTGCCTCTTGGGCTTTTCACCATCAGGCCACTATTGTGCAAGTTTGTAAGGCAGCAACTTGGTCGTCTGTGCACACCTTTACCAAATTTTACAAGGTGGATTTGTTGGTTTCTTCGGATGCCTCTTTCGGCCGCATGGTTTTGCTGCTGTTTCATAAGAGAATTTTGTTTGTACTTCTGGTTTGGGTCTGTTATCTGGGTGAGCTCCTGTTGTTTGGTTGAGCTTCATGTTGTCCGGTTGGCTACGTTTAGCCTTTTGGAGTTGACGTTACTGTCTGGTTGCGTTTTTCCCACTCCTCATGACTATACTACTTTGGGTCGTCCCATTAAGCTCATGGAGATGAGGCTGCGTCTGTCGATGGACGATAGAGAAAATAAGATTTTTTGTAAGATCTTACCGTAAAATCTTTTTCTCTGATGTCCATCGACAGACGCAGCACCTGCCCCTCTGTTTGGAGTTGGTTCTGATGTCTTCACTATTTTTAAACTAAACTGATGTGCTGGGTTGTGCAGTGAGGGTTTATGCCTGGAGGGACAGCCCCATGGGCGTCTGTAGTCAAGTTTTCCTGCCTGGGCTACTCCTGATGGGAGGAGAATAAACCCACTCAGCTCATGGAGATGAGGCTGCGTCTGTCGATGGACATCAGAGAAAAAGATTTTATGGTAAGATCTTGCAAAAATAATTTTTTTGAATTTCAAACTCTCTCAAATTGCAAGTTACAAATTATGCACATTGTATTATCCATATGCCACCTTGTCTAGTCTATTCTTAAAGTAGAACAATAGGCAAAACTTTTTTTTTTTTTCCATTTTGTATAGAGCACAGGGGGGTTATAACCCCTGTCAGATTTCTTTTTGCCATCTGTCTTATTGCGGAGATTTCCCTTCACTTCCTGTCTCATAGCCTAACAGGAAGTAAGGGGAAATCACTGCAAATTAAGGGAATTCTTTGGGGACTTCCAGGTCACCAGAACTAGTGTCTCCATTGGAAGATCTCCCCTCTATTACTTTTCTGGGGGCAACACAAAATGTAGGATTTTCTTTCACTTTCAATGATGATGGTAATAGAGAGGGTGAATCTCCTTGATGGGGGCACAGACAGTATTAAAACCTGAGAGGGGGTTCTAATCCCTCTCCACTTTATCCAAAACTAAAAAAAAAAAAAGTTTTGCCATATACTTATATTTTAGGCAATAAGTAGGAGGTGCATTACATTAAAAAAAAAAAAAATGCAGCTGTCATCGAATAAGAAGATAGAGCACAGAACAGGACTTGGGCAGCCTCACTGTTTTGTGCGGTGATCATCTGTGTCCCCTATGCAAATATAGAAACATAATACCATACTAGAAGGGTGGTAGAAAGTAGAGCCAAAATGCCATAGGTCATGTCAGGCCCTGCATGGTGACTGAATAGCAGCTGGTTAGACCTAGAAAAGCCACAAGACACAAGTTTTTCAAGTATGCATGCATAGGACTTTCAATTTTTAATGTTTACAATAAAAGGAAAAAAAAAAAGTCTTTACTACTTTAATCACTTCTGGACCTGAAGGATTTGCCCCCTTAATGACCAAGCCATTTTTTGCGAATCGGCACTTGGTTACTTTAATGAACAATTGCGCGGTCGTGCAACACTGTACCTAAACAATATTGATGTCCTTCCCAACCCCCCCCCCCCCCCCCCCCACAAATGGAGCTTTATTTTGGTGGTATTTGGTCACCTGTGCGATTTTTTTTTTTTTTTTTTTTTTTTTTTTTTTTTTTTTTGCGCTATAAACAAAAAAAGGAGCTAGAATTCTAAAAAAAAAAAAATATATATATATATATATATATATATATATATATATATATATATATATTTCACATTCTGCTATATAACATTCCCTAAAAAAATTTTTCTCTTACGTCCTCCGACAGTCGC
Organism: Pelophylax lessonae; assembly: GCF_965119305.1. NCBI lineage: Eukaryota > Metazoa > Chordata > Amphibia > Anura > Ranidae > Pelophylax > Pelophylax lessonae. The sequence goes on from NC_138768.1 coordinate 737,076,316, forward strand.
CGCCTCCTCTAAGTTATCACTATTGGGTATTGACTTCCGCTCCGCAGGAGTAGCTAGGCATAAGACTTAGTCAAAAGAACAAAGGCATTTGCATATACACACCCATGGGGGCTGTCCCACTGGTCAATACCCCCCTGCAGTGACCAGTCCCAACTCAGTTTCTTTCTGCCTAGCGTCAGGAGTAGTTAGGCTTCCCTGTGCTGGGGCTACAGTCTCATCCTTTCTAATCTTTTTTTTATTTGATTTTCTTTGAAAATTTCAGTTTTTTCTTTGATTTACTAGCTGTTTATTTTGTCAGCTTGTCAGCTTTAGTTTAGTCGATTCTTCGGATGAAGATGGATTCATGCGGAGCTGGGATTCGGACTGACCGCCCTGGTTCTACAGGGCAGAGGGTCAGAGGGATTCAGAGCGTTCAGCCATGGTTCGTCCTGGCATTATAAACGACCCATCCCTGCTCGCAGCAGGGATGCAGCCGTGAGGTGGCTACCTCACTGGACACATCTGCGGTGCTGCAGTATATTGTCCCTGGCTAACGGCATTCCCTGTCAGATGAGGACAGCGGCTTTCCATTCTGAGAGGCTCCCCACGCCATCTGGTACAGGTAAGTACTTCTGTGTGGGGCCTCTGTGTGGGGTGGCAGTCCTGTGTTGCTGTGTGTCCCCCATGTCTGTGCCGGTGTGGGCCTCCTTGTTTTGTGATCCCCGTGGGGTCTTTTTGTACATACACTGCGGTGCTGTGTATTTGTGGGAGCCCCCTTCCCTGTGTCACTTGGGTGTTTCACTGGGGGTGCAAGCATGTTGGCCTCTCTTTGGGCTGTATTACATGCTGTTTTGGCGCCATCCGACGCCATCTTGCGTGTGGCAGAACGATCCTTCCGCACATGTTCGGCGGCCATTTTCCCGAAGTCTCCCATTCAGTTCTATGGGCAGCCATTTTCCCTGAGTCCTTTGCAGCTTATAGTTCAGCCTCTTCTGACCTCACTTCCTTTTCCTCTGAAGCAGCGACCTAGGTGGCAACACTCTGTGGGCTCTGCAGACTTTCTCTTCCATAACCTTCTGTTTTGTCATTTCTGGCTCAGTTTTCTTCTCCTTTTGGGGGTCTTTTGTCACTGTTCACATAGTGGTGGGCTGCGCACTCCGCAGCGGTGTTAAAGGGACAGTTCCCTTTTTTATTGCACTGTTATTTTTCACCTTGGGCAATGGATTCTCAGGACAACAAATTCCCTCCAGCCCTGGTGGGGGACCCCAGTCCTGCTGTGGCCCCTGTTATACCTGATTTGGCCGCTGTAGTGGCGTCCTTAGTGTCCAAAATGGAGGTGCTGATGGCTGAACGTTCTGCTAGAAAGAGGCCCAGATTATCTCTCTCCTCTGATTCTGATGGTGATATGGCTGCTGCGGCGGACGTGCCCTTTTCGGGGTCTCGCTCATCCTTAGACCCGCTGGGGTCTGAGGGGGAGGCGGAGGTGGAGGGAGTTGATGATTCTCCCCCGGGGTCGCCTGAAGAACGCGCGACCATGGATGAATTTATTGTTTCTGTTAAGGAAACACTACATTTGGAGGATGAGCCCAATCCTCCGGGCATTGTGTCCTCGTTTTGGGACACACAGGACCCGCAAGTCGGCGCAGGTTTTTCCCTGCCCAGCTGAGTTTCATTACACTGTTAATGAACTGTGGCACACTTTGAAACGGCCCTTCCTGGTACCTAGTCGGTTTAAACTGCTTTATCCTTTTGCACCGGCTACGAAATCACGATGGTGTGTGCCCCCACAGGTGGATCACACTGTGGCCTTGTTAAACAAGGCTACCTTGATTCCTACTGAGGAGACCCCGGTTTTTCGGGATCCCACGGACAGACGGTTGGAGTCTCTAGCCCGCCATTCCTACACGGTGGCGGGTTCCTTGCTCAAACCTGTTTTCGCGTCCGTTCTGGTGGCTCAGGCGGTGGCTGATTGGACTAAGGTGCTTAGGAGCAACCTTGTGTCTGATTCTGTTCCACCTGCCAGGCTGGCCATGGTGGATCAAATTCACCAAGGAGTCATGTATTTGTGTGATGCGGCCTTAAATGAGGCCCCTTTGGTAGCGCTCCTCTCTAGTGTTGTGGTGCTTAACCGCCGCCTGATCTGGCTGAAGAGCTGGTCGGCTGACCAGTCGTCTCGGAAAACAGTTGCTGAATTTTCCCTATGCTGGTTCTCGCCTTTTTGGCGAGGCATTGGATACCTTGGTAAAAGGCGTCACGGGGGGCAAGAGCACCTTGCTGCCCCAGAACCCGAAGAACAAGTCCTTTCGTGGCAAGCGGGGTTCTACTTCTCGATCCACTCAGGGGTCCTTTCGTGCCTTTCGCAACCAATCCAAGGGCAAGCCCTTCAAGGGCCAAGGTAGCCAGAAGAAGCCCTGGGCAGGCAAGCAGAAGTCCGGCAATGCCGGCTCGGCGGGTCAAGGGGTGGGGGGGACGTTTGCGCGGTTTCCTCCAACCTTAGCTGCTCCGTATTCCGGACAGGTGGGTTCAGGAAATCATTCGATCTGGGTACAAGATCGAATTCCTTTCCTGGCCGGCGGACAGATTTTTTCCCTCAAATCTTCATTTGCCTCCAGGGCGTCTGCAGGACCTGCATCAAGCAGTGCAGGACCTCCTTGCCCAGGGGGTGATTGTCCCGGTGCCTCATCGGGACAGGTTTCGGGGATTTTATTCCAATCTGTTCACTGTGCCCAGAAAGGAGGGCAAAGTGCTTCCTATTCTGGACCTGAAAGCGCTGAACCGCTTTGTGCGCGTTTGAAAGTTCCGTATGGAATCTCTTCGTTCGGTGGTGGCCTCCCTGAGTCCAGGGGAATTCCTGGCCTCCATAGCCCTATAGGATGCGTACCTACACATCCCCATTTTCGAGGGTCACCAGAGGTACCTTCGGTTCGCAATAGCGGAGGACCACTATCAGTTTGTGGCATTACCTTTTGGTCTCGCTTCGGCTCCAAGGGTCTTTACCAAAGTGCTGGCACCGGTTCTGGGCCTGCTAAGGGCTTGGGGCATTGCGGTCTTGGGATATCTGGACGATCTCCTGCTAAGGTCGAGTGTCAGCCAGGACCTACTGCGCGATCTGTCCAACACGGTACAGATGCTCCAGGAGTTTGGATGGACCATCAACGTACAGAAGTCGACGTTGTCTCCATCGGTTCGTCTTCTCTATCTGAGAATGATCCTGGATTCTGCTCAGGCAAAGGTGTTTTTGCCCTAGGACAAGCTCCGGACCTTGCAGGACGAGATCAGGTCCCTCAGGGACAATCCGTCCTTGTCACTCAGGACCTGTATGCGGGGCCTGGGGTTGATGGTTTCAGCCTTCGAGGCGATACCCTTTGCTCAGTTTCACACACGGTCTCTCCAAGCGGAGATCCTGGCCAGGTGGGACAGACTGCCTCAGTCCCTGGATCTGAGTGTCTCATTGAGTCGCCGGACCAGAATGGATCTTCTGTGGTGGCTCCAGTCCCCGGCGGTGTCGGAAGGCAAGTCCTTCCGTCCATTACTGTGGACAGTAATTACCACGGATGCCAGCCTGTCGGGCTGGGGTGGAGTCCTGGGAAACCGGTCTGCCCAGGGCACTTGGTCGGAGGAGGAATCCTCCCTTCCGATCAATGTGCTGGAATTGCGGGCGATCAAGCTCTGTCTCTTCCAGTGGTTGGATCGACTTCGGGGCCGTCCTGTTCGGGTACAGACGGACAATGCTACCGCGGTGGCTTACATCAACCACCAAGGGGGCACCAGAAGTGCCCGTGCGGCCCGGGAGGTGACCGACATTCTGTCTTGGGCCCAGACTCATGTTCCGGCAATTTCGGCAGTTCACATTTCGGGTGTGGAGAATTGGCAGGCCGACTATCTGAGCCGCCAGACCCTGGACCAGTGGGAATGGTCCCTGCACCCGGAGGTCTTCCAAATGCTGTGTGCGAAGTGGGGATCCCTGGACGTGGATCTGTTCGCATCTCGGCTAAACCAAAAGGTGGAAAGGTTCGTGGCAAGAACGCGCGATCCTCGTTGGTGGCCCCTTGGCATCAGTATCGTCTGATGTATGCCTTTCCACCGATTCAGTTGTTGTCCAGGTTCCTCCGCAGGTTAGCCTCGGAACCGCACCTGGTGATTATGGTGGCGCCGGACTGGCCACGCTGGTCATGGTACGCCGACGTTGTTCACCTGGCAGTGGCGGCTGCCAATGCGGGAAGATCTACTGTCTCAGGGATCTTCCATCCTGCTTTACAGTCGCTGGCTTTAACGGCCTGGCTGTTGAGACCCAGGTCTTGAGGGACAGGGGTCTCTCCCCTGAGGTTATCCCTACTCTGATCAAGGCTAGGAAACCCTCATCTGATAAAATCTATTACCGTACCTGGAAAGCTTATTTCGCCTGGTGTGAGTCCAGGGGGTTCTCCCCTCGCTCTTACTCGGTGTCGAGAGTGTTGGCTTTCCTCCAGTCTGGAGTGGACCAGCGCCTGGCGCTGGCCACAATAAAGGGCCAGGTGTCTGCACTGGCGGTTCTTTTCCAACGCCCTGTGGCATCTCATTCCTTGATTCGCACCTTCATTCAAGGTGTGCGACATTTGGCTCCTCCCAGTAAGGAGCCTTTACCTCCATGGGACTTGAACTTTGTTCTGTCCGTGTTACAGCGCGCTCCCTTTGAAAACATCCGGGAGATATCGTTGCCTCTGCTGTCTAAGAAGGTTTCCTTCTTAGTGGCGATCACTTCGGCTCGCAGAGTATCAGAGCTGGTGGCGTTATCTTGCCGTTCTCCTTACTTGATAATTCACAAGGATAAGGTGGTCTTGCGGCCACACCTGTCTTTTCTTCCCAAGGTGGTCTCTGAGTTCCACCTTAATGAGGACATTGTCCTGCCTTCGCTTTGTACGAAGCCTAAGCATCCTAAGGAGGTCTCTTTGTATTCCTTGGATGTTGTCAGGGCGATCGGGGTTTACCTGTCGTCTATGGAATCCTTTCGGTGGACGGATTCCCTCTTTGTCCTTCCTGAGGGACCTCGGAAGGGCATGGCTGCATCTGCAGCGACTATTGCCAAATGGATCAGACAGACCATTGAACAGGCTTATGCTTTGAAGGAACGGGTTCCACCCTCCCCTGTTAAGGAGCACTCTACCAGATCTGTGAGTGCGTCCTGGGCCTATTGGCATCGTGCCTCGGTGGCCCAGGTGTGCAAGGCTGCGACTTGGTCGTCGGTGCACACCTTTTCCAAATTCTACAAGGTAGATGTTCTGGCATCAGCTGATGCCTCCTTTGGCCGCAAAGTTCTCAGTGCGGCTGTGCCATGAAGGACCCTTGTGTTTTTTTGTGGGTCCCTGGCTGTTGGTATTTTCTTTCCTGGGATGTTGCTCCTGTTGAGCCTTGTTTTTTTCTGTTGCCCAGAAGGTTCCCTTACTGTGCTGGTAAGGTTCCTTTCTCTGATGTGGGTACTGCGTTGCCTTTCTACGGTTGCGTCTCCCACCCCTCATGTCTACACTGCTTTGGGACATCCCAATAGTGATGACTTAGAGGAGGCGGCGACTGTCGGAGGACGTAAGAGAAAACTGAATTTTTGTAAAATCTTACCTGTAAAATTCCTTTCTCTGAGTCCTCCGACAGTCTCCGCCCCCGCCCCTCTTTTGGGGTTGTGTTCTTATTACCTACTGCTATGCTACCAAACTGAGTTGGGAGTGGTTACTGCAGGGGGGTATTGACCAGTGGGACAGCCCCCATGGGTGTGTATATGCAAATGCATTTGTTCTTTTGACTAATACTTATGCCTAGCTACTCCTGCGGAGCAGAAGTCAATACCCAATAGTGATGACTTAGAGGAGGCGGCGACTGTCGGAAGACTCAGAGAAAGGAATTTTACAGGTAAGATTTTACAAAAATTCATTTTTTTTAACATTTTAGGCCTATTTGTTTTCTGCTACATATTTTTGGTAAATATCGCAATAAGCGAATTTTGATTGTTTGCGCAAAAGTTATCGCGTCTACTAACTACGGGTAAGATTTATGTCATTTTTATTGTTTTTTTTTACTAGTAATGGCTGCGATTTGTAACGGTACTGCGACATTGCGGCGGACTGATCAGACCCCTAACTGACATTTATGACACTTTTGGGGGGACCAGTGACATTACTACAGTAATCAGTGCTAAAAATAAGCACTTTTACTGTACTAATGACACTAAGGGGTTAAATGTAAGCCTGGGGGTGTGTTTCTAACACACACACCGGCACTGAGGTTGGATTGTCAATCCTGGACATTTCTTCCTCAGTGCGTTCGCCCCATATGTGGTTTACATACATTTAGATGAGAAATTTCCTTGCTTTTATACATTAGAAAAGAGACAAGACCCATGTGCTGATCCTTCGCCTGTGGTTGTGATTGGCTGTAGTCATAGCAATGCGTACTAATTATAGTGGTTTCCAGAGAGACGTATATATGTTTTTTTTATTGTTTTACACATATGTTGGTCATATCGGGCTGTTTGTAATCCACCAGGAAATGTGCACTGTGGAGGAACCTAATGAGGAGTTTACATCTAGACACAGCCTAGAATGGAAATTTCTCTTTTTGGACCACAGGTAAGTGGGGTTGCTCTTTTGATGTCGGTACACAATAACAATTTATTTTAATGTTACTTCCAGCTAGGCATACATCATTACAGTCTCCAGTACATTCAAAATGTACAAAAAAAAGCGGTAATCTTCCAAAAAGCTAGACCACAGTTGTAGATATTCCCACTTGAATTGATGTTATGTTCTATTTTTTGCTGCAGCTTTACAATCCCTCCTGATAGTTCAGTATTTTAAAATTGTAACCTACAAACAAAAGTTGATTGCAGAGAAGAAGCTCTTGACCTACCTTGTGTGTGTGAGCCTTAGGGAACGAGAGCCTATTTATTCTATTAACAAGATGTGGTATGCTGTTTTAAGCTAGTTCTGTTACCTTTTTCTAAGTGTAAAAAGTCATGGTCATTCAGTATATATTGTGCGTTTTTTCAATGCCGTGTGTGATTTTATTCATGTGCTTTTGTATGTTGCTTTCTTTGATGTGTTGGTTATGTGATCATTGTTTTGTATGTTAATACATGAATAGTATATTTGAAATGTTTTCAAGGATGTGTTGTAGAGTAAAGCAGCAATGAACATACAATGTACATACACTATATTGTCAAAAGTATTGAGACGGCTGCCTTTTGCACGCACATTAACTTTAATGACATCCCAGTCTTAGTCCGTAGGGTTCAATATTGAGTTGGCCCACCCTTTGCAGCTATAACTGCTTCAACTCTTCTGGGAAGGCTGTTCACAAGGTTTAGGAGTGTGTCTATCGGAATGTTTGACCATTCTTCCAGAAGCGCATTTGTGAGTTTAGTCACTAATTTTGGATGAGAATGTCTGGCCTGCAGTCTTCCCAAAGGTGTTCTTTCAGGTGGAGGTCAGGGCTATGTACAGGCCAGTCAAGTCCCCCCCCCCCCCCCCCAAACTCATTAATCCATGTCTTTATGGACCTTGCTTTGTGCACTGGTGCTCAGTCATGTTGGAACAAGAAGGGACCATCCCCAAACTGTTCCCACAAAGTTGGGAGCATTAAATTGTCCAAAATGTCTTGGTATGCTGATGCCTTGAGTTCCCTTCGTTGAAACTAAGGGACCAACCTCAATCCTTGGAAAGCAACCCCACACTATAATCTCCTCTCTACCAAATGATTTGGACCAGTGCACAAGCCAAGGGCCATAAAACGTGGATTAGCGAGTTTGGGGGTGGAGGAACTTGACTGGCCTGCACAGAGTCCTGACCTCAACACGATAGAACAATTAGTGAGGAGACTGTGAGCCAGGCCTTCTTTCCAAAATCAGTGCCTGACTTCTTCACAAGTGGAATGGTCAAACATTCCCATAGACGCATTCCTAAACCGTGTGAACAGCCGTCCCAGAAGAGTTGAAGCTGTTATAGCTGCAAAGGGTGAGCCAACTCAATCCTGAACCCTACAGAATAAGACTGGGATGCCATTAAAGTTCAAGTGCGTGTAAAGGCAGGTGTCCCAATACTTTTGATAATATATTGTAAGTTTCCTACTAACTGCTTACAAGATCTATTCAGTACAGTATTTCTAAATTCTTCTTGATAGTGAAATATAAATGAGCATACCCACAGTCATTCAGTTTTCAGAAGGCGCATTATCTGTAGCGTGGTATTGTGGAGCTTCATGTTCTAGTATTGCTGGTAATATTGGATTGAATATCTTTTAATTGATCATCTATTTGTTTTTAGGGCTCCTCCTATAATAGGATATCTACCTTTTGAAGTGCTGGGTACTTCTGGATATGATTATTACCATGTGGATGATCTGGAAAATCTTGCAAAATGCCATGAACATTGTAGGTGGCTTTTTACAGCTACATCTTTGATTAGAAGCAATTTTAATTGTATTGTAGTACAGGGAAACATGCACCCTGTGCACATTGTTTTTTGTAGAGCTCAGTGAACTATAACTAAAATATGTGCAAACAAAACACTAGTATTGAAGGCCTTACTGTGTTCATGAGCACAGTCCCTAAGGAAATGGCATTTAACAAATGAATAAAAACCAAATAATACTGTGCTAAAAAGTCATAAGAGAGCAGCCAGCACAGCAGAAGACAGTCTGTATACAAAATTTTAACCAAATGTGCGGCGCTAGTGTATCCTAGAAAATAGTGAATAATTGAAATTATCAATATCTCTTATCTAAACAAAGGTAATAAAACATAATACATACAGGTCCTTCTCAAAAAATTAGCATATTGTGATAAAGTTCATTATTTTCTGTAATCTACTGATAAGACTTATTAGGTTATTAGACTTTCATATATTTTAGATTCATTACACACAACTGAAGTAGTGCAAGCCTTTTATTGTTTTAATATTGATGATTTTGGCATACAGCTCATGAAAACCCAAAATTCATATCTCAAAAAATTAGCATATCATGAAAAGGTTCTCTAAACGAGCTATTAACCTAATCATCTGAATCAACTAATTAACTCTAAACACCTGCAAAAGATTCCTGAGGCTTTTAAAAACTCCCAGCCTGGTTCATTACTCAAAACCGCAATCATGGGTAAGACTGCCGACCTGACTGCTGTCCAGAAAGCCATCATTGACAACCTCAAGCAAGAGGGTAAGACACAGAAAGAAATTTCTGAACGAATAGGCTGTTCCCAGAGTGCTGTATCAAGGCACCTCAGTGGGAAGTCTGTGGGAAGGAAAAAGTGTGGCAGAAAACGCTGCACAACGAGAAGAGGTGACCGGACCCTGAGGAAGATTGTGGAGAAGGACCGATTCCAGACCTTGGGGGACCTGCGGAAGCAGTGGACTGAGTCTGGAGTAGAAACATCTAGAGCCACCGTGTACAAGCGTGTGCAGGAAATGGGCTACAGGTGCCGCATTCCCCAGGTCAAGCCACTTTTGAACCAGAAACAGCAACAGAAGCGCCTGACCTGGGCTACAGAGAAGCAGCACTGGACTTTTGCTCAGTGGTCCAAAGTACTTTTTTCGTATGAAAGCAAATTTTGCATGTCATTCTGAAATCAAGGTGCCAGAGTGTGGAGGAAGACTGGGGAGAGGGAAATGCCAAAATGCCTGAAGTCCAGTGTCAAGTACCCACAGTCAGTGATGGTCTGGGGTGCCATGTCAGCTGCTGGTGTTGGTCCACTGTGTTTTATCAAGGGCAGGGTCAATGCAGCTAGCTATCAGGAGATTTTGGAGCACTTCATGCTTCCATCTGCTGAAAAGCTTTATGGAGATGAAGATTTCATTTTTCAGCATGACCTGGCACCTGCTCACAGTGCCAAAACCACTGGTAAATGGTTTACTGACCATGGTATTACTGTGCTCAATTGGCCTGCCAACTCTCCTGACCTGAACCCCATAGAGAATCTGTGGAATGTTGTGAAGAGAAAGTTGAGAAACACTCTGGATGAGCTCAAGGCCGCTATCGAAGCATCCTGGGCCTCCATAACACCTCAGCAGTGCCACAGGCTGATTGCCTCCATGCCACGCCGCATTGAAGCAGTCATTTCTGCAAAAGGATTCCCGACCAAGTATTGAGTGCATAACTGAACATAATTATTTGAAGGTTGACTTTTTTTGTATTAAAAACACTTTTTTTTTATTGGTCGGATGAAATATGCTAATTTTTTGAGATAGGAATTTTGGGTTTTCATGAGCTGTATGCCAAAATCATCAATATTAAAACAATAAAAGGCGTGCACTACTTCAGTTGTGTGTAATGAATTTAAAATATATGAAAGTCTAATGTTTATCAGTACATTACAGAAAATAATGAACTTTATCACAATATGCTAATTTTTTGAGAAGGACCTGTATAATGCAGTGAGCTACAAATTGGTTCAATGGTACACGCTTGAATGTACTGTGACACTTAGGAGTGATGAGAAAGAAAGAAGGAAAAAAGTTCCACAAAGTCCAGTCTGATGTAAAAACGTTAATCTTCAATGAGTGATCAAAGTGAATGTTGAGTAACACTGTGAATAGATCAACCACCACCAACATCAAGAAGGCTTACCGGAACAAAATGGACCCAGTTTAGCATATGCCTATTGGGTCAGTAGAGGCAGTGGTGTATATACACCTAGTATGGAAGGGGAGAAGGTAGTTGCAATCTTTCACCGCTTTCCACTTTGCTCTTCACACCCTTGAATGTTCTACTTCCACCAACAATGGAGACAGCTCAGTAGGGGGACCGCCAAGTCGCAATGAGGCATGGATTAAGTCTTCTCCAATTAGATGAATGATCCAGAGGAAAAAGACAAAAAGCCTCTACATAGTGTAAAACCATACAGTAAGGAGTTTATTGAAGGTTAAAAACACTTACAATTGATGCATAGTGACCCACCAACCTTTAGTGCATGGCTACGTGAGGTTAACTCCATAGTCCCCTTCCACAAACTACTTTATAAGCATAGGGGGAACCCTGCCAAGTTCGATAAGATCTGGGACGGGTGGGTAAGTTTTCCGGACACGAATATATAGAATTGCACTGGTTACGGCCCTCGCCACGCTGGGTTCTGATTTCACACGTTCTCCTGTCATTGTATTGGTATTTGCTGCTGGGCAAAAATGGACTGTACCTGACATACTAGATGTATATATCCCTCACATGTCACGACAATTGTTTAACGTGAAATGTCTGTATTGTTGTACCTGATTGATGCTGTTCGCTGTTCACCGTACTGTTTTTTTTTTCTATATGCTATCCTATTTGTACTGCATTTGTTTTTTCAATAAACTCTCTGTTGGAAAAAAAAAAACACTTACAATTATGTAGATAAAAAAGCGATTTCAATACAATTTTCTGTAAACCACATGGAAGGCAATGGCACAAATGGAGCTCGATCCAACGCGTTTCATCTCGGTCGAGCTCCATTTGTGCCATTGCGTTCCATGTGGCCTACAGAAAATTCAGGGGTGTGGAGAGATAAGTGGAAAGCCGTGTAAAAGATTGCAACTACCTTCTCCCCTTCCATACTAGGTGTATACTCACCACTGCCTCTATTGACCCAATAGGCGTATGCTAAACTGGGTCCATTTGTTCTAGTAAGCCTTCTTGATATTGGTAGTGGTAGATCTATTTACAGTGTTACTCAACATTCACTTAGATCACTTATCAAAGATTCACGTTTTAACAATTTGTAGCTCACTGCATTATATGTATTATGTTTTATATTACCTTTGTTTAGATAAGAGATATTGATCATTTCAATTATTCACCATTTTCTATACACATTTATTTGTTTACTAGAGTTATCTAGGATACACTAGCGCCACACATTTTGTTATATTTTAACAAATGACACCCACCGATTTTTATGGAAGCAGTTAAATAAGTGCACATTTTATGCCCTTATGCACACTGGGCATTTTTACGGCTGCTGTTTTTGGCATCAGGCCTTTCTATTTTTTTTTTCTGCTGCCAGTAAACTCATAAACTGTTATCAGCAGATTTTGGCAGGGGCGTTTTCTGGCTGAAAAAAAAAACCCAGAGAACTACAGTAGTGGATTTGAAGAGGAGTTTTTCAGCTGTAAAAACGCTCTAACTGATAAAAGCATAAAACTGCTGAAAAATGCCGAAACACGCAGCTATTCCGCGTTTATTAATGTTTTTGAGCCATAAGCTTTTGTGGGAGTATAGTTTTGCTAGAAAAAAAAGCTGAAAAACGAACGCTACAGCTGAGAAAAGCTAAAAAAAAAGCTAACAAATGCCTCCTACAAATACAGTTTTCTTCTGATGTTTTTTTTATATCATCCAGGGTGCATGAGGCCTTAAGCTAATGCTGTACTTTTTTTTTTTTTTGTAGTGATGCAGTATGGAAAAGGCAAGTCTTGTTACTATCGTTTCCTTACAAAAGGGCAGCAATGGATATGGCTGCAAACACGGTACTACATCACCTATCATCAGTGGAATTCTAGGCCAGAGTTCATTGTTTGCACACACACCGTAGTAAGGTAATTGCACTGGTTAATTTTATGTTCACAAACTTGGTCTATGCAAACTAAATTTAAAAATGAGTAAGATAAGTGTGTGTGTAAGCAATGCTGGAGGCATTTTACAGCACACACTAATGCTGGTAGCATAGATATTGTGACGGAATCCGGACACCACCGACTGGGTATCTCCGCCAGTAACCTGCTTCCTAAAGCTCTGGAACACGGGATCCGTGAATCTGGCTATAGTTACCCCAAGAACTCGACAGTACAAGCTTTGGAGTCATCCAGAATTAACTGTTTAATCAAACACAAAGCAGATGGAGATGAACACTTCAGGGACAACCCCTCCCCCTTCGTCAATCCACTCAACATACCCATCCCATAATAACAATATAACAATGGAATGCAGGTATTCAACAACAACAAACCCCCATCCCCACTAGCAAGAGTCTGATTAGTGCAGAGCTGGCCTGACTGGGGTTTTTGGTCACCCTGTGCCCCTTATAGACACAGGGTGATTTACACATAAGAGGGACTGGGGATGCTGGACAAGGAGTCTCCCAACCTCCCTAAAGCAATTGGGGTTCCACAAGCCCCCCAACCAAAGTGTCTCACGTCACAGATATTAATAAAGATTGTATGTTCCTTGCTAAAGAACATTCTCTTTTTTTCAAGCTGTTATGGGAACAGTTCCACGTTAATATCGTTTTGTGTATGTGTGTGTGGTTTTTTTTTTCTAATTAAGTTCCTGTCCTGTCCTTACAGCTTGCAGCTATCTGTAAGGAGTATTCTCCACAGTGACCATGACCCTAATCTATGATAAGTTGTAGATAATCCACCTCAGCTCTGAAAGGTTTTACCCCCTTCATGACCAGGCCACTTTAACTGGTAATTGCGCAGTTATGCAACACTACCCAAATTAAATGCATATCATTTTTTCACACAAATGTAGCTTTCTTTTGGTGGTATTTGAACACCACGGGTTTTTTTTATTATATAAATGAAAAAATATATATATTTTTTACTTTCTGCTATAAAACATATTAAAAAAAAAAAAAAAAAACGAATTTCTTTATCGTTCATTGACAGACGCAGCTCCATATAATTCTTGACCATTGGGCTATGCTGCCCCCTACAGGAGTAGAACTTTAGGCAGGAAAAAGCTTTACCATGCCTATGGGGCAGTCCCTGCAGGTATACACCTACACACCCTGCTATAGGCTTCAGTTTATTTCTGTCTAGTTTAGGAGTAGGACCTAGTTCCCTCCTGGGACTTCAGTCTTAGCTGGGTTTTTTGGGAACCTTTTTGTAAGACTTTACTTTTTAGTTAGTTTTGTTCCTGTGAGAACTACAAGCAACAGCCGGCTGGGTTTCAGACTGGATATGCTAGATCCTTAAGGTCTCCCAGCCCGGCCAGCGAGCGTGTGCCGGTTATAGTCCAGCACTAGGACTTGCCACGGCAGAGCCCTGATGGACGGGGGCTGGCCTGCGAATGAAACATCTAGCTGGGACGCATACGATGTGGGTCGACCGGAATCACAGCGTACCCCCTGGCTGTCAGCACCCCCACCCTAGGTGGAGAGGTAGTCTGTTCGGAGTGGTGCCTACCTGATACTGTTGGTATGGTGAGTAATTGTCCCCCCATTTCTCTGGCGGTCTCGGGGTGGACGTGGGCCCCTCCCTGGAAAAGTCAGACCCTCGGGTATCCCTCCTTTTCCCTGGCCTCTCGGCGATACCAGGCCCTCCCCCTTAGGATTCCCCCCCCCCCCCCCCCCACAAGCAGATTCCTACCTCGGGGGGGCAGATGTATTGTGGCCACTGCGGCGGTTCTGCGCGCGGGTGGGGTTTTATCCTGGTGGGGGTGTTTTTTTCTTAAAGTGACACTGTTTTGTTGTATTATGTAAATATGGAGTCCCAGGACCAAATCTCACCCACAGACCCCCTCAGTTCGGTTGTGGGACCCCCTGGGTCGCAGCCCCTGTCTGCATTTACAGCAGTTTTGGAAAACCTGGTGTCAAAAGTGGATTTCGTTTTATAAAATGCCACTAGTAGAAAGTGCCCTATGCCTTCCCTTGCCTTGCTAGTATTCTCAAATTCTAAAGTAGATATGGGTGCCACGGACAGAGGCCATCCTGGTGGATCTGCGTCTTCGCATTCTGATGGCGAAGAGGTTGTATCTTCGTCGGCAGCCGTGCAGGTAAGCACAGCGGTGGAGGCACTTATAATGTCGGTGCAGGAAACCTTTAAAATGGCGGATGATTCTACAGTGTCAGGGACGCTGGTTTCTTTTGGCACCCACAAATCCCTGAAGTGGGGCAAGGTTTTTCCCTGTCCAGAACTTTTGACAACATTTTCAATGAACAGTGGGGGGGCATCAAACAAATGGTGGTGCCTAAGCGCTTTAAAAGGCACTACCACTTCACGGGCACGGTATCCGCCAGATGGACCATACCACCAAAGGTGGATCATCCGGTTTCCAGACTTAACAAGTCTACTGTGGTTCCGGTGGAGGAGTCCCTGGTATTTACAGACCCCGTGGATAGACGGATTGAGTCTCTGTACCACCATTTGCATGTGATAGCGGGCTCAATACTGAAACCGGTCTTTGTGATCACTCTGGTGTCACAGACCATAACGGAATGGGCGAAGTTGCTGAAAGGTGACTTGGAAACAGAGCAGCTATCGCCAGGCCTGATAGAGCTAATGGATCAAATGGTCTAAGCCCTTTTGTATATATGTGATGTGTCGCTGGATGCGGCTTCACTTGTAGCCAGAGTGTCTGCGGTGAGGGTTGCTATTAGACGCATGGTGTGGCTAAAAAGCTGGTCTGCGGACTAGGCTTCCAAAAAGGCTCTTTCTGGCCTTCCCTTTTTCGAGGGAAAGGTTGTTTGGATGAGTTGATCAAAGGCCTTACGGGTGGGAAGAGTACTCTTCTTCCCCAATCCACCAAGGGCAAGACACCGCGTATTAGACGGGATCCTTAATTTACTGCTCATAGGCGGCCCTTTCGCCCCTTCAGGCCACAGGAGAAAGGAGCGAAGCCATTCAGGTCTTGTGAGGGTTCCAAGAAGACATGGTCGGGTAAGCCGAGAACAGGCCAATCCGGATCTGCGGACAAATCCTCGTCTGCGTGAAGGGACGACCTCACCCGTTTCTTGGGTGGGGTGGAGCGTCTTTGCTTCTTTCTGGAACCATGTCCTTGATTCAGGACAAATGGGTTCATTAACTGATCCGATCGTGTTACAAGATCCAATTCAGGTCCCGACCGTCAGACAGGTTCTTCCCGTCCAACTTCCGCCTATATCCAGATCGGTTAAAGGACCTACGAGAGGCTGCTCAAGATCTGCTGTCACAGGGAGTGGTTGTGCCAGTTCCCTCTCGAACGTTTTCAGGGGTTTTATTCAAACCTGCTCACTGTGCCCAGGAGGGGTGGCAAAGTGCGTCCAATCCTGGATCTCAAAGCTCTGAACCGCTTTGTGTGGGTACAGAAGTTTTGTATGGAATTTATTCGCACGGTGGTGGCGTCCTTTCATCGGGGAGACCTGTTGGCCTCTATCGATATCAAAGACGCACATCTACACATCCCTATCTACGCTGGACACCAGCGTTTTCTTCGCTTCGCTGTAGGAGAGGAGCACTTTCAATTTGTGGCATTACCCTTTGCTCTCGCTTCTGCTCCCAGGGTCTTCACAAAAGTTTTGGCTCCGATATTGGCACTTCTACGTCCGATGGGGATTGCGGTCCTGGGGTACCTGGGCGATCTCCTGTTAAAGAGGTTGTAAACCCAAATTTTTTATTTATTTATTTTTTTCTCAACCTGAAAGAGAAACACAATGAGCTAGTATGCATCGCATACTACCTCATTATGAAATACTTACCTAGGAACGAGCCCCTGCCGTGCTGCCTGCTTACCTCTATGACGGGCGACATATTCAGTCGCCCGTCTTCCGGTATAGCGGCATCCGGCCATCTGATTGGCAGGAGCCGCGGTGACGTCACTCCCACGCACGCGCGCGAGAGCCGACGGTCACGGCACGGGGCTCTGACGGAACGGCACCAGCGGCAGTTCCTTCAGAGCGCATGCGCCAGTGATATCACTGGCTGCATGTAAGGTAAATATCTCCTAAACGGTACATGTTTAGGAGATATTTAAAGTACCTATAGGTAAGCCTTATCATAGGCTTACCTATAGGTACAACTTGCAGAGGAGGGTTTACTTCCTCTTTAAGAGCAGATTCTCGTTCAGCTCTGTTGGTTTGGCAAACACTGTAAGGGCTCTGCAAGAGTTCGGCTTGACCATATATTTTGCAAAATCAGCCCTGGTATTATCCCCAAGACTGGTCTACCTGGGTCTGACTCTCGATTCCTCTTCAGCAAAGGTTTTTCTTCCCCTTGACAAGCTGCAGAAGTTGCAGGGGGAGATTCGTTTGTTGTTTTCCAGCAATCTGTCCTCTCTGCAGACTAGCATGAGAGTCCTAGGCCTGATGGTGTCGACCTTTGCTCAGTTCCATACCAGGTCATTACAGAGGGAAATTCTCATCAAATGGAACAAAGATCCAAAGTCGTTGGATTCTATGATTCAGTTGAGACACAAAAACTGCTCTTCTATGGCGGCATTGGCATTGCGCCAGGGCAAGTCTTTCCTTCCATTGTATTGGACCGTGGTCACCACGGACGCCAGCCTGTCTGGCTAGGAAGGAGTGCTGGGGAAGCTGTGTGCCCAGGGGTCTTGGACTGTGGAAGAGTCCAGACTACCGATCAATGTTCTGGAACTCGGGCAATAAAGCTTTGCCTTTGTAGACACAAAGTTGTCCAGTCTGGGTTCAATCGGACAATGCCACAGCCGTGGCTTACATCAATCATCAAGGGGGCACCAAGAGTGTCTTTGCGGCCCGGGGTGTTGCCGAGATCTTGAAATTGGCAGAGAATTTTGTTTTCCGGCTATCTCTGTGTTACACATCCCAGGTGTGGAAAACTAGCAGGTGGACTAGCAAGACACTGTGTTGCTCTAGGACAAAAAGCCTCCGTTCAAAGTTCAGCCTCAGAGAGGAAATTCAGGTGCACGCCCTGGTTGCAACAGAAGCATATGGAAGAAATGGACTGGATGGCAGCACTCCAAAAAATTAGTCCTTTATTGAAAAAAAACAAAAATACACGAAGGATAATCATACCACAGCGGAGATGATGACACTGACTGCTAACGCGTTTTGCACCCAACTGACTAAGCACCAGCTTGGGTGCGAAACGCATGCATTTTTTGTTTTTTTTTTTTTCAATAAAGGACTAATTTTTTGGAGTGCTGCCATCCAGACCATTTCTTTCATATGGCAGGCGGACTACCTGAGCCGTCAGGTGTTGGATTAGGGGGAATGGTCTCTACAACCGGAGGTGTTTCATCTCCTGTGTGCTCAGCGGGGAGACACCCGATGTCGATCTGTGGGCCTCTCGGCTCAACAAGAAGGTTCAAAGGTTTGTAGCCAGGTCACGGGATCCCCTAGCCGACACCGTAGATGCACTGGTGGCTCCCTGGGGTCATTATCGGCTGATCTATGCGTTTTCCACCGATAAAACTCCATCCAAGACTTCTTCTATGCTCCTTGGAGACTTCCTCTCAGGAAAGATCTGCTGTCTCAAGGGCCAATCTTCCATCCTGCTGTTGAAAGCCAGGTCTTGAAGGATAGGGATCTTTCTGATTCACTGATTCCTACACTGTTGAAGACCAGGAAGTCTACTTCCAGGAAGATCTATCATCGTACGTGGAAATCATGCATTTCATGGTGTGAATCCATGAAGGTGCATCCTCGCCTTTTTTTTCGGCAGCTAGGATCTTCGCTTTCCTTCAAAGAGGTGTCGAACAGAAGTTGGCCTGGGCTACCATTAAAGGCCAAGTGTTTTTCCAACCTCCTTAAGCCTCACATGCGTTGATTCATACTTTTATCAGAGGTGTCCGTCATGTGGCCCCTCCGTGACAATCCCTGTTACCTCCGTGGAATCTGAATTTGGTATTGTCTGTTCTTCAAAAACCTCCTTTTGAGAACATTAGGGAGATTCCTCTGCTTACCTTGTCTTAGAAGGTTGCTTTTTTGGTGGCTATTACTTCTGCTCACAGAGTATCCGAATTGGTGGCACTTTCCTGCCATCCACCTTTTTTGGTGGTCCACAGAAATAAAGTGGTACTTCGCCCTAGTCAGTCGTTTCTTCCTAAGGTGGTTACTGATTTCCATCTAAATGAAGACCTTGTGCTGCCTTCTTTTTTGTCCTAAGCCCAAGCATCCTAAGGAAATTGCTTTGCATTCTTTGGATGTGGTTTGAGCAATTAGGGTTTACCTGGTGGCTACTGAATCTTTCAGGAAATCGGATTCTCTTTTTGTCCTTACGGAAGGACCTAGAAAGGGATTGGCTGCGTCTGCTGCGACCATTTCTAGGTGGATCAGGCAGACATTGGTTCAGGCTTATTCGCTGAAGGGTCAGGTTTCACCTTTCCCTGTGAAGGTGAATTCTACAAGGGCACTGAGTGCTTCTTGGGCTTTTCACCATCAGGCGTCAGTGATACAAGTTTGCAAGGCAGCAACTTGGTCGTCTGTGCACACGTTCATGAAATTGGATGCTTTTGGCCACAAGGTTTTGCAGGCTGCTGTTTGAAAGAGACTTAGTCTCTTTGAGGATGTTTTTCCAGGTAAGCTCCTGTTGTTCCTGGTTGAGCTCTATATTCTCTGGTTGGCTAAAGTTTTAGCCTTTTTGAGAATTGCCTTCTTTTTCTGCGTTTTTTTTTTTCCCCACCCCTCATGCAAATACAGCTTTGGGACGTCCCAATGGTCAATAATTATATGGAGCTGCATCTGTCAATGAACGATGGAGAAAACTGGATTTTCGCCTTACCACGTAAAATCCTTTTCTCTGAAGTTCATTGACAGACACAGCACCCACCCCTCTATCTTGAGTGGGTTGGGTTTTTTCCTGTAAACACTGCTTGCAAGGAAACTGAAGCGTATAGCAGAGTATGTGGGTGTATGCCTGCAGGTGCAACCCCATAGGCGTGGCAACACTTTTTCATGGCTAGTGTTCTACTCCTGTAGGGGGCAGCAAAACCCAAAGGTCAAGAATTATATGGAGCTGAGTCTGTCAATGAACGTCAGAGAAAAGGATTTTACGGTAAGACAAAAATCCAGTTTTCTTCACCTTGGCCAAATTGTATTCTGCTCCATGTCTTTGGTAAAAAAAAAATCCCAATAAGTGTATACTGTTTGGTTTGCGTGAAAGTTGGTTTACAAACTATGGGGTGTGTGTATATATACTGGAATTTTTTTTTTATACTACTACGAATGATGGTGGTCAGTGACTTAAAATGGCACTGCGATAGTGCGGCGGGCATTCTGACAGTAGCTGGGGCGGAACTAACTGCCCCTGACATCACCAGTGCCATTAATACAGTGATCGGTGCTAATAATATACACTGTCGCTGTACAAATGAATGGCTGGGAAGGAGTTAACATCTTGGGTGATTAAGGGGTAAATGTGTGCATTATGTACTGATTTTTGCTAAAGAACTCTTTATTATCCAAGCCTATCATCAGGTCCCAGGCATGAATCCTTGACCTGCTGACAGACACCCGCTGTGTACAGTCACAGCTGTAGTCGGGGAGGGGGAGGAATCCACACCCCAAACCCGGAAACAGGTAGCGATGTAGCAGTACGTCGGTTTGCCTGTACGGGTCACCTGTCCACAAGTACATTGCGGGGGAGTGGTTCCTAAGTGAATATAGTCCTTTTTAAAAGGGGTACCCTGAATACTGTAAAGCAGGGGTGGGGAACCTTTTTTCTGCCAAGGGCCATTTGGATATTTATAACATCATTTGAGGGCCGTACAAAATTATCAACTTAAAAATTAGCCTGTTCTATTTGGTCAAACATCTAATTAACTCACCCCTAATGTGATGGCTGGAACTGCTTCTCTTTGGTGAGGTGCTGGCGGGTACTGCTGGTAGTGCTGGCTGGTACTGCTGTGGGTACTGCTGAATCAGGCTGGTACTGCTGGTAGTGCTGGTACACTGCTGGCTGGTACTGCTGTGGGTACTTCTGGCTCAGGCTGGTAGTGCTGGCTGGTACTGCTGACTCAGACTGGTAGTGCTGTGGGTACTGTTGAATCAGGCTCGTACACTGCTGGCTGGTACTGCTGGCTCAGGCTGGTAGTGCTGGCTGGGACTGCTGGTTTAGTCTGGTACTGCTGTGGGTACTTTTGGCTCAGGCTGTTAGTGCTGGCTGGTACTGCTGGCTGGTACTGTGCTGTGGATACTGCTGGCTCAGGCTGGTACTGTGCTGTGGGTACTGCTGGCTCAGGCTGGTACACTGCTGGCTCAGGCTGGTATTGCTGACTGGTACTGCTGACTCAGACTAGTAGTGCTGGCTGGTACTGCTGTGGGTACTGCTGACGGGAAATGCTTGCTGGAGAAATCAAGTTCAACGGCGCGAGTCACGCGTGAGGACTCAGGAGCAGAGCCGTGTTGAAGGAAGATGCTTCCTGTATTGGTCTCCTCACAGGCGGGAGTGCATTTGATATCACTCCGCCTTTGACTCACTCAGACTGTCAGGATGGAGCCGGAACTATACAGGAAACATTGGCTCCGTTCTGAAGGCTCAGCTGAGACAGACACCTCACCTCGCGGAAGACTTGGGATGAAATGGGGGGCCAGACCAAATTATTTTGCGGGCCGCACAGTCAGTTTCTTTGAATAATTAACCACTTGCCAACCGGCCCATAGTAAAAATACGTCATTACTTTGACGTTTAATACCAGTGTTATGGCAGCAGCTAGCAGCCATAACCCTGGTGTCATTTTTTTCTCTTACTATGGCTGATTCTACATTGGATAAAAGTGGTCCCGTGGTTGGATTCTCTGTAGGATCACTTTTGAAAAGTGAACCCTCCCGTCGCTTCCCGGTGGTTTTTGGGCTTACCGTAGCCATTGGCAGAAGCGATCCGAAGTGGCAGGGCAGGAAGTCAAGTGAGGCCAGGACGGCCACGGCTCCTCTCTATGCCCTTGGAAGACCGGAGCGACATCTCCCCCCCCCCCCCCCCTTTTGCTTTTAAAGGTCTCAATTTATCCCTCAATAAAGAGGACCTGTTTACATTCCTTGTAATTGGAATACAAATTATAAATAAGAAGACAAAAGGTTGTTCCCCAACACTCTGGTAAAAGCACATGGTGGAATTGGGGAAAGGGAAAGGAGTCATTGTAGAAACAAATAGGAAAGAAAATAAAGATCAAACAGCCCCCAAAGACCTGGAACAAGGGCAAAATAAATGTTATAGGCAAATTAGGCTAGATTGAGTTTTATGCTGAGAAGCGCATATCCAGCTCAGGGTTCCCAGACTTTATGGAATTTGGTTGTGAGTCAATGAGGATACTAGAAAGTTTCTCATTAACAACCAGAGGTTTTTTTACATGTTTTAACTTCTAGTAATAAAATACAAAAAGGGGTGCAGCGCTACAATATAAAATGATAAAATGTACACTCAAATGGTATAAAGTGAAAAAAGTCCTAAATGAACAGTTCAATCACAAATACTGTGTGAGCATAGAAATAAAGAAGAGTCCTTTAGATGCCATAAAGCCAAGCCATAGAATTAAGGGAAACCCGTGCTGTGAAGGATGAAACTTTTGCACCTCTTCAAATGTGACTCCATCACCAGAGTGTGTGCTAGCCTCTCACCTCAATTTCCCAGACCTCTAGGGTCATTGTGCAGTATGATATTAAATACCAGATGGGCTCCCGATTTACACAGCTTTGCCTCCAACCTCAGACCGATCACATAATAAAGGATTCCGCCATATAGAGGGGGGAACAAAAGGACATCTAGTGCTCTCCGTATATTCAACAATTTATTGCTTAGTAAAAAGTAGTACACTTACAAACATGGCACTTTCCAAGTGCATAACGAACAGCAGATATGTGGAAACAGCACAGCCGGCTGGCCGCTCGGTGTGTGATCCCTTCGGAGCGTCGCGGGTGACGTCACAGCTCCTCCCCCGTACGCGTTGCGTCAGTGGGTGTGACTTCTTCAGCGGGGTACGTGGAGGGCGGCACCCGCACGCTATTTATCGATGCTGCTAGGTAACCGGACGATACATCCCAGGGCGGAACAGGAAACTCTGAGGTTTCCATTTTGAAATAGGGAAAACTAGCCCTACTTCCTGGGGATTCCGGAACCAGCAAAATACTTTTATTGCAGATCGGAAGCTGGGGAAAAAACTCAGATTAGTTCCTCCCAGACTCTGTTAATGTGATAAAGGGCAAATAGGTATAATATTGCACTTGATATATGTCAGGACATGGGGCAACCATACACTATTTACCGATGCTGCTAGGCAACCGGACGATAAATCCCAGGGCGGAACAGGAAACTCAGGTTTCCATCTTGGAATAGGGAAAACCAGCCCTACTTCCTGGGGACTCCGGAGCCAGCAAAATACTCTTATTGCAGATCACAAACTGGGGAAAAAACACGGATAAATTCCTCCCAGACTCTGTCAATGTGATAAAGAGCAAATAGATATAATATTGCACTTGATGTATGCTGGATGCACAGAACCTTTGTCAGAACATGGGGCAACCATACACAGTGCATAATATATTCTAAAATTTAATTATTTTTATTCCATAAAGGTAAATTTACCTAAAAAAAATTTTTTCTAAAAAGATTTTTTAAAAAAATGTATTTCTCTAAGAAATAGGATAGTAAATACAATTCTAAAATCCTCTAAAAAAGCTAAAAAAGACGTGTAACCGCGATGCTCCGTATGGATCTTACAAACACATTTACATACACAAAAAAACATATAAATCACCTAAAAGTCAGCATTTATCATCTATTGGAAATAAAACAATTCAAATCAAATTCCACATTCAATCCCCCCGGTACTAAAACTTTAGTCTGGTAAATCCAGAATGATTCTCTTAGACTTAATTGCCTAGTAAAGTTTCCTCCCCTCCAGTGTCTAGTAGTTTTCTCAATCCCCCAAAACTTTAATCCGGTGGGGTCACAGTGATGGTATCTTTTAAAGTGTTTGGGGACATTGTGCTTATCCTTTCCCTGTCTGATTCTGTTCATATGCTCTCCTACTCGGACATGCAATGCCCTAGTGGTTCTGCCCACATATTGGTAGCCGCATTTGCATTCGAGCATATACACTACACCTTTGGTTTCACATGTAATGAAATCCTTCAAAACATGCACTTCCTGTGTAGCTGTAGCCAGAAACTCCTTCCTTCTTTTGATATTACCTTTTCAGGTTTTGCATGCAGCACACCTTCCACAGGCATAAAAACCTTTCATAGATGGAAAAAGCCTGTTATCAGATTTGATGGGAGGATCCAAAACCCCTGGTGCCAACCGATCTCTAAGGGTTGGTGCCCTTCGGTAGACAAATCTCGGTTTTGCTGGAAGGGTCGGGCCCAGTACCATGTCATGTTGTAAAATGGGCCAATACTTGGCCACGATGTTTTCGAACTTCTTGTACTGGACATTATAGTCCAGCACAAAGCAAAACTCATTACTGGGAGCTGTTTTTGTAGAAGGCATGAGAGTTGTTTCTCGTTCGATTTGACTCACTTTGGACAGTTCTTTCTCTATATGCTCTGGGTCATAGCCTTTTTCTAAAAACCTAGAGGCCAATATTTTGGACTGAGAACGAAAGTCTTCTTCCTGAGAGCAATTTCGTTTCATCCTCAGAAATTGCCCTCTAGGAATATTACATAACCAAAGATTATGGTGGCAACTTCCTGTTGGTATATAAGAGTTGCGATCAGTGGGTTTAAAGTAGGTACAAGTTTTAAAACTCCCTTCATCTTTAAATATCTCCAAATCCAGAAATATAATACTTTCGGCATTTACGTTCCAAGTTAGTTCAATGTTCCTATTGTTGGAACTAAGATGGTTCATGAATTGCTGCAGACTGGTCATATCCCCTCTCCAGACTAGGAGGAGGTCGTCGATGAAGCGACGGTAACAACTCAGTTGGGGAGGGCGGTTTGAGAAGATCACCTCTTCCTCCCAGTGCGACATAAATAGATTTGCCACACTGGGAGCAAACCGTCCTCCCATAGCAACTCCTTTCACTTGTAGGAAGTAATTTTTTAGTAAACAAAAATCCAAACATTCTACAAGGAATTTGCGGTGTTTAGAGGTCAAATCTGACTTACTTAGGGTCCACTTCACAGAATTCAAAGCATCTTCATGATTTATAATGGTGTAAAGCGACCCCACGTCAGCAGTCACCAATATGCCATCTGAAATTTCCGTTAAGTCCCCAAGAAGTTGGATAACGTGTTTAGTGTCTTTAAGGTATGCGGATGTGCCACATACCAACGGTTGCAGATAATGGTCGATGTACTGACCTAACCTTGCCGTTACAGAATCTATGCCGTTTACGATTGGACGGCCAGGTGGACACGTCTGATGCTTGTGGATTTTAGGGAGAAAATAAATGATAGGGGTCCTACAAAATAAGGGGTTGAGATACTGAGCTTCCTTGGAGCTCAAAATTCCGGATTTCTCCCCCTTGCTTATCAAAACTCCCAGTTCTTTTTTGAACCTGATCATGGGGTTGCCTGATAGAAGAGAGTAGGTATCCCTGTCACTAAGGAGCCTCTGCATCTCCTGGCGGTAATAAGTCCCACTCATTACTACCAAGGCTCCTCCTTTATCAGCCGGGCGAATTACAAGGTCTTTCCTGCCCTCCAGCAGTTTAATGCCCTTTTTGATTTGTTGGGGATCATTCGCTCTCCTGATCTTGAGAGAATCCAAATCACTACTTACCATATTTTTGAACACTTCGATATTCTTGGTGTCCACATTAGGGGGATTAAACACTGATTTATTCCGTAATTTGGAATGGTGTGAGACTCTAACCTCTCCCTTATCTGGTTGTGGGTTTGCTAAAAAATGTTTCTCTTACGTCCTCCGACAGTTGCCGCCTCTACATATTCGTCACATATGGGGTATTAGACTTTGCTCCGAAGGAGTAGCTAGGCAACAGAATATGTTAACAATAAAGCTTTTAACATATCCCACCCTCAGGGGGTGGTCCCCTCAGTCAATACCCTCCTACTTCCTGCAACCATATCTCAGTTTTAATGTCTAGCTTGTCAGGAGTGGCTGGCTCTCTCTGTGCTGGGACTTTCTGTCCCAGACTCTTTCTTCTTTTTAATATTTTGTTTGAGTTTTTCTCTCTACCTTTATTTAGCTGTTATTTTGTCAGCGTTAGTTCTTCGGATGAAGAGGATCATGCGGACTGGGTCTCGGGCTGATCCCCCTGGTCGCAGGTCGTGGGTCAGTGGCTTCCCAGTCTGCCATCGAGCGTTCAGCCAGGTAACGCTCCTGGCATAGTGAACGACCCATCCCTGTTCGGTGCAGGGATGATTGGTGAGGTGGCTACCTCACTGGACGCTGTGCGGTTTCTTAACCCCCATTTTGTGCGTCTTGACTTGCGACTCTCCCTGCCTCATGTGCAGCGGCTTGTTCGCCTGTGCGGGTCCCCCACGCCATGTGAGGTAAGTGTATTTATGTGGGGACCTGTCTGTCTGGGGGGGTGTCAGTCTGGGACTGTGTAACCTGCCTCTATTCACACTGCTTGTCTCCCTATCTCTCGGCTGCATGCTGTGGGCTGCAAGGGGGGGGGGGGGGGGGGAGCTGTATGACACTGTGTGTGTCAGACTGGTCAGTGTGAGAAGCTGTGTGCTGTGGGGCATGTTTTTTTTTGGCATGTTTGGGCATATACAGCGATCGCTGCGGCGATCTGACATGTATTCTGGTATTGGAATGTAATGTGTGTTTTTATGCACTGTGGAGCGGCGGTTTCGGCGCCAAACGACGCCATTTTGCCTACACCCGCTCCGGCCGCATGGTTTACATGCATGGCGGCCATTTTCTTGTAGCCTCCATAGGCTTACATAGAGCGCCCTGGCAGCATCACTTCCTCTTTCCAGGAACACCGATCGAGGCAGCAGCAGCGGCGAGGGTCTCCTCAAGTTTTTATCTTTCTGTTCTTGCTATCCATTGCCTGTGTTCAGTTTGCATATTCCCTGTGGGGGTCTCATTGTGCTTGAGTGTGGTGCGGTGGGCTGCGCTTGCCGCGCTTGCTTAAAAGGGGCAGTTAACCCTTGGTTGTCTGGCATTACAGGGGCAATGGATTCTCAGGAGGGCAAATTTCCTACAGTATTGGTGGAAAGCCAGGGGACCGCTGTTTCCCCCCCAGGGGGGGATTTAGCCACTATTGTGGCTGGCCTTGCTGCTCAGGTGCAAATGCTGGTGGCTGCTCAATCTACTAAAAGGCCCAGAGTTGCTCTTTCCTCTGATTCTGAGGGTGAAGGTGATGGGGCTGTTATGGCAGGGGCCTCCTTATCGGGGTCCCGCTCCTCTCTTGATCTAGTGGGGTCTGAGGTGGAGGCTGAAGTTGAGGGGGTTGATAATTCTCCCCCTGGCTCGCCTGAAGAGCTTGCAATCATGGATGAGTTGATTGCTTCCATTAAGCAAACGCTGCGTTTGCAGGACGAAGTGTGTCCCCCCGCTGCCTTGGCGGCTTATGGGACGCAGAGGAAACGCAGGACGCCGCAGGTTTTTCCCTGCAATGCTGATTTTCAGCGCGCTGTTAAGGATCAATGGCGCGATCTGCGCAAACCTTTTGCGGTACCAAGTAAATTCAAGCTGCGTTATCCTTTTTTCGCCTGCCACTGATGAAAGGTGGTGTGTGCCTCCACCAGTGGATCATGCAATTGCGGTTTTGAACAAAGCCACTGCGATTCCTGCAGAGGGTTCCCCTGTTTTCCGTGATGCCACGGATAGGAGACTGGAGTCTCTTGCCCGTCATACTTATTCTGTTACGGGTTCTATGCTTAAGGCTCTGTTTGCCTCTCTCATGGCGGCCCAGGCGGTCGCAAGTTGGACGCAGATGCTTAGGCGCGTCCTAGTGGCCGATTCGGCCTCGCCGGCGACCCTGGATATGGTGGATCAGATCCACCAGGGTGTCATGTATCTGTGTGATGCGGACCTGGACCTGATTCCGTTGGCTGCACGTGTGCACAGCGTGGCGGTGTTGTCTCGCCGCCTGGTTTGGTTAAAATGTTGGTCGGTGGACCAATCTTCACGTAAGACCTTAGCCAATCTGCCTTATGATGGGTCTCGCCTTTTTGGGGAGTCCCTGGATGTGTTGATTAAGGGGATCACCGGGGGTAAGAGCACTCTCTTGCCCCATTTCCCCAAGGCTAAGGGGGCTTCTGGGAAGAAGCATGCTAATTTTCGGCCCCCTCAGGGGTCCTTTCGTGCCTTTCGGCCGCACTACAAGGGCAAACCGTTCAAAGGTCAAGGCTCTCAGAAGAAGCCCTGGTCTGGTAAACAGAAGTCCGGCCAATCCGGACCTGCAGCCCATAACAGTTCGGCCTGAAGGGGCGCCCTCACCCAGTTTTGGGGTGGGGGGACGCTTGCTCGGTTTTCTTCAGCCCTGGTTGGCCCGTGTGCGGGACAGATGGGTTCTGGAAATCGTTCGATCTGGTTACAAGATCGAGTTTCTCTCTCGGCCGGAGAGCAGATTTTTTCCCTCAAATCTTCAACTGTCTCCAGAGCGCTTGCGGGACCTGCACCTGGCGGTGCGGGACCTGAGGGCTCAGGGAGTGGTGGTTCCGGTGCCTCATCGGGACAGGTTTCGGGGGTTTTATTCCAATCTGTTCACCGTGCCCAGGAAGGAGGGCAAGGTTCGTCCGATTCTGGACTTGAAGGCTCTGAACCGCTCTGTGCGGGTTCGCAAGTTCCGCATGGAATCCCTGCGGTCGGTGGTGGCTGCCCTGGTTCCGGGGGAATTCATGGCCTCCATCGATTTGAAGGATGTGTACCTTCACATCCCCATATTCGAGGGTCATCAGAGGTACCTTCGATTTGCCATTGCGGAGGATCACTACCAGTTCGTTGCGTTGCCCTTTGGTCTCGCCTCGGCTCCGCGGGTCTTCACCAAGGTGCTTGCACCGGTTCTGGCATATTGAGGGCCCAGGGCGTTTCTGTCCTGGGGTATCTGGACGACATTCTGGTTCGGTCTGCGACCAGCCAGGGTCTGGAGGAGGACCTGTCTGTCACGATGCAAACTCTGCAGGAGTTTGGTTGGACGATAAATTTTCCAAAGTCGACACTGAGTCCGTCGGTTCGTCTCCCCTATCTGGGAATGATACTGGACTCGGTGCAGGCGAAGGTCTTCCTGCCGGAAGACAAACTCAGGACTCTCCGGGAGGAAGTCAGGTCCCTCAGGGACGTTCCGAACTCGTCTCTGCGGACGTGTATGAGATGTCTGGGATTGATGGTCTCGGCCTTCGAGGCGATTCCTTTCGCCCAGTTTCACACGCGGGGTCTCCAAGCGGAGATCCTGTCCAGGTGGGACGGGCGACCTCAATCTCTGGATCTTCAAATCTCGTTGAGTCTTCGCACCAGGGAAAACCTTCTGTGGTGGCTCCAGTCCCCGTTGGTGTCCGGGGGCAAGTCGTTTCGTCCGATCTCGTGGACGGTGATCACCACGGATGCCAGCCTGTCGGGCTGGGGTGGTGTTCTGGGCGTTCTGTCCGCTCAGGGGACTTGGTCGGAGGGGGAGTCTTCCCTTCCGATCAACATTCTGGAATTGCGTGCGATAAGTCTCTGTCTTCATCGCTGGACGGACCGGCTGCAGGGTTGCCCGGTTCGGGTGCAGACGGACAATGCCACGGCGGTGGCCTACATCAACCACCAAGGGGGCACCAGGAGTGCCCGAGCGGCTCGAGAAGTGGCCGACATTCTGTCTTGGGCCGAGACTCATGTCCCGGCGATAACGGCGGTTCACATTCCGGGAGTGGAGAACTGGCAGGCGGACTATCTGAGTCGCCAGACCCTGGATCAGGGGGAATGGTCTCTCCATCCGGCTGTCTTCCAGATGTTGTGCGCGAAGTGGGGTCTTCCAGATGTGGACCTGTTCGCGTCTCGTCTCAACAACAAGGTGAAGAGGTTCGTGGCAAGGACGCGCGACCCTCGGGCAGACGCGTCGGACGCGTTAGTGGCCCCTTGGCATCAGTACAGGCTGATGTACGCGTTTCCACCGATTCAGTTGCTGTCCAGGTTCCTTCGCAGGTTACACTCGGAACGCAACACGGTGATTCTTGTGGCACCGGACTGGCCTCGCCGGTCCTGGTACGCAGACCTCGTGAATCTGGCGGTCGACGCCCCGTGGCGTCTGCCTCTTTGAGACGATCTACTGTCTCAAGGACCGATATACCATCCTGCTTTACAGTCGCTGGCTTTGACGGCCTGGCTGTTGAGACCGAGGTCCTGAAGGAGAGGGGTCTCTCTTCGGAGGTCGTTCATACTTTAATCAACGCGAGGAAGTCTTCCTCGGGGAAGGTTTATTACCGTACTTGGAAGGCCTATTTTGCCTGGTGTGAGTCCAGGGGGTTTTCACCCCGCACGTACTCGGTGTCCTGTGTGCTGTCTTTCCTTCAAACGGGTGTTGATCAGCGTTTGGCGCTGGCTACGATAAAGGGTCAGGTGTCTGCTCTGGCCGTTCTGTTTCAACGTCCCGTGGCTTCCAACCCATTGGTTGGCACCTTTGTTCAGGGTGTGCGGCATCTGGTTCCCCCGAGGCGGGATCCTCTGCCCCCTTGGGACTTGAATCTCGTTCTATCTGTGTTACAGCGTGCTCCTTTTGAACAGATCAGGGAGATCTCGTTGTCTATGTTGTCCAAAAAGGTCGCCTTTTTGGTGGCGATCACTTCGGCTCGCAGAGTGTCGGAGCTGGCGGCTTTGTCCTGCAAGTCTCCGTACCTGGTTATTCATTTGGATAAGGTGGTCTTGCGACCTAATCCTTCTTTTCTTCCGAAACGAGTTTCGGAATTCCATCTTAATGAGGATATTGTCTTGCCTTCGTTGTGCACGAAGCCTAAACATCCAAGGGAGGTGAGGTTGCACTCTCTGGATGTTGTTCGGGCGATAAGGGTTTACCTTAAATCGACTGAGTCTTTTCGAAAGACGGACTCCTTGTTTGTTCTTCCAGAGGGTCCTCGGAAGGGCATGGCGGCTTCCGCCTCTACCATCGCCAAATGGATCAGGCAGACCATTGTACAGGCCTATGCTTTGCAGGGGAAGGTTCCCCCTGTGCCTGTGAAGGCGCACTCTACTAGATCTCTGAGTACGTCTTGGGCCTGTCGTCATGGGGCTTCTGTAGCCCAGGTGTGTAAGGCGGCGACTTGGTCGACCGTGCACACTTTCACGAAATTCTACAAAGTAGATGTTCAGGCATCGGCGGATGCTTCCTTTGGCCGCAAGGTTCCCTAGGGTCCCTTGTTGGGGACTCCTGGCTGTTGGGATAAGTCTTGTATCCCCTGGTTTTTTGTCTTTTCCTGGGTTGTTGCTCCTGTTGAGCACTTGTTTTTTGCTGTTGCCCAACTGGTTTCCTTCCTTTGGTAAGGTTCCTTCTTTGATGCGGAGACTGCGTTGCCTTTCGGCGCGGATGCGTTTCCCACCCCTCATGTTTGCACTGCTTTGGGACGTCCCCATATGTGACGAATATGTAGAGGCGGCGACTGTCGGAGGACGTAAGAGAAAACGGAATTTTTGTAAAATCTTACCTGTAAAATTCCTTTCTCTGAGTCCTCAGACAGTCGCCGCCCCCGCCCCTCTTTTGGGGTTTGCTGTATACTCTACTGCTATTCCACTAAAACTGAGATATGGTTGCAGGAAGTAGGAGGGTATTGACTGAGGGGACCACCCCCTGAGGGTGGGATATGTTAAAAGCTTTATTGTTAACATATTCTGTTGCCTAGCTACTCCTTCGGAGCAACGTCTAATACCCCATATGTGACGAATATGTAGAGGCGGCGACTGTCGGAGGACTCAGAGAAAGGAATTTTACAGGTAAGATTTTACAAAAATTCCGTTTTTTTGATACTTAATGTTCTAGCAAATTTTTGGAGGTTAATATAAGTATCAAACTTATTCATGTTCTTAGTCTGTGCGAATTTTAGTCCCTTGTCTAAAACTCTGATCTCATCATCAGTCAGAGTGACACCACTAAGATTGAATATTCCGGTTCCTATCGGGATTTTGGTTTTTTGTACCCTTTTACCTCCTCTGCATCCTCTTTTTTTCTTTTCTTTTGATTTTCCGTCCCGTTTATCAACGGGTACGGGGGCTGCTGAGGAGAATAATAGGGGCTGATTCCCAATGGGGTTGATGGGCCCGGTTGAGGGTCCCTCCAGGGGGTCCTCTGTGCCCCTAAAAAATGGGGATCCTCTCCTTGATTTTGTAATGGTTGGAACCTATTTTCCATTGGAATAGGGCGATTTCCTGATGGATACGTGCCTCTCTGTCCTCTACGTCCTCTAGGTCCCCCTCGATAGCCCCTATTATGGTAGGGGACAGTTTGCCACTCAGGGTTGGATTGATAATAATTATCACCACTCCAATTCTCCCTGGATGAGGATCGGTGATGAGGTTTTTGGCCTCTCCCTCTCCCTCTGCCTCTCCCTCTTTTATTTCCTCGTCCTCTTCCTCTGGGTGGAGGCCCCCCCTAACGAGGGGAATCTTGACTGGGGAGTCCCACAATCCTGAGTGGGTACATCCTCATTCGTTGAGGTACTAGGAACTACTTCAGGGGCAGCTGAGGGCAAAAGGGCTACTTGCCACCTATACACCATTTTATTGCCAAAATCTCCTATATCTCTTAGGAATTTCTTCTTTTTCTTTTCCTGAGCTTCCTTGTCCCATTTGATGAGCTCGGTTTTGAGTTCTTCTGATAATTTTATGAACTCTGGCTTATCCTTCTCTTTCTCTATAGAGGTTTTAATAGCCTCTATTTGAGTCTCGAGAGCCTTCATCCTCCTCTGTTTCCGTGTTCACAGAAAGGTAAGGAGCTCAAGACCCTTTGCAGTGAAGAATTCATTCCATTCTGTATATGATTCCTCATATACACCGTTGGTATGCGGCACATCCGCATACCTTAAAGACACTAAACACGTTATCCAACTTCTTGGGGACTTAACGGAAATTTCAGATGGCATATTGGTGACTGCTGACGTGGGGTCGCTTTACACCATTATAAATCATGAAGATGCTTTGAATTCTGTGAAGTGGGCCCTAAGTAAGTCAGATTTGACCTCTAAACACCGCAAATTCCTTGTAGAATGTTTGGATTTTTGTTTACTAAAAACTACTTTTGGTACAACCGTGAATACTTCCTACAAGTGAAAGGAGTTGCTATGGGAGGACGGTTTGCTCCCAGTGTGGCAAATCTATTTATGTCGCACTGGGAGGAAGAGGTGATCTTCTCAAACCGCCCTCCCCAACTGAGTTGTTACCGTCGCTTCATCGACGACCTCCTCCTAGTCTGGAGAGGGGATATGACCAGTCTGCAGCAATTCATGAACCATCTTAGTTCCAACAATAGGAACATTGAACTAACTTGGAACGTACATACCGAAAGTATTATATTTCTGGATTTGGAGATATTTAAAGATGAAGGGAGTTTAAAAACTCGTACCTACTTTAAACCCACTGATCGCAACTCTTGTATACCAACAGGAAGTTGCCACCATAATTTTTGGTTATGTAATATTCCTAGAGGGCAATTTCTGAGGATGAAACGAAATTGCTCTCAGGAAGAAGACTTTCGTTCTCAGTCCAAAATATTGGCCTCTAGGTTTTTAGAAAAAGGCTATGACCCAGAGGATATAGAGAAAGAACTGTCCAAAGTGAGTCAAATCGAACGAGAAACAACTCTCATGCCTTCTACAAAAACAGCTCCCAGTAATGAGTTTTGCTTTGTGCTGGACTATAATATCCAGTACAAGAAGTTTGAAAACATCGTGGCCAAGTATTGGCCCATTTTACAACATGACAGGGTACTGGGCCCGACCCTTCCAGCAAAACCGAAATTTGTCTACCGAAGGGCACCAACCCTTAGAGATCGGTTGGCACCAGGGGTTTTGGATCCTCCCATCAAATCTGATAACAGGCTTTTTCCATCTATGAAAGGTTTTTATGCCTGTGGAAGGTGTGCTGCATGCAAAACCTCAAAAGGTAATATCAAAAGAAGGAAGGAGTTTCTGGCTACAGCTACACAGGAAGTGCATGTTTTGAAGGATTTCATTACATGTGAAACCAAAGGTGTAGTGTATATGCTTGAATGCAAATGCGGATACCAATATGTGGGCAGAACCACTAGGGGGCATTGCATGTCCGAGTAGGAGAGCATATGAACAGAATCAGACAGGGAAAGGATAAGCACAATGTCCCCAAACACTTTAAAAGATACCATCACTGTGACCCCACCGGATTAAAGTTTTGGGGGATTGAGAAAACTACTAGACACTGGAGGGGAGGAAACTTTACTAGGCAATTAAGTCGAAGAGAATCGTTCTGGATTTACCAGACTAAAGTTTTAGTACCGGGGGGATTAAATGTGGAATTTGATTTGAATTGTTTTATTTCCAATAGATGATAAATGCTGATTTTTAGGTGATTTATATGTTTTTTTGTGTATGTAAATGTGTTTGTAAGATCCATACGGAGCATCGCGGTTACACGTCTTTTTTAGCTTTTTTAGAGGATTTTAGAATTGTATTTAGTATCCTATTTCTTAGAGAAATACATTTTTTTTAAAAATCTTTTTAGAAAAACATTTTTTTAGGTAAATTTACCTTTATGGAATAAAAACCATTAAATTTTAGAATATATTATGCACTGTGTATGGTTGCCCCTTGTTCTGTGCATCCAGCATACATCAAGTGCAATATTATATCTATTTGCTCTTTATCACATTGACAGAGTCTGGGAGGAATTTATCCGTGTTTTTTCCCCAGTTTGTGATCTGCAATAAGAGTATTTTGCTGGCTCCGGAGTCCCCAGGAAGTAGGGCTGGTTTTCCCTATTCCAAGATGGAAACCTGAGTTTCCTGTTCCGCCCTGGGATGTATCGTCCGGTTGCCTAGCAGCATCGGTAAATAGTGTATGGTTGCCCCATGTCCTGACATATATCAAGTGCAACATTATACCTATTTGCCCTTTATCACATTAACAGAGTCTGGGAGGAACTAATCGGAGTTTTTTCCCCAGTTTCCGATCTGCAATAAGAGTATTTTGCTGGTTCCGGAATCCCCAGGAAGTAGGGCTAGTTTTCCCTATTTCAAAATGGAAACCTCAGAGTTTCCTGTTCCGCCCTGGGATTTATCGTCCGGTTACCTAGCAGCATCGATAAATAGCGTGCGGGTGCCGCCCTCCACGTACCCCGCTGAAGAAGTCACACCCACTGACGCAACGCGTACGGGGGAGGAGCTGTGACGTCACCCGCGACGCTCCGAAGGGATCACACACCGAGCGGCCAGCCGGCTGTGCTGTTTCCACATATCTGCTGTTCGTTATGCACTTGGAAAGTGCCATGTTTGTAAGTGTACTACTTTTTACTAAGCAATAAATTGTTGAATATACGGAGAGCACTAGATGTCCTTTTGTTCCCCCCTCTATATGGCGGAATCCTTTATTATGTGATCGGTCTGAGGTTGGAGGTTGGAGGCAAAGCTGTGTAAATCGGGAGCCCATCTGGTATTTAATATCATACTGCGCAATGACCCTAGAGGTCTGGGAATTGAGGTGAGAGGCTAGCACACACTCTGGTGATGGAGTCACATTTGAAGAGGTGCAAAAGTTTCATCCTTCACAGCACGGGTTTCCCTTAATTCTATGGCTTGGCTTTATGGCATCTAAAGGACTCTTCTTTATTTCTATGCTCACACAGTATTTGTGATTGAACTGTTCATTTAGGACTTTTTTCACTTTATACCATTTGAGTGTACATTTTATCATTTTATATTGTAGCGCTGCACCCCTTTTTGTATTTTATGCCTACACTGGGTTTTGTTAGATTTGACCTTTACTGGTGTTCAGCAGCTTTTACCCCCATTTTGTTGATTGTAGCGCTGAATGCGTTTCTATTTTATTTAACTTCTAGTAAGGCCACCGTTGGTTTCTTCAACCTTCTGGCGATAGTCTATTTAGCCGATATAAAAAGGACAATGGCGAGCTTTTGTTGAGGATTAAAAAACTTAGTATAGGGAGGTGCAAAAAAGCTCATCAAGGGGAGTAGTGACAAAGTTTGGATACGACGGAAAATTCTAGCCCAAAAGGATAACTATTTTGGACACGACCAGCGAGTGTGGAGCACGTCATTCAACCAGTTCTGGACCGGAAGGATTTGACCCCCTCAATGATCAGGCCATTTTTTGCGATCCGGCACTGATTTAATTTAACGGGAAGTTGCGCGGTCGTGCGACACTGTACCAAAATAACATTTAAGTTCTTCCCCCCCCCCCCCCGCAAATAGAGCTTTCTTTTGATGTTATTTGATTACCTCTGCAATTTTTATTTTTTGCGCTATAAACAAAAAGAACGACAATTCTGAAAAAAAAAAATCTATATATATTTTTCACATTCTGCTATATAACATTCCCAAGAAATTCTTTTATAAATCAACATTTGTCATCTTTTTTAGGCCAGTTTGTATTCTATTACATATTTTTGGTAAAATCGCAATAAGCGTACTTTGATTGGATTGCGCAAATGTTATTGCGTCTACAAACTAGGGGAAAGCTTTATGTCATTTTTATTTATTTTTTTTTTACTGCGACATTGGAGCGGACAGATCGGACCCCTAACTGACGTATTTGACACTTTTGGGGGGACCAGTGACTTCACTACAGTAATCAGTGCTAAAAAATATGCACGGTTACTGTAATAATGACACTGGCAGGGATGGGGTTAACCTATGGGGTAATCAAAGGGTTAATTGTGAGCCTAGGTGAGTGTTTTCTAACTGTGGGGGGAGGGACTTGTGAAATGATCATAGAGACCTGTGATCCTATATAGAAGGATCATAGGCGCTCTGTGATCATTTCAGAGAGCACAACGGTCAGCTGTGTTTACAACAGCTGACCGTCGTCCTCAACGGGGAGCGATAGTGGGTGCCCGGGCCGCAATCGCAGCCGCTGGTTCCTTAGATCGGCATCCCTGCTGCCTAGTGAGGGCGAGAGTGTGCAGCCCCAGGAACACTCCACGAACTGATGTACCACTACGTCAATTCATGCAGCTGAGCCAGCCGGCTGCAGTGGCCATTTGACCCGCAAGTGGTTAAATGGCCACACCCCGGAAGCACCGGTCACTGAAACGCTTCCCAGTACCACCTGGAGAGGACATTGTGAGCTGCTTCCATGATAAGCGCATATGGTTATTTGAGACCAGATCTTACTCCATTCTTTAGGAGATGTTGGTTTTGTCAAGTTCTGTTCCTGTTTCCTAACTGCAGGGACTGCATTAATGATTGGCGCGATGCCAAGTACAGAGTTAAAATTTGTTTGGGACAGCACGGAAAGAAAGACATGTTCAAAAATCAATTAAGCATAGGGGAATTCAGAGTTCCAGATGGGGAAGGGGATCAAATGTATAATCTATTATTTTCCATGGTATGGTCTCTTGGGAGGTTCATGGTGCTCCTGAAAGGCAGGCCTCGATGGGAGCTAAGCAAGTGATAGATATTAGAAAAACAGTGAGCAGTTCACAAGGCAAATGACCTAGGAGAATTCATCTTTTCTCTTTCGTTCCTTGACGGACACAGCTCCTGATCTTCATAACCATTGGGTTATACTGCCCCCTACAGGAGTAGGACACTAGGCAGAAAAAGAATCTGACTATGCCTATGGGCAGTCCGAGGGGGTATACTCCCTCTCTCTGCTATAGTTACCTATTTTTTTTTTTTTTTTTGCCTAGTCAGGTGTAAGGACCTAGTTCCTTGCTGTGATCTCTGGTCCTGGCAGTTTTTTTCTTTTTAGCTCAAACTTTTTTTTCCTGGTTTTTCCTGTGAGATCTACATTTTAACTGCCGGACTGGGCGACAGGCAAGATGATCTAGATTCAGTGGTTACCCCAGTCTGGCCAGCGCCTGTGCGCAGACCTCAGCTCTGCGCTAGGTCTGCCGCGACGTAGCCCCACTGTACAGGGGATTGGTTGCGAGATAAACACATCACGAGGTCGCAGACAACTGGGTCTCGGCCCGAGTTGCAGCATTCCTCCTGGCCTTCAGCCCCCCATTTCGATGGCGATGGGTTCTGTCTGGAGTGGTGCCCACCTGGTTCCTGGTATGGTGAGTAGCTGTCCCCCCTCTCCCCCTGGAGGGTTTTGGGGTGGACATGGGCCCCTTCTTGGTACAGTCGTATCCCATCAGGCACCCCCCTTTTACCTGTCCCCCATCCTACCCCCCCCCCCCTCCACATATGCTGGGGCTGTGTGGGTGGTCTGGTCCACCTCTTGGGGTGGGGGCAGGTGCTATACTAGTGGTGGGGGCCGGGGGGGTGCACCAGCAGCGACCGGACGATCGACTGTGGAGGGTGTACCTGGTGGGGGCTCCTGCCAGGGCCCCCTGTCCTGCCTGGGTCTGTCCTTGAGGCCTAGGGATCCCTCCTGGGGCCACCATTTTGCTGTAGCCTGTGTGTTTCTATGCACGGCGGTCATGTTTTTGTAGTCTTGCAGCCATTTTGCGGTGGTTTGCCATTGACAATAGGGCCAGTGGAGCCCTGTGGGTGGCAATTTTGGCAGTGGGAGCCCTTCTTCATCCCCTGGTGTGGACTCCTGGTTCTTTTTACTTCCTGATCGCCGCACTTGGAGTGCAGATTATCCTGGTGGCTGCAGATGCCTGGTTTCTGCTGGGTGTTGAGTCTGGTGGTGTTCTCCCCCTCTCTTCTGAGGATCGCTTCGTGCTTGTGCCTGGCTACCGTGTGGTGCTGCCAGCGCGGTGGGGGTTTTCACTTTGCAGTGTTTTACACTTTTTGTGGGGTCCCCCTGGTGACTTATTGAGTCTTTAGAGCACATCTCCCCACCCGATACCCTCTCTGAGGCCGCTGGGCCCTTCCGAATCCCAACCATCCATCGATGCACTGACTGCGGTCCTGGAGTCCCTTGTATCCCTGGTGGAGGTGGTTTTAGAGTGACGGGCTAGCAAAAAGCGCCCCCTGCCTCATCTGTCTACTCAGATCTAATCAGGTCGCCATCTTGGGACTTCAATTTGGTACTTTTGGTCCTCCAGAAGTGTCCCTTTGAGAATCTTCAGGAGATTCCCTTGCTTACATTGTCTCTGATTTTCATTTGAATAAAGACATTGTGTTACCTTCCCTGTGTCCCAGGCCTAAACATCCGAAGGAAATTGCCTTGCATGCCTTGGATGTGGTCTGGGAAATTAGGGTGTACTTGGCAGCTACGGAGTCTTTTAGGCAGGCAGACTCACTATTTGTGCTCACGAATGGGCCTCGGAAAGGGTTGTGTGCTTTCTCTGCGACCATTTTCAGAAGGATCAGACAGACGGTTATTCAGGCCTATTCCATCAGGGGTCAGGTTCCACCTTTCCCTGTCAAGGCGCACTCTACTCAGGCGCTTAGTGCCTTTTGTCATCAGGCGTCA
Source organism: Pelophylax lessonae (assembly GCF_965119305.1). Lineage (NCBI taxonomy): Eukaryota > Metazoa > Chordata > Amphibia > Anura > Ranidae > Pelophylax > Pelophylax lessonae. The sequence continues at coordinate 737,115,298 of NC_138768.1, forward strand.
GTGATGCAGGTTTGCAAGGTGGCCACCTGGTCGTTGGTGCACACTTTCACAAAATTTTATAAAATGGATGTGTTGCCATCTGTGGATGCTTCCTTTGGCCGCAAAGTTTTGCAGGCTGCTGTTTCGAGGACCTGATCCTCCTTTGAGGGTGTATTGTTTTTTCAGGTGGGCTCCAGTTTTGCTTGAGCTCCTGTTGCCCGGCTGGCTACTGTTTAGCCTTGAGAATTTTTTGCTGTTCTCACCCCTCATGTTTAACACTGCTTTGGGACATCCCAATGGTTATGAAGATTAGGCGCTGTGTCCGTCAATGAGTGAAAGAGAAAATGGGATTTTCGACTTGCCTTAAAATCAATTTTTCTGATGTTTGTTGACCGACACAGCACCCACCTCTCTGTGGAGTTGTAATTCTTCTGACACTGCTTGTAACTAAACTGCGTACCTATAGCAGAGAGAGGGAGTGTGCCCCCTGGGACTGCCCATAGGCGTAGCCAGATTCTTTTTATACTAGTGTCCTTCTCCTGTAGGGGGCAGTATAATCCAATGGTGATGATCTTTAGGAGCTGTGTCCGTCAACGAACATCAGAGAAATGGATTTTACGGTAAGTCAAAAATCCCACTTTTGTTTACAAAAGGGGTTTTTAACAACAGGTAATATGGTAAGAAAGGAGGCACTTGATTTGCTAGAGTTTCATAGCAAATTTCATACTTTCGAGCCATAAAACATTAGAGCAGATGAGCTTAATGAGGGAGCCAAAACAAAGCTAAGATTGGAATTGGGTCACACTAAAAAGGAGCAAAGAGAATATCCTTGTTTGCTTGTAGCAAGGTAAGTTGGGAAATCTAAATGGCCTGGTAGTATTTCTCTATATTAGGGCCACTTAAACCACTCTGATTTATGCATATAGAGAGTGGCGATTATTTGCACTGAAGAAGAGGGAGGCATAAAGCGGGGTAAGTTTGATCACTAGATAGTCCCAATGATAGTCACCATGATAAAGGGAAATTGCAATTGGATGCTACTTCTGAAGTGAGTTCAGGACATTAGATTTGGCCTGGTTGATCTTAAAGCGATATTAAACCCAAAAATTTGTTATAGCTTACCAATTCTTAGATGTAGTGGCTGTATTGATTTTAATTTTTTTGCTTTTATTTTCACCTGGTGATCTTTCCAGTAAATCTGTTATTTGTCAACAGACCAATCCATCCAGCAAAAGTGGCAATTAGAGAGTTGCAACAAACCAGTTAATACTGACAAGGGTGCTTACAATGGTCAGTTTTTATTTATGCAATGTTTAACCCAAAAGATGATAGCAAAAAAAAAATGTTTTTTTTTTTGTTTTGTTTTTTTTTTTTTTTTTTTGTTACTGCTTAAAAAGTGTTTAATGTTAGCTTTAATTTGTTAGTCAACTACATCTAAATCTGCTAGTGCATCTAACACTACTCTCCCTAAGAGTGGCTGCTGCTATCCAAAGTTACTATGGCATCACCAGTATGTGAATGTACTGTATGTATAGGATAAAGACTTTAGTAATGTTTCATTTGGTTTAAGCTTTATTTCTTGTTAATGTAGATGGCAACAGAACTCCAATATGCTCCAAAGTGAAGAAAATATTTTTTTATGTTGTATGTTAATGAAAAAAAACTAAGTTTAAAAAAAAAAAAAAAAAACTTTATTTAAAGATGATGTTTTTGCAGCTATGCAGAGGTTGGTGCAGAGAGAAGGCGAGAACAAGGTATAGAAGATTCACCACCTGCCATCAACTCTGATAAAGTGAGTCATTTAGGTTGTCTTATAGATCAGTAGCACCACTAATGATTGGACAGTAACTGCATTTTTTTTTTTTTTTAAATCAGTTTTTGTAATGTGCTTTTATAAGCCTGGAACAAAGGTTTTGATATATTTGAGGAAGTGTTACATGACTTATTCACTTAATTATGTGCCTTTAGATCCAAGACTCTATCTCAGACAGTCGCATACATAAGGAGAGCCTAAAGGATGCTTTGGAAAGGTTTGATGACAGCAGGACGCCGTCACCATCATCCAAGAGTTCTATCAAGTCATCGTCTCACACAGCAGTGTCTGATCCATCATGTGAGTAGGAGCTCTTTTGAATTGGTATTTATTGCATTTTTGTTGAGCACTACTGGTATATCTTTTTATTGGGTGTTGATAAATGTGTCTTTCATTTCATTCATTAAATTGTCCATTCATTGAGGGACACAGAAATTCAGAAACATTAAGGTTAGGTTATACTGCTGTCCTACAGGAGTTTGAGATACTGGTGGTAACTAGCAAAAATGTAAGCCGGTCCTTTTAAAACCCCTTTTCTACCCAAGCATGCCTCAGTGTTTAGTTAGTGTTCTGGGCAGTTGAACGCCTTTTCTACATCTCTTCTGATTAAAATTATATTTATCTAAAACATACAGTACAGAAAAGTATTCATAGACCCTAGGTTATATAGGCTCATACCTTAGGGTGATTGCACACTGGCAAAGCTTTTGAGGACATTCCCCCTGGGGGCCTGGCCTATAACCCTACCACACCCTACCACTGTGGTCAGTGTTTTGCTAGTGTCTTAAGGTGGTGAACTTTTCCCTTACAGAGAAATCACTCTTCACTAACTAATTTATTATTTAATCTTTGGATTCTTTAACCACTTAAGGACCGGGCCTATATCTGACACTTGTTTACAAGTTAAAATCTTTTTTTTTTTTTTTTTGCTAGAAAATTACTTAGAACCCCCAAACATTATATATTTTTTTTAGCAGAGACCCTAGAGAATAAAATGGAGATTGTTGCAATATTTTTTATCACACCATATTTGCGCAGCAGTCTTACAAATGCAATTTTTGGGGAACAAATACACTTTTCTTATTTATTAAAAAAAAAAATGGTAACATTAGCCCAATTTTTTTGTATAATGTGAAAGATAATGTTACGCCGAGTAAATAGATACCCAACATGTCATGCTTCAAAATTGCGCATGCTCGTGAATTGGCGACAAACATTGGTACTTAAAAATCTCCATAGACGACATTTTAAAAATTTCTACAGGTTACCAGTTTAGAGTTACAGAGGAGGTCTAGAGCTCAAATTATTGCTCTCGCTCTAACAATCGCAGCAATACCTCACATGTGTGGGCGCGACTTGCGTATGCGTTTGCTTCTGCGTGCGAGCTAATCGGGACGGGGCGCTTTAAAAAAAAAAATAAAAAAAATCTTTTGATCACTTTATTCCTATAACAAGGAATGTAATGATCCCTTGTAATAGAAATAAGCATGACAGGACCTCTTGAATGTGAGATCTGGGGTCAAAAAGACCTCAGATCTCACATCTACACTAAAAAGCAAAAAAAAAAATGTAATTTTTTTTTTTATGATGAAAAAAAAATGGTCCCTGTAAGGCCGTTGGGAAGAAGGGACGTTTGACATTGCTCTGATCCCTCGAGGCCATAGAGTCGAGTGAGGGGCATCTTGCCCTCACTCGACTTCTGCCTGAGATGAAAGCGGACCGGATCATTTTCCCCGGTAGCGACTGGAAAACGACCGGGAGGAGGGGGGGGGAGCACCTCTCCCGCCGCCCATAAAGGTGATCTCGTGGCGAATCCGCCGCTGGGACCACCTTTATGTTGAAGCAGACCGCCCGCTGTTTAAAAAATAAAATACTGGGGTTATGGCAGCTATCTGCTGCCATAACCCCGGTATTTAACGTCGCTTCTGACAGTATATGCTGACACCACAGAATCCCAGGGAATGCCCCCCGAAATGGGTGCTCAAGGAGGCTGTAGAGAGGAGAGGGCTGCAGATAAAACTACAACTTATTTGAGAGGATGTTTAATTTCTGTAGGTAACCTGAGGCTAGTCACTTGACTGGGTATATGTAAGGTTTTACAACCACTTTAAACAAACATCACACTATACTAATTAAAGATGTTCCTTCAAAGATTTTGCAGATGGGAAGATTGAAAAGCTTTTGCCCTGCTGTTTTGTGCGATTGCCCTAGAACGAGTAAGGAAACACATTTCCAGGGTGGCTATAATCTTAATTCACATGCGCAGAATCTTGTGGCTTCAAGCCTGAACAGCTGAAGCTGCCTGCAAACAAAAGCTCATGCATATGCCCTTTGAAGTAGGGCGTCTTTTTGGTGAGGTATTTGACAGATTCAACAGGGAACAGATTGACAGGGAAGCAGGAGATTCCTAAACCCCCCTCCACAGGAGCCTTTACCTATTCAAAACACATAGGACCTAATCGCTCTACCCAGGCTTCATTTTTAAAACACAATTTCTGCCCTTCCTTTTGGCATGAGACTTAGCCCGCCAAAGCCCGTCATGTCTTCCCCAAAGCCATCTTCCCAGTGAAGGAATGAAGGGGTACCTTCACCCCAATAAGTGGGGGTGCCTCTGTTACAATTTGTTTCTCTCAGGGTTACAGACTTTCCAAAACTGTGGGTTCAATCAGTGGTTTCAAAGGTGTTCAAAATTAAGTTCAAAACTCTACCCGTTCACCACTTTCTTCTCTCAAATAAACCAATCTGTCCAAGGACAGTTAGATTTGCTGAATGTTCTATACCAGGGGTCTTCAAACTATGGCCCTCCAGCTGTTCAGGAACTACAATTCCCATCATGCCTAGTTATGTCAGAGTTTCACAATGCCTCATGGGATGTGTTGTTGTGCAACAGCTGGAGGGCCGTAGTTTGGGGATCCCTGTTCTATACGATCTCCTGTCCCAAGGAGTAGTTGTGCCAGTACTCAAATGCTAAACAGTTGGAAGCTATTTTTACAACAATGTTCTTGCTGGTGAAGCCTGACCATGGCTGACTGGCCATAAGACCTTAAAGGGACCGTACTACTGCTACAATTAATACCTCGCTTATAGAATACACGGCAAAAAGGGCTGTATTTTTTTGGTTAAGTTGTGGTAAGCCATCACCTCTCCAAGGCAAGTATGTGAACTGGCAGATTTTTCCCTGCAATGAACCCTTTCTGGTTTTGCATAAGAAGGTGGTTTTGGGGCCCAGGGCATCCTTCTTGTCCAGGGTAGTTTCTGCCCTTTTACCTTTACAAGGACATTGTTTTTCCATTACTCTGTCCTGTCCCAGTTCACCAAAAAATTGGTTTGGATTATGATTCAGGCTGTGAAAGTCTCTTCGTTTAGGAAGGCTGATTTCTGTTTTGTAATCCCACGTAGACTGCTTTGGGGTCTCAGGCAAACATCCTCCAAACATAATATATGAGGTATCAGGTTCCATCCCTTACTGTCAAATGTACCATCTAATAAATCTTTGAATGCTTCTTGGTCATTTGGGCATCAAGCAAGGCTGTTCACTTTTTTTTTTTTTTAAGTTTCAGGCAGCTTTGTGCTGCAGGCAGTCCCCAATTTTCTTTTTTCTTTGCCCTGATAGCATTCGAGGTGTTGCCTTTCACTCAGTTGGACTGCTTTTGGATGTTCCAAAGGTAATAGTCTTCCTGTATCCCCAATGGATGAGAATGAAAATAGGATTTCTGTAGTCACCATAAAATTATTTTATTAGAGTCTATAGAGGGAAACAAGTTTCAACCCTCTGTTTATGTACTAAACTGATACCTGCTGATAGTGAGGGGTTATCCTGAGCTGGCTTACCGTTTTTGTTAGCCAGTACACAGTCAGTGCTCCTGTAGGTGGCAGTATAACTTGAAGGTGAAACGCCACTCCTTGTCCCTCAACTACAAGAAAATAATTTAGTGATGACCATAAACCTCCTTTCTCTTTCGTTCATTGATGGACACCGCTTCTGATCTTCTTAACCATTCGGTCATACTTCCTCCTACAGGAGTAGGACACTAGGCAGAAAAGGTCTGGCTACACCTATGGACAGTCCGAGGGGGTATACTCACTCTCTGTGCTATAGGCACTCAGTTTTTTTTTTCTGCCTAATCAGGTGTAAAGACCTAGTTCCTTGCTGGGATCTCTGGTCCTGGCAATTTTTTTCTTTTTGGATAGAATTATTTTTCCGGGTTTTTTCCTGTGAGATCTCCAATCCACCTGGCGACGGGATGGATAATCTAGATCCAGTGGTCACCCTAGTCTGGCCAGTGAGCGCGTGCGGACCTCAGCTGCGCGTTGGGTCAGCCTTGACATTGCCCCACTGGACGGGGGCTGGCCTGCGAATTAAACGCCTCACAAGGTCACATACAACCGGGTCTCGGCCCGACTCGCAGCGTTCCTCCTGGCCGACAGCCCCCCATTTCAATAATGAAGGGGGTCTGTCTGGAGCAGTGCTCGCCCGGTTCTTGGTATGGTGAGTATCTGTCCCCCCTCTCCCCCTGGAGGGTTTTGAGGTGGACATGGGCCCCTCCTTGGAACGGTCGGACCCCCTGGGTTCCCCTTCTTCCTGTCGGACCCCCTGGGTTCCCCTCCTTCCCGTCGGACCCCCTGGGTTCCCCTCCTTCCCGTCGGACCCCCTGGGTTCTCCACCTTCCCGTCGGACCCCCTGGGTTCCCCTCCTTCCCGTCGGACCCCTCAATTCCCCTCCTTCCCCTCGGACCCCCGGGTTCCCCTCCTTCCCGCCAGACCCCCGGGTTCCCCTCCTTCCCGTCAGGGACCCTCCTTTCATTTGTCCCCCCATCCTACCTCCCTTCCACTTATACTGGGGCTGTTCGGGTGGTCTGGGTCACCTCCTGGGGTTTGGGCAGGGTGCTATGCTAGCGATGGGGGGCTGGGGGGTTCGCCCTCCTCATCCCCTGGTGCTGACTCCTGGATCCTTTCATTTCCTGATCACCGCTCGTGCAAGGGAAGATTCTCCTAGTGGCTGCGGTGCCTAGTTTCTGTGGGGTGGTGAGTCTGGTGAGGTCCTCTCCCTCTCTGCTGAGGATCGATTGGTGCTCTGTGCCTGGCAACCGGGTGGTGCTGCCAGAATTGTCACTGAAGAGTGGGGACAACCAAAGCGTTCCCTTGGGGTCCCTAAGCAAGTTGCTAGGTGATACCCCTATGAGGAGTCCCTTCTTAAGAAGTGGACTGTTCTGTCAGTGGTGGACCCTTTGGTTTCCATATTAAACAAGGCAACCATGATTTAGGTCAAAGAGTCCCCAGCCTTTAGGGACCCGGCTAACAGGAAAGCGGAGGCCGTGGCCCACAATTTGTACACCCTGGCTGGTTCGGCATTGAGGTCGATTTTCGCCATTGCCCTGGTGTTGCAGACGCTTACAGAGTGGGCGAAGCTTTTGTGCCATGAGCTGGAGGGGGAGTAGCTCCCTGTGACAGTACTAACCTATGTGTGACGGATCACCCTGTCCCTGGATTGTAAACCCCTTCGTGTCATTTCCCCATGAGTTTGGGACATTGCCTTTTATTGCATGTTATGTTCCCTTTATTCATCGTCTGAACAGCTGAAGATGGCATGACTCATGGCATTGAGTTAATGTAATGTAATGCTACAGCCCTTCTCCCCCCCCCCCCCCCCTCCTGTTTCTGTGTCTAATTGTGTGGATTCATGACACATAGACAATGGTCTGGACTGGAGACCTCTCTCCGCAGGGGGTGTGTATGGAGAGACTGCCTGTTTACCATAAGTTCATTAGGTTATCTGTAGCCTGTTTCAATGTACAAATGTTCAGTTCCTTTGGCAAGGCTAAGTGGAGTGTCTCTGACTGTGTGTAAAACTGTATGTCTTGGAATTTAATAAACAGTTCTTGCTTAGACTCACAACATAGAGTGTCATCTCATGTTTGTGGGAGAAGGCTATACCAGCTCTATCTCCCTTCGGCTTGGATCGCTAAATCTCTAGCTCTGGTAAGAGCGGTTCCTGCTCTACTCTACAGCATCCCTCCCACTAGGGGGAAGAGAACATCTCTGGCGGCGAAACCCCTCTTGCTATGGGGGTGGCTGCTACAACTGGTGGCAAGGGGTCGAATGGTTCTTTTCCCCTAGAGGAGATGTTACAACTGGTTCTGAGAATGGAATGAGCAGATGGAGAATCGCTACGGAAACTTGAAGCGGTCAACCTTGAAAGATTTGTTGGAGAACCGTAGCCGACCAGCAAATAACCGTACCAAAAAGGAACTACTGGCCGAGCTGAAGGAAATGGACCGAAACTATGGTGTGACTGGAGCAGTAACCCCGAACCTGGAGGATAAGTTGATGCGGACTGTGCGTATACGGTAGGCGTTGTATGGACCCAATCCTCCTGCAGACATAATTTCCCAGGTGATGAACGCCGCTATCGCTGAGAACCAGGAGAAAAACGACAATACCAGTTGCGCATGGCGGAGATCCAGATACCAGTGAGCCCAACTGTGGAGAATGCTCCAGCCCCAACAGAACGGAAAAAGTTACCATTCGCAGCCTTTAAGAGCTTCCAGGAATTGGAGGGGGAAATAGATGGCTACTTAGCCGACTTTGAAAGACAATGTGCCTTACACAAAGTACCCACAGACAAATGGGTCACCACCCTGGCCGGGAAATTAACAGGTAGAGCTGCCGAAGCCTTTAGAGCTATACCTGATGAGGAGATTCACCTATACCCAGCAGTCAAGGAGGCTTTGCTTGCCTGGTACTCAGTCACCCCCGAGGCATATAGGAGACGGTTCCGGGAGTCCAAAAAGCACAGCGGGGATTCCTACACCGAGTGGGCCTGCCGTCTTTACAGAACAGCCTCCCTCTGGATTACCGGTTTTCAAGCCATATCAGGAGAGGATGTGTTACAGCTGTTTCTATTGGAACATTTTTTCAACACCCTGCAGCCGGAGATACAGGTATGGATTCGGGATCGGCGACCGCTCACCTTACCCAAAGCAGCTCGTCTGGCTGATGAGTATATTGACTCCAGAAAAACGAAACAACCCTCCATAAGACCTGCTCCAGGACAAGTGGCACCAACCCGAAGCCCAGGTACCTGCAATCGTCCACCACCACGCTTCCAACAGCAAAGCCAGGTACAGTGCCATCGGTGCAAACAGTTCGGACACTTCCAAAGAAACTGTGACCAGAGAAGGAACCACGATTCATGGCTTCGAGCAGGACCACCTTCCCCAGCACGGACAGCTGTCCACTACTACCATGGGCACAGGCAGCAACAACCTAGCCTCAGACCAATGCTCAAGCCCCGGATTACCAATTTTGGACCACCACTACCACAGAGAGAGGGGGGACTCCTCCAACTCGCAGGCACCCAGATACCAATCCCGCAGTGGGGTATAGTGCTACAGGTGCAAGCAGGTTGGGCACTATCAATGAGACTGTACCCAGAGCAGGGACCAAGCTGCATGGTTCCGACCAGGGTCACCCCCTCCAGTAAAGACAACGGTCCCCTACTATCACGCAGATGCTCCCCCAGTCATACCAATATTCAAACCCACCGAGGAGCAATTGGGTACCCTTCACGAAGCTGACCCAGTGAAAGCCGCTACAGAGAACCGACAGCACCATTGCCAATCTGTCCAGTTAAACGGAAAGCCTGTGCAAGGTCTCCGAGACACGGGAGCCACTCTCACTTTGGTCAAGCGACATTTGGTCCCAGATGGGGGGTAGAGTACCTTTCTTCCGCAGGCTACTAAGGGCAAGGATCCTCATCGTAGACGTGGGCCCTCCTCAGCTCATAAGTAGTTTTGTCCCTCAGGGTCCACTGACAAGGGATCGGAGCACTTTGGGGCCTCCTCTGGAGAATCCAAGCAAACTTGGTCTGGCAAGTCAAGTGTGGGCTTCTCCAGACCCATGGACAAGGCCCCTTCAGCAGGAAGGTGCACCCTCACCCGTATCTGGGGTGGGGGGTTTCGCTGGTTCCCAGACCCGTGGACTCCCCTGGTAAAAGAACAAGTGGGTCCACAAGGTCATTCGGTCCGGCTACAAGATTGAGTTTCATTTCTTACCCTCCGGTAAGGTTCTGCCTTCCAACGTGCGACTGTCCCCGGTCTGCTTACAGGCTCTTTTTGGGACGGTGCAAGACCTTTTACTTTAAGGGTGATTGGCCCGATTCTGACTTAGGAAAGTTTTTAGGGATTTTTACTCAAACCTGTTTACTGTCCCCAGGAAGGAAGGCAAGGTGTGTCCAATTCTGGACCTCAAGGTGCTGAACTGCTTTGTGCAGGTATAAAAGTTCAGAATGGAGTTTGTTCGCACAATGGTGGCTTTGCGGCATCAGGGAGATTTTTTTGCCTCCATCGACATCAAGGACGCTTGCCTTCACATTCCAAAATGTGTCAGTCTCCAGTGCTTCCTCCGCTTCGCCATGGAAGAGGAGCATTATCAATTTGTGGCGTTACCTTTTGGTCTTGCCTCTGCTCCTCGGGTCTTCATGAAAGACCTTCATGAAAGGTCTTCATTGTTATGCCAATGGGGGATTGCGGTACTTGGCTACCTGGACGTCGTCCTTCTGCAAGCAAAGTCTCCTACTGCTCTGGTGTAAAACCTTGAAATCATATTACGAGCTTGAGGGAGTTTGGCTGCATTCTGAATTTTCAGAAGTCTGCTCTGGTTCCATCCACAAAGCTGGACTATCTGGGTCTAAATCTGGACTCTGCCTTAGCCAGAGGGCTCCTTCCTCTGGACAAACTCCAGAAACTACAGGCTGCAATTCATCTCCTGCTGTCCAGCAGATGGTCATCCCTCCGGACTTGCATGCGAGTGCTGGGCCTGCCTTAGGTTGTGTCTACCTTCGAGGCAGTTTCGTTTGCCACAGTTCCATATGCGGTCCCTGCATGTGGCTTATGTTAGTCACCAAGGGGGCACAAGAAGTGTCCTGGCGGCTCTGGAGGTAGCTCGCATTCTAAGGTGGGCAGAACGGTTTGTTCCAGCCCTCCCTGCCGTACACATTCCCAGGGTGGAAAACTGGCAGGCAGATTACCTCAGTCGGCAGGGGTATGACCAAGGGCTGACATTCCTTGGAAGCTTCCTCTCAGGGAGGCTCTACTGTCCCAATGACCGATCTTCCATCCTGCTTTACAGTCACTGGCTTTGAAGGCTTGGCTGTTGAACGCCAGGTGCTGAAGGATAGAAGTTTGTCAGTGATTCCTACGTTGTTAAAAGCTAAGAAATCTACTTTGAGGAAGATCTACCATCGTACGTGGAAGACGTACATTGCATGGTGTGAGTCTTTTGGGGTTCATCCTCTTTCCTTCTTAGTGCCTCGGATCGTAACCTTCCTTCAATGGGGGGAGTTAAACAGAAATTCGCCTTGAATACCATCAAGGGCCAGGTATCGGCCTTTGTGGTCTTTTTCCAACGACCCTTGGCCACACACTCCCTGGTGCGTGCTTTTCTTCAGGTTATCCGACATTTGGTTCCTCCAGTTTAGACTCTGTTGCTGCCTTGGGATCCTCGTTTGGTGCTTTCAGCTCTACAGAAGCCTCCCTTTAAAAATATTCGGGACATTTCCCTGCTTACACTGTCCAAGAAGGGGACCTTTTTGGAGGCTATCACCTCTGCCTGCAGGGTGTCGGAACTGGCGTTATCCTGTTGTTCACCTTATCTGGTGATTCACAAGGATAAGGTTGTGCTTCGCCCCCGTCTATCATTCCTTCCTAAGGTGGTCTCTGACTTTCATTTGAATGAAGACATTGTGTTGCCTTCCCCGTGTCCCAGGCCTAAACATCCAAAGGAAATTGCCTTGCATGCCTTGGATGTGGTTCGGGCATGTAGAGTGTACCTGGTGGCTACAGAGTATTTCAGGAAGTCAGAGACTCTTATTTGTGCTCACATGTGGACCTCACAAATTGTTGTCCGCTTCCTCTGCAACAAATTATAGATGGATTAGACAGACGGGGGTTCAGGCCTATTCCATCAGGAGTCATGTTCCTCCTTTCCCTCTCAAGGCACACTCTACTAAGGCGCTTAGTGCCTCCTGGGCCTTCCGTCATCGAGCGCCATTAACACAGGTTTGCAAGGTGGCCAGCTGGTCGTCGGTGCGCACTTTTACAAAGTTTTATAAAGTGGGTGCTTCTTTTGGCCACAAGGTTTTGCAGGCTGCTGTTTAAGAATACTTGATCCTCTTTGAGGTTGTATTGTTTTTTTTTTCAGGTGAGCTCCAGTTGTTTTGGTTGAGCCTCTGTTGCCTGGTTGGCTAATTTTAGCCTTTGGACTTTTTTGCTGTTTCTCACCCCTCATGTTTAACACTGCTTTGGGACGTCCCAATGGTCAAGAATGACAGGAGCTGTGTCCGTCAATGAACAGAGGAGAAAAGGGTCTTTTTGACTTATCATAAAATCCATTTCCCTGATGTTCATTGACGGAAACAGCACCCACCCCTCTGTGGAGCTGTAATTCTTTTGACAATGCTTGTAACAAAACTGAGTACATATAGCAGAGAGAGGGAGTATACCCCCTGGGTAATGCACATAGGCATAGCCAGACATTTTTTCTGCCTAGTGTCCTACCCCTATAGGGGACAGAATAACCCAATGGTTAGGACGATCAGGAGCTGTGTCCGTCAATGAACATCGGAGAAATGGCTTTTATGGTAAGTCAAAAATTCCATTATTTGGTGCTTCTCTGTGAAAAGTGGTTTTGGAGATATGTAGCCTTTACAATGGTCAATTTTACATCTAGAATTTACCTTGTTTTCATTCAGTTGAGTCTTTCATGGATCTCACATGTGACTTACGTACATTGTAATTATTTATTTTTTAATCACCTTTTAGTTCCAGAAGTTGTTTTTTTTTTTTAAATGTTATGCACTGTTTTGTATTTTGATAGCAACCCCTACTAAGATTCCAACTGATACCAGCACACCCCCACGACAAGCTTTGTCTGGTTTGGACAAGAGAAGGTCATCAATTAGCAGTCAGGTAAGGAACCTAATGTGTGTGTTTTTTTCTATACTCTCCAATATTAAATTTCTCTATCGTTCATTGACAGACACAGTCCTCTGATCCATATCAGTAGGGTTATACTGCCCCCTACAGGAGTAGGACACTAGGCAGAAAAAAAGTTTTGGCTACGCCTATGGGTAGTCCCAGAGGGTACACCGTCTCTCTTCCTGCATAGGATGTCAGTTTTAATCTGCCTAGTCAGGAGTAAGGATCTAGTTCCTTGCTGGGATCTTTTGTCCTTGCATTTAAGTATTTTTTTTATGTAGAATTTTTTTAGCTAGCCTTTTTCTCCGTAATTTTTTCCTGTGAGATCTTCAAGCAACTAAGCCGGACTGGGCGACGGGCTGGACATCTAGATTCAGTGGTCACCCCAGTCTGGCCAGAGAGCGCGTGCAGGCCTTAGCTCCGCACTGGATGGGACTGGCCTCATGAGTTAAACGTCTCGCCAGGTCACACACCACAGGGTCTAGGCCTGTGTCGCAGCATTCCTATTTGGCCGATAGCCACCACACTTCGGTGGAGAGGGGTCCTGTCAGGAGATGGCTCCCGCCTATGTTCCTGGTAGGTGAGTAAACATCGCCCCCCCCCCCCTTCCCTGGCGAATTTTGGGGCAGACGCAGGCCCCTCCCTGGAATGGTCGGACCCCCACACTCCTGGGTTTCCCTCTGTCTTGTTGTGCCCCAACCCTCTCTCCCCTCCCCGTTCTCCACTGTCCATCAATGCATTTTTGGCAGTTTGGGAAGCATTTGGGCTCGGGTGGAGGTGGCCTTGAGAGAGGTGCTCTGAAACTTTTCCCCACCTACCCCTGCCTCATCTGATGTCTCGGATTCTGAGTCTGACTCAGCCGCCACAGATGTGGGCCTCCCTGCTGGGTCTGTTACCTCACACCCTGTCTCCTGGGATAATAAGGATGACATTTCTACCTCCCCTGCCACGCATGATACAGGCGCTGGTGGATGCACTGGTTGTTTCAGTGCGTGATACCCTGCAATTTGGAGGATGTAGCGGCGGCTGCGTTTCGGGCGCAGGTGGCATCTGGCACTCACATGCCATCCGGAGCTGCTTAATTTGCTAGCATGCTCATGAAGAATGGGACCGTCTGAGACATTCCTGTGGGGTGTCCAAGCGTCTGCTAGACGTTACCCTTTGAGGAGTCTCTGGTAAAGGGGACTGTTCCGCCTAAGGTGGACCTTCTCTGAATAGGGCTACCGTTGTTCCTGAGGAGGAATCCCCGTCCTTTACGGACTTGGGGTATGGGATGGTGCGGGCTGTGGTCCGCAATCTGATCTCCCTGGCAGGGTCTGCACTGGGAACAGTGTTTATGATTGCCATTGCCACGCAGACTCTGCCTGATGGGCGGAGTTCCAATGCCGTGACTTGGTGAGGAGCAAGTTCCTCCTGCCCTGGGGGAGCTGTTGGACCAGCTGGCGCAGGGGCTGCAATCTGTTTGCGATACCGCGCTGGACACGGCTCCTTTTTTGGGTCACCTGTCAGTTTCGGCGGTGGTTGTCCAGCGTATACTTGGCCGGAGTGTTGGTCTGTCGTTAAAACTTCTAAGAAGGCCTTAATGGATCTCCCTTTTCAGGGGGATCGCCTGTTTGGCGCTGCCCTGGATGACATTATGTAAGGGTCTCACGGGGGGGAAGAGTGCTTTCTTCCACAGGCTAAAAAAAAAGGGTAAGGTCCCTCCTTTTCGGCTCACAAACAGTTTCTTCGTCCATCTGGGACAGTCGATGTGGCGAAGTCCTTCAAAACTTCCTAGGGTGGTTCCAAACCACCCTGGTCTGAACAAGAGATCGTTTTTTTTCCAGACCTGCGGACAAGGCCTACTCGGCCTGAAGGTGCGTCCTCACCCATATATAGGGTGGGGGGACATCTTTGCCGGTTCTTGGACCTGCGGCTGGCCCGGTTCCCAGGCAGCTGGGTTCAGGAGGTCATGCGGTCCAGTTGCAAGATCGAGTTTCAATCTGTTTTTTCCAGTAAGGTTTTCCCTTCCAATGTACGGCTATCCCCGGATCGCTTACAGGCGCTCTGTGGGGCAGTTCCGGCTCTGGTTCGACAAGGCTTGGTATCGGTTCGCTCGATGGTGGCTTCCCTACATCAGGGGGATTCCTGGTCCCCTCCATGGGACTAGACTATCTGTGCCTGACTTTGGACTTGTCCTCAGTCAGGGTGTTTATCCTTCAACAGAAAAAAACTCTTGGAACTTCAGACTGCGGTTCAACTGTTACCGTCCAACACATGGTCGTCCCTTTGGACCTGCAGTAAAGTTTTGGGACTGATGGTGTCGTCTTTCGGACGGTCCCTTTCTCTCAATCCCTCTCCAGCATCCCCCAGAAGGCAATCTTTCTCAAATGGGACTAGAATCCATAACTCTCTGGACACTCGGATCCGGCTGAGTCAGGTGTCCAGGGAGTCTTGATCTGGAATCCTTCCTTCCCTTTTTACTGGACAATTGTCACCGCGGATGCAAGCTTGTCCGAGTGGGGAGGAGTCCTCGGCAGGTTTTCTGCTTAGGGAGTATGGTCCCTGGAGGATCCAGGTTACCGATCAATGTCCTGAAGCTGAGAGCGATCCGGCTTTCCCTAGTTCACTGGACCTGGCACTTGCAGCTGTCCAGTGCGCAATAATTCGGACTATGCCATGACCATGGCTTATGTCATTTACCTAGGGGCACCAAGGGTGTCCTTGCGGTCTTAGAAGTGACAGGCATTCTTCTTTGGGCAGAGCGCCTTGTTCCAGCTCTCTCTGCTGTTCCCTTTCCAGGTGTGGAAAATTGGCAGGCGTATTAAAACAGTCAACAGGCCTTGGATGCAGGGGAATGGCCCCTTCATCCGGGGGTGTTCAGCAGTTGTGTCTTTGTTGGGGCACTCCAGACATAGATCTGTTGGCATCGCATCTACAGGATAGTGCAGAGGTTTGTGGCCCGCTCCCTGGACCCCCCTGTAGATGAACTGGTGGCACCAGGGGTTCTGTCGTAGGCAAGAACTTAATTCATCATGAACGACGCTGAGAAGTTTGACATGGTCACCTGCGCAAGAATGACACCGGCATAGTCGTGTGTGAGCGATCACGGATGGGCCAAGGTCTGTATCAGCTGCTGTCTGCCTTTCCTCCTTTCAAGTTGCTGCCAAGACTTCTTTGCAGGATCAAAGCGGAAAGGATTCCGGTCGTTCTCAAGGCTGCGGCATCGCCGAGCTTGGTACACCGACCTGGTCAGGCTAGCCACAGGCGCTCTTTGGAGACTTCCTCTCAGAGAGGATTTATTGTCTCCAGGGCCAATCTTCCATCCTGCTTTACGGTTGCTGGCTTTGTCGGCTTGGCTGTTGAAAGCCAGGTGCTGTAGGGCAGAGGATTGTCTGCTTCAGTGATTCCCACCCTGCTTAAAGCGTGGGAAGCGTCTTCTAGGATGATTTTTCATCGTATGAGAAAGTCGTATATTGCGTGGTGTGAGTCTCTTTGGGCTCCCCCTCGCTCTTACTCGGTGGCCCGAATCTTGGCTCTCCTTCAACGTGGAGTTGATCAAAAGTTGGCCTTGAGTACTATCAACGGTCTGGTTTCGGCTTTGGGAATTTTCTTCCAAAGGCCTCTGGCCGTCCGTTCCCTGGTGCGTAACTTCTTCCAGGGGGTGCGACACTTGGTACTTCCGGTGTGACCTCCGTCGCCAACTGGGGATCTTGATTTGGTGCAGTCGGTTCTTCAAGAACCTCCTTTTGCAAGTATTCAGGGGTATCCCCTGCCTACCTTATTACAGAAGGTGGCCTTCTTGGTTGTTGTCACTCTGCGCGCAGGGTGTCGGCACTAGCGACATTGTCCCTATATGTTGGTTCATGGAGACAAGTGGTACTTCGTCCGGATCCATCCTTCCCTCTGAAGTGTCCTAAGCCCAAACATTCTAAGGAAGGTGCATTGCATACTCTGGATGTAGTTCGGCACTCAAGGTGTACTTGGCGACTTCGAGTCTTTTCGTGAGTCAGGTTCGCTCTCTGTACTCACGGATGGCCCAAGAACATGGCTGCCTGCGTCTGCTGCGACTGTTTTCAGATGGAACGGACAGACGGTGGTGCAGGCTGATTCAATTGAGGGTCAGCGATATCTTTCCCTGTTTCGGCGCATTGTACTTGGGCGCCTAGTGCTTCCTGGGCTTTTCGCCATACAGGCATCTGTGCTTCAGGTTGCAAGACGACTACCTGGTCCTCTGTCCACACCTTTACCAATTTTTATACGGTGGATGTGCTGGCATCTGCAGATGCCTCCTTTGGCCGCAAAGTTTTGCTGGCTGCTGTCTGGGGGGCTTTTGGCCTTCCTTGAGGGTGTTTACTGTTTGTTTCAGGTGGGCCTTATCTTTTTGTTCTGATGAGTCCCATGTTGCCTGGTTGGCTGTGTTTAGCCTTGGGGACTTGTTATTTTCTGCTGTTCCCATCCCTCATTTTATGGCAATGCTTTGGGACGTCCCTACTGATAGGGATCACAGGACTGCATCCATCAATGAACGATAGAGAAAACTGGATTTTTTACTTACCGTAAAATCCTTGTCTCTTAGGTTCATTGACGGACGCAGTACCCGCCCCTCTATTTGGAGTTGGGTTGGTGTTACTTTTCTGGCACTGCTTTGATACAAAACTGACATCCTATGCAGGAAGAGAGAAGATGTACCCTCCGAGACTGCCCATAGGCATAGCCAGAACTTTTTTGCTGCCTAGTGTCCTACTCTTGTAGGGGGCAGTATAACCCTACTGATATGGATCAGAGGACTGCGTCTGTCATTGAACCTAAGAGAAAAGGATTTTACGGTAAGTCAAAAATCCAGTTATGTCCTTTTTATTCAGGAATGGAAATCCTGTAATATTTGCATTTAAAAAAATAAGAGGAGGAATTTTTTTAAGTCGGAGTGTAAAGGTACATTCACTGACACCCAAAAAACTTTGAAGGGGGGGAAGGAATTGTATACCTGACATGGCAGTTACAATCCCACAGTTTTACTGTTCTGTCTGAACTCTTCAGACATAATGGGGTTTATTTACTATAGCTGAACAGTGCAAAATCAGGCTCACTTCTGCATAGAAATCAATCGGCTTCCAGGTTTTATTGCCAAATCTTAATTGAACAAGCTGAAGTTAATCTAAATGGCTTCTATGTAGAAGTGAGCCTGATTTTGCGCACTCCAGCTTTAGTAAATAAACCCCAATGTGTCCAGTTTAGCTGCTGCTGTAGTAGTTTGGTCAGTCACCATTATTAATTGAACTTTTAGCATTCACAAGGTGAATATTCTATATTCTGTGATCTTATATTAAATTAGATTGTAGCTTTTTTTTTAATAAACATAGCTACAGATGTCACAGCATGTATGATTTCTTAAAAACTTGGTCACAAAATTTGAACACACCTCACATGGGAGCAGTCTCCAATCTCCACACTCCATGTCCATTTTACTGCTCATCACGTGCCCAAAATAGTGACATTATTTTCTCTTCTCTGCTGTCCCCTACAGTGTAAGCTTACCTCTTTTCTGGTTCCAAAGCATTCACTCAGACAAGCCTGAGGAATTTCAGTCACGTGAGGGTGTGATGGCTTTCTCATCCAACGAGCAAGGAATTGTCCTTTGGAAACGTTTTTTTTTTTTTCCATCCATTGAGGGACTCTGAAATTCAGACATTGTCATGTTATACTGTTGCCTACAGGATGTTTGGACCCTGACAAACAAAAAAAATTGTAGGCCCAGGATAATCTTTCCTCCACCCAGGATGCCTTATTTGCTAGTCTTCTAGGATGACAGACATCTTTTCTCCAGTTCTGCTGAGAAAAATCTGACCAATCCTTGCTAGCTTTTTTTTTTCCTTCAATTTTATTTTTGACTTCTTCTATTGACATCAATCAAGATTACACACTATATCACTGCTGGTCTCTACATGGCAGTGGTTTGTATCAGCCTTTCCTCAGTCTGATTTTGGAGTGTGCTTTACCCAGGCCCTGCTTGACTTAAACATGCAGGCTAGCCTGGAATTTGACCTTCAACACTAGGTTTGGCTTATGACACTTTCCATGCTCCAAGTACTGGTAAAAGAGGTAGAGACGGGGCATTGTTTCAGCACTTGCTCAATTTCTGAAGACTTTAAGTAGGCAGTTTGGACTGCGCATTGGGGGCTGCTTCTTTGTTTGCTCAGTGCCTTTCCTGTTACTGCCAGTTTAACCATGAAAAGGGTAAACACTGGGAGACTGAGTGCTGACAACATCTGAGTAAGTTTCACATGCTCTTTTTCCATGCCAGGTAGGAATGTTCTCCTCCTTCTGCTTTGCAAAAGCACCATGTGGCGCTCCAATCTCTAGTCTGTTCCTACTGCTCACCTACAGTGACCTCCTTACCTCCCAGTTTTTTTTACCCTAATCAGTCATCAGCTACATGGTTTGTGAATACCTGAGGCCTTGCCTCTTACCCTGACCCTAGTTGCATTAGTGTACAATATATATGCAGCTTGGCAGATTGGATAGTCCTGCTGACCCCATCTCACACTCTCCCCCCTTATAGCTCAAGCAACATTTAATCTGTACCCCTGAGGGCACAGACTTGAATGCAGTGACCCTATGTTTGTTAGGTGTATCTCATCAGAGTCTCCCCTATTCTGTCATAAGGAGCCTCTACTGTTGTCGCACAAGATTTTGTCTGTTTTTGATCTGCCTGAGGTCTTCTAACAGGTCAGGCCACCAGATGCAATGACTTCCTCGGACTCAAACCCAAAGTACCCACAGTCCATCCCAGAGACTATTTTTGAGGCACAGCAGTCTGCTAGCATTACCTCAGGATGATAAGAGGCTGTTTCAGTCCAAATTGCTGAGGCACTCAGTAACTTTAATTTGGAAAATCATCCTGCTGTCCCCAATTTTGGGTCTTTCAATACCTTTCCATTACACCTGGTAATCAAGGCATTTCTCTGTGCACAGGAAGCATCCTGAAGGGCTCTAGGTCCCCCACCTGAGAATGCGTCGGAATGGTTTCCATTTGAGAGTTAATTTTTTAAACTTTGTTCTATACTCACTGTGGATTTGTCAGTAACTCATCTTAATAGGTACACCACTAAACCTGTAGAGGGCATGCTTACATTTCAGATTCTGCTGTCTAGCAATTGGAATCCCTCCCTAAGTCCCAGGTTTATCTGCCTTCCGTCCTGTGTTTGCTGCGCCCCCAAACTGTCAAACTCTTGCAGAATAGGCTAGATGCTTTAAAAAGCATCTATCAAAATCGGGGGTACTCTTGTTATAGAAGCACATGAGAAAAATGAAAAATGAACGAAGCTTTACAATCCTGTTGTGATGGCTTGTTATAAGTGTTTAGACTTGTGTCCTGTATCAACCTGGTGTCTGTACAGATGTGCTGAGCACCCTAGTTAGGTGCTGGGACTCTCATGTCATGTCCAAACAGTGTCTGACATGATTGGCCTTTGAGGAATTTCGTCTCTTTGGACATACATTTGATACTATCATTAAGGGTTCCACAGGAGGCCAGAGTGCGTACATCTGCCTCAGAATAAGAGGTCAGTTGAGTCCCTTCATCTACTTCTATAGTAGGAGCTCCCAGACCTTCAGAGCTTGACTCTGACAGCTCACAAAGCAAGAGGTCAAAACCTAGCCAAGCCATCTAAAAAAACTGCATGAAGGTGCGCTCTCACTTCTGCAAGTGGAGGACCTGATTGTGAGCTCTTGCAGGTCATTGGGTAGTTTTTAGTTCAGGCATTAAGGTGCGTAGCAAGCATTCTTTTAGGATCATAGGCTAATCCCTTGTCTCTGGCACTCTCTTCAGCTGCTTCCTATTTTCCTCTCTGTGCTACCACACAGATTAGTGAACCCTTACCTGTTCCCCTTAGGTTTCTCTCACCTTTGCTCCAGTACCTGTATCAGTTTGGCCTCTGAAACTGTCTATTATCTAGCACCATTCTCTTCCTCACAAAAATTACATTCCCTTGAGGCAATTAAGGCCCTCAGTGGAACTTGGTATTCACCAGTTTCCCCATTCTTTTGAAGGACCCTCTGACCTATTAAATCAACTGGGGCCAGCATTGACTTTCCCTTACCCAGGTGGGGATCTAAATCCTCAGTGTCGCCAAAGAACACCTGATTTTTCTCAGTGTATGGCATAGTCTTTTACCTGTCCCCATTGTAGTACATTGTAGTAGATCTATGAAGAAAATAGGCACTGTGAATACTAGTGGACAACATCCTGGTGATCCTGCTGGATTTAGCTGTCAGGTTTGGTAATGGTCACATGTAAGAGATGGTAATCATCAAAGTCCTTTACTGGAAACGTCCACAGCATGTCCATCCTGAAACCCCTTGTTATTAGACAGGGAGTTACACCTCTCCTCTCTCCATCGCCTATCTTTTCTCAATTATTTCAGGCTCGCTCTTTGTGGTTATTGGTCTAATTCCCGAGCAGCCTAATTTTCTCTATCGTTCATTTACAGACACAGTTTTCAGTTCTCAATAGCAGTAGGGTTATGCTGCCCCCTACAGGACACTAGGCAGAAAAAGGTTCTGGCTATGCCTATGGGCAATCCTAGGGGGTATACCCTCGCTCACTGCTATAGGATGTCAGTTTTAATCTGCCTAGTCAGGAGTAAGGACCTAGTTCCTTGCTGGGATCTCTGGTCCTGGCAAAAGTTTTTTTTTTTTCTAGTTAGGATTATTTCACCAAATTTTTTTCCTTTGATATCTACAAGCAACTATGCTGGATCTGGGCGATGGGCTGGATATATTGATCCAGTGGTCACCCCAGCCGGCCAGCGAGCTTGCGCAGACCCCAGCTCCGTGCTAGGTCGACCGAGACATAGTCCCACCAGACTAGGACTGGCCCTGCAAGTTAAACATCTCGCCAGGTCACATACGACCGGGTCTAGGCCCGAGTTGCAGCGTTCCTATTGGCCGACGGCCCCTCTCACTTCGGCGGCGAGGGGTTCTGTTAGGATTTGGCACCCGCCTATTTCTGGTATGGTGGGTAAACGGTTCCCCCTTCTCACCCTAGCGGGTTTTTGAGGTGGCCGCGGGCCCCTCCTTGGGATGATCAGACCCTCACGTTCTCAGGTTCTCCTCTGTCTTGTCACGTTCCCCCCCCCCCCCCCTTACCGGTCCCTCCACCCACTACTGAGGCTATGGGGCGATTGGAGCTACTTCTGGGGGCTGGGATCGGGCGTGGGCCGGAGGTGGGGGGAGGGGGGGTGCCTTGCCAGCGACCGGACAATCGATCTGGGGGGGGGGGGATTTGCCTTTTTCTCCCAGGGCCGCCTTCCTGTTGATCCTTTCCAGGAGGCTGGGGGTTCCCCTCGAAGGCCTCTAGAAGCTCCGTAGGCCATGCTGGGCCACCATTTTCTTGTAGCCTACATGTGCTGAGGAGATCTGTGGCAATCTTGGTACACCCAGCACAGCCATTTTGCGGTGGATCCCATTGTAAATTAATGACGCCCATGTTCTTGGAGTCCTTGGAGGAGTTTTTTTGTGATGGTGGAGCCCTTCCTTCTACCCTAGTGCTGACACTTATCGCTGCCGACACGTGCTGTGCAGACGTTCTGGGCCTTTTTAGTGCATCTTTGGTGGGGTGGTGAGTCTGGGGGGGGTTCTCTCTCTCTCTCTGCTGAGGGTCTCTGTGCGTTCTACCTGACCTCTTGGGGGCACTATAACGCGGTGGGACGTTTTAAAAAAAAAAAAAAAAAAACGTTTTGTTGCGGGGTACACCATGGAACATTTTTCCCCATCTGACCCCCTTAGGGAGGACACAGGGCCCTCCGGGTCCCAGCGATCCATAGATGCACTATCGGCAGTCTTGGAATCCTTTGTGTCCTGGGTGGAGGTGGCCTGTAAAGGACGGGGTGCCAAAAAACACCCCCCACCTACCCCTGCCTCATCTGATGTGTCAAATTCTGAATCTGATTCAACCACCACAGACCTGGGGCTCCCTGCTGGGTCTACTACCTTGCGCCCTGTCTACTTCTGATAGCGAGGATGACTCCTCTCCCTCCGCCACTGCGCAAGAAAAGGCGCTGGTGGATGCACTGGTTGTTTCTGTGTGTGAGACCCTAAAAATGGAGGACGCAGCTGCAACTGAGGCACAGGTTAGGTTTGGCACTCACAAGCCATTAGGAGCGGTTAAGGTTTTCCCCCTTCCCACGTATTTTGACATGGTCAAAAAAGAGTGGGACCGTCCAAAGCGTCCCCCTGGGCTGCCTAAGCAGATTGCTAGGCGCTATCCCTTTGAGGAGTCTGGACCCTCCGGTCTCCAGACTGAATAAAGCTACCATGATTCCAGTGGAGGATTCTCCATCCTTTAAGGAACCGGCAAATAGAAAGGCAGAGTCTGTGGCCCACAATATGTACTCCCTGGTGGGGTCTGCACTCAGACCGGTGTTTACTATTGCCCTTGTGTCACAAACTTTGACTGAATGGGCTAAGTTACTACACCGTGACCTAGAGGGGGTACAACTTCCTTCTGCTTTTAAGGAGCCGACGGATCAGTTGATCCAGGGGCTGCATTTTGTTTGCAATGCCTCGCTGGATGTGGCTCCAATATTGGGGCAACTGTCAGTGTCGGCTGTGGTCCTCCGGCATATACTTTGGTTAAAATGCTGGTCTGTGCATACAGACTTCTAAGAAGGCATTGTATGATCTACCTTTTCAAGGTGATCGCCTGTTTGGGGCTACCCTTGATGACATTATCAAAGGTCTTACAAGGGGGTAAGAGTACTTTCTCTATCATCCGTCGACAGACGCAGCCTCATCTCAATGAGCTGAGTGGGTTTATGCTCCTCCCATCAGGAGTAGTCTAAGCAGTAAAATTTTAATACACGCGCCCAGGGGGCTGTCCCTCTAGGCATAAACCCCCACTGCACAATCCAGCACATCAGTTTGTTTCTGCCTAGAGAAAGAGTAGGACCTAGGTTTCCTGCTGGGACTCCGGTCTCAATTTGTTTATTCTTTTCAGAATATTTTCTTTTATTTATTTTTACTCACTTGCTAGCTAGTGTTCAGTGCCGGTTCACACTACCGCGACTTGTCAGGCGACTTGGTTGCCTGACAAGTTGCGGTCCATTCTGTGCTAAGGGAACCGTTCTAATAGGAGCGACTTAAGTCGCTCCGACTTAGAAAAGGGTTCCTGTACTACTTTTGACAGAAGTCGGAGCGACTTGCATTGACTTCCATTATGTGAAGTCTGTGCAAGTCACGCTGAGGTCGCGGTGCACGGCTACTTCACTAGTCGCCCCCGAAGTCGGATCGCCATAGTGTGAACCGACACGTAGGGAAGAATATTCCTGGCGATCTACAAACAACGATGCCGGCTGGGGCTTTGCACTTGATAATCTAGATCCTTATAGTCCCCCCAGTCTGACCTACGAGCATGAGCAGGTTATAGTTCCGACCTAGGCCTAGCCACGATTGTGCCCCCTGGTCCGGAGGGGGATGAGCCTGCAAGCCGAGGCCTCTCTGAGACGTGTCGACCTGGAACGCCCTGAGTCGCAGCGTACCCATCGGCTGGCAGCACCCCCACTTTGGGTGGGAGGCAGTCTGCCCGGAGCGGAGCCCACCTGGTCCATGGTATGGTGAGTAAATGTGCCCCCCTTGCCCCTGCTGACCTTGGGGGGGATTTGGGCCCCCCCCTGGGGATAATGGGATTTGTGCCTCCCAAGAGATCCCCCTGGTCTGCTCGGTACCCAGTTTTTGTGTCCTTCCCTCTCCCTGTCCATGTGGGGACTGTGTGTCTGATGTGCTATGGGGGGTGGCATGGTATCTTGGGCATGCTGGTCCCTGTTGTGGTTCCTGAGGCCTTCATGTGTCGGTCCCTAGCCGCATGGTGCGCTATGGGCGCCATCTTAGATGGGAAATGAGATTTTTCCCCATAGACTTGTATAGGTCAGCCATTTTCCCTGCAGCTTCCTATTGTTTCCTATGGGCGTCGATCTTTGTTTAGCCCTGGTGCTATACTCGGCAGTGTTTCGCAATCAGGCGACATCACTTCCTGTGTGGTCATTTCCTGCTGCTATGCAGAGGTCACTTCCTGCTTTTCTCTCCATGCTGTGGTAGATTCAGGAGGAAGTGTGTCTGGGGTGGTAATGTATTGGGGGTCTCTGCGGGCATATCCTTACACTTTCTGCTATCAATTTGGTTTAAAGGGGTTCCCTGCTATCGGTGGTAGATACCGCCATAGTCGCTCTTAAAACGACAGTACTCAGTTTTATGCGATATGCACTATGGAGTCCCAAACTGAAAAATCACCCTCAGACCCACTCTGTGCGACTTCCGTACAGTCCAGATCGCAGTCGCTGGTCTTGATTTCAGCTGCCCTGGAAAGCCTGGCGACAAAAGTTGATTTAGTCGAGAAAAAGGTTGATAGCCGAAAACAGCTGCTGCCTTCTTCCATGGAGGTGTCCTCTGATTCCGAGGTGGATGGGGTCACCCGGACACCCCCCTACCTGAGGGGTTGCTGTCCTCGCATTAGGATGGTGAAGAGGACCTTCGTCAGCTGCAGCGTGGGAACGCGCCTTAGTGGAAGCCCTGATTTTTTCAGTGCGGGATAATTTAAAATTGGCTTATGAGCCAACGCCTGCAGGAACGCAGTTGGCTTTTGGCTCCCAAAAGTCTCAGAAATCTTGCAAGGTTTTCTCTTCTCCTGACACCTTTCACGATATTCTGAATGACCAATGGAGGTGCGTTAAGCACGTGTTCGTGGTGCCCAAACACTTTAAACCCCGTTATCCTTTTGCTGAAAAGGTCTCCAACCTTTGGACGGTGCCACCTAAAGTGGACCATCCTTTTTCCAGATTGAACAAATCTACCCTTGTGCCTGTGGAGGATTCCCCAGTTTTTACAGATACAGTGGACAGGTGGGTGGAATCCTTTTCCCGCCATCTTCATGTGCTGGCGGGTTCCATTTTGAAACCGTTTTTTGTGTCTGTGTTTGTTTCACAGACGGTGACGGAATGGATTAGGGGATTGCAGGAGACTTTGGACCCCGAGACTGTTCTCCAGCACAGCTAGAACTGTTTGGACCAGGTGATCCAGGCTCTGGTGTTCCTGTGTGTCTATGGATGCGACTCCCCTGGTGGCAAGGGTCTCGGCCGTGGGCATTGTTTTAAGACGCATGGTTTGGTTGAAGAACTGGTCGGCTGACCAAGCTTCTAGAAAAGCCTTAGCGGATCTCCCCTTTCTGGGAAACAGGTTTTTTGGCGACTCATTGGATGAGTTGATCAAGGGACTGACTGGCGGGGAAGAGTACTCTTCTTCCTCAATCTTACAAGGGTAAGACACCCCGTCCTAAGTGGGGTCCTTCCTTTTCTGCTCACAAACGTTTTTTTCGTGCCTTCCGTTCAGAACTTCTGGAGGTGCTAAAAAGCCCTAGGGCAAGACCAGGGCAGGTCAGTCCGGTGCGGCAGATAAGTCCTCTTCAGCATGGAGGGGCGCCCTCACCCGGCTCAGGGGTGGGGAGACGTCTGCGCTTCTTTCAGGAACCCTGGACTTCATTCAGGATGATTTGGTTCGCAAACTGGTTTGTTCGTGTACAAGATAGAATTCCGGTCCTGGCAGGACAGGTTCTTTCATTCAAATCTTCGCCTGTCTCTGGAGCGTATGAAGGATCTGTGGGAGGCTGTGCGAGATCTCCTGGCTCAAGGGGTGATTGTGCCGGTTCCCCAACAGGAACCCTCTTGAGGTTTCTATTCAAAACTGTTCACTGTGCCCAGAAAGGAGGAAAAAGTGCATCAAATCCTGGACCTCATGGCTCTCAACCGCTTTGTGCGGGTGCAGAAGGTTCGAATGGAGTCCATCCAGTCGTGGTGGCATCTTTGAATCAGGGGGATTTTATGGCTTCCATTCATCTCAAAGATGCGTATCTCCATGTCC
The DNA here is from genome assembly GCF_965119305.1 of Pelophylax lessonae. NCBI lineage: Eukaryota > Metazoa > Chordata > Amphibia > Anura > Ranidae > Pelophylax > Pelophylax lessonae. Next base: position 737,141,956 of record NC_138768.1, read on the forward strand.
CCATATTCGAGGGACATGAGCGATTCCTCCGCTTTGCAGTGGCAGAGCAGCACTTTCAATTTGTGGCGTTTCCCTTTGGTCCCGCCCCGGTTCCCAGAGGTATCTCCATTGTGGGGTATCTGGACAATCTCCTGTTGCGAGCAGTTTCCCATTCGGATCTGCTGGACAACGTCTCCATCACCATTTGGACCCTTCAGGAATTTGGGTGGACGATCAATGTCGCCAAATCTGCCCTGACTCAGTCTGTCTGTCCTATCTGGGGCTGATCCTCGACTCTGCGCTGGCCAAGGACAAGCTTCAGAAGTTGCAAGGGGTGGTCAGGTTGCTGATGGAGGCTAATCAGTTCTCCTTGCAGGCTTGCATGAGGACCCTGGGTCTGATAGTCTCGATCTTCGAAGCGGTCCCGTTTGCTCAGTCTCACACGAGACAGCTGCAGAAAGATATTCTGTCAAAATGGAACAGAGATCCTCAGTCATTGGACCAGAAGATTCAGTTGAGCCATGTCACAAAGTCGGCTCTCTCTTGGTGGCTCCAATCGCCTGTCCTATGCCAGGGCAAGTCCATCCTGCCGGTGTTTTGGACGGTAGTCACCACGGATGCCAGCTTGTCAGGCTGGGGTGGAGTGCTGGGGAAGCTCTGTGTCCAGGGAACTTGGACGACAGAAGAGTATTCCTTGCCGATCAATATCCTGGAGCTGAGAGCGATCAAGTTCTGCCTGCTTCACTGGATGAGTCAGCTACGCAGCTCTCCGGTTCCGGTCCAGTCGGACAATGCCACGGCCATGGCTTACATCAATCATCAAGGGGGCACCAGGAGTGCCCTGGCGGCCAAGAAAGGGGGGCTGAGATTCTGATATGGGTGGAACACAATGTTCCGGCTCTTTCCGTGGTCCACATACCGGGTGTGGAGAATTGGCAAGCGGATTACCTGAGTCATCAGGTACTGGTTTAAGGGGAATGGTCCCTTCATCCGGAGGTGTTTCATCTCCTGTGTGTCCAGCGGGGGACCCTGGAGGTGGATCGGTTTGCGTCTCGCCTCAACAGAAAAGTTCAGCGGTTTGTGGCCAGGTCTCGGGGCGCCACAGACGCTCTAGTGGCTCCTTGGAGCCAGTATTGGCTGATTTATGCCTTACCTCCGCTCGTACTCCTGCCGAGGTTTCTTCGCCGAGTGGCGATGGAAGGCATTCAGGTCGTTCTGGTGGCACCAGACTGGCCTCAGCGGTCTTGGTATGCAGACCTGGTAAAAATGGTCAAAGACCTTCCATGGAGACTTCCTCTGCGGGAAGATCTGCTGTCTCAGGGACCGATCATCCATCCTGCTTTACGGTCACTGGCTTTAACGGCTTGGCTGTTGAAAGAAAGGTGTTGAGGGATAGAGGCCTTTCTGACTCGGTGATTCCTACCCTTTTGAAGTCCAGGAAGTCGACGTCTAGGAAGATCTATCGTCGTATGTGGAAATCGTACATTTCATGGTGTGAATCGCTGCAGCTGCACCCTCGCTTGTTTTCTATAGCAAGGGTTTTGGCCTTTTTACAAAAACGGGTTAAGCAGCGCTTGGCCTTGGGCACTATCAAGGGCCAAGTGTCGGCCTTGGCTATTTACTTCCAATGTCTGTTGGCTACTAATAGTTTGATTCACACTTTTATTCAGGGGGTGCATCATCTTGCTCCTCCAAGGAGATTCCTGTTGCCTCTGTGGGATCTCAATCTGGTTTTGTCTGTTCTTCAAAAGCCTCCTTTTGAGAATATTAGGGAGATATCTCTGCTTTCCTTGTCACAGAAGGTTGCCTTTCTTGTGGCTATTACTTCTGTTCGCAGAGTTTCTGAATTGCCGGCGCTGTCCTGTCGTTCGCCTTATTTGGTGGTCCACAGAGATAAAGTGGTTCTCCGACCTAATCCGTCCTTCCTCCCTAAGGTGGTGTTGGATTTTCATCTCAATGAAGACATCGTGTTGCCTTCCTTATCTCCTAAGCCTAAGCATCCCAAGGAGATTGCCTTGCACTCTTTGGATGTGGTTCGGGCAATTAGGTTTTATCTGGCGGAGTCTTTTCGGAAAACGAACTCTCTTTGTCCTTACAGACGGACCTCAAAGGTTTGGCTGCGTCTGCTGCGACCATATCACAATGGATCGGGCAGACGGTTGGGTTGTTCAGGCTTATTCATTCAAGGGTGAGGTTCCTCTTTTCCCTGTAAAGGCGCATTCTACTAGAACACTGAGTGCCTTTTGGGCTTTTCACCATCAGTCCTCTGTTGTACAAGTTTGTAAGGCAGCCACTTGGTCGTCTGTGCACACTTTTACTAAATTCTACAAGGTGTATTTGTTGGCATCTTCGGATGACTCTTTTGGCCGCAAGGTTTTGCAGGCTGCTGATTCATAAGAGAATGTTTTGTTTCTCTTAGGGTTTTTTTTTCCCCTGGTTGAGCTCTTGTTGTTTTGGTTGAGCTTCAAATTACCCGGTTGGCTAAGTTTAGCCTTTGGAGTTTACGTTACTATCTGGTTGCATTCTTCCCACCCCTCATGCCTACACTGCTTTGGGACGTCCCAATGGCTAATGAAGATGGAGGCTGCGTCTGTCAATGGACGATTGAGAAAACAAGATTTCTCTGTCGCTCATTGACAGACGTAGTCCTCTTTGATTCTCATCAATAGGGTTATGCTGCCCTCTACAGGAGTAGGACTAGGCAGAAAGAAAAACGTTCTGGCTCCACCTTAGGGGCAGTCCCAGAGGGTATATCCTCTCTCTCTCTGCTACAGGATGTTAGTTTTTTTCTGTCTAGTCAGGAGTAAGGACCTAAGTTCCTTGCTGGGATCTTTTTGGTCCTGGCAAGATTTTTTAGAAAAAAAAAAAAATTTTTTTTTAGGTAGTTTCTCCAGTTTTTTTCCTGTGAGATCTTCAAGCAAATTACGCCGGATCTGGGCGACAGGCTGGATGTTGAGATCCAGTGGTCACCCCAGCTGGCCTACGCGCGCGCAGACCATAGCACCACGCTTGGTCGGCCGCGACACATTCAAGTAAGTATGCGGGACCGGGCGACGGGCTGGATGTTGAGATCCAGCGGTCACCTCGGTTCAGCCTGCGAGCGCGTGCAGACCATAGCTCCGCGCTGGGTCGGCCGCGACATAGTCCCATTGGAGGGACTGACCTTGCGAGTTAAACGTCTCGCTTGGACGCCAGGAACCAGAGAGTCAAGGCGTCCGGATTGGTCGACAGCCCCCCACTTCGGTGGAGAGGGTACTGTGAAGAGAGGGTGCCTGTCAGTCCGGTATGGTGAGTAAATGTTTCCCTTTCCTCCCTGTGAGGCGTTTTGGGATACGGGCCCCTCTATGCATGGTCGGATTCTTTCTGACACTAAAGTCCCCCTTGTAACCTATGATAAGTTCACATATCCTCAGTGATAATGTGCTCATTTTGGGCAGCGGACTTGGTTTGGGAGCTAACATTTTAAACCAGCAGGCTTGGTTTGCAAACTGACTTCAGTACTATAGCATACATAGGAGGTATAGCCTACCTTGACTGTAGTGGATCGTCAGACTCCCGCAGGCCGACAGGCCGCCATTAGCTGGGAGCATGTAGGCTGCTGTGCTGAGAACGCTACATCGGCAGTCCGCCGCCATTTTGCTGTAGACCAGGTCCACACAAGCCGCCCGCAGGTCACGCCGGCCGCCATTTTTTTGGAGCCTATTGTCTCCTGCATGGGGGCGGCCATGTTTGAGGTGCCCAGCTAACCTCGAGGAGCAGCTGGGAACGCCGGAAGGCGTACACGGGGCGGAGCCACTTCCTTTTACCCGGGAAACCTAGCACAGGACTTCCCAGTCTGCACAAGACAAACGCTGACTGCAGTTGATAGGAAAACTTCTCTGCATCGGGTGGTGAGCCTTTGGGGTCTCTCTCTCTCTCTGTGGGGCTCAAAAAGCAGGTACACTGGGGGGCGCTATTGCGCTGGTGGGATACAGATAAAAAAAAAAAAAAGTTTTATTTTTTAAAAAAAATTTCTGGCAAGTATCCTGGATTAACATGGACCCTGCCACACATGTATCTCCACCTGATCCCCTCGAGGTGGCTGCAGGATCCTCCAGCACCCCGCTTACTATTGAGTCATTGTCAGCAGTTATGGAAACCTTTGTATCCCGGGTGGAAGTGGCTTGTCAGGGACAGGGCGCAAGGAAGCGACCCCCGCCTACCCCCATTTCATCTGAAACTTCAGATTCAGAGTCTGAGCCTATTCCTGCAGTTGCAGGTACCTCATCTGGGATTTGTGTCTCGGGTACTGTCTCTTCAGACAGTGAGGAGGATGTTTCGGCATCAGCCATAGCCCGAGAGGAAGCGTTGGTAAACGCACTAATTGTATCTGTCCGAGAAACCTTAAGATTACAGGTTACACCGTCGGAAGTAGCTGAGACTGAAATTCCCTTTGGTACTAAAAAACGCACCAAAATGGCGAAAGTATTTCCATTGCCCAAATGTTTCGGTAATCCGATCAAGGAAGAATGGAGTCAGCCAAAACGCACCCCTGCTATTTCCAAACGCATTATTAGGCGTTATCCGTTTGAGGAAGCCCTCCTTAAGAAATGGACAGTACCACCGGTGGTGGATTCACCAATTTCTAGATTAAATAAAGCTACGGTCATTCCATTGGAAGACGCTCCGTCTTTTAAGGATCCGGTGGATCGCAAGATAGAAGCTATGTCTCGCGCCATTTTTTCCTTGATTGGATCAGCTTTCAGACCAATAATTGCTATTGGGCTGGTTTCGCAAACTGTAACTGAATGGACCAAGTGGTTACGCCGGGACTTAGAAGATGTCCCTCAGGCGGTATCAGATTTGTTGGAACAGATGATACAAGGGTTACAGTTTGTTTGTGACGCGGCGTTAGACGCCACTCCATTGTTGGCGCGAGCATCAGTTTCAGCAGTGGTCCTAAGGCGTACACTGTGGCTAAAATGTTGGTCAGCTGACCAAGGTTCCAAAAAAGCATTGGCTAATCTCCCTTTTTTTGGAGAGCGTCTATTCGGAGCCAACTTAGATGAGATCATCAAGGATCTCACTGGTGGAAAGAGCACTTTTTTTACCACAAAGTATTAAGGGTAAAGGACCTCGTCAAAGACGGGGGCCTTCTTTCTCCGCTCATAAGAAATTTTTTCGTCCCACGGGTGAAAAAACAAAGTCCTCCAAAGCTCCTTCGGGAGGTTTCAGGGGACGCTGGTCGGGCAAGCAAAAGTCTGATTCTTCCAGACCTGAAGATAAGACTACTAAAGCCTGAAGGTGCGCCCCCACCCATAACTGGGGTGGGGGGACGTCTTCGCCGGTTCCTGGATCCATGGCTTTCCAGAATCCCGGACAAATGGGTTTGCGAAGTCATAAGGTCAGGGTACAAGATCGAGTTTCGATCTCTTCCACCGGTGCGATTCCTCCCTTCCAATATCCGACTATCCCCGGATCGCCTAGTAGCTTTGCGGGGGGGCGGTCACGGATTTACTGCAACAAGGAGTGGTGGTCCACGTTCCTTGGGCAGAACGTTTTCAAGGTTTTTATTCAAACCTATTTACAATACCCAGAAAAGAGGGCAAGGTGCGTCCAATTCTGTACTTAGGGGGAACTCAATTTTTTTGTCAACATAAGAAAATTCAGGATGGAGTCCATTCGCACAGTAGCGGCCTCCCTGCATCAGGGGGATTTCCTAGCGTCCATAGACATCAAGGATGCCTATCTTCACATTCCCATTTACGCAGGACATCAGCGGTTTCTACGTTTCTCCGTAGAAGAGAACCATTATCAGTTTGCGGCGTTACCTTTCGGTCTCGCCACGCCTCCTCGGGTCTTCACGAAGGTGTTGGCCCCAATGTTGGCACTGCTGCGTCAACGAGGCATATCGATTCTAGGTTACCTAGACGATCTTCTGCTTCATGCAGAGTCTCCGCAGACCCTGTTACAAAACCTAGAGATTACTATGATCTCTTTACAGGAATTCGGGTGGCTGGTGAACCGGCAAAAGTAATTTCTGGTCCCCACCAGGAGGCTCGAATATCTGGGTCTAATTCTAGACACATCCAGGGCAAGAGTATTTCTTCCGGCAGGGAAACTCCGGAAGATTCAATCAGCAATTCAGTTGTTACTATCCAACAGCTGGCCTTCTCTTCGGACTTGCATGAGGGTTCTGGGGTTGATGGTGGCTTCCTTCGAAGCAGTACCATTTGCCCAGTCCCATACCCGAATCCTTCAGAAGAGATTCTTCTCAAATGGAATCGGAATCCGGAATTCCTGGACAATCGGATCCAATTTAGCGAACAGACCAGGGAGTCTCTGGTCTGGTGGCTTCAAACTCCGATGCTCAGCCAGGGGAAGTCATTTCTGCCAATATATTGGACGATTGTGACCACGGATGCCAGTCTATCCGGATGGGGAGGAATTCTCGGTCGATTATCCGCCCAGGGACTTTGGTCCCCGGAAGAATCCAGGTTACCGATAAATGTATTGGAACTGAGAGCGATCAGACTTTGTTTGATTCACTGGACCGAGCAACTCCAGGGCAGCCCGGTTCGGATCCAGTCGGACAACGCCACGGCCGTGGCTTATGTCAATCGCCAAGGGGGCACCAAGAGTGTCCGGGCGGCCAGGGAAGTGGCTTGCATTCTTCGCTGGGCGGAACAGTTTGTTCCAGCTCTCTCCGCGGTGTTCATTCCGGGGGTGGAGAATTGGCAGGCAGATTATCTCAGCCGTCAGATTCTGGATCAGGGGGAATGGTCCCTCCATCCAGAAGTTTTCCACCAATTGTGCCTACGTTGGGGCACCCCGGATGTGGATCTGTTGGCATCTCGATTCAACAGGAAAGTGCGGAGATTTGTGGCTCGCTCCCGCGATCCTCTAGCAGAGACCGCAGACGCACTGGTCGCCCCGTGGGGGCAATACCAGCTAATGTATGCCTTCCCTCCTCTCAGGTTACTGCCAAGACTTCTTCGCAGGATAGAGGGGGAAGGAATTCCAGTAATCCTGGTAGCTCCGGACTGGCCTCGTCGAGCCTGGTACGCCGACTTGGTCAGACTGGTTGCGGACGTCCCGTGGCGACTTCCTCTCAGGGAAGACCTACTGTCTCAGGGACCGATCTTCCATCCTGCTTTACGATCGCTGGCTTTAACGGCCTGGCTATTGAGACCCAGGTGCTGAAGGACAAGGGATTGTCAGCTTCAGTTATTCCTACTCTAGTTAAAGCAAGGAAAGCGACTTCCAGAAAGATTTATCATCGCACATGGAAGTCCTACATTGCATGGTGTGAACCCCTGGGGTTCCACCCACGTTCCTATTCGGTTAATCGAATACTGGCTTTTCTGCAACAAGGAGTTGAGCAGAAACTGGCCTTGAGCACTATCAAGGGTCAGGTTTCAGCATTAGCGATCTTCTTTCAGAAACCTTTGGCTACTCATTCCTTGGTGCGGAATTTCATCCAGGGGGTGCGACATCTGGCTCCGCCAATGCGCGCACCTTTACCGCCCTGGGATCTTAATCTAGTATTGTCGGTTCTTCAGAAACCTCCCTTTGAAGATATTAGGGAGATTCCTTTACCTACGTTGTCCCAGAAGGTGGCCTTCTTGGTGGCTATCACTTCTGCACGCAGGGTGTCAGAACTGGCTGCATTATCTTGTCGTTCCCCATATCTGGTGGTTCATAGAGATAAGGTGGTTCTACGTCCGAATCCATCCTTCCTACCTAAAGTGGTTTCAGAATTTCATCTGAATGAGGAAATTGTATTACCTTCCCTGTGTCCTAAGCCCAGCCATCATCGGGAGTTTGCTTTACACTCCTTGGATGTGGTTCGGGCGATCAGGGTATACTTGAAAACGACGGACTCGTTTCGCAAGACGGATTCACTTTTTGTGGTCCCGGATGGGCCCAAAAAGGGGTTGCCTGCATCTGCCGCGACTATTTCCAAATGGATCAGACAGACGGTGGTACAGGCTTATTCTATTAAGGGTCGGGAGCCCCCGTTCCCTGTTAAGGCGCATTCCACTCGGGCGCTTAGTGCGTCATGGGCCTTTCGCCATCAGGCGTCAGTGGTCCAGGTGTGCAAGGCGGCTACCTGGTCGTCGGTGCATACCTTTACAAAACATTATAAAGTTGATGTAATGGCATCGTCTGATGCCTCGTTTGGCCGCAAGGTTTTGCAGGCCGCAATTTGAGGAGACCGGTGGTCTACCTCGAGGGTTTTTTCCGTTGGAATTTTATTTGAGTCTCATCCCTTTTTGTCTGATGAGCCTTTAAACTTCTAGTTGGCACCGGTTGGGCCTTCTAGATTGGATTTTGATTTCTGTCAATCCCACCCCTCATTTGTGGCACTGCTTTGGGACGTCCCTATTGATGAGAATCAAAGAGGACTACGTCTGTCAATGAGCGACAGAGAAAATTGGATTTTTGTAAGATCTTACCGTAAAATCCTTTTCTCTTAGCTCATTGACAGACGTAGTACCCGCCCCTCTATCATTGAGTTGGGTTGGGTTAAATTCTCTGACACTGCTTTGTGACATAACAAACATCCTGTAGCAGAGAGAGAGAGGATATACCCTCTGGGACTGCCCCTAAGGTGGAGCCAGAACGTTTTTCTTTCTGCCTAGTCCTACTCCTGTAGAGGGCAGCATAACCCTATTGATGAGAATCAACGAGGACTACGTCTGTCAATGAGCTAAGAGAAAAGGATTTTACGGTAAGATCTTACAAAAATCCAATTTTTTGCAAGATCTTACCGTAAATATTTTTTCTCCAAAGTATATTGATAGACGCAGCACCCGCCCCTCTGATATGGGGATGGTTTTTGTTCTCTTCTTCACTGCTTACAACTAAACTGGTTTGCTGAGCAGAGGGTGTGTGGGTTATGCCTGTGGGGAGAGCCCCGTGGGCGTGGAGATTACAATTTTTCCTGTCTAGAACTACTACTGCAGGGGGCAGCATAACCCAATGGCTAATGAAGATGGAGGCTGCGTCTGTCAGTGGACTTCAGAGAAAAAGATTTTACTGTAAGATCTTACAAAAATCTTGTTTTTGTACTTTTCTAATACGTAGTAAAAAGCTCCCTCCACCTTCCCCTGCCTCATCTGTCTCCTCAGATTCTGGATTTGGTCGGGTCGACGCAGACAGGGTTCTGCGGCCACACGCCCTGAGTTCTCAGATAGTGGGGATTAATCCTCCACTCCTGTAGCCACCTACGAAAAGGCGCTGGTGGATGCACTGATTGTGTCTGTGCATGAGACTTTAAAAATGGAGTATGCATCTGAAGCACTGGTTTCCTTTGGCATTTACAAGCCGTCTAAAGTGGTGTAGGTATTGCCGTTTCTTTCCTATTTTGACAGATCTGTCGCAAAAGAGTGGGAACGTCCAAAAGTCCCTTTGTGGTCCCTAAGCGATTCGCAATAAGGTACCCATTTGAAGAGTCCCTTCTTAAGAATTGAACTGTTCCACCGGTGGTGGATTCCCCTGTTTTTCCAGGTTGAGTAAGGCAACCATGATTCCGGTAGAAGAATCACTGGCTTTGATGGATCCGGCTGACAGAAAGGCAGAGGCTGTGGCCCACAGTATGTTCACTTTGGCTTGCTCGCTACTCAGGCCAGTCTTCACGATTGCCCTGGTGTCACAAACTCTGACCCAGTGGACTAAGCTTTTACGCCGTGGCCTGGAGGGTGAGCATCTCCCCCCTGCCTTTTGAGGAGCTGATGGACCGGGGGGCTGCAGCTTATCTGTGATGCCTCTTTGGATGTGGCTCCCCTGATTTCTGGACTGTCTGTTTCGGCAGTGGTCCTTAGGTGTGTTTTGTGGCTCAAATGTTGGTCGGTGGACCAGACCTCCTAAAAAAAAAAAAAAAAAAAAAAAAGCCTTAACCACTTTAAGACCAGGCCTATTTTTGACACTTGGTGTTGACTAGCTAAAATCTGTTTTTTTTTTTTTTTTTTGCTAGAAAACTACTTGGAACCCCCAAACATTAAATATTTTTTTAGCTGAGACCCTAGAGAATAAAATGGAGATCGTTGCAATATTTTTTATCACACCGTATTTGCGCAGCGGTCTTCCAAACGCAATGTTTTTGGAAAAAAATTCACTTTTTTGAATAAAAAAATAAGTAAACAGTAAAGTTAGCTTAATTTTTTCCACAATGTAAAAGATAATGTAAACATTCCTTGTAGTCGGAATAAAAATGATCAAATTTTTATTTTTTTTTAAAAATTATGTAAAAATCAAAAATAATAAATAAAATAAATAGGGGAAAAAAAATTAAAGCGCCCTGTCCCCATTAGCTCGCACGCAGAAGCGAACGCATACTGAAGCCCCACCCACATATGTAAACTGTGTTCAAACCACACATGTGAGGTATCACCACGATCGCTAGAGCGAGAGCAATAATTATGTATATAATGTAAACATTCCTTGTAATAGAAATAGCCATGACAGGACCTCTTTATTGTGAGATCTGGGGTCAAAAAGTCCTCAGATCTCATAAGTACACTAAAAGACAAAAAAAAAAAATGGTTAAAAGAAAATTGTCTCTTTAAGCCGGTTGCTAGGCAACGACGTTTGACGTCGCTTCGGTCCTCCATGACCATAGAGTCGAGTGAGGGCCATCTTCCTGTCTAAGAGGATCCAGGACCGGATCGTTTTCCCTGCTGCCAGCGGATCCGGTAAGCAGGGAAAAGGACCGGGACTGCTGCCATAACCACGGTATTTAGTGTCAAAGTAGTGACGTACATCTGCTGTGGGCGGTCAGTAAGTGGTTACCTGATCTTCCTTTTCAAGGAGATCGCCTGTGTGGAGCTACCATGGATGACATTATTAGGAGTCTCACAGGTGAGAAGAGCACCTTTCTTCCGCTGGCTAGTAAGGGTAACGAACCTCATCCCAGAAGGTGGCCCATCCTTCTTGGCTCACAGGAAGTCGGCTGACAAGGATTCAAAATCTTTCAAGGCCTCTTCGGGAGGATCCATGCGAACTTTGTCTGGCAAGTCCAAAACCGGTTTCTCCAGACCCGCAGACAAGGCTCCTTCAGCATGAAGGTGCGCTCTCACCCGTGCCTGGGGTGGGGGGGACATCTTTGCTTCCGGACCTGTGGATCTCCTTGGTGCAAGACAAGTGGGTCAACCAAGTGATACAATCCGGCTACAAGATCAAGTTTAGTTCTTACCCTCCGGAGAGGTTCTTTCCTTCCAATAAGCGTCTGTCCCTGGACCAATTGCAAGCCCTCTTCGGGGCGGTGCAAGATCTGTTGCTTCCAGGGGTAATTGTTCCGGTTCCAACTCCGGAAAGTTTTCATGGGTTTTATTCAAACCTGTTCACGGTCCCGAAGAAAGAAGGCAAGGTGCGTCCCAATTCTGGATCTCAAGGCCCTGAATTGCTTTGTGTGGATACAGAAGTTCAGAATGAAATATTTTCGCACGGTGGTGGCGTCCTTGCATCAGGGGGATTTCCTTGCCTCTGTCGACATCAAGGACGCTTACTTTCACATTCCAATATGTGTCTGTCACCAACGCTTCCTCCGCTTTGCCGTGGGAGAGGAGCATCATCAGTTTGTGGCATTACCCTTTGCTCTCGCCTCTGCTCCTCGGGTCTTCACAAAGGTGTTGGCTCTGATGCTAGCGTTGTTACGTCAGCGAGGAATCGCTGTGCTTGGCTACCTGGACGACCTTCTCTTGCAAGCAGTCTCCTACTGCTCTGATGGACAACCTGGGCTTCACTATACGGGCTCTGAGGGCGTTTGGCTGGCTTCTGAATTATCAGAAGTCTGCTCTGGTTCTTTCCATGAAACTGGACCATCTCAGCCTGACTCTGGACTCTGCTCTAGCCAGAGTGTACCTTCCTCTGGACAAACCCCAGAAGTTGCATGCTGCGATTCATCTCTTGCTGTCCAGCATGTGGTCATCCCTCCGGTACCTTTTCACTGTGGCTGGTTCAATTTTAAGATCAGTGTTTGCGATCACCTTGGTATCCCAGACCTTAACGGTATGGGCTAAGGTGTTGCGCCAGGATCTGGAGGGGAGTCAACATTCTTCTTCAGTTACAATATATTTGTGATGCATCCCTGGATGCAGCCTCCTTGGACGGCAGGGTTTCTGTGACAGAGGTGATCCTTTGCCGCATGATCTGGTTGAAGTACTGGTCAGCTGACCAGACTTCTAAAAAGAAACTGACTGATCTTCCCTTTGTAGGTGACCATTTGTTCAGTGCCTCTATGGAAAAGATCATTAAGGGCCGTATGGGAGGCAAGAGTACCTTGCTTCCATAGGCTGCTAAGCGCAGGGAACCTCCCTGTAAGCGGGGTCCCTTCTTTTCAGCTCACAAGCGGCCCTTTGGTTCGGCTGGCTCGCAGGAAAAGCGCTCAAGATCAACCCGTAACTTTGCGGGAAGCTCCAAGAGATCCTGGAATTGTAAGTCCAAAGCGGGCACTTCTGGTTTTGCAGAGAAGCCTTCCCCAGCCTGAAGGGGCGCCCTCACCCGCGTCTGGGGTTGGGGGGAGGTCTTCGCTTCTTTCCGGATCCGTGGACCTTGCTCATTCAGAACAAACGGGTCCACGAACTGATTTGGTTCGGTTACAAGAGCGAGTTTTCGGTCCTTGCCTCCGGCAAGGTTCTTTCCTTCCAACTTACGCCTGTCTCCAGAGCAGGTATAGGGCCCTAATGGAGCAGTGCAGGACCTGTTAGCACAAGGAGTTATTGTGCCGGTTCCAGAGTCAGAACGTTTCCAGAGTTTTTATTCAAATCTGTTCACAGTTCCCCGGAAGGAAGGCAAGGTTCGTCCGATCTTTGATCCCAAGGCTCTGAACCACTTTGTGTGGGTTCATAAATTTTGGATGCAATTCACCCGTACAGTAGTAGCTTTCCATCATCAAGGAGATCTGCTGGCTTCTATCGATCTCAAGGACACTTACCTTCATATTCCAATATATGTCGGGCATCAGCGTTTTCCTCGTTTTGCAATGGGCGAGGAGCACTTTTAATTTGTGGCGTTGCGTTACCTTTTGGTCTCGCCTCAGCTTCTCGAGTGTTCACAAAGGTTTTGAAAAGCCCCAGTTCTGGCCTTGTTACGGCAGAAGGGGATTGCGGTACTGGTTTACCTGGACGATCTGCTTCTGCTTGCAGAGTCTTTCTCGGCTCTAGAAGCCGACTTGGAGCATACGGTGCAAACTCTGCAGGACGATCAGACTTTGCCTGTCTCAGTGGATGGATCGTCTGCAGGGGTGCCCTGTGCGGATACAATCGGACAATGCTGCAACTGTGGCATATGTCAATCATCAAGGGGGCACAAAGAGTGCCCAGGCGGCCCGGAAAGTGGTCTGCATCTTCAGATGGGCAGAACGATATGTTCCGGCTCTCTCTGCTGTGCACATTCCGGGGGTAGAAAATTGGCAAGCAGACTATCTCAGTTGGCAGATGACAGATCTGGGAGAATGGTCTCTTCGTCTGGAGGTATTTCATCAACTGTGTCTTCACTGGGGGGACCTCCGATTTAGACCTGCTGGCTTTCCGTCTCAACAGGAAGGTACAGATGTTTATGTCAAGGTCTCGGGATCCTCTGGCCAACTCAGCATACCCTCTGGTGGCCCCTAAGGTCAGTATCGTCTGATTTACGCCTTTCCTCCAATACATTCTCTGTCGAGACTGCTACGCAGAATCGAGGTAGAAGGAATTTCAGTCGGTCTTGGTACGCAGGCCTGGTAAAGCTGGTAGCAGACATCCCTTGGAAACTTCCTCTCAGGGATGACATTGTCTCAGGTACCTTCAGTCTTCCATCCTGCTTTAACGGCCTGGCTATTGAAATCCAGGTCCTGAAAGACAGAGAGCTGTCGGAGTTGGCGATTCCTGCGCTGTTTAAGGCTAGGAAATCTACTTCCAGGAAGGTTTATCGTAGAGTTTGGAAGGCGTATATTACTTGGTGCGAGTCTCGGGGGGGATTCTACCCGCTCCTTTTCTGTGTCTCCCCTGTTGGAGTTTCTACAATTGGGTGTAGATCAACGTTTAACTCTGGGCACCATCCAGGGCTAGATTTCTGCCTTGGCTATCTTTTTCCAAAGGCCGTTGGCGGCGAAGTCTTTGGTTCACACTTTTGTGCAGGGAGTTGGCCATCTGGCTTCTCCAGTGCGATCTCTGATACCTCCGTGGCATCTAAATTTGGTTCTGTCGGTGCTTCAAAGTCCTCCCTGTGAAAATATTCGGGAAATTCCTCTGCTCACTGTCGCAGAAGGTGGCTTTCTTAGTGGCTATTACTTCCGCACGTCACATGTTGGAGTGTGCTGCATTATCCTGTCTGTCACCTTACTTGGTGATTCATAGGGATAAAGTGGTGGTACGACCCTTTCAGGCGTTCCTTCCTAAGGTTGTCGCTGGGTTTCATTTGATTGAAGATCTTGTGCTATTTTCCCTAATGTCCTAAGGAAATTGCCTTACATTCCTTAGATGTGGCACGGGCGATTTGTGTTTACCTGGTGGTGACTGAAACGTTTAGGAAATACGATTCTTTTTGTTCTTACAGATGGACCTCGTAAGGGGCAGGCCGCATCTGCTGCGACCATTTCTAAGTGGATCAGGCAGACAGTGGTGCAGGCCTACTCCATTAAGTGTCAGGTTCCTCCTTTCCCTGTTAAAGTGCATTCTACTAGGGCGCTTAGTGCCTCCTGGGCCTTCCATCATCAGACGTCAGTGGTTCAGGTGTGCAAGGCGGCTACTAGGTCCTCTGTACACACATTCACAAAAGTTTATAGGATGGATGTACTTGCATCTGCGGATGCGGCATTTGGAGTTTTGCAGGCTGCGTTTGCTGAGGCTTCTGCTTCTTGATGGTGAAAATGTTTTCTGGTGGTGAGCTCCAGTTTGTTCCTAGTTGAGCTTCTGTTACTTGGTTGGCTATGTTTAGCCTTGTTGGTAATTCTGCGTTTGCTGTGTTTTTCCCACCCCCCATATTGACACTGCTTTGGGACATCCCAATAGTCTGACGAATTGAAGCTGTGTCTGTCAGTGAACGAAAGAGAAAACTGGATTTTTGTCTGACCGTAAAATTCTTTTTTTTTTATCTTACCATAAAATCCATTTCTCTGATGTTCATTGATGGACACAGCACCCACCCCTCTAGAGATGTATTACTTCTGACACAGATTGTAACAAAGCTGGGACTGCCCATAGGCATAGTCAAGTTATTTTTCTGCCTAGTGTCCTACTCCTGTAGGGGCAGTATAACCCAATGGTCAAGTAAATCAGGAGCTGTGTCCGTCAATGAGCATCAGAGAAATTGATTTTACGGTAAGACAAAAAAAATCCCATTATTGTTGGTAGAGATATGTTTGTCCACCCAAAAGCTCTATTTCAATTTAAAAATGTGAAACTTGTGGGTTAAGTCTTTGGTTGGTTTCTGAGTCTCTTGGACTCCAGCAGGGGAACTGCTATAGTACCTGGCTCTGTTTTTGCCCTGTTCACGTATTTTTGTTGCATTGCCCAGAATATAAACCTTCACATCAGGGAGAGTGGGGTCCCTTCACAGTGGCTAGGGCGGTTGTGCAGATCTTGTCACTGGAATCCTGGAGAAGTATACCAAACTAAAACAATAGTTTTACCCTTTAGAATATATTTTAAAAACTAAAATATTAGTCTTCGATGGACTCTCATGCTTTTTGTATGCAAATGTTCAGATTAACAGCAGTAATTTGTTTTTTCCAGTCAATAAGCTCCCAATCTCTGAACCAGTCGTTCACACAGCCAGTACAGAAGCAGCAAGCTACTGCCATCCTACAACCTGGGATAACACAGGTGAGTATAAGTGGCTCTGTTTTGTTACTAGTTTTATATGTTCACTCTTAAAGGGTCCCAGTGAGCTTTATACCACAGCACATTTGCTGTCACACTACATCTCCATGCATGAGCTAGTCCAAAACATTGGAGACAGTCTTGGTATTTGCACACGTTTGAATACTCATGTATTTTGCTTCCCATTTCAACTAGTCATTAATAACATTGGATATCTTTAATATATTATGGTTTGTCTTATTGTCTTATGTATGTATGTAGTTCCATCTTTTTAGTCAAATAAATGTTTATTCAAAAATATACAAAAGCACGAGTCTGTAACAGCAAAATAACTATAGTAATTTGTGAAAGAATCTCGTCAAAACAGAAATAAATAGAAAATAAATATCACATAAGAGATACACAGTAAAGTTGCCATATTTCAGAAATGATTAGCTAAATAACATAACATGTCCAGATAGTAATACATTTAGAGAAGGGGGGGGAGGGGAAAGGAAACAGACAGACTATCCCTTCACTGAAATAAAGGTGATCCCTTAAATCCAGAAACGTTAAAAAAAAAAAATAGGTCAAATAGGTACAGCTGGATTACTGAGACCAGGGCCGGTACAAGGGGGCGGCTGAGGGGACACCTGCCCTGGACGCAGTGTTGAGGGGGGTGGGTTGGGACCGTCAGCTCTTCATTTATCTCCGTGACAGCCAGGACCAAAGCTTTTGGCTTCTGTCCTCGCCGACCATCCCGCCCACCACCTGTAAGGGTTCAGTATTCTTAGATATGCTTAGGTGTGTTCCCAGCATTTTCTGCATCTTCTGTCTGCTTCTGTCCCCGCCTCCCAGTCTGCTCACCTCCTGTAAGGCTTTAGCACTAATAAATTGGCCTGGGTCTAGTCCCGGCATTTTCCCTTCGACTTCTATCCCCGCCCACTCGCCGGCTGGCCCGCCTACTGGCTGACCTGCCCTGCCCAGCTCACTCGCCGGCTGGCCCACCTACCCAGCACCTGTGACACTTTCCTAGCCTTTGTTCTACAGGTCTGACAGGAGGTGGGCGGACCCGGAGGCAGGGACAGAAGAGGACCGAAGATGCAGAAAATGCCAGGCTAGATTCGGACATATCTAAGAACACTGAACCCTTACAGGTGGTGGGTGGGCTACAGAAGCTGACTAAAGATGCTTTTACTAAACCCAGGCAAATCTAAACACTGAGTGGCACAGCTACAGTGCCATTATGTTCTGCTGTTTTCGACTAAGGATTTGATCACTGTGGGTTTGATCGTTTCCATGTACTTAGAGGACTTTTCTTAATAGTTCCTGAAGTGACTCTGTGCTATTTAATGAATATGTTAGGAGACAATTGCATTTTTCTATAGCTGACTATTAGGGCTTGTTTATGCAGCTGAGCATCATTTTTATGCCCCCCCCCCCCATTTCTCCCCTTTAACCACTTCTGGACCGGAAGGCTTTGCCCTCTTAATGACCAAGCCATTTTTTGAGATTCAGCACTGCGTTACTTTAACTGACAATTGTGTGGTCGTGCGACGCTGTACCAAATTAAATTAATGTCCTTCTTTCCCACAAATAGAGCTTTCTTTTGGTGGTATTTGATCACCTTTGCGATTTTAATTTTTTTGGCTATAAACAAAAAAAGAGCGACAATTCTGAAAAAAAATTCTGAAATATTTCTCGATCGTTCATTGACGGACGCAGTGCTCTCTGATTCATATCCGTAGGGTTATACTGCCCCCTACAGGAGTAGGATACTAGGCAGAAAACAGTTCTGGCTACACCTATGGGCAGTCCCAGAGGGTACACCCTCTCTCTTCCTGCATAGATGTCAGTTTTAATCTGCCTAGTCAGGAGTAAGGACCTAGTTCCTTGCTGGGATCTTTGGTCCTGGCAAAGAAGTAATCTTTTTAAGTAGTTTTTTTTTTAGCTAGTCTTTTTTTTCTTTTTTTCTCCGGAACTTTTTCCCGTGAGATCTTCAAGTAATTATGCCAGGCTGGGCGACGGGCTGGATCCCTTTATCCAGTGGTCACCCCAGTCTGGCAATTAAGCGCGTGTAGGCCTTAGCTCTGCGCTGGGTAGGCCGCAACATAGTCCCACTGGACAGGGACTGGCCCTGTGAGTTAAACGGCTCACCAGGACGCACACGACAGGCTTATGTTGCAGCGTTCCTATTTGGCTGACAGCCCCCCTACTCCGGTGGCGTGGGGTCCTGTCATGAGATGGCACCCGCCTGTGTTCCCGGTATGGTGAATAAACATCCCCCCTCCCTGGCAGATTTTGGAGTGGGCGCAGGCCCTCTCTCTGGGCTGGTCGGACCCTTACACTCCTGGGTTCCCCTCTGTTTTGTTGTGACGGTATCGGTTCACACCATGGTGGCTTCCCTACCGCAGGGGGATTCCTGGCCTCCATAGACCTCAAGATGCCTACCTTTAAATCCCGTTGTGTTCATGACTGACACCAACGAGTTCTCCATGTTTTGCCGTGGGGAAGGATCTCTATCGGTTTGTGGCGTTACCCCTTAGGCCTCGCTTCCTTTACTCTGGTCTTCACAGAGGTGTTGGCTCCGATCCTGGCGCTGTTGCGGCAGCAGGGTTCCTGGACGATCTGCTTCTCTGTGTGGAGTCCCCTACTGTGATGACAAATAAATTGGAAGTCACCATGAGAACTCTGGAGGAGTTCAGGTGGGTTCTGAACCTTCAGAAGTCATCCCTGGTCCCTTTTCATGAGACTGAACTATCTGGGCCTGACTTTGGACTCGTCCTCCGTCAGGGTGTTTTCTCCCTCCGGGGAAATAATTCTTGAAACTTCTGACTGCGGTTCAACTGTTGCTGTCCCGCACATGGTCCTCCCTTTGGACCTGCATGTGAGTTCTGGGATTGATGGTGCCGTCTTTCGGGTGGCACCATGGGTTCGATCATGGGCAAGAACTTTCGCTGAGTTCAACGATGCCCAGGAGTTTAGCATGGTCACCTGTGCACGGCTGACGCCGACATGGTCGTGTGAGAGTGCTCAAGGATGGGCCAGGGTCAGTATTGCCTGTGGTCTGCCTTTCCTCCTCAATTTGCTGCCAAGAATTCTTCGCAGGATCGAGGCTGAAGGGATTCCGGTCTTTCTCATGGCCCTGGACTGGCCTCGCCGACCTTGGTATGCCTACCTGGTCTTGGCCTTCAAGAAATATAAATCAGAGGGCACAGTATTGGCTTTCGAGCAATACAAGGAGGCAAATAAGAAAAGTAAACACAAAATCAAAAAGGCTAAAATCAACTTTGAGAGACAAATAGCGGAGGATAGTAAAAAAAACCCAAAGAAATTCTTTAAATATATCAACAGCAAAAAAACTAGGGCAGAGCATATTGCACACATAATTAACGATGATGGGAGGATGGTTACAGAGGACACTGAAAAAGCAACCGTGCTGAATGCTTTTTTCTCGTCAGTCTTTACACAGGAAAAGGAGGGGTACACTGACCATGACTGTATGGTTAGTAGTAATACACAGGACTTGCCACTATGGCTAACAGAGGGTGAAATCAGGGAAAGGCTGGATAAACTTAACACAAACAAATCACCAGGCCCGGATGGCGTACATCCGAGAGTACTCAAGGAACTCAGTAAGGTTATATCCAGACCGAGTACTCAAGGAACTCAGTAAGGTTATATCCAGACCACTGTTCCTGATCTTTGCTGACAGTATTAGGACAGGAGATGTACCAGGGGATTGGAAGAAAGCTAACGTGATTCCGATATTCAAAAAGGGCCAGAGGCATATCCCGGGAAATTATAGGCCTGTCAGTTTGACATCAATAGTATGTAAACTTCTGGAGGGGATGATAAGGGACTATATCGTAGAGTTTGCTAAAGACAACAGCATCATCAGCAGTAATCAGCACGGGTTTACAAATGGGCGTTCTTGTCAAACCAATCTCTTAGCATTCTACGAGGAGGTAAGCTGTGAGCTAGATAGGGGGAGACCAGTGGATGTGGTGTACTTGGATTTCGCTAAGGCGTTTGATACAGTTCCCCACAAGCGCTTAATTTATAAAATAAGGTCTGCAGGTATCGACAGCAGAGTTTGCTCTTGGATACGGAATTGGCTTAAAGGGCGTGTCCAAAGGGTGGTAATAAACAGCGCATACTCAGACTGGTCTGAGGTTGTAAGCGGGGTGCCCCAGGGCTCAGTCCTGGGACCAACCTTGTTCAATTAATTCATAAACAGCATTGAGGACGGGATCAGTAGTGCGTTATCAGTTTTTGCAGATGGCACAAAATTGGCCAGGGCAATAACTGCACAGCATGAAGCAGATATCCTACAGAATGACCTGGACAAAATTACAGAGTGGGCAACGACATGGCAAATGAGGTTTAACGTGGAGAAGTGTAAGGTTTTGCACTTGGGGACTAAAAACATAAAAACACAATACACGTTAGGAGGGGAATCAAAAATGGAGAAGGATCTGGGAGTCTTGGTTGATGATAGATTAGGCAACAGCATGCAATGTCAAGCGGCAGCTGCCAAAGCCAGCAGAATATTAGCATGCATAAAAAAAGGGATGTATTCCAGAGATAAGACTATAATCCTTCCACTTTATAAAACTCTGGTCCGACCGCATCTGGAGTATTCTGTCCAGTTCTGGTCGCCAGTCCTCAGGAGGGATGTGTTGGAGCTGGAGAGAGTCCAGAGAAGGGCAACTAAACTGATTAGGGGGTTGGAGGACCTTGACTAGGAAGAGCGTCTACAATCGCTCGATTTATTCTCCCTGGAGAAGAGACGTCTGAGGGGGGACATGATAGCAATTTATAAATATCTTAATGGGGATGCCAGCTTAGAAAAAAAGCTGTTCATTCGAAGGGATTGCATGAGGACTCGAGGGCATACAATGCGATTAGAGGAGAAGCGTTTTAACCTCAGGCAACGTGGGGGGTTCTTTACTGTTAGGGCTACAAGATTGTGGAATTCTCTACCACAAGAGGTGGTTTCTGCGGGTAGTATGGTGGCTTTCAAAAGACTCTTAGACTTACATCTCAAGGATCAGAACATTCAGGGGTATGTGAGATGATTACAGCCACACACACCTACACAGGTTGAACTGGATGGACGGTTGTCTTTATTCAACCTCCCCTACTATGTAACTATGTATGTAAGGCTGGCCATAGACGTGCCATGGAGAATTCCTCTCAGGGAGGAGTTATTGTCTCCAGGGACAATCTCCCCTCTGACTTATGGTCGCTGGCTTTGCCAGCTTGGCTGTTGAAAGCCAGGTGCTAAAGGACAGGGGATTGTCTGCTTCAGTGATTCCCACCCTGCTTAAAGCATGGGAAGCGACTTCTAGGGTGCTTTTTTCATCATACGAGACAGTCATATGTTGTGTGGGCTCTCTCTCTCGCTCTTACTTGGTGGCCTGGATCTTGGCTCCCTTCAAAAGGTTGGCCTTGAGTACTGTCGGGGGTCAGGTTTCGGCTTTGGCTATTTTTCTTCTAAAGGCCGTTGGCCGTCCGTTCTCTGGTGCTTAACTTCTTTCCAGGGGGTGCGACACTTGGTTCTTCCGGTGCGACGTCCGTCACCAACTGGGGACCTTGATTTGGTGCAGTCGGTTCTTCCAGACCCTCCTTTTGCAATTATCGAGGGTATCCCCTGCCTACCTTATTACAGAAGGTGGCCTTCTTGGTTCCTATCACTCTGCACGCAGGGTGTCAGCACTGGCGAGATTGTCCTGGGTTTCTCCCTATATGTTGGTTCTTGGGGCCAGGTGGTACTTCGTCCGGATCCGTCCTTCCCTCTGAAGGTGGTTTCTAGGGTTCACTTGCACGTGGATATTGTATTGCCATCTTGTGTTCTAAGCCCCCTCATCCTACTGAATGTGTGCTGCATACTCTGGATAGAGTTCAGGGCACTCTAGGTGTTCTTGGCGACTACTGAGTCTTCACGTAAGTCAGGTTCACTCTCTGTGCTCACGGATGGCCCAAGAACAGGGCTACCTGCGTCTGCTGTGACCATATCCTGGTGGATTGGACAGTCGTTGTGCAGGCTTCTTGAATTAAGGGTCAGGTCCTACCTTTCCCTGTTTGGGCGCTTTCTACTCGGGCGCCTAGTGCTTCCTGGGCTTTTCGCCATACAGGCATCTGTGCTTCAGGTTGCAAATCGACTTCCTGGTCGTATGTTCACACCTTTACCACGTTTTTATAAGGTGAATGTGCTGGCATCTGCAGATGCCTCTTGTTGGACGCAAGGTTTTTTGCTGACTGCTGTTTGTAGGGCTTTTGGCCTTCCTTGAGGGTGTTTACTGTTTGTTTCAGGTAGGCCTCATCTTTTGTCTGAGTCCTATGTTGCCTAGTCGGCTATGTGTTTAGCTTTGGGGACTTGTTTTTTTTCTGCTGTTCCCACCCCTCATTTTATGGCACTTCTCTAGGAGGTCCCTACTGATATGAATCGGAGAGCACTGCGTCTGTCAATGAACGATAGAGAAAACTGGATTTTTGACTTACTGTTAAATCCTTTTCTCTTAAGTTCATTGACGGATGCAGTACCCGCCCTCTAGTTTGAGTTGGGTTGGCGTTACTTTCTGACACTGCTTTGATAAAAAAACTGGCATCCTATGCAGGAAGAGAGAGGGTGTACCCTCCGGGACTGCCCATAGGCGTAGCCAGAACTTTTTTCTGCCTAGTGTCCTACTCCTGTAGGGGGCAGTATAACCCCACTGATATGAATCAGAGAGCACTGCGTCCCTCAATGAACTTAAGAGAAAAGGATTTTACAGTAAGTCAAAAATCCAGTTTTTTCACATTCTGCAGTATAGCATTCCCAAAAAAAAAAAAATTAAAAATCTAAATTTTTCATCCTTTTAGGCCAATCTGTATTCTGCTACAAATTTTTGTTAAAAAAAATCCAATAAGCGTATTTTGATTGGTTTGCGCAAAAGTTATCGCATCTACAAACTAGGGAAAATATTTGTCATTTATATATATATATATATATATATATATATATATATATATATATATATTATATATATATATATATATATATATATATATATATATATATATATATATATATAATATTATTTTATTTATTTATTTTTTTTTTTACTAGTAATGGCGGCGATCAGCAATTTTTAGCGGGACTGCAACATTGTGGCAGACAGATCGGACCCCTAACTGACATTTTTGACACTTTTGGGGGGACCAGTGACATTACTACAGTAATCAGTGCTAAACATATGCACTGTTACGGTAATAATGACACTGGCAGGGAAGGGGTTAACCCAGTGGTTATCAAAGGGTTAAGTGTGAGCCTAGGGGAGTGTTTTCTAACTGTGATGGGGAGGGACTTGTGAAATGACCACAGAGACCTGTGATCCTAAATAGGAGGATCACAGGTGCTCTGTGATCATTTCAGAGAGAACAACGGTCTGCTGTGTTTACAACAGCTGACCGTCGTCCTCTCTCAGCAGGGAGCGATCGTGGGTGCCTAGCGGGAATGGCGGCCGCCGGTCCCTGGATCGACATCCCCGCTGCCTAGTGGGGGTGGGAGCGCAGCCGAGCCAGCCTGCCGCAGTATAATAAATGCGGCGGGCGGTCGGCAAGCAATTAAAGGAGAAAAATAGCCAATGCTATTTTGGTTGTACCTCTCCTGAGGATCACAGGAGTGAAGTTAGATCTGCACTCCTGTGACCCATTTCCAGGCGACAGAGGGTTAAAGCCCTCTGTCATCTGACGTCACTCAGCCAGTCCAAGCTCAGGAAAGATAGTCTTTCCAGTCATGGTCTGCCCAGATGTCTGGACTGGCAGCTGGCTCAGGCTCTCAGCAAGTCGCTGAGAGCCTGAGCCTGCTGCTCTCGCCCCACCACAGGCCGACGCTCCAGTGAGTACTGAAGGGGCAGAGAAGAGAGCCAACAACTGAAAGTCACTGCTTTCTCCTCACTGAAGGCTGAGAACTGAGTGACCAGCAGTCTTTGATCGCTTAGTCTTAATGGCAGCGAGGGACAGGTGCAGCATCGGACCAATGCTCCACCTAGGTGAGTATTATTTTGTTTTTTTTTAACCCATACTTCTCTTTTAAGCTGCATAGGCAGCAGCTGGGGGTGTACAGATGCCACAGCCACAATAGTTTGATTTACAGCTGCGGCAGGAGTTACACCCCCTTCCACTTTGCGCATGCACTACTATCTGCCAAATGCAACCCATTCAAGTGAATGGTGCCACACTGCAACCTCCCCACAACTGCGTGCAATGCACAAAGTTGCAGTGCAGTAGTTCAGAAGGGGGGGGGGCGCTTAAAAGGAGTGGGGAGGAGGCAATATATGTCCTCACCACCATTTAAACACTTCTGAAAAGCAATCCAAATGCAGATTGCTTTTCACAGGAACGACAGTCCTTTACCATAAAGTAAAAACCGTAAAATCACTATGACATCCAAGAGACAAATCATCTTTAGTGCTGGGCAAGCAAGTCTTTCATTTTTTTGCACAGTGATTTTTATATGTATATCGCTGTTAGGCCTCATTCATACAGGCATACTACTGTCTGCATCCTGGTAGCAGACCTGCACCTTTGCCAAGTTGGAAGCAGTGGCTGCATCTGTGCAGCCACTGTGTACCAGCAGACATCAATGGGACTGTTTGCATGGGGATGCACAGAACACCTGTACATGCAAACATAGCCCTCATATGAGTGTATACTGTTTTACACCCTTTATGAATAAGGCCTTTTGGCAATGTCATGATGAATAAACTCCTGCACATGCTCAGGATGGGCATCATTTCAAAGATCAGCCAAAAAAATGTCAGTAGCCAGCTGGGAGCTCTGGGACATTGTAGCACTGGAGAGCAGGTGAGTATAGTTCGATTTAAAGGATTCCTACATTGTAAGTGGATACAGTTATTCTTTTTAGTGTGGTATTCTGAACGCTCCTCATTACTCCTGACCCTTGCACCGTGTGTTAAGCACTCATGAGCTAGAGTAGGTGCAGATTTTGTTTAACCATACACCTTTACGCCCTTCCCACTGTTACAGCAATTTGGCCGCGTCTACCACACTAGGCACACCACATTACATCACTCAATGTGCCCAAGGTCTTTCACACACATACCAACGCCCTTTCTGAGAAAAGTGACTGCAGGGTAACTTCCATCAGAAGGAGCAGGCACCTTGAAAGCTGCAGGAGGTAGGAGTTTGCTCTCTCCTCCTCCCAATAGCAGCCTAATGTGGACAGGAGAGAGGGAACCCGCTGAGAACACGCCTCAATCTCGGTGGGTACTGTTGGGGAGTGATGGCAGACTGCCCATCCCCGTCTCCCCTTGTCATGTAACATATCACATGACCGGAGAGGGAAAGCTGTAGCAGCTGCCTTTATTGCCAGTGGGTGCCACTCTGAGACTGAGGTGTGAACTGTACACATGGGGGGGGGGGCGCGCTGTTTGCCATCTTTGCCCTGGGCACTGGGTGACCTTGTCCCGGCACTGACTGAGACCAAACTACGAAAGTTGTCGGAGTCGCTAAAGACCCTCCAACAGGTCCATGTAGTGTGGACTTTCTCTGGATTTGTGCTATCTCCTGCAACAAGAGTCTCCATTGCCATAATATCATTGAGTATTTGGGCCCACTCAAGGATATGGGAGGGAGCTGTCTTTTTCCAATGCCTGGAGATAGCAACACGTGCAGCCAACAAGCAGTAATGCAAGATTCCCTTCTTAATGCTGGAGGATTGTGTTATCTTTTCTTGTCTTTGCTGCATCACATGAGTAAGCTTGCTGGTTTTACTGACTAGGTAAGCTGAATGTCTGAAGGGTCTAATTTAATTTTGAAACCTGTTTCTATTATTTTCCTGACCTGCAGCCCATTTTTCAGTTCACGGCACAATTTGGAGCCATGAAGCACTTAAAGGACCAACTGGAACAAAGAACACGCATGATAGAAGAGAATATTCATCGACAACAGGAGGAGCTGCGAAAAATCCAGGAACAGCTGCAGATGGTCCATGGACAAGGCTTCCAGGTAAAAAGCAATGCAACATACTTTTATTGTAATGGCATTTTCATGACTTCGTCTCTTCCTGTGAAGGAACAATATAACCCACAATGTATAAAAGTCAAAATTTCCGCGCTAATGGGTAAAAGAGAAAAATGTAGGAATGGCTGCTGCCTACCTAAAATATAGTGTAAACTATACTCATAAGTAAGGTGAATGGGGAGGTAATTTGGCGCTGCCAGATGTAATCACACAATAAATAAAGGGAAATAAAAAGGGTGTAGTATGTCATATAAATATAATGAACCAATATTTAAAACTAGTATTGGTGCAATGCACAAATGCCCAAAAATAAATATTAATAAATAAATAAAATTGTGAATTAATATAGTGAATAGGTGCAAATGTGGTGGCAGTGACCTTATAAATAAATAAGTATATCCTATAAATATAATAAACCAATATTCTGAAAGCCAATATATGGTACAATGCACAAATAACCAATAATAAATAATTATGCAGTAATGAATAAGTGCAAATTAGTGACAGTGACCTTATAGGTATAAGTAACTACTAGTATAGAAAATGTGACCAAAAAGGTGAATAATAAATAAACCAATTGGTAAACAAATGGAAAAATTAGTGAACAAGAATGCACGTGAAAACTAGCAAATGTGCTAGGTGTGACCAATTACAGTGATCTCAGGAGGGGTAATATATAAATAAATGAGTGAAAAAAGGTGAATAAGTAAAATTAAGATATTGGGCTGTATGTTCTAAAACTTCAATACAGATTGGTAAAAAATGTTTCAAATATAAAAGACATCCTATAAAAAGTCCATAAATAAGTGAATAAAATCCAAGGAGAATGGAGAAAAGAGGTGAGTCACGAGGTGATCCGAAAAATGTGGGTGCTGGTTGAGGAAATCAGTGCTCCCCTCTTATCACTTCCCGCACTCACCAGAGGGTGACACCCCTACAGGGGTAAGCAGTGTTTCAAATATTTCGGATGAGCCCCTCAATCAGCTGACTGGATCGCGTACTCCACTCTCATCTGATTAGACAGGTTTACACTCTCCCATAGAAATATATATTATGGACGATAGATCCTCATGTACATAGCATATCCATCAAGTTAGGGCAATTTAATGAACCTTTTTGAAGCCGATCCGGTCCGATCCCTAGCTGCGCTGTCAGCTATGGCTTCGCTGTGGAGGAGGTTGCAGAGGACACAGGTGGGTGCAGTTCCTCTGACTGCGTTGCCCAACTCTCCTGGTTCACTTGGCTTACTAAGCCTTTGGTTGCAGCACCCTGCTGTATGGCCTACTCATGGCTTTTGGATAGGCTCCCAGTTTGGAGACAGCTTCCATATTGGAGACAGGTGGTTTCAACCAGGGGTGAGAGCTACCCCAGCCAATAGCCAGGAGATCTCTTCCCAGGAGTCAGGTGGGCTTCTATGGAGGTGTCAGAAGAACCCCTATCCAAAAGCCATGAGTAGGCCATACAGCAGGGTGCTGCAACCAAAGGCTACGTAAGCCAAGTGAACCAGGAGAGCTGGGCAACATAGTCAGAGGAACTGCACCCACCTGTGTCCTCTGCAACCTCCTCCACAGCGAAGCCATAGCTGACAGCGCAGCTAGGGATTGGACCGGATCAGCTTCAAAAAGGTTCATTAAATTGCCCTAACTTGATGGATATGCTATGTACATGAGGATCTATCGTCCATGATATATTTCTATGGGAGAGTGTAAACCTGTCTAATCAGATGAGAGTGGAGTACGCGATCCGGTCAGCTGATTGAGGGGCTCATCAGAAATATTTGAAACGCTGGTTACCCCTGTAGGGGTGTCGCCCTCTGGTGAGTATGGGAAGTGATAAGAGGGGAGCACTGATTTCCTCACCCAGCACCCACGTTTTTCGGGATCACCACGTAACTCACCTCTTTTTTCCATTCTCCTTGGATTTTATTCACTTATTTATGGACTTTTTATAGGATGTCTTTTTATATTTGAAACATTTTTTTACCAGTCTGTATTGAAGTTTTAGAACATACAGCCCAATATCTTAATTTTACTTATTCACCTTTTTTCACTCATTTATTTATATATTACCCCTCCTGAGATCACTGTAATTGGTCACATCTAGCATATTGGCTAGTTTTCACATGCATTCTTGTTCACTCATTTTTCCATTTGTTTACCAATTGGATTATTTATTATTCACCTTTTTGGTCACATTTTCCATACTAGTAGTTACTTATACCTATAAGGTCACTGTCACTAATTTGCACTTATTCATTACTGCATAATTATTTTTTATTAATATTTTATTATTGGTTATTTGTGCATTGTACTATTATATTGGCTTTCGGAATATTGGTTTATTATATTTATAGGATATACTTATTTATTTATTTATAAGATCACTGCCACCGCATTTGCACCTATTCACTATATTAATTCACAATTTTATTTATTTATTAATATTTATTTTTGGGCATTTGTGCATTGCACCAATACTAGTTTTAAATATTGGTTCATTATATTTATATGACATACTACACCCTTTTTATTTCCCTTTATTTATTGTGTGATTACATCTGGCAGTGCCAAATTACCTCCCCATTCACCTAATATATCCCACAAACCCTGGGTGTCTGAGTCTAGTGCTCTGCAGGTGAGAGCTAAACAGTAATTTGATCTGACACAGACAGAAATAGAGCGACTCACATGCAGTCACATTAGCACTCACAAATTTTTGATTCAACAGAAGGAATATTGAGGCATAGATTGGAGGCTCTATGACTTGTAACAAGAAGTTGCATGTCCCTTAAGTGAGTAGCTAGGTAAATTAATACATTGAATAGGGGAATCTATCAGCCATGACACTGCCAACTGCAGCCACCACATGTGAGTCCATCCTTACGAGGAAAGGTAAACAAATGACACAGGGAATATATCTACACTAATGCCTTTAGGCTGCATTCACATGTCAGCGTATTGATCGCGGGCAGAATCACTGCGATTCCGCCCGCGATCCGGAAATCATTGCAAATCGCGGGATGCATGTGCTTTGCTCGTGATTTGCAATAGCACCCCAAACGCTGTGCGATGTTGCCGCGATTTCCTCCTGCCGAATCGCGGTAACATCGCGCAAAAAAAATCGCGGGACGCATTACGCTCCAAAGAATCGCGATTTTTTTTTTTTGTGCGATGTTACCGTGATTCGGCAGGCGGAAATTGCTGCAACATTGCACAGCGTTTGGGGTGCTATTGCAAATCACGGGCAACACACAGGCGTCCCGCGATTTGCAATGATTTCCGGATCGCGGGCGGAATCGCAGGGATTTTGCCCGCGATCAATACGTTAACATGTGAATGCAGCCTTAAACAAATAAGTGAATTGACACAATAATTTACTATGTACACAAAAAGGCCATGTAGTGGAAGCCTAACATAGGTAGACATAGGTCCAAGAAATATCATTCACAAAGACTTAGAGACCCAGTAGTAAAAAAAAAAAAAAAGGAAAATGTAAGCCTGCCAATGCATGGCAGACACGTAAGGTACATGACTTTATTGCTGGAGCCCCTGAAATTCCTAAGCAGATATTGATTTTCTGAGAGAGGCAACAGAGGCACCTCGGTCTGCATTGTGGAAGACATGGAGGCTGTGTACATGTATGCTCCATACTCGGCTGTACCAAGTATTGATGGGAGCCATGGTATTAGATACTTGTGGAGAAGGAGTAGCAAGGTGAGGGTAAGAGCAGGCAACATGTGGTGATTGTTGTGCAGTAGTTCGAGTTACAGCTGACTCTGGGCGACATTTACTATTGTACTCCTGTGACTCAGAGTCAGCTGATAGCGGCCTATTGCTACTAGCTGATGGAGCAGAGCAGTACTGGGCTCAGGACCACTCAGCTGCCTGATTGACAGCTGCCTCCACATTTTGAGCGTGTAGCTAAGATCTGGAGCTGGCTGTCTTCTCCCCTTCCTCAGCCTGTTGCTGCAGTTAGCTCTGGAGCTGTAACTAACAGTGTTCTCCAGTGTCAGAAGACAGAGAGCTGACTGATCATCACTCATGTGATTGGTCAGCTCTTGGTATTAGAGCCTATGTGGCAACAGCTCAAAAGTCATGCGGATGCTGCAGCATGGAGGAGAGTATGCATGTTTGTTTGTTTTTTTTTTTTTTATAGTTATCCCACATTTCTCCTTTCTATTGTGCATTGCATGACAATATTATAATTCATGTTTGATTCAAGGTCTGCCTGTTCCTTTGTTTTCTTGAAGATGTTTTTGCAACAATCTACACCTAGTCTAAACTTCGGGCCGGTACAAACATCCTCTGGAAACAACTCCAACATGCAACAACTTCCACAGCTTACCATGCAGGGTCAAGTGGTTCAAACCAACCAACTACAGGGAGGCCTTAACACCAGCCACATGGGAGGCCCCCACATGCTGCAACAACAGCCTTTACAGAACACCAGCCAGGTAAAATTTTATTGATACTCATATGTTTATAGATACTTTTTTCTCCCCCAATGAATTACCTTGTCTTATATTTGCTTCCTGACAGAACTAAACAGTAAGGTACTAGTAGCTTCAAATTTAGAAGTAGTTTGGAAATGGCTATTAAGTAATCTCTTAAGGTAGTGCGACCCTAACTAAATTGAACTTATAGTTCTGTCGGTGGAGTGGTTAGCTTGCTCTACCCACAGATGACATCTTGTCTTCCCACACTGAAGAAAATGCTTGTGATTTCCAATTAGTTTTGTAATGTACAGTAGCTTTTACATACACACTCATGGTATATTGAACGTTCAAGCTTGTTTGCATAATGTAAGCTGTATTTAGGTTTGGTTGCACTCTCTATTCATCAGAGCCGCCTTTATAGACAGATACAAGCCTTTTCCTGACAGCGGCTTCCATGTTGTAGTAGGCAGAATGCTTCTCTCTTAGACTTTAAAAGGGAACTCTAAGCAACAAGTGAAAACAACTGAGAATAATAGTTAAAAAAAAAAAAACACAAACTTCATTTTTGTAACCTTGATGTTGCTGACGTGTACTAATTTTATAGGCACATAAATCATTCTGTGCTGTACTGTCCGAGTGAGAAACAAAACATGAATTCTGCCACAAAGAGAATTCTAAGAATCGGGGTGTGAACAAATGAACCACAGAAAGGTCTGGATGAAAATCTGAAGTCCTGGGCAATTGAGCTGAAGTAGAAAGGAGAAATATTCTGCACATTGTACCGTGAAAACAGAGTACTACTTTTTTCAGACAAAATGTAGCTGGAAGCAGGGTTGACAACACCAGTGCAAAACTGCATTATCATGGTTATTCGTTCAGACATTTAAGACAGTCAATCCAGAGTGCGTAGATAAAGTGCACAAAGTACGGTATTTAATACATTCACATAATTCAGTGCTTTTGGTTCGGGTAAAATGATATGCTGCTTTATGCCCCATACACACGTGCAGATTATCTGCAGACTTTTGTCTGCAGACTTACCTTTTCTATGTAGTGCAGGGGCCTGCCGGATTGCATACAAATTGAAAGTGTTTAGGTTTGACCTCCTATTATATGGTTTTGGTAAGTCTGCAGACAAAAGTCTGCAGATAATCTGCACGTGTGTATGGGGCATTAGATTTTTTTTTTTTTTACACACTTTATGCCATAGTGCATGACAATGCTGATTTTTAACAAATGACATGGGAATGCCCCTGTGTAATCCAGTTATACAAAAGTTAATGTTTTTTCTATATTGGGGTGGTCAGTTGTTGATGAACATAGGGTAATTATTTTTTCCCAAGTTGCTTTTATATTTTATCAAAGGTTGGGTAGCATACCTTTTTTTTTTTTTGTTTAAGCTGGATTTGAGTATGAGAAATAAGTGTCATTGCTTATCGATTTATAAAAGTCTGGCTTCAGTAGTTCGAAGTCACAGACCGAGAACAAAGATGCAGCAAATTAATGTAGGAGAAAAGTTCGAATTTGGAAACTCTGTACTAGCTCTGCGTCATTGTTACAGAAATCCAAAGCATCAGCGTGCTAGCCATGAAAATAGCTTTTTTCGATAGAAAGATCTATGGCAGGTGTTTTTTAAATATATACATACATAGTTATCTTGTATGTGGTTACTCAGGCATGTACCTTCTGCTGGACCAAAATTTGGGAAACCATATATTGGTGTAAGCCATGTTCCATGAACCATAAATGCTTTTGTGTTGTATGGATAACCTGTACTGTATGTTGAATTGTACTGTAACATGTTTTAATGCTACTTTTTTACAGTGCCTTCTTTTGTCTAATGCATGTCTAATTATATATTCAACATAACGTAAAAAGGAAATGTATCTCATGTTCTAGCAGGGACAGCAAAACATGCACAGTGGGCACTCTCAGCAGACGTCGATGTCCAGCCAGACACCGGGATCACTAGCTGCTCCTCTCTACAACACCATGGTGATCTCGCAGCCATCTACTGCTAACATGGTACAAATGCCATCCAATAGGCAGCAGACTAACCAGGGGACTTCTGTTAACACATTTTCCCAGGAAAGGCAGATCAGGTAAATATGAAAAACCTTTGTCACATAGATGAAATTACATGTATCATTTCCTTCCTTATTAGTTTTACTTTCAATAGAAAAGTCTATGCTTTCCTCCCCCCCCCCCCCCCTCCCTCCCTTGCTGCATAGCTGAAGGATCTGCAGCCTTTTCAGAGTATACTGTATATTGTCTTATATGGGCTTATATGGCTCCTGCTGCCTTTATGGCCCCCTCCTTCTTAGAAACATAGAATGTGTCAGCAGATAAGAACCATTTGGCCCATCTAGTCTGCCCAATATATCTGAATCCTATGAATAGTCTTGGGCAGACTAGATGGGCCAAATATCAGGCAGATCAGGTAAATATGAAAAACCTTTGTCACATAGATGAAATTACATGTATCATTTCCTTCCTTATTAGTTTTACTTTCAATAGAAAAGTCTATGCTTTCCTCTCCCCCCCTCCCTTGCTGCATAGCTGAAGGATCTGCAGCCTTTTCAGAGTATACTGTATATTGTCTTATATGGGCTTATATGGCTCCTGCTGCCTTTATGGCCCCCTCCTTCTTCCGCTGCCGGTTCCATTCACCTGATGCTCTAGGATGGTGAATAGGCAACCCATTAATCGCGATCTGGGCTTGCCAACCCACCATCCCAGAGCAATGGGTATTTGCTCCCCTGGTTTGAGGGAATGAGCCATATTAGAGGGCTTTGCTGGCCACAGGTTGAGGACCCCTGAACTATCGGGTACATGTTGCCTTCGTCATTAAAAAATAATATAAATGGTTAGCTTGTTACAAGTCAGTGGGAAAAATTGAAAACGTCCGATCAGCATACTTTTTTCTGGATAAGTGATTTAAATGTGTTTTACAGGTTTTCTCAAGCTCAACAAATAGTGACTAAACTGGTGACCACGCCAGTGGCTTGTGGAGCAGTCATGGTTCCCAGCACCATGTTCATGGGTCCAGTGGTAACTGCCTACCCGACCTTTGCTACCCAGCAGCAACAGCAACCACAGACAATTTCCATTACTCCTCAGCAGCAGAACCAGCAAGACCAACAGCAGCAGCTTCCATCAGTTCAGCAGCAAACTCAAGCACAACTTGCACAACAGCCCCAACAGTTTTTGCAGGTGCTGATATTTAATGGAATTGTTGATAAAGCAGAAAAAAAGTTTAAACTCCTTAACCTGCCACAATATGTAGAATTATGTCTTTATAGGATATCCTTATGCTGGGAGAAAAACCTTAATCAAAATCTTATTTTCCGAGACCTGCTATAGTCAACTTCAAGTCACAGGCTGTACACTAAAATATAGGATCGACCGATTATCGGCAAAGCCGATATATCGAGGGCCGATATGCACTTTCCCCGATATATCGGAATCAAGGTGGCCGATATTTCAGAAAGTGCTTGTACCGGAGTGATGCCTGCAGCTAGAGACATCACCCCAGGACTGGCATCTATAGCCAACGGTCGGCTGTCTTGTAATGACAACCGATGAGGCTGAGAAGCCGCTCGGCTGTCATTACAAGGAGCGGGAGGGGACGTCCCCACTCCCGCCGCCTTCTGCGGGTCTCCCGTCCCACCGGGAGACCCGAGAAACCGGCCTGCACGGCCGCCGAAGACCCGAAATGTACGAAAATATCGGCCGATACGCGATGACCAAAGTATCGGTATCGGCAATGAAAAAACGATATCGGTCGATCCCTACTAAATAATAGTCCAAGAGCTAACCAATCACAGAGATCTCTGAAAATATTGTTAACCCTTTTACTGCTGAAGATGCAAGCAGCACCATGTAAACAGAGGGCCTTGAAGCACCGGGGTCCTTTGTTTAAATCCCAGCCAGAACACTTTCTGCATGAAGTTGCATGTTCTCCCTGTTCTTGCATGGGTTTCCTCTCACTCCAATGACATGCCTGTAAGTTACTGGCTCCTGTCTAAATTGATGCCAGTATGTATATTTATGCAGGAGAGGTAGTGACCTTGGATTGTTAGCTCCTTCGGAGCAAGGGTTGATGTCAATGTACAGTATGTAGTTGTATTTGTTGACATTTACGTAGTTAGTCTGGTTAAAAAAAGACACAAGTCCATCTTATTCAACCAATAAAAAGGGATATTAAACAAAATAAATATATATATATATATATATATATATATATATATATACATACATATACACATACACACCTATGTACACAATCCTATACCAACAGTTGAATTCAGATGAAAGCAAAAACCCCAGCAAAGCATGATCCAATTTGCATTGGTTTGTAATTGTTGATGAGATATGTAAATACCTGTAAGTTTTATTAAATTAAAAAACAAAACACTGCCAGAGCCACCTTTCCCTCACATACAAACCCAAACGTGCTCATGAATTCAAAAACAATTGTGCCACACACATTAGGTATCCCTGCACATGCTAGAGTGAGAATAATTCTAGGGTCATCACTGACTGTTAACACTAAATTGATTAGCTGTAAAGGCTTTAACCACTTTACCACCGGAGGATTTTGCTGTCTTCCGTCCAGGCCACTTTTTGCGATTCGGCGCTGTGCGACTTTAACTGACAATTGCGTGGTCGTGCGACGCCGTACCCAAACGAAATTTACGTCCTTTTTTTCCCACAAACAGAGCTTTCTTTTGGTGGTATTTGATCACCTGTGCGATTTTTACTTTTTGCGCTATAAACAAAAAAAGAGCGTTTATTTTGAAAAAATAACAATATTTTTCACATTTTTTTATATGAAATTCCCCCCCAAAAAAATGTAAAAATCTAATTTTTTTAAAATTTTTGGCCAATTTGTTTTCTGCTACCTATGTTTAGTAAAAAAAATCGCAATAAGCATATTTTGATTGGTTTGCGCAAAAGTTATTGCGTTTACTAACTAAGGGAAAGATTTCTGTCATTTTTGGTGTTTTTTTTTAACGCGTAATGGCGGTGATCTGCGATTTTTTTTGCGGGACTGCGACATTGCGGCGGACAGATCGGACCCTTGACTGACATTTTTGACACTTTTGGGGGTACCAGTGACATTACTGCAGTAATCAGTGCTATATATATGTACTGTTACTGTAAAAATGACACTGGCAGGGAAGGGGTTAATTTTATTGGAGAGGGAGGGGTTAATGTATGCCTGGTGCTTACTGACGTGTGGGGGGGGAGGTGACTGTGTGACAGAAGGACAGATCGGATGTCCAGCTATGCTGAACACTCCGATCTGTCAGTCCCTGTCACTATGGAGATCTGCCCGCTGTGTTTACACACAGCGGGCGGATCTCCAGACTCGATCCCTGACGATCGGGGCAGAGCAGCGGCAATCGCCGCTGCTCCTCCGCTGGCCCGACTCCCGCTGTGAATGAACACAGCGGGAGCGAGCCTCCGGCGGTGCGCGAGCGCCGCCCACAAGGGGCGGAGTCCAGCGACGTAGGTCTACGTCGCTGGACGGGATCGCGGCACTTTGCCGCAGTAGCCTCCATGTGAGCGGAGGTAAAGTGGTTAAAGTGTCATCTATGGACAATTAAGTACCATAGATTTCTGCCATTTTATGGGCAAGTGCAGTTTTAAAGCTTGGCATTATTGGTCTCTATTTACTTGACATAATCTCATCCTTTATATTGGGTATTGTGTTTGTGCGCACTAAAATGTAAGTGTATTATGGATTTGATAGTTGCACCAATATCAGGTGACATTGGAAATTAAAATTGCAACTGCCACCATTTTCTCTACTTTCAGAAAATCTATAATGTTTTTTGGGGGAAGGGAAGGGGGCTTTTTGGGTCTGGTTCTTTATAATTATAAATATAATAAATTACAAATATAATTTGGGCTAGGGAGTAGCTACATGTTTTTAACAAGCAAAAATTTAGATTTACAGCAAGCCTTTACTGGCCTCTGTAGCTGCTTGTACTGTGGAGCAATTCATCCTCAGAATCTACAGTATAAGTGGTGAGGTTATTCTAGTGTAATTTCAGCAGCCTGCTCTCCCTTCTCTTCCTGTCCTGTGCACCTCTTTACAGAATAGAAGCCCTGAAGGCTGCTAAATAACTTCTTGGAGGCGGCAGCAGGGTTAGCCGAACTTCTGAAATGAAAGAGCTTTCTGCTGTAAATTCCAAGGATTAAATTCACCACAGTTCATGTAGCTACATAGGTTGTGGGCTTTAATTTTGAAGCCCATTTTTAAAACTCATGTTTTCAAATACATATTTTAAAACTGTTCATTAAAAGTATCAATATTGGAATGCCCATAGCCTGGCCACTATTCTATTTTAAGCATAAAAAACTAATGTAAATGCAATTCTCTTTTTTTTTTGTGCTGTTCTAATACTGTTTTCGTTTGTCTCCCCAGGCATCCAGATTGGTTCACGGGAACCAGTCAGCTCAGCTTATCCTTTCCTCTTTCCCTGTACAACAAAGCACTTTTGCCCCATCACACCAGCAACAGTTAAGTCGGCATAGGACGGACAGTATGAGCGATTCTTCTAAAGTCCAGCAGCTGTAACCCTGATGTGTGATGGACTTGTTTATAGAAGACATAAATGGACTTGGCTGGCAGTATTAAAAATTGATAATCACTACCAATGCAGCACAATGAATGTTTGGTACGAGGAAACATAGCAGATTGAGCACCTGTCTGCATTATTTAACAGTTGTGTTATGAGACAGGCTTGGCATATTATCTATTGCACATCGTGTGTCAGAGCAGAGTTGTTGTTTTTTTGGTCGCCGAGATGCCTGCACGCACCTACCCACTAGATGTTCTAATCTAATGTCTGAAAGCTGCTGTTGGATATTTGTTTTTAAACTTTTCATGCTGACACTTTTTAGTGGCCTTTTAAAGAGAACATATAAGAAGAGTCTATGTTTTAAGAGGTTTTCTATAAGATTACACATATTTTGGAAGAATATAATTTATTATATGTACTATTTTCCCTGAGCCCAGATGCCTAACCCACTCTTGATCATTATCCAGCTCCACTCTTCTGTTACACAACACTATGTGATCCATACATAAGCACACTTACCAAAGCATTCTGTAAACACTCTTTATGTAAATACTATGTTGGATGTAACCTGAAGATGTAATTTAATAGTGTATGACTTGCACAGGTGAGTTTGTCGTCACTCACTAGCAATGGCTTTTCCATTTGTTTCTTAGTATGCCGTTTGTGCAAACCTGTGTATATGACTGCTGCTTTATTTCCCCCATTGCTTTGGTCTCCTTTTTTGTTTTTTGATGTTTAACAATTCAAAATGCAGATCACAGGTTTTGTGGAGTGGGCACATTGTTCACTTGCAAAAGGCATTCGGCTGTAGTTCTAGGAAAATAATGTTTTTTTATCACTACTCTGCTTCTGATAAACAGGAGTGCCTTTAAATCTGCTACGAGGTCCCATCATTTTCTGATATTTTAATATTTAATACAGGACATAGACTTGTAGATTGATGTGATGACAATATGAAAACTTTGTAATGATCTGTGTATCAATAATGGAAAATTGCATTGTTTCTGAAAACTAATGGAATATGACATTTTTAATTCTAAAAAAAATGAGAAATTTTCATTGTGGTAGAAAGATGTTAATTTGTGAGCCTTTAAAAAGTGTAGATGAGCACAGCTAAAATTATAGACAGAATCACCACTGTGCAGACATGTTTGCCTGTAAAACTGGTAAGAAATAAATCCCGTGGTACATATGTGATGGTTAGAAAAATAACCAAATATCTTTTTTGTAATACAATTAGAAATAATAATCTTGCTCGCAGCTGACCACTTAACAAAAAAAAAAACCCAAAACAGCGTTCCCCAGTTAAGGACAATAAGCCTTATTTTAACCGACAGGAAGACCAAAGCTGGCCATACACTGTTAGCTTTTTTGTTATGTACATTCATACCATCTTGTTGCGGTAGCATGCATTGTCACACAGTAATACATCCTTTTGAATAGCACCACAATTAAAAATTAATGAAATGTTGCAACGCAGTGTGACAAAACACACAATAAAGCACGTTGCAGAACATAACATTACGGCAGCACACCCCAATGGAAGTGATCTTTTCTAGCTTTGCTGCCAACATTTCCCACTGGGTTCTTGGCCCACTGAACAAGTTGAGTAGCATGGAAGAAAAGGAGTAATCCCTGTCTCTTGCTATAGGTCATCCCAGTTTTAATGCTGGTTGGAACTTGTATGTAATATCACAACCATACGTTCCGTGAAGTCCCAAATAAGAGACAGCTATACAAAATAGTTTCTTCTATTCCCACTTTCTATTCCCACATGTGAAGCATCAATCTAGTGAGTGCACAAGCCTGTTGTGGGTTTTTGTTTGTTTTTTTCATTCACTTATTGTTTTGCTTATTGATTTTTTTAAAGAATACCCTTCTTCTCCCAAAGTCCATCCAAGCTTCAATCACATCTAGATTCTCTAATCTACAGAGCTCAGCATCTTAAAATTAACTTGACAATCTGTACTCTAAAATCTGGCACTTTGCTTGTTTGTGGTCTTACCTAGCAAGGATCAAGCTACTAATCTCCCAAGCACACCATCCATCCAATCCAATTTTTCTGTTTGCTTGAGTAAAATAAAGCCCAAATGGGGGCTTTCCCAGTGGGCTTGTCTTGTAATGTGTTTTTCCTTACATCTTGCACAATAGCACAACCTGCAGGGATTGCCTCTGTTCATCACCTGGGACACGGGAGTTGCCCAGTATATTCATATCCCAAATAGAAGATTGTAGAGTATTGGGAACTGGCTGAATTACTTTTACTATTTTCCCACTACAATTTCCCCAGTGTTCCTGGGGAACATCTTACAAATTCTTACTTGTATATGAGAATATGAGGATCACTCCTTAGCTGCATAGTTATGTAATTATCTTGCAATTCTAAATACATTTAATGCTATGACTCCAAACAGCTGCTGTTTGCTTTAGGGTGGAGGTAAGCTTCTTCTGAAGCAGTGTAGTACATTTCTTATCCCACCCCCACTTTTGTTCGATATTATTGTGGAGGATTAACCCCCTACCGATTTACTCCCTTTAAGGTGTTATGTTGCAGTTGTACATTGCTTTGTCGAAAAAGAAGAATGCGGTAGGAAGTGACTTTTAAATTCTCTGCTGGTCTTTTAAACCACCCCTTCCCAATACTCCCTTTTTTTTTATAGTGCTTTATTGGAGTATTTCCACAACGGCAATAGAAGTAATCTTCCTATGCTTACAGTGCTTTGAAAAAAATATTCATACCCCTTGAAATTTTCCACATTTTGTCATGTTACAACCAAAAATGTAAATGTGTTTTATTGGGATTTTATGTGATAGACCAAAACAAAGTGGCTCATAATTGTGAAGTGGAAGGAAATGATAAATGGTTTTCAAAGTTTTTTACAAATAAACATCTGAAAAATGTGGTGTGCATTTGTATTCAGCCCCCCGAGTCAATACTTTGAAGAACCAGCTTTTGCTGCAATTACAGCTGCAAGTCTTTTTGGGTATGTCTCTACCAGGTTTGCACATCTAAAGAGTGACATTTTTGCCCATTCTTCTTTGCAAATAGCTCAAGCTCTGTCAGATTGGATGGAGAGTGACTGACTGTGAACAGCAATTTTCAACTTATGACACAGATTCTCAATTGGATTTATGTCTGGACTTTGGGCAATTCTAACATATGAATATGCTTTGATCTAAATCATTCCATTGTAGCTCTGTCTGTATATTTAGGGTAACAAAAAAAAGAGGGAAGGAATATCCGCGCTATGCAAATTAATAAATACAGGTGATCATCAAGCAGCCAGCATAAAATTGTAAATGACAAATACAAAAATTATAACTATAGGTCCATATTTAGCGCTCCAAAATTGAACTGAGTAAAAATATCAAAGGAAAAGTACAAACACGCTGGTATGCCGGTCACAGTGTGGATGAGTTGTCCTGCGGATGAGCCATCAAAGATTCTTGATACACACTGCCCATTCTTATCTGTTGTCTGGTAAGGAGATCTGTTAGCCTTACGGTGGTGTGGTGTGCTTTACCTACACAGAAGTTGGTGGAGGACATTCATCTTTTCCTTTGACATTTTTAGTCAGTTCAATTTTGGAAAGCTGCATATGGACCTTTATGTATATTTAGGGTAGTTGTCCTGCTGGAAGGTGAACCTCCGCCCAAATCTCAA
Source organism: Pelophylax lessonae (assembly GCF_965119305.1). Classification (NCBI taxonomy): domain Eukaryota; kingdom Metazoa; phylum Chordata; class Amphibia; order Anura; family Ranidae; genus Pelophylax; species Pelophylax lessonae. The sequence goes on from NC_138768.1 coordinate 737,182,420, forward strand.
ATCTTTTGCAGACTTTTAACATGTTTTATTCTTAAATTGCCCTGTTTCTGGCTCCATCCATCTTCCTATCAACTCTGACCAGTTTCCCTGTCCCTGCTGTAAAAAAAGCAACCCCACAACATTATGCTGGCACCTCCATGTTTCACGGTGGGGATGGTGTGTTCAGGGTGATGTGCAGTGTTAGTTTTCCGCCACACATAGCATTTTGTTTTTAGACCAAAAAATTCAACTTTGGTCTCATCTGACCAGAGCACTTTCTTCCACGTTTGCTGTGTCCCCCACATGGCTTCTTATGGCTTTCTTTAAACAATGTTTTTTTTTTTTTTGCCATTCTTCCATAAAAGCCAGTTTTGTGGAGTGCACAACTAATAGTTGTCCTGTGGACAGATTCTCCCACCTGAGCTGTGGATCTCTGCAGCTCCTCCAGAGTTACCATGGGCTTCTTGGCTGCTTCCCTGATTAATCTTTTTCTGGTGCGGCCTGTCAGTTTAGGTGGATGACCATGTCTTGGTAGGTTTGCAGTTGTGCCATACACGTTCCATTTTCGGATGATGGATTCAACAGTGCTCTGTGAGATGTTCAAAGTTTGGGATATTTTCTTATAACCTAACCATGCCTTAAACTTCTCCACAACTTTATCCCTGAGCTGTCTGGTGTGTTCTTTGGCGTTCATGATGCTGTCTGTTCACTAGGGTTCCTTTTAACAAACTTCTGAGGGATTCACAGAATAGCTGTATTTATACTGAGATTAAATTACACACAGGTGGACCCTATTTACTAATTAGGTGACTTCTGAAGGCAATTGATTCCACTAGATTTTAGTTAGCAGTATCACAGTAAAGGGGCTGAATACAAATGCACGCCACACTTTTCACATATTTATTTGTAAAACATGTTGAAAACCATTTATCATTTTCCTTCCAATTCACAATTAAGTGCCACTTTTTTTGGTCTATTACATAAAATCCCAATAAAATACATTTACGTTTTTGGTTGTAACATTACAAACTGTGGAAAAAATGTTAAGGGGTATGAATACTTTTTCAAGGCACTGTACAATGAGACTTTTTTTCTACACATCCTTGCAGGACAAAAGCGGTGCCCTGATATGTACTGGGGAATACCATATGATACAGAGTCATTCATACATTCCCTATTTACTATAAAATTTGCCCCTGACCACCTGAATTCACCCCCACCCCCTCTCCCTCCCCAATTTCTTTTTTGTTTTATTTTTTTTTTTTTATATATATAACCTGCAAGAAAAATGCTAGCTCTGTCGTTGCCATTTTTATCACATTACAGATTCAGTGGTCCTCAGAGTAGAGAAATCCTTTTTGTGTCAGATAGGTGCCTGGTTCTCTTGGTAACTTGTTTGGTAAACCTCCTTCTGTGTGCCTGTAAATTGCTCTGCCTGTTCTCCTTAACATTGATTAGTTTATTTAATGTTTTGTATTCACAGCTGCCCATACACAAAGTCAAATTGTGGTGGAATGGATGTGATTTTGGCTAAATCAATCAACAATCTGAAAAACAGGAGAATTGGAAATCCCTAGGTAACACTTGCACAAGCTTTTTCTTGCTCTGCTATTGGGCTATGTTCACACAGTTGATTAGCATACCCTGCAATTTCCAGAAAGAATCTGTGGATTCCTGCATCTGGAATCACACCTGTGTGAATATCTGCGGCTGCTCATCTCATACATGCAATGCCCAGCTGACAGCAGTCGCTATTCGTGACTGCTTGCACAGTCAGAAATTACCTGTAGTGATCACCGCTGGTAATCACTCTTGTGAATGTAGTTTTAGCCCCTTCACTAACCCAAAAACTGTCTAAAACCCTCACACTACCTGCAGATAAAGACCCCTATGTGGCCTGTCAAAAATTAGTTTACAATTTCACAATTCGTGTGTTCCTGATATTATGTTATTGCTTCAACTGCATGTCTTGCCATATGGCATAATATACACAAGACCGAATTACCACGGAAAAACCCTAATTAGTCCTAATACATGTTAGGCATGTGTGAAAACTGGCAGAATGCACATTAGAGGTGGGTCCTCACCATCCATGACCATTTATAGCTTCATTAGGGTTTTAGTTTGTAAGAGAGATCAGATTGATATAGATAATTGTACGAATGTGTTACCATTTTAAAAATATTATTTCCATGTTTATTTTGTAATGATATACATATGTACATGGGGACAACCATGATTGCCTATTAGATCTACAGGCTCTGCTTCCTGATTTACAGTGTTGGGGTGATTGGACTATTCTTCACATTCTCACAATGGAAAGTAATGGCTTGATTGACACACTGAAAAGAAAACTGTGCCCTCGAGGCTAATCTATCTTATCGCAGTGGTTATATGATACCTGTTCGAAGGGAATATGGAGGCTGTCATTTGCGACCTTCTCTTCTCAAAATGCTATTTGCCTAAGGCCATATTTACACTTAATCCCCTTTCTCCCTTGCTGCTCACTGTTTCAAATTAAAGGTTTACTCAAGAACATTATTTTGATATATTGCAGCTTACCAGTCCTTAGATGTGGTGACTGAATTTGTTTCCCCTTTTCATCCTAAAACTTTTTCAGCAACTGCAGAAAATACTTGTTGGCCTTGCCAGATCTACAGTGTCTTGTCAATTTCTGTGAGCTGAACTGAAAGCATAAAACAATCTTATCTAAGAGATGGTAAGCTGCAATATGTGAAATTGTTCCTTCTCTTTCGTTCATTGATGGAAACAGTGATCCATAAATCATAACTCCTGGGTTATATTGCCTTCTTCACGAGTAGGACTAGGCAGAACAAAAAACACCTGGCTACGCCCATGGGCTGTCCTCAGCTTGGTATATAACCCCCCTCTCTGCTCTAGGTAATCAGTTTTAATCTGTCTAGTCAGGAGTAAGGACCTAGGCTTCCGGCTGGGATCTCTGGTCCTTTTTTTCTCCTTACATCTTGTTTTTTCTCTCGGGAGATCTACAATCAACTGCCGGGCTGGGCAACAAGCTGGATAATCTAGATCCAGTGGTCCCACCAGCCCAGCCAGCGAGCACTTGCAGACTGCAGCTACACGCTAGGTCGGCCGTGACATAGCCTCATGGACAGAGGCTGGCCCACAAGTTAAACGTCTTGCAGGGTCGCATACGACTGGGCTTGGATCTTGAGTCACAGCGGTCCCTTGGCCGACAGCTCCCCTACTTCGGTGGCGAGGCTTCGGTCTGGAGCGTTACCCGCACCATGGAACAGTCCCCCCCCCCCTTTGGGTTTTTTTTTTTTCTTTGGGGTGGTTGCGGGTAACCTCCAGGGGCGGTCCGACCTGCCTGCAGGTTCCCTCTTCCCATCCTTAAAATCCCTCACTGAGCTAGGGTCCCCCCTCTCCCTTCCCCCCCCTGTCTGGACTTGGAGTCTGGTTGGGGTCGCAGGGCAGGGGATGCAGCAGAGACCCCTGAGGTCTCCCCCGGTATCCCTACTCTGTAAGATAGTGGGATAGTGTGTCCTGCCCTGGTAGTCTGGAAGGGTCTCAGTGTAGGAGACCCCTAGGTGCATGCCCCACTGTTTGCACTAGGACCTCCCTGCACTATACCCACACTGCAAAGACCGGTGCAGAGTGCGCAGCGGAGTCTCCCCTAACGTGGGTCCTACCTTCAGGAGAGGGTGCAGCTTTGCAAAGGGCACTGGGAAGATCCTGGCAGCATGCTGTAGCTGATGGTGGCTATTTTCCCTTAGTCTAGCTGGTCTCAGGTTAGCGGCCATGTTTGTGTAGCCCGATGATGTCACAGGGGCCATTTTTCCTTAGTCTGGCTGCACTCCGGTTGGTGACCATGTTTGTGTAGCCAGATGATATCACAGGGGTCATTTTCCCTTAGTCTGGGAGATGACCAAAGCCTCCTGGGGATGCCAAAGCTCCTCCTCTTCCTCCTCCATTTCCTCTTCCTTTGCCCCGGGACATATGAACAGGGATGGCGTCCATTATGATGCTGGGTTCAAATTCCCAGTGCTCCTCTGGTCGGTAGGGTGAGTCTTTGGGGGTCCCTGTTAGCTCTCTCTCTGCTGATAGGTACCCTGAGCCTTGAGGGGATCCTTTAGTGGTGCCAAAAGATAGTTTTTTTTTTTTTACTGAAAGGGCTTCCTTTCCTTATGGAGTCTCAGGGTCATATCTCCCTCTCTGACCCCATGGAAGTGGCAGGTCCCTCAGAACCCCAGCTTCCCATTGTTGCACTGACGGTGGTCCTGTAAATCTTTGCAGTCCTTGGTGTCCCGGGGAGAAGAGGTGTGTAGGCAAAGGCCCAGAAGGAAGCATCCCCCTGCCTTCTTCCCCTGCTAAGTCGTTCTCATCTGATTCTGAGCCTAATTCCGCCATGGACTCAGCCTGTCTGGGGGGGGCTTAATATCACATCCCCCAGATCCGACCGATAGGATGATTCCTCCATTGTCGCAGCAGCGAATGAAAAAGCGCTGGTAGACGCACTTTTCACTGCAGTGCGTGAGACATTAAAAATGGAGGATGCGGCTGATGTAGCCACGGACGTGACTGTGTCATTTTGTATGCATAAGTTACCTCGCACTCCAAAGGTGTTTCCTTATGTGCCCTATTTTGACAGGTTTCCCTGTAAGGAATGGGAAAAACCAAAATTACCATTTGTGGTCCCCAAATGTTTTACTGTATGTTACCCTTTAGGGGAGTCACTTTTAAAGGCGTGGACTAGTTCACCAGTGGTGGACCCTCCTGTTTTCACATTGAATAAAGCAACCATTATCCCAATAGAGGAATCCCCATCCTTTAAGGACCTGGCTGACAGGAAAGCAGAGGCTGCGGCATGCAGCATGTTTACTATGGCTAGTTTGGCATTGGGGCCAGACTTTGCCTCAGCCCTGGTGTCTCAGACCTTAACTGAATGGGCCAAGCTTTTGCGCCAGAGACTGGGGAGTGAGCAGGTCCCCGCTGCTTATGTGTATTTAGTGGACCAGTTGGTCCAGGGGCTGTAGTTTTTGTGATGCAGCTTTGGATACAGTTCCTGTGCTGTCCAAATTTCTGTTTCAGCGGTGGTGATTAAGAGCGTGCTGTGGCTTAAGAGTTGGTCGCAGACCAAGCCTCTAAGAAAGCTCTCATTGATCTGCCCTTTCAAGGTGATCTTCTCAGCCCAAATAAACTTTTTGTGCTTCTGGGACGGAGAATATGGGAAATAGATCTTTTAAATCTTCCCCAGGAGGTTCCAAGCAACCTTGGTCTGGTAAGCCTAGAGCTAGCTTCTTTGGACCAGCAGACAAGACCCCTTCAGCATGAAGGTCTGCCCTCACCCATTATTGGGGTGAGGGGACAGCTTCGCTGGTTTCTGGCCCCGTGGACTTCTTTTGTGAGCGTCAAGGAGATCCACAAAATGTTTAATTTGGGGGTTCCCAGAAATGGGGGCAAAGTTTGTTCTTTTCAGGTTTTTTAGGTCCTGAGTCTCCTTGTGCGGACTTAATTCCTGAAAAGGTTCAGGTAATGACCAAATTACCTAAGGTCCCCCTATCCCTGTAAAGGGAATTTAATTACCTAGGTATGATTTTAGTTCTGACCAGGGTGGTCTTACCTCTGGACAAATTTCAGATCGTTCTCTCTCCCGATTTGCATACAGGTTCTGATTCTGGTGGTATCCACCTTCAAGACAGTTCTGTTTGCATAGTCCTACATGCAGCTCCTTTAGCAGGTTCGGCTCCATAGGAGGGTATCAAAGTTCGTGGCAAGATAATGGGTTCTTCTGGCAGACGCTGCAGGTGTCCAAGAGCCACAGTAAGGCTAGTATCATCCTCAGCTCATACTACTTCTGTAGTTCCTGCGAGGAATCAAGAGCGAGGATCTTCCAATCATCCTGGTGGCCGTAAACGTCCCTTGGGGGCTTCCTCTCAGAGAAGATTAGTTTTCCCAAGGGATAATCTACCATCCTTCTTAACAGTCACTGGTTTTAATGGCTTAGCTATTGAAAGCCAGGTACTGAGGGATAGAGGTTTGTCTGGATCAGTGATTCCTACTATGGTGAAGGGTAGGAAGTCGTCTTCCAGCAAGATAGCAAGAAAAGGATTCCCCTAAGGGGTTGGGACTTTATAGGCATGCAAAGAATTCCAAAAGGATAAAAAGTAGTAAATTTTATTGATACATAAATTGCAGCAAGATATTCCATTGTACATGGAAAGCGTACATTTCTTGGTGTGAGTCGATTGGGGCTTTTCCTCTGGCCTTTTCTGTGGCTCGAATCTTAACCTTTCCTCAACAGGGCGTTGATCAAAAGTCGGCCTTGAGTACCATCAAGGGCCAGGTGTCTGCCTTGGCAATCTTCTTTCCGCGACCCCTAGCCATGCACTCTTTAGTTCATACCTGTACGGTCCCGTTTGCCGCCATGGGATTTAAATGTAGTGCTTTCGGTTCTCCAGAAACCTCCATTTGAGAATATTCTGGAGGTTCCCTTGTCTACGTTATCCCAGAAGGTGACATTCTTGGTGGCTATTATCTCGGCCCGTGGGGTATCGGAATTGTCAGGGTTATCCTGTTGCAGTCCCTATTTAGTGGTCCATAGGGATAAAGTGGTTCTTTGTCCCTGTCCATCATTCCTGCCCAAAGTTGTCTCTGACCATTTGAATGAGGACATTGTGTTGCCTTCCATGTGTCCCAAGCCGGCTCATCCCAAGGAATTTGCTTTGCATACCTTGGATGTGGTTTGTGCAATTCGGGTGTATCTGGCAGCTACTGAGTCCTTTCGGAGGTCAGACTTGCTGTTTGTGGTTACGGACGGACCAAGAAAAGGGCTGGCCGCTCCTTCGGCTCCCATCTCCAGATGGATCCGACAGGCGGTGACTCAGGCCTATTCTATCAAAGGTCAGGTTTGAACCTTTCCCTGTCACAGCATGTTCTACTGGGGCGCTGAGTGCTTCTTGGACCTTCCGTCATCAGGCATCAATATCGCAAATTTGCAAGGCGGCCACTTGGTTGTTGGTGCATACCTTCACAAAACTCTATAAGGTAGATACTTTGGCATCTGCGGATGCTTCTTTTGGCCGCAAAGTTTTGCAGGCTGCTGTTCCCTCTCAAGCTGTTCCCTCTTGAGGGGTGTTTTTCTTTAAACTTTTATTTTTTCTGCCATGGCTCCTGTGTCCTGGTTAAGGCACTTATGTTTAGCCTTGGGTTATTTTCCCCACCCCTCATTTTCCTTTTGGCACTGCTTTTGGAAACCCCAGTAGTTATGATTTATGGAGTGCTGTATCCGTCAATGAGCGAAAGAGAAAAATGGATTTTTGCACTTACTGTAAAGCCCATTTCTCTAAGTTCATCGACGGACACAGCACCCACCCCTCTATGGAGTTCTGATACTTCTAATACTGCTTGCTACTAAACTGATTACCTAGAGCAGAGAGGGGGCTTATATACCAAGCTGAGGAGTGGCCATGGGCGTAACCAGGTATTCTTTTGTTCTGGCTAGTCCTACTCCTGGGGGAGGCAATATAACCCAATAGTTATGATTTATGGTGCGTTATGTCCGTCGATGAATGGATTTTACAGTAAGTACAAAAATCCAATTTTTGGGGTTTAGATCCTTAAAACAAAAAGTCAGGATTGGCTTCCACCATTGACTAACTTCTTCCTGGTGGCAGCCACATATTAGAGCAGAATTTATTTTTGTATCTTATACATCAGTGGCTCCTAACCTCAGTCAAGTACCCCTAACAGATAATTTTTTAAGATTTTCTTCACCTTTCACAGGTACTTTAAACCAATTCTGGACCGGAAGATTTTCCCGATTAATGACCGGGCCATATTTTGCGATTCGGCCCTGCGTTCATTTAACGGACAATTGCGCAATGCTGTACCCAAATAAAATTGATGTCCTTTTTTTCCCCACAAATAGAGCTTTCTTTTGGTGGTGTTTGATCACCTCTGCGGTTTTTACTTTTTGCGTTATAAACAAAAAAACAGCGACAATTCTGAAAAAAAAAAAAAAAAATATATATATATATATATATATATATATATATATATATATATATATATTTTTATTCACTTTCTGCTATATAACATTCTCAAAAAACGAAATTAAAAATAACATTTTTTTAACATTTTAGGCCAATTTGTCTTCTGCTACATATTTTTGGCAAAAAAAATCGCAATAAGCCTATTTTGTTTGGTTTGCGCAAAAGTTATCACGTCTACTAACTACGGGAAAGATTAATGTCATTTTTATTGTTTTTTTTTTTTTTACTAGTAATGGCGGCGATCTGCAATTTTTTGCGGGACTGCGACATTGCGGCGGACAGATCGGACCCCTAACTGACATTTCTGACACTTTTGGGGGGTGCAGTGACATTACTAAGTACTCAGTTCTAAAAATATGCACTGTTACTGTAATGACACTGGCAGGGAAGGGGTTAACCCTGTGGGTGATCAAGGGGTTAAATGTGAGCCTAGGGGAGTGATTCGAACTGTGGGGGTCGTGGCTTTTTAAATGATCACAGAGACCTGTGATCCTATATAGCAGGATCACAGGGGCTTTGTGATCATTCCAGAGAGAACAACAATCAGCTGTGTTTACAACAGCTGACCGTTCTTCTCTCAGCGGGGAACGATCGCGGGTGTCAGGTGGCAATCGGAGCCCCTGCCCTGTGCATCGGAGTCGCCGCTGCCCCTAGCTGCAGGTGCACAAACAATGTAGGCCTAGGTCGGTTCGCGCAGCAGAGCCGCACTGCCGCAGTAAAAAAGCGGCAGGCTGTCGGGAGCCGGATAAATCAGTGCTCATGGTTTGGTATTTAGGACCGCTATTTTCCCAAAACATGGCATGTTGGGGATATTTAAGGAATGAGGCTGGGAAACCTTGTTATATACATATTTGCCTGTAATGTTTATTGAGTAAACGTTAGAGGCAGGATAAGGTTAGCCCTACACTTGTAGACCCTGTTGCCACACCATTCTTCCTATAAGATTATACTTGCATTTAACATATTTTATTTATGTTGTATACTTCTAAAAGCCTCCCTTGTGTAAATATCCAAAAGCCAAGACTGCTGCTGGACGCCACCATCTTGAATGTAATGCCAGCAGCCCAGTAGACTCATAGCTGTCATTCAAATTAAACTCTACAATACTCCCCTTTTCTCCTCTCCTTGCAGTCACATTGTAATTAGATACTCCAAGAAGAGGAGAGCACTATGATGTGTGGAGAGGGAGGGGACTGCTAGAGAATCCACTCCACTCCATGACCTTAATTTGCTTCTTCTTGAGCCTCTCCTTTTGTAGCCTTGGTGGCATGTTTTGGGTCATTGTCATGCTGAAAGACCCATTCATAACCCATCTTCATTGTTTTGGCTGAGGGAAGAAGGTTCTCATCAGAGATTTTACAATACATGGCCCCATCATATCGCGAAATGTTGATCTGTACCTTTAGCAGAGAAAAAGCCCCAAAGCATAAGGTTTCCACCTCAGTGCTTGACCGTAGGCATGGTGTTCCTAGGGAGCAGGGCCCTCTAGTTCCTCCTGTTTTGAATTGTATTGTAACTGTATTGTCTTCCCTCACATTGTAAAGCGCTGCGCAAACAGTTGGCGCTATATATATCCTGTATAATAATAGTTAGCAGCTTTCTTCCTCCAAACACGGCGAGTCCCCATTTTCAGAAAGACACAGGTACAGTCGTTCCAATGATCATCTAAATGAATCCAGAGACGGAGTGGGAGAAAATGCTGTGGTAAGATTAGAACAAAATTTAGCTTTTTGGCATTAACGTGACTCGATGTGTTTGGAGGAAGATAAATGCTGACCATGACCCTAAGAACACCATTCCTACAGTCAAGCACGTAGGTGGAAACATTATGCTTTGGGGCTGTTTCTCTGCTAAAGGTACAGGACAACTGTGCTGCTTTGAGGGCCAAAGGACGGGGCCATGTATGTAAAATCTTGAAAGAGAACCACCTTCTCTCAGCCAGAACACTGAAGATGGGTCGTAGATGAGTCTTCCAGCATGACAATGACTCAAAACATACTGTCAAGGCAACAACGGAGTGGCTCAAGAAAAAGCCATCTAAGGTCATGGAGTGTCCTAGTCAGTCTTCAGACCTTAATCCATTAGAACATTTTTGGAGGGAGCTAAAACTTTGAGTTGCCAAGAGACAGCCAAGAAACCTTAAGGATTTAGAGAAGATCCATAAAGAAGAGTGGACCAAAATCCCTCCTAAAATGTGTGCCAACCTGGTCACCAATTACAAGAAATGTCTTGCCTTTGTGCTTGCAAGCAAGGTTTTCTCCCCCAAGTACGAAGTCATGTTTTGCTGTGGGATCAAATACTTATTTTACACACTGAACTGCATCTTAATAACATTTGTTTTATGTGTTTTTTTCTGGATGTTTGGTTGAGATTCTCTCGCTGTCATTTAAAATACACCTATGATAAAAATTATAGGCTCTTTATTTCTTTGTAAGTGGGAAAACTTACAAAATCTGCAAGGAATAAAGTAATTATTTACCCCACTGTATTTCGCTGCTGTTTATATCCAAAATCAACATGTGAACAAAATACTTTGTTCTCTACAAATTATTATCTCTTGAAACAGACTTTGGTGTTCTAATTTTGAAGACCATCGTACTGCAGGCATCTCTAAAACCAAATACGTTCTTTATTGATTAGTTGTGGAATCAAACTACAGATCCATGAGCATGCCACTTAGTCGTGCATTTGACTAGAATAAAAAAGAATCACTATTTTTATTAAACTGCAAAACACTATTTTGAGAATGTTTGAAATCAGATTCTGTTGTACACCTGGTGTAATATATTTTGTAAATACTTGTATATGGATAATATAAAAAAAACTAAATTTTATATGATGCATGGCTGTAGGTTTTAATGTTTCTTGATACTATAATTTTGACAAACCACCCAATACTTCTGTCTTCTCCAATGTCTTGTTTATGATGCTGCTTGTTTTCTTTCTTTCTTTTGTGCATTACCATTTTTTACCGCTTGTCTTGTATGGTGAAATGTTGATGGTGTGGTAATCTAGCTTTTTGTGTTGAATGTGTTTTTATGTTCCTTTGTTAATATACAATTGGGCAAAAAAGTATTTAGTCAGCCACCAGTTGTACAAGTTCTCCCACTTGAAAATTACAGGCCTCTCTCTCATCTTTTATCATAGGTACACTTTGACTATGAGAGACCGAATGGGGGGAAAGAATCCAGGAAATCGCATTGTAGGATTTCTAATGAATTAATTTGTAAATTCCTCGGTAAAAAAAATATTTGGTTACCTACGAACAAGCAAGATTTCTGGCTCTCACAGACCTGTAACTTCTTCTTTAATGGGCTCCACTGTCCTCCACTCGTTAACTGTATTAATGGCACCTGTTTGAACTTGTTATCAGTATAAAAGACACCTGTCCACAATCTTAAACATTACAAGCCTAAGATTGCACCAGGTGGTAATAACGAAGGCAGAGCCTCCCATTCAGAACAAACATGGTGAAACAAGCAGCAGTTTCTTCATAAAGTTATTATCCGGTGAGAGAACTTAGGAGACCCATATTGGCTACCATCCCGGTTTCAAGGATAACTGCCCGGATTACATACCGGACTCTGCCTGTGAGACCCTTACGCCGTATGGTCTAGGGGTCCACGCCGTCCGGTAAGTGGAATCACTCTTGGGGAGAGGAGCCACTTTAGCATCGCACCACCGCAGCATGTGTTTGTTTTTCTAGCACTTGAGCACTTTATTTGGCTGTCTTTTGAAATCTTCACTGGCTACTTGCTGAACACATACAATTGGGACTATTGTTTTAATACTATTGCAACACTACTTCAGCACTATCCTATTCATATTTATTTAAATTGATTATCACTGAGTTGTAACCACACTATTGGAGGATAATTCTTATATTTATATATATATATAATTTTTGATCACTTACTCTATCATTTGTCACATTGACTGTCCCATGTAGGTTGGCCACACCATTTTTTGCGCTGTTTCCCATTTTGCACTTCACAATCTTAAACAGTCACACGCCAAACTCCACTATGGCCAAGACCAAAGAGCTGTCGAAGGACACCAGAAACAAAATTGTAGACCTGCACCAGGCTGGGAAGACTGAATCTGCAATAGGCAAGCAGCTTGGTGTGAAGAAATCGACTGTGGGAGCAATTTTTTGAAAATGGAAGACATACAAGACCACTGATAATCTCCCTCGAAATTTTTAGAAAATGGAAGGACATACAAGACCACTGATAATCTCCCTTGATCTGGGGCTCCACGCAAGATCTCACCCCGTGGGGTCAAAATGATCACAAGAACGGTGAGCAAAAATCCCAGAGCCACACGGGGGGACCTAGTGAATGACCTGCAGAGAGCTGGGACCAACGTATTAAAGGCTACCATCAGTAACACACTACGCCGCCAGGGACTCAAATCCTGCAGTGCCAGACGTGTCCCCCCTGCTTAAGCCAGTACATCTGGGCCCGTCTGAAGTTTGCTAGAGAGCATTTGGATGATCCAGAAGAGGATTGGGAGAATGTTATATGGTCAGATGAAACCAAAGTAGAACTTTTTGGTAAAAACTCAACTCATCGTGTTTGGAGAAGAAAGAATACTGTGTTGCATCCAAAGAACACCATACCTACTGTGAAGCATGGGGGTGTAAACATGCTTTGGGGCTGTTTTTCTGCTAAGGGACCAGGACGATTGATCCGTGCAAAGGAAAGAACGAATGGGGCCATGTATCATTAGATTTTGAGTGAAAACCTCCTTCCATCAGCAAGGGCATTGAAGATGAAACGTGGCTGGGTCTTTCAGCATGACAATGATCCCAAACACACCAGGCAACAAAGGAGTGGCTTTGTAAGAAGCATTTCAAGGTCCTGGAGTGGCCTAGCCAGTCTCAGATCTCAACCCCATAGAAAACCTTTGGAGGGAGTAGAAAGTATTTGTTGCCCAGCGACAACCCCAAAACATCACTGCTCTAGAGGAGATTTGCATGGAGGAATGGGCCAAAATACCAGCAACAGTGTGTGAAGACTTACAAAAAAAGGTTTGACCTCTGTCATTGCCAACAAAGGGTATATAACAAAGTATTAAGATGAGCTTTTGTTATTGACCAAATACTTATTTTTCCACCATAATTTGCAAATAAATTCTTAAAAAATCAGACAATGTGATTTTCTGGATTTTTTTTCTCATTTTGTCTCTCATAGTTGAAGTATACCTATGATTAAAATTACAGGCCTCTCATCTTTTTATGTGGGAGAACTTGCACAATTGGTGGCTGACTAAATACTTTTTTGTCCAACTGTATTTTTTGGGGCTAATTTAGGAGTGCATAAGTGATAAAACTGTTCACTGTCATTCACCATACATTTTTTTTTAAGTTGTACTCATTTCCCAACCTTGTTTTTATAGACAGCTGATCATTATTTGGTGTGCAGAAATGTATGTTTTTGTCAGATTGTGAACAATTTTACCTCTCAGAAGCTATTTTTTGTGTAATGGGTAAACTATTTTAAGCAAAAAGAAAAACTACAGTGATTTGCACAAAATTCTGTACATTATATTTTTTCCAGGTATATTCTATTACAATGGTGGAAGGATCTTTCCTCCTTATGGACTACCTTAAAGATCAGCCCTGTACTATTATATACTTTTGAGGGGTTTTATTCTACCCCTAAATACATACAGTGCCTTGATATAGTTTACAGGTTTATGATAATAGTTATGTAACATTTCTGACTGTATCTTTTGCATGGAATAGGGATTGTGAAGAAAAGTAGGGGAGTTGCACTTAGCAGCCAATCAGATGCTGTCTTTCACACTTTTACAGGATGTAATAATACAGGACATCTGATGACAGCACTCCTGCTTTTCCTGTAGCCCTTCTTTTTCTATTATATTTGTAATTCTGACCCAGTAACATAATTTTATAATCTAAAATTTGCAGATATTTGATACAATATAAGAACATGTTTGGGCGCAACTTGTGATTTAACCACTAAAGCCCTGGAAGATTTTACCCCCTTCCTGACCAGGGGGCATTTTGCGATTCGGCACTGCATGACTTTAACGGACAAGCTTTCTTTTGGTGGTATTTGATCACCTGTGCGATTTTTTGATCATGCGCTATAAACAAAAAAAGAGCGACAATTTTGCAAAAATAACTATTTTTCACACTTTTTTTATATGAAATTCCCCCCCAAAAGAATGTAAAAATCAAAATTTTTTTAAATTTTTGGCCAATTTGTTTTCTGCTACCTATGTTTGGTAAAAAAAAATCACAATAAGCGTATTTTGATTGGTTTGCGCAAAAGTTATTGCGTTTACTAACTAAGGGAAAGATTTTTGTCATTTTTGTTGTTTTTTGTTAACACGTAATGGCGGCGATCTGCGATTTTTTTTTTTTTTTTTTTTTTTTTGCGGTATTGCGGCGGACAGATCGGACCCTTGACTGACATTTTTGACACTTTTGGGGGTACCAGTGACATTACTACAGTAATCAGTGCTATACATATGCACTGTTACTGTAAAAATGACACTGGGAGGGAAGGGGTTAACTTTATTGGAGAGGGAGGGGTTAAGTGTGTTCCTAGGGGCGTTTTTCTAACTGTCATTGGATGTGGCTGTGTGTGTAACAGCACAGATTCAACGGTCCTACATAGCAGGACCGAGTGATCTGTGCTTTTACATTAGCCGCCTGCCTTTCTCCCTCTCTACCATCGGGTCCACCGGTCCACAGATCAACATCGGGTCCGCCGGTCACACGCGCCGGCTTCGTCGGGTACGAGCGGGGGCGGGAGCGTGCCTCCGGCGGCGCGCGCTCGCCCCCTATTCGCTCCCAGGCTAGTGACGTACCGGTACGTCACTTTGCCTGGGAGGGGCTGACCGCCGCTGTATATAGTCGGGCGGCGGTCGGCAAGTGGTTAATACAGCCTGGGAATATTCATAACTGCTGTCCTCTTCACAGTAACCTACATTATTGCATTTTTATATCTGTGGTAGCACATTTTTCAGTATAGATAGTGAATGTTGTCATATAACATGATCTGTGCAGAAATGGGATCCATTGTATGTATCAAAAGCTAAAGGCAAATATTTGTGATGCTGGAGACTCCCAAATATCATGAAGCACCTTTCCATACTGTAAATGCGCGGCACACGTCTACATAGATCTAAAGGGCTTTCATGTTTTAGGACATGTTGAATGAGAACAGGCTAGTGAGTGAATTCCAAAATTACTGTTTCTTTAAGGACTGAAGGTGTCCTAAATCATGGAAATCAATTTAGTGACTATGAATGCTAGAGGCACTTTTATATTGAAATGTAATTTTATGTATTGTGTTTGCATAATGAAAAACCTGGAAGCATTCCTTATGATATATCCCTTACTTGTGGATAAATTGTTACTTTTTAGTGTTATGTTAAGTTCTTTTTTTTTTTTTTCCTTCAAATACCTTATATCATTCCTGTTATTTCTGCTAGCACCATCTCCCAGGTGGCTTCAAATTGACTTGTAAGCTTGATGCAACCAATTAGATTACTAAAAGACAATGACATGACTGGTAGGCACATTTGGTGGGTTGATTATTCTAGGATGTGAAGGTGAAAGATTGATTCGAAATGCTTTGTCAAGTCAAATTATCCACTATACTGGTCACTTCTGACTGGAAATAAACACATCCATATTTATGTTCTCCCTGTGTAGGTATGACAAGCCAGACACTTAAGGAAAAAAAAACTGTTACTAAGCTTTACATGGTTGTGTGATCACAATTTTTAAAGTTGTGTTTTGACATTGTAGGCAACAGAGATCTAGAACTGTGTGCTGGAATTCTCAGCCTTGACTTTTTAGAGGTCTTGGCCGTGTCCTCCTCTTTCTTGCCAAAGCCTGCCAAAGTGTTGCATATTTTAATAGAAGGCCTCACAGACCAAAACAGAAGGTTTAGGAGCGGACCAGGACAAGCTGAAAGTTTATAGGAAAAGTGAAGCCTGCAGCAGGAAAATGTCTACCCAGAATACATGTTATTGTTTTCAATAGGGGACACAGGAATTCAGAGACTGTCAGGTTATAGTTAGAAGCTAATTGGATACCGTGAAAAGTTGTGCCAGATTCTGTGTGCACCATCTCTAATAAATCTATTGTTTCTTTGCTGGTTTCTATGCAGCCATCTGGAGTGGTCTTTCCTTGACTTGATTTAGAGTGCTATACCTAGACTGAAGAGGATATGGGCTAGCCTGAAAAGTGACTTTTGGACACTGCTCTGCATTGTGGCACTTTACAGTCCAGCATATTCTGGTTAAATTGGCTGCAGAATTTTCTTCAAATACAGAGCCATGGCACAGCCCCAGGTGTGACTGTGTCTCTGAAGACACTCTGTGAATAGGCTGTACCAGAGCCAGAGTTTTTTTCTTTCCCAAGAGAAACTTCAATTTCTCTACTCCCAGATCTAGACTCTAGTCTGAGTTGCTCTCTTCACTATTGTATGAGATTTGCGGAGTTAAAGCAGTATTAAATCCAAAAGTAAACGTATTAAATTGTAGCTTACCATTTCTTAGATGTGATGGCTGATTAATTTTTGTTTTTTTATTCTATTTTTTTTTTAGCAGGTGACAAAGCCAGTAAGTCTGCTGTTGTAGGTTAAGTTAATCCAGTCCTTCGACTAACTCATAAGTCTGGCACCAAAGCCCAGGTCGTCTCTCGCCTAGTGGCTCTGGAATCCTGTTCTGAAGTTGGGAAAGTCTGTCCAGTCTCTTGGAAGATCCTCACATTGTATGCCAGCCTTTTAGACTGGAGAGGAGTCCTGAACATCTTGTTGGTGTGTGGGAAACTTTTTGAGGAGACTTGCCTTCTACGGGTAATTGACATCCTGGAGCTTTGGGCAAATTGGTTTTCCCTGCAATGCTGGACATGCTAACTGGGAGGGTCATCTGATCTAGATCCAGTTGGACAGCATCACGGCAGTGGCATACGTCCCCTATCAAGGAAGAACCAGTCTTATCTTTCATCCTAGTTGTGGACAATTGACGGGCTGACTTTCCTCAGTGAGTGGTGCCTGGACCCAGGGTGTGATGATCCTTACCCCTGGAGGTATCTCAGGGACTGTGTCACAGACAGGGGATACTCCTTGCCTCCAAGTTCAACAATGAACTGGACAGGTTTGTCTCCAGAATCAGGAATCCTCTAGCAGAAGCAGTAGATTTTCTGGTGGCTCCATTGGGTCATGGATGCCTTTTATTCTCATGACACTTCTTCCTCATCTGCTTCATTTGGTGAAGCTGAGAGCATTCTGGTGAGTCTATAGAATAATGGTAGAAAGGTGAAAAACACCTACCCCCACAGGCTAGCGCTTTCTAAAAAATAAACCAAACCAAGAAAAAACTTATATCCAATAATGGGTACGGAAATTAACCTCCATAACTCCCACATGAAAAAATTAATGTTAAATAATCTTAAAAGTGGATAGTGAATTATTTGCATCCAACAATAAATATATAAAATAAAAATAATAATTTATATAAAAATGGGCAAATAACTAGTGCTGTAAATATCCCACACTACATAAATAAAAGATGTGTGCACAATAGTAAAATATATGCTGATAAACCGTTGCAAAGAATATATGTATATACTAAACCACTTTGTGCATACAAAAAGATGTGTGCGCACCTTCAAAAAATTGTAATAACCACGAACACAATATGTGCAATATGCCACCAATACTGCAAGGGGTTATGGTGAAAAAACAATATGTGATATATTAGATGAGGTAGTGCAATGACATATTATAGTCCAAAGATGTATGCTTCCACAAGGATGATCAGGTGGTATGGGTCCCAGGCGGAAATGCTGGACAACTATATCATACAGAGAGTGAAGGCCAGGGTCACCACGGGTGCTCAGGGAATGTAGGAAAACTCACCAGATACCGTGGATCCTCTCTTGTCTTAGCACAAAGGGGATCAGCCAGACTTGGGTAGTCTCCCTGACCAAACGTGTCACCTGGGTCCGTTCTTCACTCTGCTCCTTCTTCCTATGCCCCAGAAGGCTCAGCAGATGTAAGTGTGCATGGGAAAGGAATACGAAATCCTCAATGAATTCCATGAAAGGTTTATTAAAAAAAGTTCCTCTAAAAAAACTTTAATACAAGCAGTAAAATTCCCAAAAAAAAGGAAGAATACAGTAAACAAAATCCTCTGTTTACACTTCATGCACTCCCTTCCAGTATATTTTATCCACGGCTTGTTGCATCGTGCCATTTCCTCTGTATTCTTCCTTTTTTTAGGGAATTTTACTGCTTGTATGAAAGTTGTTTTTTTTTTTTTTTTTCTTAGAGGAACTTTTTTAATAAACCTTTAATGGAATTCATTATGAGGGTTTCATATTCCTTTCCCATGCACGCTTGCATCTGCTGAACCTTCTGGGGCATAGGAAGAAGGAGCAGAGTGAAGAATGGACCCAGGTGACACCTTTGGTCAAGCAGACCACCCAAGTCCGGCTGATCCCCTTTGTCATAAGACAGAAGAGGATCCACGGTATCTGGTGAGTTCTACATTCCCTGAGCACCCGTGGTCACCCTGGCCTTCACTCCCTGCATGATATAGTTGTCCAGCATTTCCTCCTGGGACCCATACCACCTGATCATCCTTGTGGAAGCATACATCTTTGGACATTGGACTACTTAATCTAATATATCCTATATTGTTTTATTCACCATAACCCCTCGCAGTAACGTGGCATATTGCACTTTAGTGGTTGTTACAATTTTTTGAAGGTGCACACACATCTTTTTGTATGCACTAAGTGGTTTGGTATATACATATTCTTTGCAACTTTTTATCAGCATATATTTTATTATTGTGCACACATTTTTTTATTTATGTAGTGTGGGATATTTACAGCACTAGTTTTTTTGCACATTTTTATATCAATTATTTTTATTTTATATATTTGTTGGGAGCAAATAATTCACTTTTAAGATTAGGTATTTAATATTTATTTTTCCATGTGGGAGTTATTTGAGGTTCATTTCCGCACACATTATTGGATATGTTTTTTTTTCTTGGTTTGGTTTATTTTTTAGCAAGCGCTAGCTTGGGGGGGGAAGCGTTTTTTCACCTTTCTCCAATTATTCTATCATCTTTTTTGCCGTAGCAGCTGCTTATATATTTTTGACCACATTATATATTTTCACATTATATATTTTCAATCACTTCACAATTTCAATCACATTGAAATTTGAATTTATTTTCAGGAATGTAAATTCCCCTTAGACATCATAGCATTCAGCACTTATTATCATTATTACCTTGAGCATTATTTAATAACACCCAATATTTAATATACATAGGTGTTGCCTGGCGTGGGTGACCATTCCTTTTTACATTCTGGTGAGTCTGTCCTAGTTTTAAACTGGACCAGGCAGATGTGGTACTCTGACCTAATTAAACTCCTGGCAGATGCTTCAGGGGGTCTTCATTTTCAATCATTTTTATTGAAAAAAATAAGATGTAAAACATAGCATAAGAAAACTGGCTGAAATAGCAAGGAAGGTATTGGGCAGCAAGAACGGGGCTGTCGAGGATCTATTATTGAAGCTGAAAAGTATACTGTGCGCTTGGTGCATGGCAAGAAATTCTCATCTGAGGAGATTCACTGTGGGTGAAACCTTGGCCTTCTTGCAAACCGATTTCCGTTCATTGATCAAGACCTTTATGCTGGGTGTTTCACGTGTGGTTCTTACAGTTGCACTCACCTGTGACTCCCTGGAATCTCAAGTTGCTTCTCTCTGCACTTCAAAATCCTATTCCTCTTTCTACTTTTGCTCACAAGGTTGCATTCCTTGTTCCCAACACCTCTGTGAAGCAAGTGTCTGAGCTGGCACCCTTCACCTCAATCTGAACATGTTCCTTGCATCTCTGTCTAGCTCCAGTTTGTCAAAAGAAAACTTCCCTGTTTGTAGTTTGTGCTGGACGAGTTTACCTTGCAGCCATTGAGGACTTTTTCTGTTAGTCCTGACAGTCTCAGTATGGGGGACTCTGCTTCTCGTTTCACCATTTCTCTGTGGCTCAAACAAGCCTTTGTTCAAGCTTATTGTCTTAATGATTGACTTCCATGCTTCCTATCAAAGCATACTCCAGTAGATTTATGAGTGCTGCTTTGGCTTTTCTGGCATTAGGCTATTGGTTCCCAGATTTACAAAGTTGCCCCTTGGTCTTCTGTTCACATGTTTTACTAGGCAGATGTTCAGGCTTAATCTGATGCCAGATTGGGGCATAACGTTCTTCAGGTGGCTTTTTGAGCTGCATGCAGTTCCTCGCTCTATTTTTTGTTGCTTTTGTACAAAAGTGAGGCTTGCTGGGAGAAGGGGGGGGGGGGGTCATACTGGGCTGGCTCACAAGTTTAGTAGTGTGTTTTTAGTAGTACTAGTGAGTGTCAGTGTACAACTAGTCACATGCCATATTCAGTTATTTAAAATATCTGCTCTGTGTTGGATTAGAAAGCTGGGAGAAAGCAGAATTGCTGCTAGGGGAGCTGAGCTGCTGAGAGAACAATTTCAGTACTTCTGTTGTGATCTTTGAAAATGTCTTGCTCCACAGTGCTGGCAGCTTTAGAGGTAAATGTTGTAAAGCTCATTATTGCTTGTTAAGGATATGCACACTTGAATGGCTAATGGCCAGGTCACAAGTTCAATAGTTTGTGCTTGTACACCTAACCACCATTCAATGTCTACGCTCCGCTTACAAAAAAAAGAAGTAAAGTAAACTAAGGGTGGTTTTTTTTTTTTGTGTTCAACATTTTGTTATCCAAACCCATCATGGTCTTTATTTGTCCTGAAATCTTGATGGTTGTGAAGATGATTGTGTTTCTATTCAAAGCTGTATAAAAAAAAAAAACCTCTGACTAGTATATATAAGACTAGTATATATAAGAGCAGCGTCCTGATATTTGTAAGGCAAACTGAGGGTCTTGTCAACAACATCCTGATTTCTAGCTGACGTGTTTACTGCAGGCTAAAAATTTCAAGCACTTGCTATGAGATGCTACAATTCTTGTTCTGTGGAGCACATCTCACCACAGTAACAGATTAGGTGCTGGCTTTTATTTCACACTAAGACTAGACAATTTGAATTTGTGTATTTCAGGTACAGGCCCACTCTTGTTATATTTTTTTAATAAATGCACCCAATGCATTAAAGGGTATTTACCTTAGTTCAGTTTTGAAAACATGTTGGCGGGTTCAGTTACAAGCTGATTTTATACATTGTATAATACATATTGTGTTCAGCTTCATCGACTGGCTGTGTCCATTAAAAGGGTGTTTTACTGTTCGGTTACCTTATGGATTAAAGGAAGATTGGGACTTTGCATAAAAAGGCAGAATTGGGATTTTCACTAGAATGATCCCACCTATTGAGTTGAATCAGTGTGAAAAAACTGCATGAAATAAATATCTGTATTATGTGGACTGACCCTTAAAATGTTCTATAGCTGGCATCTTTTATTTATTTATTTTTTTAAAAGAGTTTTTATTAGCTATTCTTGGCCTGTAAATTAAAAATGTATGCTATGTAACTAGTGGAAATACTGCAGCTTGGAAACCTTGCAGTCAGATGCAGAGTGCATTGTGCATTCAGGATCCTCCGTACCCCATGTAAGGAATCATTCAGCATGTCCTATGGATTGTTCTGTGGTCACTATGATCCAAACATTGTGTGAAATGGTACCCACTTGCATCTGATATGTTGCTTCAGTATAATGTGCATATGAATTCTGGTTCGGTGTGGAATAGAAGGATCTTCAGAAAGTGCAGTGGTCAGGTTACAGAACCAAATAATTTGTTTCAAGAAGCCCAATTAACATCAAACAGACACGTCCAAATTGCAATTTATGTTTTACCTTTGTTTTTTATAGATGTATGTTGTCATTCTTTTTGTAGAAAATTAAATGTTTTAATTTTGTAAAAACATTTTTCATATTGTAATATTTTTACAGAAATGTACATTATACCAAGTTCAGATGTTCGTGTATGCAGGTCCGCAAATCTCAATATTGTGTATATGTGCTAAAAGAAACGTACACACAGAGGATGTCCTCAAAAATTCGATAAAGTATGGTCAAAATGGCTGAATGACGGCTTTGATGCCTGACACTCTCGAAATCTATTAATAATTCCTTTTGTGTCTTGCCCTTTGTACATGGTGCGCTTGGAGGTTGAGACTCATTGGGGTATTTGACCTAATACAGCACTATTCTCCTACATCGTTCATCTTGGTTGTAGCTTGAGCCACACACACACAGGATTGTGCTTCATTTTATTTTCTTTGTATGCTGTTTAATTTTTTTTTACTTTTATACTTTACGAGTGTTGACCCCTGAGAAGCTGCTGCACCGCCTGTTGTCCTTTTTTTGGATGATCTAGAGAGGAAGCAGCTCAAGATATTTCACAATTTCGGGATGTTACTATAGCCTCTGGCCCTATGCTGTCTACTGTGTATGTATTGATCGAGGCAGTGCGTATTGATCTCTG
The DNA here is from genome assembly GCF_965119305.1 of Pelophylax lessonae. Lineage (NCBI taxonomy): Eukaryota > Metazoa > Chordata > Amphibia > Anura > Ranidae > Pelophylax > Pelophylax lessonae. Next base: position 737,204,948 of record NC_138768.1, read on the forward strand.
GATAGATATTCCTAGTGCTGCACAAGCCCCACATCGTATGGTCTAAGATTTAACTCTTGTGGAATACCAGATATGGGTCCCTCCCTCCTCTTCTCTGTGATCCCTTTATTGCTTGCTAATAAGACTGGAGCCTCATGGAGTAGAGGCAGAGTTGTATGTGGACACTAGTAGGTGGATCCACCAAAACATTTGCCAGTGTCTAATCACCTGAATGTAGCGGCATATAATCTATGGCCTCTTAATCAATATGTAAGTCCTGTACTTTACTTCAAAATACTGCATTTACAGATACATATAAAAATTCCTCTTTTTGCTTGCATATTATTGAACGAGTGAGGTCAACACAGTTTTTCCGTATTCACTATGTTAAAGTGGATGGTAAACCCTCACATATATACCCAGTGAAGTGGACTGCCTCAGATAATACAGAGAGACGAAACAAATCCTCCTACATAGGTTTTATTTGTATATCCGCTGTCTTCAACTTTCTACACTGTTTAGAAAATGCACATCGGGTTAGAATTTTTTTCTTATCCTGTTCCAGCACTGGGTGTGGAGACTTGGCATACATTTTGTGACAGCTGATTGGAGGAAAGGCACCCTCCCCATATTCAGAGGAAGGACGAAACATGCAGAGCTATGCTGTGAATAGACCAGCTCTCTGCTAATCTCTATGCACCCACCCTGACACAACATTCCAGCTGCTTTTATCTCTTGTGTCAGAGAACTTGTCAGAAGTTATCATGCCGATAACAAAGCAGCAAAAAGACAGATATATGTGCCCAGGTCAGATTTCATGAATGGGTTTACATTCACGTTAAGTGCAAACTCTTGATAAGTGAATCGTCTCATCTGCTTTACTAAATCAACCACAACATGTTGACTGAACCCAAGTGAGTAGGGGCCCATTTAGATATGTCCCACCCTTTACAGTACTTTAATGCACTCCATTCATTTGAATGGCACTATAACGGGCCAGAAATTGAACAATGCAAGGCACAGTAATTCAAATCATTCATGTGACTGCAAGGTTTGGGTCTGAAAGGCCCCTAATGAAAGAAACAACTGTGTGTTTAAAAATAGAACTGGGTAAGGGACCAAAAAAAAAAAAATTAAGTGTCCCATCTTTACCTGAAGCACAAACCAGTGGACAGTGCACTGGACAGATTGCCTTTGGTGAGAGCCAAATATTTGAGGTGGACTCATTTATTTATTTTTTTTTTCTTGTACCTCGTGTCTAAATTTATGTATTTTTGCAGGAATGGTTCTCTTCCATTTTTGTTAAGAGGGATCAGGGTCCCATTGTTTTCTGTCAGTCCTGAGCTGATAGAGGTGCTGGATATATTTGTATTTTTTTAAATGAGGTTAGCTTAAATTATTGCCTCTATACATGTGCAATTTGTTTTTCTTTGGAAGAGCTTCAATGCATCCTGAACATATCTGCTGTGCAATTAATGCTTTTGAGATACCTTGATATTTCAGGATGACCACCTTGTACCAATTCTTGCTGTGGTGTGAGATTTGACATTCAAACCACCATGTCTAAGCAACGTTGGCTTTTGTGGTGGCCCCTCCCTTCTACACATTTGTTACATTTAACCACTTGCGACCGCCCACAGTATATTTACTGCGGCAGTCAGCCCCGTACAGCCAAAGTGACGTAGTACTATGTCGCTAGCCTGAGAGCCTCTAGGGGGCGAGCGCGTCCGGCCCCCGTTTGTTCCCTAACATGTCCGCGAGTGTGACCGGCGGACCCGATGTCCGCTGGTGCAGAGGGAGAAAGGCAGGCGGCTAATGTAAACAAAGCCGCCTGTCATTCTCCCTGATCTAACTGCAGAGATCATACAATCCTGCTATGTAGGATAGTATGTCTCTGTGATTACATCACTAGCCACACCCCTTTACAGTTAGAAGCACTCCCCTAGGGACACATTTAACCCCTGCATCACCAACAAAGTTAACCCCTTCCCTGCCAGTGTCATTTTTACAGTAACAGTGCATATGTATAGCACTGATTATTGTAGCAATGTCACTGGTACCCCCAAAAGTGTCAAAAATGTCAGTCAAGGGTCCGATCTGTCCGCCGCAATCCCACAAAAAAATCGCAGATCACTGCCATTACTCGTTAACAAAAAAAAAAAAAAACAATAAAAAAGGGAAATCTTTCCCTTAGTAAACGCAATAACTTTTGCGCAAACCAATCAAAATACGTTTATTGCAATTTTTTTTTTACCAAACATATGTAGCAGAAAACAAAATGGCCTAAAATGTTACAAAATTTTGATTTTTACATTTTTTTTTTTGGAATTTCATATAAAAAAATGAAAAATATTGTTATTTTATCAAAATTGTCGCTCTTTTTTTGTTTATAGCGCAAAAAGTAAAAATCGCACAGGTGATCAAATACCACCAAAAGAAAGCTCTGTTTGTGGGGAAAAAAAGACGTCAATTTTATTTGGGTACAGTGTTGCACGACCGCGCAATTGTCCGTTAAAGTCACGCAGTGCCGAATCGCAAAATAGGGCCTGGTCTTTGGGCAGCCAAATCCTCCGGGGCTTAAGTGGTTAAAACACAACTGAAGCTTCACAAATTCCCCCTAGAACAGGACAGGTAACACATATTAGGAGGGTGGTTGTTGCGGGACAGGAAATACTGGCATCATGAACACCCACGCAAACCCTCAACACAGAGCCCCATGCAAACTTCTGGTGCAGAGGAAGAGACGGTTTTGTGTCTAGGTCTGTTAAATTATGGTGTGCACAGGATCATGGGAAAAAATTCCAGTGCCTATTAGCTTATGTTAAAATAACTACTTGTATATTTCACAGGGTTCATACACATTTTAACCAATAAAATTCCATGACTTTACGTAAATATATATGACCTAAAGTTTCTTGAAATGTCTATGTATACATGTTAAATAAGAAGAAAATCCATGTCACACCCAGCATATTTTTACTAAAATAAATGACAATCTTTGTAGTGTACAATACCTCTGCAGTTAGGGTTTCGTTTCTGGATACAGCGCGACTAAAAATGGTCCCTTGTTTTACAGTGGATGAGATGGAAGCACCACTGCCGCAGCTGGGAGCGGGTGTCACTTCGAGCGCACGGGTGAAAAAGCTGAGAACTCTGATGTAGGGGGGGACTCTGGTGACCAAAGACCACTTTCCACAGAGTGAATGCACTAAGGAGGGGGGGGTCCTGATACAAGGAGGAACCTTTATAACAGTGCCCCCTTAAATCAGTGACCCCCTCCCCTCAGACTGGCCGGGCAGCACTGTCACTGACCTCCTCTTAGGTGCACCATGCTCTGGTTTTATCCTGTAGTCTCCTCTCCCCAGTCCACACATGTCTGACTTCACCTGTGATCCCCATCCCGACAGCACTCCCACTTTTGACTCCTCTCCAGACCCCCTCAGAGACTGCAGACATGATAAAAGACAAGAGATGGTCAGAGATTACGGACATGATAGAAGAGATGGTTAGAGGCTGTGGACATGGTACAGGAGGTGGTCAAAGGCTGCGGACATGGTACAGGAGGTAGTTAGAGGCTGTGGACATGGTACAGGAGATGGTTAGAGGCTGCGGACATAATACATGAGGTGGTTAGAGGCTTGCAGGGGGGTTGGAAGGCGCAGGGGAGCGGAGAGCACTGGGGGGGGGGCAGGCAGGGAAAACCAGGGGGGATGTAGAGCACAGGGGGGGGGGGGACAGGAAATCACTGAGGGGGGGGGAGATCACTGGGGGAGCCAGACTAAGAGCACGGAGGGGGCTAAAAGAGCACTTAGGGGGGCCAGCAAAGGAAGTTGTATAGGAGGGGGATGGGGCAGCTGCATATAGAGGAATTTAACTTTCCATATTCCTAGTGCAGCTTCTGAGAGGAGGAGAAACAACATTCAGTGACATGAGGAATATGAAAGTTCAATTCCTCTCTATGCGGCTGTCCCATCCCATCCCCCTCCTATCCAGCACACGAGACTCCTCACTGACATTCCACAATAGACTCCTCACTGACATTCCACAATAGACTCCTCACTGACATTCCACAATAGACTCCTCACTGACATTCCTCACTGACATTCCACAATAGACTCCTCACTGACAATCCTCACTGACATTCCACAATAGACTCCTCACTGACATTCCTCACTGACATTCCTGACATTCCACAATAGACTCCTCACTGACATTCCTTCTGCCGCTGCCTTCTTCACACAGATGCGGGCGGCCCGATGGACACCGGTCTGACACCCCCCCCCCCCCCAGTGCGGAGATGCGGGCGGCCCCGCGGACACCGGCCTGACACTCCCCAGTGCACGCGCCCCCCCCCCCCTCGCTGGTACGTCCCTGAGAGCGGGACAGTATAGCCACGATTTCTTCGTTTCAGTTTCAGCGGATCAATCCGCCGCAGAGTTCCGAGCCTGTCACAGTCTATTCATATTGAAGAGACCAGTGATCAGGCTTCAGCTGTGCGCTGCGGTAGATTTATCCGCCTAAACCCGAAACACAGAAAATAGTCCCACTTACTGTCCCCGCTCCCACAGAATACAGGGGGCCCCGAGACAAAAATAAATAGTTGCACAACACAATTCCATGACTTTTCCAAAACTTAGTAAGTTTTCCCATTTTCCAGGACTTTTCCAGTCCTGGAAAGTGTCATGTCAAAATCCCATGACTTTTCCAGGATTTTCATGACCGTACGAACCCTGATTTCACATTTTGTTATATAACGTACAGTAGGTAAATGTCATTGAAACGATGTGGCCCTCCAAATTAAGACTGGTTCTAACCCTCTTCCCAATGATGGGGCTGTCCACTTGTCAGAGTTGAAGAACATCTCTCAGCCTTCTAGTCCCAAGAAATTGCAAGTCTGAGTTCAAGATGTAATTTTCAGGAGTAAAAAACTGGCATTTAAAATTATGCCTCCCCTATTTTATGCTTTCAAAGTTGCCATGCACCGCAAAGTTAGGCATCTCTCCTTGCTGCACTGGAACAGCTTCTGTTCCAGAGAGTCTATACTCCTGTACCAAAAGAGGAACACGGGCTGGTTCACTAAAACTGGAGGGTGCAAATCTGCTGCAGCTCTGTATAGAAACCAGTTTTATTTAAACTTAATTGAACAAGCTAAAGTTAGAAGCTGATTGACTGCCATGCACTGCTGCACCAAATTTTGTACTCTCCAGTTTTAGTAAATCAATCCCACTGTGTCAAAGTTTCAAACTGAACTTCTTTACCAAATGGAGGAGGCTGACTCATTCTCAATTTAAAGACTCTCAACCTGTGCCTACGAGTTCAGAAGTCCTGAACAGAAAGTGCAAGATTGGTCATTATACCACCCTCCTAGGAGATTTTCTGGCATCAGTAGCTATTCAGGATGCTTGCTGGCACATTGCCTCCTTCCCTTCCCAAGGAAAGCTATCATCTTTTTGACCAATCATTCATTGCCAATTTGTTGCTCTGTTGCCTAGCCACAGCCCCCATGGTTTTCACCAAAGTGCTTGGTCTAGGCCTAGCTTTTTTTTTTAGGGTTTCATGATCTGGGGTACCTGGCCAACATCCAGCTGAAAGATCAGTCTTGACTATTTCTGTCCACCTTTAATCAGCAGACTTTGCAGTGTTTGGTTGGACTCAACCTGAGAAAGGATAACCGAATCACATTCTAGTGCCTATTGGCTTACTCAGTCATATTTGGACACACTGCACAGCTGATACTATAGGAAAGTGTAGGTAAGATAATAAAAATGGGGAATATTGTTCAATGTCTGATAGGACATTTAGATACACCTTCTTATGCCTACACTGCATGCCATTGATTCTTAGCACCTGTTTATTAGATTTGCTTAACTGAGTATGGGGGGGTAAAAAGAGTTTGCAAATTTTGAACAGGGAAGAGGTTTGTTACTTTTGTACTACATTAAAACTGATAATTTTTCATGCATGCATATATTGTGCTAGCTTGGCTCGATCCATATCTGGTATCTAGAAGGATGCTGGAAATCTCTGTGGTAGTCTGCTGTACGTGCAGTGAAAGCTGCGCTCTTCTGTGAGAGTTACTTCCTTTCTGCACACTGAACACAAGGGGCTGCTCACCCAACACCTCCACCATTCAAACCATGGCTTGTATTTTTTTTCAATTAACCACTTGAGCCCCAGAAAGTTTACCCACCCCACTCTATGACCAAGCCATTTATTTGCAATGCGGCACTTCGTTACTTTAACTGACAATTACACGATCCTGTAACACTGTACCCAAAAAATATATAATTTTTGTAAGAACTTACCGTAAAATTATTTTCTCTGTCGCTCATTGACAGACGCAGATTCCATATCTTGATATGCGTAGGGTATTTCTGCCCCCTACAGGAGTAGGAGACAAGCAGAAAAAAAGTTCTGGCTACAGCTATGGGCAGTCCCAGGGGGTATACCCTCTCTCTCCCTGCTATAGGATGTCAGTTTTTTTTCTGCCTAGTCAGGAGTAAGGACCTAAGTTCCTTGCTGGGATCTCTGGTCCTGGCAAGCTTTTTTAGATAATTCTTTTTTTAGCTAGCATTATATCTCCGGATTGTTCCTGTGAGATCTACAAGCAATTATGATGGATCTGGACGTTGAGATCCAGTGGTCACCCCAGCCGGCCTACGAGCGCGTGCAGGTGGATGGCCGTTGTGTGGGGGGGCTTCCCTCCTGGCTCCCCAGGGCCTACCTGTCGGTTGATTGTCAGTTTGTTTGGAGGGGGGCCCCCTTTCCCGCCGCAGCGCATGGGGCCGCCATTTTCCTGTAGCCTCCTCGTGTTGTACATAGCGGCGGCCATCTTGGTACACCCAGCTTGTTCTTTCCCTGAGAGCTGGGCTTCAGTGGGAGTTCCTGGAGGCGTGTGAGGGGGTGGAGCCCCTCCCTAGACCCGGGCACATCGCTTCACAGGCCTTTCTTTTCGTGCAGACAGCGCTGCTGAGCAGACATCTGGGACACTTCTGGTGCAGTTTTCGTGGGTGGTGAGCCTTTGGGGGTCTCTCTTTCTCTCTCTGCGGGGGTCTCTAGGCACGCTGCCTGGCCACTGGGGGGCGCTGTAGCGCTGGGAGACATTTAAAAAAAGAAATAATTTTTGTCAAAGTTTGCTGATGGGTTCCTCTGGTGTACCATGGACCCTGCTGCACTTTTCCCTCACCTGATCCCCTCGAGGTGGCCGCAGGGCCCTCCGGTTCCCAGCTCACCATTAATGCATTTTCGGCGGTCCTGGAGTCCTTTGTGTCCCGGGTGGATGTGGCCTTTCAGGGGCGGGGGGCTAAAAAAAAAAAAAACAACCTCCGCCTACCCCTGTCTTGTCTGATGCCTCAGATTCTGATTCTGAGCCAGTCGCAGCTGACGCAGGTCTCCCCTCTGGGGCTGCTGTCTCACGCCCTGTATCCTCTGATAGTGAGGATGACCTTTCTGCCTCCGCTGTCGTGCAAGACAAGACGCTGGTGGATGCGCTGATTGTGTCTGTCTGGGAGACCCTGAAACTGGAGGATGCGGCTGCGACTGATACGCAGGTTGCCTTTGGCACTCGCAAGCCCTCCAGGGTGACAAAGGTTTTTCCTTTTCCCACATGCTTTGACGATATCATTAAAAAAAGAGTGGGTCTGTCCGAAATGCCTAAATGGATTGCTAGGCGCTACCTGTTTGAAGAGTCCCTCCTTAAGAAATGGAGGGTGCCGCCTTCGGTGGATCTGCCGGTCTCCAGGCTAAATTTATTTATTTCAGGTTCTTATATAGCGCTGTCAATTTATGCAGCGCTTTACATATATATTGTACATTCACATTAGTCCCTGCCCTCAAGGAGCTTACAATCTGAGGTCTCTAACTCACATTCATATATACACAGTAGGGCCAATTTTTTTTTATTTTTTATACAGGATCCAATTAACCTACCAGCATGTCTTTTGGAGTGTTGGAGGAAACCGGAGTACACGGAGGAAACCCACGCAGGCACAGGGAGAACATGCAAACTCCAGGCAGGTAGTGTCGTGATTGGGATTTGAACCAGCGACCCTCTTGCTGCTAGGTGAAAGTGCTAACCACTTTAGCCTTTACTAGCTAATGAAGCAGCTAGCGTCATGTGCTTGATGACACTGGCTGTGAGGCTCTAGTCTTTTGCTAGTGGCCTTGGGTGATAAATGCTTTTGCTCTATTGTTCATTGATGGATGTACATTCTGATCCATATCAGTAAGGTTATGCTGCCCCCTACAGGAGTAGGACACATGGCAGAAAAAAGTTCTGGCTATGCCTATGGGCAGTCCCAGGGAACATACCCCCTCTCTTCCTGCTATAGGATGTCCATTTTGTATCAAAGCAGTGTCAGAGAAAAATAATACCAACTCAACTCAAAATTTTCTCTATCGTCCATTGACGGACGCAGTCTCTGATCCATACGAGTAGGGAGGTCCCAAAGCAGTGCCATAAAATGAGGGGTGGGAACAGCAGAAAAGTAAATCCCCAAGGCTAAACCATAGCCAACCAGGCAACATAGGACTCCTTAGAACAACAAGATGAGACCCACCTGAAAACACATTAAACACCCGCAACGAAGACTAAGAACCCCCTTCAACAGCAGCCTGCAAAACTTTGCAGCCAAAAGAGACATCTGCAGATGCCAGCACATCCACCTTATAAAATGTTGTGAAGGCGTGAACAGACGACCAGGTAGCCGCTTTGCAAACCTGAAGCACAGATGCCTGATGGCAAAAAGCCCAGGAAGCACTAAGCGCCCATGTAGAATGCACCTTAAAGAGGAAGTAAACCCTCCTCTGCAAGTTGTACCTATAGGTAAGCCTATGATAAGGCTTACCTATAGGTACTGTAAATATCTCCTAAACATGTACCGTTTAGGAGATATTTACCTTACATGCAGCTAGTGACGTCACTGGCGCATGCGCTCTGAAGGAACGGCCGCTGGTGCCATTCCTTCAGAGCCCCGTGCCGTGACCGTCAGCTCCTGCGCGCGTGCAGGAGTGACGGCTCCGGCCAATCAGATGGCCGGATGCCGCGATCCCGGAAGACGGGCGACTTAACATGTCGCCCGTCATAGAGGTAAGCGGGCGGCACGGTGGGGGCTCGTTCTAAGGTCAGTATTTCATAATGAGCTAGTATGCGATGCATACAAGCCCATTATGTGTTTCTCTTTCAGGGTGAAAAAAAAAAAAAAAATCGGGTTTACAACCTCCTTAACTACTTGCCCCGGCAGTTCTTCTCTGGCATATGAAGTAGTACTTATACGACTACCCCATCCCAGGTATCAGCGATGCAAACAGGTCAATTGCTGTCTCACCTGTTGCCTAATAGCTCAGAGACAGTGGGAGTATTGTGATCCATTCAGACCGGACCCACTGAATCCCCTTAATCCACAATCATTTTGTAAGTAACCGGCAGGGGAAGATCCTTCATTAGAAACGGCAGATTGTAGGTGCTTGGAAGCACATAGGACAAGGCTGAGTACTATGCCTGATCTATTCCAATGGCTACTGCCACTTCTGGAAATGGCAGATGTTGCCAGCCTCAAAAGCTCTTCTGCCTCTCCTTCCCCTGACAATATTTGCAACCTTAGAACCTGAATTGGCAGGCTCGCTTACATTTGCAGAAGGCAAGGGGGTGCTGACATTTTAGCAGAGACTGCTAAAGGTTGTTCACCACTGAAATTAGGCACAAGAAGTTGCCAATGTCTAGAAAGCATTTCCCCCTATTCTTGATAAAGCCATTTGTGTTCTGTATGAGAATTGGTCTAGGTCCTAGGGATTATTCACTGCTCCTGGAATGTTTATTCCTCTTCCAAAGGAAGAAAAGCAGCAAACTGGGGACTCTGTTATTCTTGCACTAAACAGACAGACATGCGCCGAACAGCCCACTGCCAAATCCCATTTAAAAAGACTCGCTGTTGCAATTGCAAGCACCCGGCAGTTTAAAAAAGCATGCAGCCTGGCAGGTCAGGAAAGGGGGGGGGGGGAATTAGTGAGCTCCCCCCATCCCAAACCATAGCAGGCCACATGCCCTCAACATGGGGAGGGTGGGTGCTTTGAGGGTCTCCATGTTGATGGGGACAAGAGCCTCATTCCCCCCCCCCCCCATGTGAAGGAGTACCCCTACTCATTCACCAAAAAAGTGTCAAAAAGTAATAAACACGGGAGACATGTTTTTGACAATTCTTTTATTAAAAAAAAGTGTCCCTCGATGTAAATCCATCCTCAATCACGCTGCTCGCCGACCCATAAAAAATTAAAAACGCATCCCACCTCCTGGGAGACCAAAGCTTTGCTCAATCGGAGCAGAATGCACTGTGCCGTACTAAGTGCAGTGTGTCGATCGGGGTAAACACCCTGCAAATTCAGGTGTTTGACGAACGGCCGAACAGGCAAATGTTCGGCCCATCCCTTTAAATAATCTATATATTAATCTCTATGAGGGCAAATCCCTTGAAGAATACATTTAGGAGGTTACTTAGGGAATGGGGTTTGTATAGCACTATCTGCAATCACCTGTTTGTTGTTAGCTCCTACATCTACTGGTTCAACCTTTTGTGGCAAACACTTCACCTCTAAACCCACCAGGCATGCTCAGAAGCCTTCTTCTCAAGACTCACTCCCAGCTCTGGAGCTAGGGGCACATCCACGGACTTTGAAGCACAGAGTGAAATAAAGTACCTGTATGTCTCTGCTCTAAGCTGCAACAAAGACATACAGAGGTCCCTATATCTCTCTCTGTGGTTTCCTATTGGCTTCCTCTCTTGACCATGTTCCCTGAACTCTTTAAGGATTGGAACACTCCTCCCCTGCCTGACAGACTTGCATCTGTTTTCAATGGTAAGGAAGGACTTTCCGGCTGACAGCTGGGTTGGCGATCCACCAAGATAAGGAAGTTCTTGCTTGGCTGGATATAAGCATGGGTAAGTCATGGAAAAACCCGCTTTTCCATGAATGAAACTGAGCGCAAAGAACTTCCTCAAAGGAAGCAAACCATTAGGCCTATAATTCTCATGGTGAATATCACTGGGATTTCTCTTGGATTTGAGCTGTTGAGCAGAAGCTCTTAGAGAAAGAATTTTCTTTTGTGGAAGAAAAGAAGGCTCTTGGATCAGACCCACATATTCCAGGTAAAGGAAAGGCCATTGAGCAGAATGATTTTTTTTTTTTTGATCACCCCGTCAAAGGCCTGGAACAGCCCAATTATCTTCTGGGCATCTTTAACCACTCTACTACCGCTCACAGTAATACTACTGCGGCAGAGTGGCTCGTTCCCGTCCAGCCACGTAGTATTAACGTGACTGGACTCCTCCCCTTCTGGGCGGCGCTTGCGCGCCGCCGGAGGCTCGCTCCCGCGCCGCCGGAGGCTCGCTCCCGCTGTTTTCATTCATAGCGGGATTCGGGCCAGGGGAGGAGCAGCGGCGATCGCCGCTGCTCTTACCCGATCGTCGGGGATCGAGTCTGGAGATCCGCCCGCTGTGTGTAAACACAGCGGGCGGATCTCCATAGTGACAGGGAGTGACAGATCGGACTGTTCAGCATAGCTGGACATCCGATCTGTCCATGAATCACATAGTCACCTCCCCCCCTACACGTCAGTAAGCACCAGGCATACATTAACCCCTCCCTCTCCAATAAAATTAACCCCTTCCCTGCCAGTGTCATTTTTACAGTAACAGTGCATATATATAGCACTGATTACTGCAGTAATGTCACTGGTACCCCCAAAAGTGTCAAAAATGTCAGTCAGGGGTCCGGTCTGTCCGCCGCAATGTCGCAGTCCCGCAAAAAAAAAAATCGCAGATCGCCGCCATTACGCGTTAAAAAAAAAACACCAAAAATGACAGAAATCTTTCCCTTTGTTAGTAAACGCAATAACTTTTGCGCAAACCAATCAAAATACGCTTATTGCGATTTTTTTTACCAAACATATGTAGCATAAAACAAATTGGCCAAAAACTTTTAAAAAAATTGGTTTTTACATCTTTTTTGGGGGGAATTTCATATAAAAAAATGTGAAAAATATTGTTATTTTTTCAAAATAAACGCTCTTTTTTTGTTTATAGCGCAAAAAGTAAAAATCGCACAGGTGATCAAATACCACCAAAAGAAAGCTCTGTTTGTGGGAAAAAAAGGACGTAAATTTCGTTTGGGTACGGCGTCGCACGACCGCGCAATTGTCAGTTGAAGTCGCACAGCGCCGAATCGCAAAAAGTGGCCTGGACGGAAGACAGCAAAATCCTCCGGTTGTAAAGTGGTTAAAGAGGTTGTAACCTCAGGAAAAAAAAAAAACTGACAAAGACAAAATGAGCTTGTATATATTGCATACTAGCTCATTATGAAATACCTTAGAATTAAGCCTCTGCAGCGCCACCCGCTCAATGGTGACACGGCCAAAATCTTTAGCCATCTTCCTTCCTGGTTTGCGTCCTCCGTCCATCCAATTGGCTGGAGCCGCAATGACGCGAGCCGCCATTCCTTTGAAGTGCCGCACCAGTGATGTCACTGGCAGTATGCAAAGTATATATCTCCTAAATGGTGCATGTTTAGGAGATATTTACACCTATAGGTACAAGTTACAGAGAAAGCTTTACTTCCTCTTAAAAAAAAAAAAAAAAAAATGTTGCAAGAGGAGGTTATCTAGACAACCTGTGACTTGGGTTCCTTTAGTTCTGAGAAGGGCAAGCAAGGGTGCCAAGACCTTTGTGAGCATCCTGAGAACAGAGGATAGGCTAAAGGTGGTTGGTTTACCATTGCAAAAGCATATTAATCATTGATCAGAACAATGGGAACATTCAGATATGGCATCCATGGAAATTCCAAGATGCCTATGTTCCTCTTGTCTCAAAGAGGCGATTACTGAACTTGCAAATTTTATCTAAAATTTTGGACCGTAAAAAAAAATTTGTTGAGGGATTTTAAGTTTGTAATAGGAGGAATACATCCGCAGGGCTTTGGTACCATGAATACATTTGGGTACAATCTAGTGCCAGTACTGGCACAACACCTATCTAGGACAAGAGGTGGTTCAGAGCATTCTGCAAATCTAACTATCATTGTGCCATTTTTAGCTGATTTGAAAGATGAAAAGCATTAAGGTGGTAGGGTTTTGTACCCATTGGAAACCAATGACTGAATCCACAGGTGGGCATCTGTGACCCAGAAAGGCGTCTTCCTACTCTCAGAAGTGGGAGCGCCCCTTTGTAGGCCAAGCCTTGTGCCAAAAGGAAGGGCTGACCATCAGACTTTAAAGCCTGATTAAAGTGTACAGGTGCACTGTATTTAGAAGAGATGGCAGTCCCTGAGGAGCATGGTTTTTGGACCATTCTCTTCGGTCACAAGTGGGAAGGCTTTAATTACAATTTGATGCTTTGGTCAAGTGCCTCACCAAATGTCTTCCTTGAAAGGACATATTTTGCAGGCAGCTTCAGCTGTCCAAGCTTTTTAGCCATAAGATTCTGTGCATATGAATGGAGATTAGAGTCATTCTGGAAGTTTGTCTTATGGCATGTTCGAACGCATCCCCACAGTGTTGTGTTGATTGAAGAGTTCTAAGAAAATAAAGAAAAATACTAGTAAAGCTGATTTCTCCACAACAGGGAAGCGGTCCATCACCTTGGCATGGGGTGTAGGGGGCGTGCACGTTCTGTAAAGCTTTACCAGTGTCTGATCATCTGAAGGTACAAACTATTGCAAACCTAATTGATATACTACAGTATTTATATTATTTAATGGACATACAAGGTTATGATATGGGGGGGGGGGACCCTGCTCTCACTTTCAGACTGATAAATGTGCAAAAATTGGAAAAAAAATAGATTTTATTTTTACATTATAACTCCATAAAAGTTGAGACGCTGTGTAAAATCTACAAATAAAAACTGAATGCAATGATTTGCAAATCTCATAAATCCATGTGATCACAACAGAAAATGGGAAACATTAAAATGTTTAAAGATGCGCCAAATATTTTCAGTTGGTGAAAGGTCTGGACTGCAGGCAGACCAGTTAAGTACCCAGAAACTCTTCTACTACAAAGCCATGCTTTTGTCAGATGCAGTATAGCATGTCCTGATGACATTTGCAAGGTCGTCCCTGAAAAAGGACATCATCTGGATGGGACCATATGCTACTCTAAAACCTGAATATATCTTTCAGCATTGATGGTGCCTTTCCAGATGTGCAAGCTGCGCATTCCATTTACAGTAATGCATCCCCCATACCTCCGGAGATGCAGGATTTTGAACCGAACATCAATAAGGTCCCTCTCCTCTTTAGTCCAGAGGGCGCCTATGGTTGCCAAAAAGAAGGTCAAATTTGTCTGAACAGTTTACCACTTTGCAATAGACCATTTTCAATGAGCTTTGGCCCGGAGAAGACAGCAACATTTCTGGATCATTCAGAAATGGCTTCTGCTTTGCAGGATAGAGCTTGAACTTGCATTTTTCGATGGCACAGAGAACTGTTTTCACAGACAATGATTTTTTGGAAGTATTCCTGATCCCATGCAGTGAGGTTCATTACAGAATCATGCCGGTTTTTAATGCAGTTCCAGCTGCAGGCCCGAAGATCACAGGCATCCCATACTGCGTTTCAGTCTTGTCTCTTGCACAGAGATTTGTGCAGATTCTCAGAATCCTTCAAGTATTAGGTACTGTAGATCAGTGGTCCTCAACCCTGGCCTAAAGGGCCCACTAACAGGCCAGATTTGCAAGATAACTGAAATGTATCCCAGGTGATATCATTTGCTGCTCAGTGATTGTAGTACTCTAGTCTGCATCTCCTCAAGGTAAAGCCCCATACACACGTACCGATTGTCAGCCGCAAATATTCGGCCGACGACCGATCGGCCGATTGTAGGCTTGTTAGTATGATGCTTCCGACAGCACATTTTCGGCCGAACAGAATCTGTCGTGCAGGCATTAAAATTTTTGTTGGCCAACACCAGAACGGCCAATTGTTCCCCAGTCAGTACAGATTTCGGCCGACAGACAGCAGATTTGCAAGACTGGGCATGCTCAGAAAAGAAAAAAGACAAGGAAAGTTAACCATCACATGACATCACTTCTGCAGTCGGCTGTTGGCCGACAAAATTCGTGTGCAGTCTTTTGCAGTTTTCAACAGACACGACAGCCCTGGACAAAAGACGGCCGATCGTTCGGCCGACGATCAGTACGTGTGTACGGGGCTTAATACTTAAAATCTGGCCTGTTAGTGGGCCCTGAGGACCGGAGTTGAGGACTACTGTTGTAGATGATGATATATTTAAAGTCTTTTCAATTTTAGATGAAGAAACATTTGCAAGTCATTGCATTTTGTTTTTATATAGAGTCCCAACTTTTTTAGAATAAAGGTTGTAAACATCTTTGTACCTGGCAAATACACTGTTAACCACTTTAAGACCGGAAGGATTGGCCCCCTTCCTGACCAGGCCCTATTTTGCGATTCGGCACTGCGTTGCTTTAACGGACAATTGCGACGTTGTACCTAAGGCTACATTCACACCTGAGCGTAGCGTTTTTCGCGCGTTTTTTACCGCGATTTTAACCGCGATTTTTGTGCAGGCGTTTTTAGATTGAATAGAGATCAATGGAAAACGCCTGTAATCTGCCCAAAAAGAAGCTCATGTACTTTTTTGAGCGTTGGGCGTTTTGTAAACAGCGTCAAAACGCTCAGATGTGAACAGGGGCCATTGAAATGAATAGGATTTGTCTTGTTGGGCGTTTTGAGAGCTGATCCAAGAGCAGAAAAACGCCCCAAAAACGCCCCAAAACGCCTAGATGTGAACGGAGCCTTAATAAAACCGATGTTCTTTTTTTCCCACAAATAGAGCTTTCTTTTGGTGGCATTTGATCACCTATGCAATTTTTATTTTTTCCACTATAAACAAAAAAATAGCGACAATTTTGAAAACAAACAAAAAAAAAAACAAACATTTTTCATTCTGCTATATGACATTCTCAAAGAAAAAAATTAAAAAATCAAAATTTTTTAACATTTTAGGCCAATTTTTCTGCTACATATTTTTGGTAAAAAAAAAATCTCAACAAGCGTATATTGCGCAAAAGTTATCGTGTCTAACTAGGGGAAAGATTTGTCTTTTTTTGTTTTGTTTTTTTACTAGTAATGGCAGTGATCTTGCGATTTTTTGCGGGACTGTGACATTGCTGTGGACAGATCGGACCCCTGACTGACATTTTTGGGGGGACCAGTGGAATTACTACAGTAATCAGTGCAAACAATATGCACTGTTTATGTAATAATGACACTGGCAGGGAAGGGGTTAACATTATAGGTGAGCCTAGGGGAGTGATTCTAACTGTGGAGGGGAGGGCGTGGCTTCTGATCGAAGTACAGCTACGGAAATTTGCCTGGGAGCGGCTGCCTGCCGCCGTATAACTGCGGCGGGCGGTCGGCAACCAGTTAAATAGATGAAACTGCAGGCTGAATAGGGCTTTCGTCAGTGAATCCTCCAGCCTGCACATGACCATGTTACAGTTGGTGCGATGATCAGGAACCACACTGATTTGCACCTGGTCATCTGTGGAGACCGCAGCTGTCACTGCGCAAAGTGTTGGCTGCTGGCTTTGAAAGGAGGTACATTTATTAATATATCACTATACATGAATACCAAAAGGTTAACAAGGCAAATTCTCTACAGGAAAAAAACAACATATCACCATAATTTAATTATGGCCAAGAACCAGTTCCCTTACAAGCTAAAGAACTGATTGAAACAACTGGCATCCAACCAAAACTTATTTTAGCCAGAGCTACACTTGAAAGCTTCATCATATTGGGCACCTTTGGTAATAAGACTCTTCAATTAAACAGCCAAAACACAATTTTTAAATATGTTTATTTCCTACAGTGAAATAAAAAGGTTCAGTTCAGGAGCTTTCCCAGCATCACCAAGTCTGAGCAGACATGTCAAATATTGACAACATATTTGTTGACTACTGTGCACAATAAAGGCACAATAGTAAAAGGAGTCACTGGGGGGGTGGTGGGGAACTAAAGGCTACCTCCATCTTTAAAAAGCCACTCTATGTTAATCCATCATATTGAGGCAGCTGTAGGAAAGTAAGCAACATCCAACATACTGTCAAAAATTAATGGCTTGAAAATTACTTTTAAAAAATGTAAATACTTTGTGAAGTATTGATTCTATAGAAAGCTCTGTTAAATATCAGATCAGGAGATATCTCAATCTCCTCAGTTTTAAACAGGGAGCTTTGCTGATGCTACAGAATGACCAGATAACTAAAAAAAAATATGAATGATAAAGTGGTCTTCACAGACCATCAATATTGGCATTCAGCAGCAAGGTAGGAGACCGTTAGCAGCCCCTACTCTGGCAGTTAGGCCTTGGTAAATATGCCATGTTTAATTACTGTAATCTAAAGTGACTGAATCATAGAATACTGATTTTCCCAAACCCAAGTCCTATGAATCTGGTAGACAGGCTGTGTTTTAAGCAATTTATATCACTAGTAAAAATATGCAAATACAGGTAACTAGGATTTCAAATTGCAGAATCATATAGCAAATCTTCACATAGTTGCAAAATAAGAATGACAGCTCCTAAAAATTTGTCAAATAAGGACTTTCAAGTAAATGAATCAGCGGTTTGTGGAATTTTCTTACTTTCCTCCAAACCATTAATTCCGACTAACAGTATTGTGGAGCTGCCCTCATACTACGTATGTCCCTCCTGAATACTTCAATCTTTAAGTTACAGTGGCCATGACAGAGGGTAATTATAAGGTTTTGAATACAAATAATGCTGTAAAAATATTAAAGGGGGAAATAGCCTTTCCATAAATCCTACTAAATTCACAAAACAAACGGTCCTATACAGTCAATACCTTATCAGTGTGATCATAAAAATAGTCACTTGGATTGAGCAATTCTGTACAGCAGACATCAGCTCTTGCTACAATTTGTACATTATATACACCATTACAGTACAAAAATGAGTATTTTCCATGATTTCCTATTTAACAGAGAAATTAGCTAAAAACCAGAATCTGGACTTATAAATAAAGCAGAGAAAGCAAAAGCCAGGAACACCACTCCACCGATGATTGTCACTGTAAAATAAAAATGACAGTGTTAGATCTAATGGTTAGGCTCTAATTGGTTATGCTGAATGCTTGTCACTGTAGTTACTAAAACAAAATAGAACTGAACTTGAATAGTCTTATTTACAGAAATCTGTGCAAATCATGGAAGGTTCTGGTAGGTTTAAAAAAAAAAAAAATAAGGACAACCACCGGAATGACTGCAATTAGAAAGATGGCTGCTTCCTCTACCACATGAAGGATGGTACATGTGCTTACTGTATTCCAATCTACCTTTCATCAAAAGTATTTTTTTTTTCCCATATGGAGTGTGGTACAGAAGCAGTCATTGCTGACTACCTTCAAAAAAAATGCTAGCTGCCTCTGGCTTCATTATCTCCTAATATGCAGACTTGAGCCAGGTCAGCATTTTTAATCTGCATACCTATTCTGGGTCAGTGACAAACTATTCAAGTAATTACATCAGCAATCTCAACTAGGAAAATAACCTTTTCAGGAGGCATCAATAATAGCTGCCATATTATTTTTTTCACTACAAGTTTCTTTTAAAGTTTTTTCCTTTTTTTTTTTAGCAAGTTTAATCTCTTGCCCAAATGGGCACTGTCACTACCTTCCTGCCCAGGCCAACTTTCAGCTTCCTGAGCTGTAGCACGTTGGATTGCTCGGTCATGCAACACTGTACCCAAATGAGATTTCTTTTTTTTCACACAAATAGACTTACACTCTCTTTTGGTGGTATTTAATCACCACTGGGTTTTTTTTATTTTTTGCTAAACAAACTAATAAAAAAAAAAAAAATACTGAAAATTTTGAAGAAAAAACAAATTTTTCAGTTTGTTAAAAAATTTAGCCAACAGGTAATTTTTCTCCTTCGTTGATGGAGGCTGCACTGATGGAGGCTGCACTGATAGGTGGCACAGCTGGGCACCGTTGGGAGTGCCCTGATAATCAGTGCAGATGGCCCTTTAACACTAGTGGGTTATCAGCTCTCTTTCTCTCCTCATGCTGTCAGCATGAGGAAAGAAAAGCCGATAACTGGCTTGTGTTTACATCTGTGATCAGCTGTCATTGGACGCTAGGATTGACCCTTTACCCCGATCTGTGATCAGCTGTCCATTGGACGCTAGGATTGACCCTTTACCCCGATCTATGATCAGCTGTCATTGGACGCTGGGATTGACCCTTTACCCCGATCTGTGATCAACTGAGTCCGAAGGCCGCAGGGGCACTCGGGAAGCATGATTACAGGATGTCGTCAATAGATTCCTTCCTGGCAAAGTAAGCTGTCATTCAGCTATAACGCAGGCAGGAAGATGTTAATCCCACATACGATTGAAGGAACAACAGGGATACATGTAGAAAATCCTGTGTACAACGCACATGCAAATATAATCCAGCACTCCTAATTGTAAGGCAAGTATAATGCCTGAGAACACGTGGAAAATCTTGGGACCAGTGTACCCGAAGTGAACCTGAGACTAGTGTACCTATCGGGGTTATTAACCGGACCTAAAATGTTTATTAAAAGCCTTCAGCCTTCAGAACCACTTTCAAAAAGGTAATACTCTGATAAGCCTACCTGTCCGACAGCCCATTTTAATACTTGATGAACCTGCCTGTCCGTCAGCCCATTTGCTAAAATCTTCATTCTAGAGCAGGGCTCCCAGCAAAGACAAGGCAGCCCATTTTAAATCTACTTTTATTGCTTACTACATTTTCTTCAGTATGGCTGAAGTTTTTCACAGGCAAGAAACATTGATTAAACTGTGGGTTGTAATGTTTTGTCATGTTAACTCTCAAACAGCTAAAGTTTGCATGCTACACACAGATCAAATGTAAAGGGTGGTAAATAGTGATACTGGAATTACTTACCAGTCCGCACGGAAATTTTTTGTGCAATCATCCTTCCTCCAATAACCGCTAACCCAGTGCATAAACAATGACCTATGGTTCCTCCAACAGCAACACCAAAGGGGTCCTGCAGCAAGGTAAAAAATTTAAGTTCTTTCAAAGAAGTACCTTGAAATAGACAGTGAATTTAAGGCCGATACACAAACACTCACCTCTCTAGCTGCCAAGACAATGGTTGTTAGCTGTGATCGATCCCCCCACTCTGCTAAGAAGGTCAAGGTAAATGCCTGGACAAAGATTGGAGAGATGAAGTTCATCCATCTCTTTTTGGGAACAATGGGTCCTCCTCCCGTTTCCACATCTGCAGGTCCATTCAGGAGTTTAGATCTCTGAAGCTGATAGAAACAAAAAGCCAACAACCAATCAACTGCTATTTGTAACTGCTATAAAGCTATGGCTACATGGATACTCACACCCCCTGGAATGATTTACATAGCTCAGGGCGCATCAGGGGCAAAAATGTTGACACTTAAAAGCTGAAGTACATGAAGAGGGATGAGGGAGGGGGGGGGGGAGAGGGATGAGGGAGGGGGGGGGGGGAGAGGGATGAGGGAGGGGGAGAGGGATGAGGGAGGGGGGGGGGGAAGAGGGATGAGGGAGGGGAGGGGGGGGGGGAAGAGGGAGGGGGGGAAAGATGGATGAGGGGGGGGGGAGAGAGGGATGAGGGAGGGAGGGGGGGGGAGAGGGATGAGGGAGGGAGGGGGAGGGAGGGGGGGGGGGAAGAGGGATGAGGGAGGGAGGGGGGGATGAGGGGGGGGGGGAACTGTCAGTGTAGCTGGAAGTGCTCTGGGCTCTCCGCTCAGTCTACAATGATCATAGTACAGGCAACCACACTAAGTCTACGTTTCCACTAGTGCGACTTGTCATGCGACTTTGGACACAAAGCCGCATGACAAGTCACAGCCCATGGATTTCCCTTTAAAAATTCAGCAACTTTGAAAACGTACCTGCATGACTTTGATCCAGAGTGTGTAAAGTTGGATCAAAGTTGCACTCTAAATTGTGTGACTTTGGAGTTGCAATAGTGGAAACTTAAGCCCCGTACACACGTACCGATCATCGGCCGAAAAGCTTCGGCCGACGACCGATCTGCCGATTGTAGGCTTGTTAGTATGATGCCTCCGACAGCCGACAGCGCATATTCGGCCGAAAAAAATCTGTCATGCAAGCATTAAAATTTTTGTATGCTGACACCAGAGCGGCCGATTGTTCGCCAGTCAGTACAGATTTCGGCCGACAGACCGCAGATTTGCAGGACTGGGCATGCTCAGAAAAGGAAAAACACAGGAAAAGTTAACCATTACATGACATCACTTCTGCAGTTGGCTGTAGTCGGCGGACAAAATTCTTGTGCAGTCTTTTGCACTTTTCAACAGACACCGACAGCCCTGGACAAAAGACGGCCGATCGTTCGCCGACGATCGGTACGTGTGTACGGGGCTTTAGACTAAAGTTCCATTTCCACTAGTGTGACTTGTCATGGACGTCAAAGCATCAAAATAATGCAGGTACCTTTTCAAAGTCGCTGATTTTCAAAGTGGCATAGTGGGAACAGGTGTCACTGAAATCAATGGGCTGTGACTTGTCATGCGACATGACGTCCAAAGTCACAAGTGGCACTAGTGGAAACGGAGGAGCCTAAAACTCATTACTCACATGTAATGAGCGATAGAAATGGATCTGTATCCTCCTAAACTTTCAAAAATGTTCCTTTGTACCTTATTTCTTTCATATATTGCGCCGGTCACGTGATCCCTCCCCCCCGGAGAAGCTGCTGGCCTAAACAAGGCTTTTAAGACAGGAGAAGATCATGGTGAAGGAAAGGCGGGATGGTGGTGGAGCAGGGCAGGTCTGGGCATGCCTTGGGCTTCTTTCACACGGGCGGTGCGCCCGACAGACTCAGTTTTGCTCAGCGAGGATCGATCCGCCAAACCCCGATGAGCAGACGGACGGCAGCTCCGTCCCTGCTTACTTTGCAGAGACAGAGCTGTAAGAGCCCCGCTCTCATCTATAGGAGATCGGATGAGAACAGACTGCCTGTCCGTTTTTTGCTGATCCTCCAGACGGATGGAAAACAGGGTTTCCATCCGTCCGGATTTCTCAGACAGGATTGGATCAGATCGTATAGCAGCGGGTGTCAGTAGAGACATCCCATAGGGCTGCATGGAGCATCCGATCAGGTCTGCCTGAAAAACTGACAGGTGGACCAAATCGGAAAGCCCACGTGAAAGGGGCCTAAGAAAGACTGACAACCTTTTCAGGAAGTGAAAGACAGCTCAATTGCCCAGATGATGCAGTCTTGAACCAGTGCAAATGAACATGCAGCTTGATGAATGCAAGTGTTTAACTTTGAGCTGTTTGACTCATAACATTGATGAACCACAAAGCAATTGGAGGGAGCTTGGCAGGTGTCTGCCCTTTGGGAGGTCCTGCTATTCCAACAAGAAACACAAGAAGAAATTAATTTGCCTGCAACTCATTACAAGGAATTAGATCCATGTCAATACCCACTTCTTCATCTTTTCTTTTAATTTCCGCTTGCACTTCCTCCAGCTCCTCCTGCCCTTCGTCGGCACTCATCTTTAATCCCTCCCTTAACATTCGAATTCCAAATATTGCGAAGAGGGCAGTGGACACATAGTACGTATATACCCTCGGGATGACTGTGGTTGCATATCCAAACAGAACTGTGGGAAACATGAGAAGCACACACTATGAAGACACACCTTTTACGAGTGAAGAACTTGTACACATATCAGCCTTTCTACCAAAACTGATATTACAAGGCAGGACAATATGGAATTAAAAGTTTACATATCACATTTTGTTTGTTATAACTGCAAATAGATGAGACTATTAACCACTTGCCTCTAGAAGATTTACCCCCCTTCATGACCAGGCTATTTTCTGCTATAGGGCATTGCATTATTTTAACTGACAATTGCGCAGTTATGCAACACTGTACACTGGAGGACGGATCCGGACGAAGTACTACTCGTCTCCATGAACCAACATATAGGGAGGACAGGACAATGTCGCCAGTGCCGACACCCTGCACGCAGAGTGACAGCAAACAGAAGGCCACCTTCTGTAAAAGGTAGGCAGGGGATACCCTTGAATACTTGCAAAAGGAGGTTCTGGAAGAACCAACTGCACCATCAAGGGCCCCAGTTGGCGACGGAGATCGCAATTTGAATTACCAAGTGTCGCACCCCCTGGAAGAAGTTACGCACCATTGAACGGGCGGCCACGGCCTTTGGAAAAAAATTGCCAAAGCCGAAACCTGACCCCGGACAGTACACAAGGCCAACTTGTGAGCAACTCCCCGTTGAAGGAAGCCAAGATCCGGACCACAGAATAAGAGCCAAAGAGACTCACATGACGCAATATATACGACTTTTTCGTTTAAAGAAAAAATCATCCTAGAAATCGCTTCCCACGCTTTAAGCAGGGTGGGAATCATCGAAGCAGACAATCCCCTGTCCTTCAGCACCTGGCTTCCAACAGCTAAGCCGGCAAAGCCAGCGACCCTAAAGCCGGATGGAAGATTGGCCCTGGAGACAATAAAGCCTCCAAGAAGCGTCTGCGGCTAGCCTGACCAGGACGGTGTACCAGCTCGGCGAGGCCAGACTGGCGACACGAGAATGACTGGAATCCCTTCCGCCTCGATCCTGCGAAGAATTCTTTGCAGCAACTAGAGAGGAGGAAAGGCAGACAGCAGCTGATACTGACCTTGGCCCATCCATGAGCACTCTCACACGACTACGCCGGCGTCAGTCTTGCGCAGGCAACCATGCTAAACTTCTCAGCATCGTTTATGTTGAACTTAGCGAATGTTCTGTCTATGACAGAACCCATGGAGCCACTATCGCACCCACCAGATGGTCTCGGGAGTGGGCCACAAACCTCTGCACTATCCAGTAGATGCGATGCCAACAGGTCAGAGTGCCCCAACCAAGGCACAACTGCTGGAAAACCTCCGGATGAAGGGACCATTCCTCTGCATCCAAGGCCTGTTGACTGAGGCAATCCGCCTGCCAATTTTTCACACCTGGAAAGGGAACAGCGGAGAGAGCTGGAACAAAGCGATTCGCCCAACGAAGAATGCCTGTCACTTCCAAGGCCGCAAGGACACCCATGGTGCCCCCTTAGTGAAGGACATAAGCCACGGTCGTGGCCTAATTGATTGAATGTGCACTGGACAGCTGCAGGTGCCCGATCCAGTGAACTAGGCAAAGCCAGATCACTCTCAGTTCCAGGACATTGATCGGTAACCTGGATCCTCCAGGGACCATACTCCCGAAGCAGAGAACCTGCCGAGGACTCCTCCCCACCCGGACAGGCTTGTAACCGTGGTGACAATCGTCAAGTAAAAAGGGGAGGAAAGATTCCAGATCAAGACTCCCTGGTCACCCGGCTCAGCCGGATCCGAAAGTCCAGAGAGTTGGATTCTAGTCCCATTCGAGAAGGATTGCCTTCAGGGGGATCCACAAGAGGGATTGAGCGAAAAGGACCGTCTTGAAAGACGACACCAACAGTTCCAGCACTTGCATGCAGGTCCGAAGGGACGACCATGTGCTGGACAGTAACAGTTGAACCGTAGTCTGAAGTTCCAAGAGATCTTTCCCCAGTGGGAGAAACCCCCTGACTGAGGAGGAGTCCAAAGCCAGGCCCAGATAGTCCAGTCTCACAGAAGGAACCAGGAATGACTTCTGAAGGTTCAGAACCCACCTGGACTCCTCCAGATTTCTCTTGGCGACTTCCAAATTAGTTTGTCAGCACCGTAGGGGACTAAACACGGAGAAGCGGATCGGCCAGGAAACCCAGGCCGATATGCCCACTGCCGCAACAGCACCAGGACCGGAGCCAACACCTTTATGAAGACCCGAGTAGCAGAAGCGAAACCAAGAAGTAACGCCACAAACCGATAGATATCCTTCCCCACGGCAAAAACGGAGAACCCATTGGTGTCCTAAACACAACGGGAAGTGAAGGTAGGCATATTGATGTCAGGCCAGGAATCCCCCTGAGGTAGGGAAGCCACCATCGTGCAAACCGATACCGCCTTGAAGTTTTGATGGTTCCGTGCGGATCAAAAGGGCCAGAAGGTCCAGCTCATTGAACCAGACCCTGAACTGCCCCACAGAGCGCCTGCAAGCGATCCGGGGACAGCCGTAAATTGGAAGAGAAAACCTCACCGGAAAAAACGGATCGAAACTCGATCTTGCAACTGGACCTCATGACCTCCTTAACACAGCTGCCTGGGATCTGGGCCAGCCGTAGGTCCGAGAACCGGCAAGGACGACCCTCCCACCCCACAGATGGGTGAAGACGCACCTTCAGGCTGAGTAGGCCTTGTCCTCAGGTCTGGAAAAGACCGATCTCTTGTTCGCCAGACTAGGGTAGTTTGGAACCACCCGAGGAAATCTCAAAGGACTTCACCACATCGACTGTCCCAAAGGGACAGTCGATGTGGCGAAGTCCTTCGACTGTCCCAAAGGGACGAAGAAACTGTTGTGAGCCGAAAGAGAGGGACCCGTCCGCGACTAAGGCACTTACCCTTGTTAGCACTCTTCCCCCCGTGAGACCCTTGTATAATCTCATCCAGGGCAGCGCCAAACAGGCAATCCCCCTGAAAGGGGAGATCTGCCTGCGCCAGCTGGTCCAAAAGTTCCCCCAGGGCAGGAGGGACAAGCCCCTGACCAAGTCACGGTATTGGAACTCCGCCCATCAGGCAGAGTCTGCGTGGCGAGGGCAATCATGAATACTGTTCCCAGTGCACACCCCGCCAGGGAGTACAGCCCGCGCGATCCTATCCCCCAAGTCCTTAAAGGATGGGGATTCCTCCACCGGAACAACGGTAGTCCTATTCAGCCTAGAGACCGTACATCCACCATAGGCGGAACAGTCCACTGTACCCGAGACTCCTCAAAAGGGTAACGTCTAGCAGCGCCTTAGACACCCCAGGGGAACGTCTCAGACGGTCCCATCCTACATGAGCATGCTAGCAAAATAAGCTGCTCGGGATGGCATGCGAGTGCCAGATGCTATCTGCGTCCAAGGCACAGCAGCCGCTGCATCCTCCAAAATGCAGGGTGTCACACACTGGAACCACCAGTGCATCCACCAGCGCCTGTATCATGTGCGGCAGGGGAGGTAGAAATGTCATCCTCATCATCCGAGGAGACAGGGCGCGAGGTACCAGACCCGGCAGGGAAGCCCACGTCTACGGCGGCTGAGTCAGACCCAAATAGGAATGCTGCGACATAAGCCTAGACCCTGTCGTATGCGTCCTGGTGAGACATTTAACTCGGGTGGCCAGTCCCCGTACAGTGGGACTATGTCATGGCCAACCCAGCACGGAGCTAAGGCCTGCATGCGCTCGCTGGCCAGACTGGGGAGACCACTGGATATAGGGATCCAGCCCGTCGCCCAGCCCGGCATAATTGCTTGAAGATCTCACAGGAAAAATGTTCCAGAGAAAAAAAAAAAAAAATCTACATAAAAAAAAAATAACTTTTATGCCAGGAACAAAGATCCCAGAAAGGAACTAGATCCTTAATCCTGACTAGGCATATTAAAACTGACATCCTATGCAGGAAGAGAGCGGGTGTTCCCTCCGGGACTGCCCACAGGCATAGCCATAACTTTTTTCTGCCTAGTGTCCTACTCCTGTAGGGGGCAGTATAACCCTACTGATAGGGATCAGAGAGAACTGCGTCCGGCAATGAACGATAGAGAAAAAAAGTTTTTAATACACATAAAATGGTAGAAATAATATTGTAGCTGTAGAAATAAAGAATACAGCCAAAAGATAGGTACTTACCTGATAAACAAGTCATCAGTCCCAAAGCGAGCATAGCTCCAGCCAGCACAGTCAGGCGATTATAACGCATTGCCATTATGGCAGCAATAAAAAAGGTCTTATCTCCCAGCTCTGAAACAATGATCACAGATATAGCAGCTACGAAGGCATGGATAAATCCCAAGTTTGAAGTGGAAGTAAACTCTATGTTTGGTTCATGTACAGCAGGGGGAGGACTTGGTATTTTCTGTAAAAAAGAACAAATAAATTAGAATTTAGAAGAAATTAATCTGTGTCAAAAAAATGAAAAAAAAAAAAAAAATCACCTTTCAGTAATGTAATACTTGATTAAGGCCAACTGTACCTAAAACGGATAATATTACTGTTTCCCAAGTTTTATATAAATTCTTTGTTTTAAAAAAAAAAATGTAAAGTAAACACAGGCTGTACTTATTACAAAGGATCCATTGAACAATGTAGATTCCCTAACCCTATGTTCACACCAATGCGTTTTCTTAGCACGTTTTGCAGTTTGAAGAAATGCACTACAGTCCATTTAACATGGTTTCCTATGGTACATGTTTTTCAGCCAGTGCGTTTTTGGAAAGGGTCAGGGACTTTTTTCACCTGCAGCAGATTGCGTTTAACAGACTTCAATGGACCCGCACCAAAAATGCAACCATTGGGTTTCTCATGTTGCGTTTTGTTTTTCGTATCGGCCTTTGGATTTACCAATATTTTCGTGACATCATTGCGTATGTTGCGCGCACATGTTCTGCCTTCAAACACTGCTTCCCACGCGGCCCATAAGTGATGTCATTTCACTGCACGCTGCACTTAAGACCGCCTCACACAGCCTCGTGTTACAGAAATCTACAGACCGGTCCGGTCACGGTGGCCACCACAGGGTGCCAGCCGCCAGCCATCCGACCTACAGCAACAGAACCGGCCAGCATCCAGCCACCCAGCCCACAACAGGGTTACAGCGAGCAAGCAACCTGCCACCCAGATGACACCACCATGACCAGTGTTCCAGCAAGCCAGCTACCCACAACAGGCCAGGGTGAGTGAGGGACACCAAGCCAGCCACCAGTGTTCCTGCAAGCCAGCCACCACAGTGTTCCTGCAAGCCAGCCACCACAGTGTTCCTGCAAGCCAGCCACCACAGTGTTCCTGCAAGCCAGCCTGCCACCCACCACAGTGTTCCTGCAGGCCAGCCAGCCACCTACCCACCACAGTGTTCCTGCAAGCCAGCCAGCCAGCCACCACAGTGTTCCTGCAAGCCAGCCAGCCACCACAGTGTTCCTGCAAGCCAGCCAGTCACCACAGTGTTCCTGCAAGCCAGACAGCCACCACAGTGTTCCTGCAAGCCAGACAGCCACCACAGTGTTCCTGCAAGCCAGCCAGCCACCACAGTGTTCCTGCAAGCCAGCCAGCCACCACAGTGTTCCTGCAAGCCAGCCAACCACCACAGTGTTCCTGCAAGCCAGCCAGCCACCACAGTGTTCCTGCAAGCCAGCCAGCCACCACAGTGTTCCTGCAAGCCAGCCAGCCACCACAGTGTTCCTGCAAGCCAGCCAGCCACCACAGTGTTCCTGCAAGCCAGCCTGCCACCACAGTGTTCCTGCAAGCCAGCCTGCCACCACAGTGTTCCTGCAAGCCAGCCTGCCACCACAGTGTTCCTGCAAGCCAGCCTGCCACCCACCACAGTGTTCCTGCAGGCCAGCCGCCCACCCACCACAGTGTTCCTGCAAGCCAGCCACCTACCCACCACAGTGTTCCTGCAAGCCAGCCACCCACCCACCACAGTGTTCCTGCAAGCCACCCACCCACCCCACCACAGTGTCCTGCAATCCAGCCACTCGCCCACCAGTGTTCCTGCAAGGCAGCCACCCAGCCACCACAGTGTTCCTGCAAGCCAGCCAGCCACCCACCCACCAACCAACCAGTGTTCTTGCAAGCCAGCCACCAACCCACCACAGTGTTCCTGCAAGCCAGCCACCCATAACAGGGTGACACCAAGCCAGCCAGCCAGCCACCAGTGTTCCTGCAAGCCAGCCACCACAGTGTTCCTGCAAGCCAGCCACCCATCACAGGGCGACACCAAGCCAGCCAGTCACCACAGTGTTCCTGCAAGCCAGCCACCCATAACAGGGTGACAGCAAGCCAGCCAGCCACCACAGTGTTCCTGCAAGCCAGCCACCCATAACAGGGTGACACCAATCCAGTCAGCCACCACAGTGTTCCTGCAAGCCAGCCACCCATAACAGGGTGACACTAAGCAAGCCAACCATGCACCACAGACTAGTCGTTCCTGCAAGCCAACCACCAATAACAAAGTGGCACCAGTCACCAAGCCAGCCAGCCACCACAGACAGTTCCTGAAAGCCAGCCACCAATAACAAGAGGACACCAGTCACCAAGCCAGCCAGCCACCCACTACAGTGTTCCTGCAAGCCAGCCACCCATAACAGGGTGACACCAAGCCAGCCACCCATAACAGGGTGACACCAAGCCAGCCAGCCACCACAGTGTTCCTGCAAGCCAGCCACCCAGAACAGGGTGACGCCAGCCAGCCACCACAGTGTTCCGGCAAGCAAGCCACCCACAATAGGTTGACACCAAGCCAGCCACACTGCCAGGCGTCAGCCACCAACCCACAACAGGGTGCCAGTGCCAGCAGCAACTTCAGCAAGCCATTTCTTTAATCTTTTTTGTCTTTCAAGTTGAAATGGAGATGGATGAGGAGAGAGAGTAAAAGTGTGGTCTGGGACTATTTCTCGTCTCAGCCTTCTCCAGGAAAAGCAGCAGTGTGCAACACATGTACAAACATCATAAGCATGGGATCAGTAACTGCAAAAAAACAAAAATCCGTCAAATCTTTGGGCCCATCTAAGAGTTCATCATATTGAATTGTATCATGCAGCAGACCAAAAACAACGAATATCAATGTGATTTAGATTCAATATCTCCTCCACTATCCCAGGCAACAATAACAGATATGTTTGTGAAAAAAATAAGTGTCACTGTCTAGCTTTAGACGGAAGATCCCAACTGCTAGACAGAGTAATCACAGAGATGATTGTCACTGATAACCTGCCATTTACAATGGTGTCTGACTCAGGATTTCAGCGGTTGATGTCCATACTTGAGCCAAGCTACACACTGAAGAGTGAGAAGTATTATCGAACCGCAATGCTGGCAAAGCTACACCAAAATGTCGTTGACAAAGTAAAGGATATGCTGCAAACAGAGAATGCTGGCAACTCACTCTCATTCTTGACCGACTGCTGGTCACAAACAAAGTCCTAGTCACTACTCATTCTTACAGGCCACTTCATTGACAGCGGATGGACAAAAAGGCAATTGGTGTTGAATACAAAAGTGATGCAAGGATCCCAACTGAGTACAGTAGAGAAATGTTTCTAGGCATGCTTGAAGAATGGGGAATCACAATGATCTCCCTTAAGGGTTCAGTTGGATTATGGTATACCATTGTGTTATTCACTGCAACCCTAACTGTATAATATGACTTCAGTTTATACATTTAAAGGCTTTCTTTTGTATACTTCTTGTGTTTTATATGTACTCTGCTTTTTTCAAATAACGGAATTTTTGTAAAATCTTACCTGTAAAATTCCTTTCTCTGAGTCCTCCGACAGTCGCCGCCTCTTCATATTCGTCACATATGGGGTATTAGACTTTGCTCCGAAGGAGTAGCTAGGCAACAGAATATGTTAACAATAAAGCTTTTAACATATCCCACCCTCAAGGGGTGGTCCCCTCAGTCAATACCCTCCTACTTCCTGCAACCATATCTCAGTTTTAGTGGAATAGCAGTAGAGTATACAACCAAACCCCAAAAGAGGGGCGGGGGCGGCGACTGTCGGAGGACTCAGAGAAAGGAATTTTACAGGTAAGATTTTACAAAAATTCCGTTTTCTCTTACGTCCTCCGACAGTCGCCGCCTCTTCATATTCGTCACATATGGGGACGTCCCAAAGCAGTGCAAACATGAGGGGTGGGAAACGCATCCGCGCCGAAAAGGCAACGCAGTCTCCGCATCAAAGAAAGGAACCTTACCAAAGGAAGGAAACCAGCTGGGCAACAGCAAAAAACAAGTGCTCAACAGGAGCAACAACCCAGGAGAAGACAAAAAACCAGGGGATACAAAAAAACTATCCCAACAGCCAGGAGTCCCCAACAAGGGACCCTATGGAACAGCCGCACTAAGAACCTTGCGGCCAAAGGAAGCATCCGCCGATGCCTGAACATCTACTTTGTAGAATTTTGTGAAAGTGAGCACGGTCGACCAGGTCGCCGCCTTACACACCTGGGCTACAGAAGCCCCATGACGACAGGCCCAAGACGTACTCAAAGATCTAGTAGAGTGCGCCTTCACAGGGACAGGAGGAGCCTTACCCTGCAAAGCATAGGCCTGTTCAATGGTCTGCCTGATCCATTTGGCGATGGTAGAGGCCGAAGCCGCCATGCCCTTCCGAGGACCCTCTGGAAGGACAAACAAGGAGTCAGTCTTACGAAAAGACTCAGTCGATTTAAGGTAAACCCTTATCGCCCGAACAACATCCAGAGAATGCAATCTCACCTCCTTCGGATGTTTAGGCTTCGCGCACAGCGAAGGCAAGACAATATCCTCATTAAGATGGAATTCCGAAAACTCGTTTCGGAAGAAAAGAAGGATTAGGTCGCAAGACCACCTTATCCAAATGAATAACCAGGTACGGAGACTTGCAGGACAAAGCCGCCAGCTCCGACACTCTGCGAGCCGAAGTGATCGCCACCAAAAAGGCGACCTTTTTGGACAACATAGACAACGAGATCTCCCTGATCTGTTCAAAAGGAGCACGTTGTAACACAGATAGAACGAGATTCAAGTCCCAAGGGGGCAAAGGATCCCTCCTAGGAGGAACCAGATGCCGCACACCCTGAATAAAAGTGCCAACCAAGGAGTTGGAAGCCACGGGACGTTGAAACAGAACGGCCAGCGCAGACACCTGACCCTTTATCGTAGCCAGCGCCAAACGCTGATCAACACCCGTCTGAAGAAAAGACAGCACACGGGAAACCGAGTACGTGCGGGGTGAAAACCCCCTGGACTCACACCAGGCAAAATAGGCCTTCCAAGTACGGTAACAAACCTTCCCCGAGGAAGACTTCCTAGCGTTGATCAAAGTATGAACGACCTCTGGAGAGAGACCCTTCTCCTTCAGGACCTCTGTCTCAACAGCCAGGCCGTCAAAGCCAGCGACTGTAAAGCAGGATGGTAAATCGGTCCCTGAGACAGTAGATCGTCTCGAAGAGGTAGACGCCAAGGGGCGTCGACCGCCAGATTCACGAGGTCTGCGTACCAGGACCGGCGAGGCCAGTCCGGTGCCACAAGAATCACCGTGCTGCGTTCCGAGAGTAACCTGCGAAGGAACCTGGACAGCAACTGAATCGGTGGGAACGTGTACATCAGCCTGTACTGATGCCACGGGGCCACTAACGCGTCTGACGCGTCTGCCCGAGGGTCGCGCGTCCTTGCCACGAACCTTCTCACCTTGTTGTTGAGACGAGACGCGAACAGGTCCACATCTGGAAGACCCCACTTCGCGCACAACATCTGGAAGACAGCCGGGTGAAGAGACCATTCCCCCTGATCCAGGGTCTGGCGACTCAGATAGTCCGCCTGCCAGTTCTCCACCCCCGGAATGTGAACCGCCGTTATCGCCGGGACATGAGTCTCGGCCCAAGACAGAATGTCGGCCACTTCTCGAGCCGCCCGGGCACTCCTGGTGCCCCCTTGGTGGTTGATGTAGGCCACCGCCGTGGCATTGTCCGTCTGCACCCGAACCGGGCAGCCCTGCAGCCGGTCCGTCCAGCGATGAAGACAGATTTATCGCACGTAATTCCAGAATGTTGATCGGAAGGGAAGACTCTCCCTCCGACCAAGTTCCCTGGGCAGACAGAACGCCCAGAACACCACCCCAGCCCGACAGGCTGGCATCCGTGGTGATCACCGTCCACGAGATAGGACGAAACGACTTGCCCCCGGACACCATCGGGGACTGGAGCCACCACAGAAGGTTTCTTCTGGTGCGATGACTCAACGAGATCTGAAGATCCAGAGATTGAGGTCGCCCATCCCACTTGGACAGGATCTCCGCTTGGAGACCCCGCGTGTGGAACTGGGCGAAGGGAATCGCCTCGAAGGCCGAGACCATCAATCCCAGACATCTCATGCACGTCCTTAAAGACGAGTGCGGAACGTCCCTGAGGGACCCGACTTCCTCCTGAAGAGTTCTGAGTTTGTCTTCCGGCAGGAAGACCTTCGCTTGTACCGAGTCCAGAATCATTCCCAGGTAGGGAAGACGAACCGACGGACTCAGCGTCGACTTTGGAAAATTTATCGTCCAACCAAACTCCTGTAGAGTTTGCATCGTGACAGACAGGTCCTCCTCCAGACCCTGGCTGGTCGCAGACCGAACCAGGATGTCGTCTAGATACCCCAGGACAGAAATGCCCTGGGCCCTCAACAATGCCAGAACCGGTGCAAGCACCTTGGTGAAGACCCGCGGAGCCGAGGCGAGACCAAAAGGTAACGCCACGAACTGGTAGTGATCCTCCGCAATGGCGAATCGAAGGTACCTCTGGTGACCTTCGAAAATGGGGATGTGAAGGTACGCATCCTTCAAATCGATGGAGGCCATGAATTCCCCCGGAACCAGGGCAGCCACCACCGACCGCAGGGATTCCATGCGGAACTTGCGAACCCGCACAGAGCGGTTCAGAGCCTTCAAGTCCAGAATTGGACGAACCTTGCCCTCCTTCCTGGGCACGGTGAACAGATTGGAATAAAACCCCCCGAAATCTGTCCTGATGAGGCACCGGAACCACCACTCCCTGAGCCCTCAGGTCCCGCACCGCCAGGTGCAGGTCCCGCAAACGCTCTGGAGACAGTTGAAGATTTGAGGGAAAAAATCTGCTCTCCGGCCGAGAGAGAAACTCGATCTTGTAACCAGATCGAACGATTTCCTGAACCCATCTGTCCCGCACACGGGCCAACCAGGGCTGAAGAAAACCGAGCAAGCGTCCCCCCACCCCAAAACTGGGTGAGGGCGCCCCTTCAGGCCGCACTGTTATGGGCTGCAGATCCGGATTGGCCGGACTTCTGTTTACCAGACCAGGGCTTCTTCTGAGAGCCTTGACCTTTGAACGGCTTGCCCTTGTAGTGCGGCCGAAAGGCACGAAAGGACCCCTGAGGGGGCCGAAAATTAGCATGCTTCTTCCCAGAAGCCCCCTTAGCTTTGGGGAAATGGGGCAAGAGAGTGCTCTTACCCCCGGTGATCCCCTTAATCAACACATCCAGGGACTCCCCAAAAAGGCGAGACCCATCATAAGGTAGATTGGCTAAGGTCTTACGTGAAGACTGGTCCACCGACCAACATTTTAACCAAATCAGGCGGCGAGACAACACCGCCACACTGTGCCCACGTGCAGCCAACGGAACCAGGTCCACACAGATACATGACACCCTGGTGGATTTGATCCACCATATCCAGGGTCGCCGGTGAGGCCGAATCGGCCACTAGGACGCGCCTAAGCATCTGCGTCCAACTTGCGATCGCCTGGGCCGCCATGAGAGAAGCAAACAGAGCCTTAAGCATAGAACCCGTAACAGAATAAGTATGACGGGTAAGAGACTCCAGTCTCCTATCCGTGGCGTCACGGAACACCGGGGAATCCTCTGCAGGAATCGCAGTGGCTTTGTTTAAAACCGCAATTGCGTGATCCACTGGGGGTGGCACACACCACCTTTCATCAGTGGAAGGTGAAAAAGGATAACGCAGCTTGAATCTACTTGGTACAGCAAAAGGTTTGCGTAGATTGCGCCATTGTTCCTTAACAGCGCGCTGAAAATCATCATTGCAGGGAAAAACCTGCGGCGTCCTGCGTTTTCTCTGCGTCCCATAAGCCGCCAAGGCGGCGGGGGGACACACCTCATCCTGCAAACGCAGCATTTGCTTTATGGAAGCAATCAACTCATCCATGATTGCAAGCTCTTCAGGCGAGCCAGGGGGAGAATTATCAACCCCCTCAACATCAGCCTCCACCTCAGACCCTATTAGATCAAGAGAGGAGCGGGACCCCGATAAGGAGGCCCCTGCCATAACAGCCCTATCACCCTCACCCTCAGAATCAGAGGAAAGAGCAACTCTGGGCCTTTTAGTAGATTGAGCAGCCACCAGCATCTGCACCTGAGCAGCAAGGCCAGCCACAATAGTGGCCAAATCCCCCCCTGGGGGGGAGACAGCGGTCCCCTGGCTCTCCACCAAGGCTGTAGGAAATTTTCCCTCCTGAGAGTCCATTGCCCCTGTAATGCCAGACACCAAAGGGTTAACTGCCCCTTTTAAGCAAGCGCGGCAAGCGCAGCCCACCGCACCACACTCAGCACAATAAGACCCCCACAGGGAATATGCAAACTGAACACAGGCAATGGATAGCAAGAACAGAAGGGTAAAACCTGAGGAGACCCTCGCCGCTGCTGCTGCCTCGATCGGTGTTCCAGGAAAGAGGAAGTGATGCTGCCAGGGCGCTCTATGTAAGCCTATGGAGGCTACAAGAAAATGGCCGCCATGCATGTAAAACATGTGGCCGGAGCGGGAGTAGGCAAAATGGCGCCGTTTGGCGCCGAAACCGCCGCTCCACAGTGCAGTAAAAAAACACACATTACATTCCAGTATCAGAATACATGTCAGATCGCCGCAGCGATCGCTGTACAGTGCCCAAACATGCCAAAAAACATGCCCCACAGCACACAGCTTCACACACTGATCAGCCTGACACAGACAGTGTCACACATCTCCCCCCCCCCCCCCTTGCAGCCCACAGCATGCAGCCGAGAGATAGGGAGACAAGCAGTGTGATTAAACGCAGGTTACACAGTCCCAGACTGACACCCCCCCAGACAGACAGGTCCCCACATAAATACACTTACCTCACATGGCGTGGGGAACCCGCACAGGCGAACAAGCCGCTGCACATGAGGCAGGGAGAGTCGCATTCAAGACGCACAAAATGGGGGTTAAGAAACCGCACAGCGTCCAGTGAGGTAGCCACCTCACCAATCATCCCTGCACCGAACAGGGATGGGTCGTTCACTGTGCCAGGAGCGTTACCTGGCTGAACGCTCGAAGGCAGACTGGGAAGCCACTGACCCACGACCTGCGATCAGGGGGATCAGCCCGAGACCCAGTCTGCATGATCCTCTTCGTCCGAAGAACTAACTAATGCTGACAAAAATAACAGCTAAGTAAAGGTAGAGAGAAAACTCAAACAAAATTTTAACAAGAAGAAAGAGTCTGGGGCAGAAAGCCCCAGCACAGAAAAAGCCAGCCACTCCTGACAAGCTAGACATTAAAACTGAGATATGGTTGCAGGAAGTAGGAGGGTATTGACTGAGGGGACCACCCCTTGAGGGTGGGATATGTTAAAAGCTTTATTGTTAACATATTCTGTTGCCTAGCTACTCCTTCGGAGCAAAGTCTAATACCCCATATGTGACGAATATGAAGAGGCGGCGACTGTCGGAGGACGTAAGAGAAAAAACGTTTTGGGAAAAAAAAAAGAAAGCAATGAGAAGAATGAATAAATTCAGCTTTTGGAAATGTAAAAAAAAAAAAAAAAGAAGAATTTGGAATCAACAAAGACCGAGTGATGCTTGCGCAACTTCGAGACAGTGAAACAAACATGCCGAAAGGAATGAGGCTTGCTGATACGTCAGACCTTTGTGTCATCATGGCACACAACTCCCTCCAACTTTCAAATGATGGTCTGTCAAGCCAAAGAGCTTTGATTGATATACGTTTTGAGAAGCATGAAAAGATTTAAAAATTTTGTGCTTGCAAGTCTTTTGAATCCTCGATACAAGAACCATGCTTTCCCTTCTGATGATGTATTGGCTAAGGCGAAACAATGGCTGACAAAAGATATTCAACAGGAGGTTCCTGCCAAAAAGACAAGTCCAGAACAATATTTTTATGAAGAGCAGCATGCTGAAAAAAACAGACAAATGTCCAAAAATACATCAACGAACAGAAGAGAATCTTCTTCATTGTGGTCGAATTTATAAGGACATTTTCAGTGTTTTATTGGGGCCTCATGCGGAGGATTCAATTTCTTCTGAATCTGCAACGATGAGCCTGGAT
This sequence comes from Pelophylax lessonae, assembly GCF_965119305.1. Lineage (NCBI taxonomy): Eukaryota > Metazoa > Chordata > Amphibia > Anura > Ranidae > Pelophylax > Pelophylax lessonae. The sequence goes on from NC_138768.1 coordinate 737,241,946, forward strand.
GATGAACTTCATCTCTACATGAAAGAAGCTGCAATTGACAGAAGTAGTCTTCCCCTCCAGTGGTGGAGAGAAAATGAGGCACGCTACAAAAGACTTGCTTCCCATGCTAGAAGATACCCCTCTCTCTCTCTGCTTCTCTCTCGTCCTCCACTCCTCCTGGGCATGTTTATGAAGTGGCAGCATTGTATGAACAAAACAGAAGACCTTTAACAGGTGACCATGGACATGCTGAAATGTTCTGCTTTCTGCCTTATAATATAGTTCTTCTTAACTGGGAGTATTGAAAAGTAGTGTCCACTCCAATCCAATGTGTAGCTATTGCCTAGCTTTTTTTCTAGCAGTTTTGCATTGACTGCTGTAGTTGCAGTGAGTGCCATTCTACAGAGGTAGTCCGCTGAGTGACTCCAATCCAATGTCTAGCTGTTGCCTAGCTCTTTTTTCTAGCAGTTTTGCACTGACTGCTGTAGTTGCAGTGAGTGCCCTACTGCAGAGGTAGTCCACTGACTCCAATCCAATCCACTGTCTAGCTGATGACTTGATTTTTTCTAGCAGTATTGCACTGGCTGCAGTAGTTGCAGTGAGTGCCATACTGCAGACAGAGGTAGTCCTTCACTGACTCCAGTCCAATCCACTGTGACATGTGTAGCTGTTGCCTTGCTCTTTTTCTAGCCTTATTGCAGAGGTAGTCCTCCACTGACTTCAGTTCATCCAATCCACTGTGTATGTGTATTTTGTGTAACTATTGTTGCCTAGCTTTTTTTCTAGCAGTTTTGCACTGACTGCGCTGCATTAGTTGAAGTCATTGCGTTACTGCAGAGGTAGTCCTCCACTGACTCCAGTCCATCCAATCCACTGTGTATGTGTATTTTGTGTAGCTATTGTTGCCTAGCTTTTTTTCTAGCAGTTTTGCACTGACTGCACTGCAGTAACATATTGCAGTGAGTGAGTCCACTACTACAGCACTTTATTATGCATTAATGCACAATCAGATGATGTGAAATGCAAAGCAAATGTCCCTGCATTTGAAGTTTTTCTATCAGTTTTTATGCAGTTAAGGTGTGAAGAACGAGCACTTAATGTTAAAAATGTTAATAAACAAAGATTACCATGTTTATTTAGAGATGTGTCGAATTTTGTGTTTTTTTGGCAAAATTTTCCGTGTGTGAATATCGGCTGATACCGATATGCGATCGGCAAAATATCGGTATTGGCAATGAAAAACTGATATTGGTCGATCACTAGAGTACCTACCCATTCACCCAAAAAAGTGTAAAAGTGAAGACAGTACAAGGGTTTATGACAAGTCCTTTGTTTTTTTTTTTTAATAATGTCCCCCGATGTAGATTTATTGCACCGCCAGACCAAAAAAAAAAAAAAAAAACGCTACCGCGGTCTGCCTGCTCCTCCATGTGACATTTCTTAAATAGCCGCGGAGCAGGCAGGCCGAGAGAGCGTTCATCGCAAGCAGAGGGCAGCGTGATTGAGGATGGATCTTCATCGGGGGACAATGTTTTTTTATTTTTGAAGGACTTGTCAAAAACTCTTGTACTGTCTTTATTCACTTTTACACTTTTGGTGAATGGGTAGGGGTACTATAATCATTGACATGGGGAGGGGGGCAGGATCTGGGGCCCCAGATTCCAATAAGCCCCCGGCTCGCAGACCCCCACAACCACTGGTCAAGGTTGTGGGAAAAAGGCCCTTGTCCCCCTCAACATGGGGAAAAGGTGCTTTGGGGTGGGGGGGTATCTACGTAATTTTTTTTTCCCTGGTTTTTGTTTTTGCCGGCAATTCTTTTTTTTACATTCAGCTGTCAGCAGGGAAAAACACAAAAAGCATCAAGTGCAGCTGCTTAGATGTGAACCTAGACTAAAGAAAGCACTGTTTCCTTGCACATGATATCTCTGGTTCTCTGTAGACCCCATCTGGACAAGAATGAAAGGTGGATTAGTAACTGCTTGTTATATTCTCCATGTTGTGAGAGACACAGGACTCTGATCTGGAACAACGGTTGTTTATTCAGGACTCACTGTACACTCAAACATGCATTACAGGACAGCTCAGTATATCAATGCATCTCTTACATGTCTCTAAGATGGCCACTCTGCCCCTTGACATCACTCCTGGGTGGAGCCAGCCTTAAAGTGACATTACATGTGAAACCCTTCAGGTATAACACTGCTAATCAGCTTTGATCGGGTCTCCGATCTAGTAACCCGGAAGCGACATCACGTCAGGTTTACTTGAGCCTCAAAGGCCCTGGATTTTAAAAAATATCAGTATTCAAAACAGCCAAACTAGGCGTTTTGAATGCTTTTAAGTGCAAAGGAGGCAAAAAAAAAAAAACTGACAAGTGCCTATTACTGTAACAAGGGATGTTTACATTCCTTGTGACAGCAATAAAAGTGATCAAAAAATAAATATTTAAGAGGGACAGTTTAAAAAAAATAAAAACAAACAAGGAAAAAAAAAAAAAAAAGTTTAAAGCGCCCCATCCCTCCGTGCTCACGCGCAGAAGCGAACACATACGTAAGTTGTGCCTGCAAATCTAAACTGTGTTCAAACCACACGAGGTATTGCTGCGATCATTCGAGTGAGAGAAATAATTCTAGAACTCCTCTATAACTCTAAACTAGTAACTGTAAAAAAATTATAAAGCTTCACCTATGGAGAATACCGTAGTTTGTGTGTGCAATTTAAAAGCATGACATTTGTTAGGTATCTATTTACTTGGCGTAACACCTTTCACATTTTTCCAAAAATGACTGATTTTTACTTGTAACCAACAAGTGTCAGAAAAAGGCCTGGTCCTTAAGTGGTTAAAGTAGTTCTAAAGGCAGCAGGTTTATCTTAATGCATTCTATGCATTAAAATAAAAAACCTTGTGCGCAGCAGCTTCCCCCAATACTTACCTGAGCCCCAACTATCCAGTGATGTGCACGAATGGCTTGGCCATCTGGAACTCTCCCTCCTGAATGGCTAAGACACAGCAGTGGAGCCATTGGCTCCCGCTGCTGTCAAATTCAGTTAGCCAATCGGGAGAGAGAGGGGGCGGGCCGAACCAGGGCACCGTGTCAGAATTGACACAGGGAGCTGTGGCTCGGCTCGTGTGACCCCATAGCAAGCTGCTTGCTGTGGGGGCAGTCGACATGAGGGGCCAGGAGCACCAAAGAGGGACACAAGAAGAGGAGGATCTGGTCTGCTCTGTGCAAAACCAACTGCACAGAGGAGGTAAGTATATCAGGTTAGTTATTTTTAAAGAAAAACATTTTTTTATTTTAAGACAAATCAGGCTACATACACAGTAAATAATTTATTGTAATATGATTTATTTATACTATGTGTTGTGAAAGGAAGAAATCTTAACATGTGAATTAGAGCTGCGCGATTAATCGTAACAGAATCGAGATTGCGATTCACTCCCCCTGACGATCTTAACATGACACTTGCTCGATTCTTTACATAGCTATGAGGGAGCAGCTGTCAAAAAAAAAAAAAAAAAAAGCCTCCCGCAAAAGCCTATCAGCATTAGTCTCCCACTGAACTGTAAACACAAATGATTACATTGTATCTTTTCTTTCCCTCTGCCGGAGGAAGGAAGTTTAACCTCTTAAAGACTAAACCTTTTTCCTACACTTGTTGCTTGCAAGTTAAATCAGTTTATTTTTCCTAGAAAAGTAGTTAGAACCCCCAAACATTTATATATTTTTTTTAGCAGAGACCCTGCAGAATAAAATGTTGATTGTTGTAAATTTTTATGTCACACTATTTGCGCAGCAGTCTTTCAAACGCAATTAATACACTTTAATGAATAAAAAAATAAAAAAAATAAAACAAAACCGTAAAGTTATCCCAATTTTTTTTAGAATGTAAAAGATGTTACACAGAGAATCGTGATCTTTATTCCAAGCAAAAAAATCGTGATTCTCATTTTGGCCAGAATCGTGCAGCTCTAATGTGAATGCAGTTTTGCAACTTTTTCACGCGTTAGTAAAACAGCAAACCTGTATACTGTATTTGCAACTACTTTGTATCTCCGTGAATTATACCTTGCTTTTTTCTGTTGGTGGTAAATGTTACTGGATAGCTCCATTTTTTTAAAAAGTATATCATTTTTTAAAATTTAGCTGCATATTTCTTGCCATGAACTACAACCAAAATAAAATTCTCCTACTCCTGTCGAGCAGGACATTATTTTTTGGTTTTACAAGTAGTAGTTATCATTTTGCCGTGAAGAGGGAAATTAATCCAAAGTTTAGTTCCCAGGCAACGTGCATTCATCACAGGCCCCCTCAGACGACTTCACCTTACAATCAAGGTACCTATCTAGGGGTTTTGTTTGAACACATTTTGCAAATATGTACACTTTTTTTGTACAGTTGGACAAATGGGTGCAGGGACGCACGGAATGCCTTTGCTGCCATTATGCTGTTGCTGGGGGTCACATGCGTCCCTATTCCTTTAAGGAGGGATGGGCTCCCTCCAGGCATACTTGCCTTTAATCTGTCTATTCTTATACAGTATGTGCTCCTATGCAGGCTCTGGAAATTTAGTCTTAGGACCAAAGTATATACAGAGGTCCCTTGGTGTGGGCATTGCGGCTTGCACATATATTTTCAAAGGTGTGCTAACAAAACACTTAACGTAAACTGTTAGACAAGGCCAATTCCTTGTTGTGCAGGCTGGTTGGTAAGTGTGCTGGGAAATCATTTGTTTGTTTGTGATGTGTATTGCCCTTCCAAGAACACCTTACTGCAAATGCCTGTTACAAGTCAGGGTGGTTACCACTTTGTACACTTAGCTAGGGATGCAGCATGGGTTTGTTTTTTTCAGGAATAAATTTGAATACTAGTGATCAAGCCCTAATCAACTAATGTAAATTGATTTAAAAAACACACAACAAAAACACAATACAGATACAGTATCTGTTCTCACATATGTTCTCATGTGAAAGATATATGAGGCGTGTCTTAAGAGTTTCCAGATCATGTGCTCACTGAAATTCGGCTGTCACAGTGATCACATGCTCTAGATGCTGTCCTGCCATGACCTGATCAGTACTCTAATCAGGAATCCTTAATGACAGCAGCAAAAATTGGATTTTTGACTTACCATGAATCCATTTCTCTGATGTTCATTGACGGACAAAGCTCCTGATCTTCTTAACCACTGGGTTATATTGCCCCCTACAGGAGTATGACACTAGGCAGAAAAAAAAAAAAGTCTGGCTACGCCTTTCGGCAGTCTCAGGGGGTGTACTCCCCCTCTCTGCTATAGGTACTCCATTTTGTTACAAGCAGTGTCAGAAGAAAATATAACTCCACAGAGAGGTGGGTGCTGTGTCCGTCAAAGAACATCAGAGAAATGGATTTTATGGTACCGTAAGTCAAAAATCCCATTTTCTCTTTTGTTCATTGATGGACACAGCTCCTGATCTTCTTAAACATTGGGAACATCCCAAAGCAGTGTTAAACATGAGGGGTGGGAACAGCAAAACATTCCCAAGGCTAAACAGTAGCCAACCAGGCAACGGGAGCTCAACCAAAACAACTGGAGCCCACCTGAAGAAAATACACCCTCAAAGAGGACCAGGTCCTCTAAACAGCAGCTTGCAAAACCTTACGGCCAAAAGAAGCATCCGCAGATGCCAACACATCCACTTTACAGAACTTTGTGAAAGTGTGCACCGACGACCAGGTGGCCACCTTGTAAATCTGCATCACTGATGCCTGATGACAGAGGGCCCAGGAGGCACTAAGCGCCCGAGTAGAGTGCGCCTTGACAAGGAAAGGAGGAACCTGACCCTTGATGGAATAGGCCTGAATCACCGCCTGTCTGATCTATTTGGAAATGGTCGCAAAGGAAGCAGATAACCCTTTCCGAGGCCCATCCGTAAGCACAAATAATGAGTCTGACTTGCTAAAAGACTTCGTAGCTGCCAGGTACACCCTAATTGCCCGAACCACATCCACGGCATGCAAGGCAACTTTCTTCGGATGTTTTGGCCCTGGACACAGGGAAGGAAACACAATGTCTTCATTCAAAAGATAATCAGAGACAACCTTTGGAAGGAACGACGGACAGGGGCGAAGAACCACCTCATCTCTGTGAATCATCAAGGTGGACAGGATAACGCCGCCAGTTCCGACACCCTGCACGCAGAGGTGATAGCCACTAAAAAATCCACCGTCTGAGACAGTAAGCAAGGAAATCTCCCAAAGAAGATTCTCAAAGGGTGGCTTCTGGAGGACCGAAAGCTCCAAACTGAGCACCCAAGGCGGTAACAGAGATCGCACTGGAGGAACAAAATGTCGAACACTCTGAAAAAAGGTACACACCAGGGAGTACGTGGCCAAGGATCATTGGAAGAAGACCACCAAAGAATACACCTGGCCTTTGATTGTACTCAAGGCCAATTTCTGTTCAACCCCCTGTTGAAGGAAGGTCAAGATCTGAGCCACTGAGGAGGAGCGAGGATGAATCCCAAGAGACTCACACCACGCGACATACATCTTCCACGTACAATAGTAGATCTTCCCAGAAGTAGATTTCCTAGCTTTTAACAGCGTTGGAATCATCGATTTAGACAAACCCCTATCCTTCAGCACCTGGCTTTTAACAGCAAAGCCAGCAACTGTACAGCAGGATGGAAGATTGGCCCTTGGGACAGCAGATCCTCCCCGAGAGGAAGCTTCCTAAGAACGTCGGCGAACAGCCGCACCCGATCGGCGTACCGGGCCCAGCGAAGCTAGTCCGGGGCCACTAAGATGACCAGAACCCCTTCTGATCCTGCTCAGAAGTGCTGGCAGAAACTTCGGGAGGGAAGGCGTAAAGCAGACGACACTGACCCCCACGGGGCCACCACCCTGTCTGGGGTGTCTGCCAGAGGATCCCATGACAGTGCCCCACCTGAGACACAACTGATGAAACACCTCCGGATGAAGAGACCATTCCCCCTGGTTCCACTCAGGGAATGTGTATGGTCGCCCATACAGGGGTGTGAAGGTAGCCCAAGTAGCCCAGGACCACGATTCCCCCACTGACGTAACATTGCTAGCACTGGGGACAACACTTTCGTAAAGACCCGAGGAGCAAAGGCGAGACCAAAGGGTAACGCCACCAATGGATAATGCTCCTCTCCCACTCTCAACTTGCCACACCAAGCTCGCGTGGATCCCGAAGGCCTTTGATCCCTTTTCAGTCAACCCTGAAGGACAAAAAAATTTCTTATGAGCCGAGGAGGGGTGCCCACGTCTACGACAATGGTCCTTGCCCTTAGTAGCCTGCGGAAGAAAGATACTATCCCCCCCCCCCCTGTGAGACCTTTAATTATTTTATCCAGGGTAGCACCAAAAAGGTGATTGCCTTGAAAAGGGAAGATCAGTCAAGGCCTTTTAGAAGTCTGATCCGCAGACCAGCATTTGAGCCAAAAGGCACACCGAAGGACCACTGCCAAACAGAGAGCCGAGCCACGCACGCCGAAGGACCACTGCCTGCAAAGGACCACCGAGAGCCGAGCCACTAGGGCAGCCGCAACCAAAGAGGCATCACAGATAAACTGCAGCCTCTGGACCAGCTGGTCTGCCAGTTTAGCAAAGGCGGGGGGGGCACAAAAGCTTAGCCCATTCGGTCAGAGTCTGCAATACCAGGGCAATAGTGACTATCGGCCTCAGTGCCGAACCAGCCAGAGTGTACATATTGCAGGCCACAGCCGCAGCGGCCGAATCAGATTCAGGATCTGATGAGGCAGGGGAAGGGGGCGCTTTATGCCAGCCTGTCGTCCAAAGGCCAACTCCACCCGGGACACAAAGGATTCCATGACCGCCATCAGTGCATCGATGGATGGTGGAGACCCGGAGGGCCTCGCAGCCTCAGAGAGGGGATCAGGTAGGGAGATGTGCTCCAAAGACTCCATAAGTCACCAGGGGGACCCTACAAAAAAGTGTAAAACACTGCTAAGGGACAACCCCCACTGCTCTGGCAGCACCACCCGGTTGCCAGTCACAGAGCACCAATCGATCCTCAGCAGAGAGGGAGAGGACTCACCACCCTGCAGAAACCAGGCACCGCAGCCACCAGGAGAATCTGCACTGCACGTGCATCGATCAGGAAATGAAAGGATCCAGGAGTCAGCACCAATGGGATGAGCTCTAACCGCCCAAAACGCCACCCAGAAGGCACCAGACAAGGCCGCCGCTGTTTTCTATGGCAAACCACCATAAAATGGCCGCCGGACTACACAAATATGACCGCCATGCATTGCAGCACAAGACTACAACAAAATGGCAGCCCCAAGGACAGGCAGAACGGGGAGGCCCAGGCAGGACGGGGGCCCTGGCAGGAGCTCCCACACAGCCGATCATCTAGTCTCCGGCAGCGCACACAGACCCACCCCCATTGCCAGCATAGCGCCCTGCCCTCACCCTAGGAGGTGGACCAGACCACCCACACAGCCCCAGCATAAGTGGAAAAGGGGGGCGGCTAGATGAGGGGTGTGCCTGACGGGAAGGAGGGGAACCTCGGGGTCTGACTGTCCCATGGAGGGGCCCACACCCACCCCAAAACCCTCCAGGGGGAGGGGGGACAGCTAGTCACCATACCAGGAACCGGACGGGTGCTGCTCCAGGCAAAACCCATTGCCATCTATATGGGGGGGCTGTCAGCCAGGAGGAACGCTGCGACTCAGGCCGAGACCGGGTCGTATGCGACCTCACGAGGAGTTTAACTCACAGGCCAGCCCCTATCCGGTGGGACTAGGTCTGTGCGCGCTCGCTGGCCAGACTGGGGTGACCACTGGATCTAGATTATCCAGCCCGTCACCCAGTCCCGCAGTTGAATGTAGATCTCACAGTAAAAAAAAAAAACTGGAGAAAAAAAAAAAAAAAAAAAACTCTAAAAATAATGCAGGACCAGAGATCCCAGTAAGGAACTAGGTCCTTACTGCTGACTAGGCAGAAAAAAAAAACTGAGTACCTATAGCAGAAAGGGGGAGTATACAACCTAGGACTGTCCATAGGCGTAGCCAGACTTTTTTTCTGCCTAATGTCCTACTCCTTTAGGGGGCAGTAATACCCAATGCTAAACCAAAATAAGAAAATTATACAGCGCTGCTTCTAAATTGCAACAATGCCAGTAAAATATTTACAATATAAAAATTAACCTCATTAAATGAAATGCAAAAATCACAATATGGAAATCAATAAAGAATATTACATAAAAGTGCAATTGCATAATATTTAAAAGTCCATTAATGCAAGAAATTGTCTGTGCTGGTTTATTCTTCTGGTGCTTCACAAGGTGCAATTCCGTGCTCCATTCCTGTAATCCCCACTCACCAGAGATATATCATCAGCCTCTGAGGAACTCGACTCAGCAGGAAGAGAAACTGAACTAATGTGGCAGCACCGAAAATTCAGAATACAGGGGTTTGGTACAAATACAGAGGCTGATGATGTTGAGTTGGGAAGTCTGGATCAGGATCAACTTTAAAATAAATATTACACTATGGGCACCATTTTCTTATTTACATTTGCCGGATGAGAGCCTTATGATTGGAGGGATTTTGGAGGAGCTTTAGCAACTTCAGGAAGTACTCCATAACCAACACATTATGCTTGGAGAAGGAGGGGAATTTCTATTATATGTGTTGTGCCTGAGAGCACTATATGCCTACTTGATATACATCTCTGGTGAGTGGAGATTACAGGAATGGAGCATGGAGTGGCACCTTGTGAAGCACCAGAAGCATAAACCAGCACAGACACTTTCTTGCATTAATGGACTTTAAATATTATGCACTTGCACTTTTATGTAATGTTTATTGATTTACATATTGTGACGAGAATCATAGTTCCGAAACAGCTGGAGGGCCATAGTTTGGATACCACTGCTGTAAAGTGTGGGCCAACTCAATATTGAACTTTACGGACTAAGACTGGGATGCCATTAAAGTTCATGTGCGTGGAAAGGCAGGTGTCCCAATACTTCCACATTAAATATATATATATATATATATATAGTAAAACCTTGGATTGCGAGCATAATTCGTTCTGGAATCGTGCTTGTAATCCAAAGCACTCTTATATCAAAGCGAATTTCCCCATAAGAAATAATGGAAACTCAGATGATTCGTTCCACAAGTCCTTCAGTTTATAGTCTATATACAATGTGATAGGTTGTGTAACCATAAAATGTCCATCCACAATATGCAGCCTTCCCAAGGGGATTAGAAGCAAAATCTAACAGAGCTACAGAATATAAGAGAGATGAGAGGCACCGCTAAGTGTAGCAATATGGTTACATTTAATGAAGGTTCATTCTGAACCACTGACTCTCAACACTATCAGTCTGCAATCGTGACCAGGAAGAATAGCCTGCAGTAGAGTGATCTGAAAGTGAAACTTTGACTCACTCGTGGAGTGCAGCAGGGAAGGGGTGATGAAGATGGCGGTGCAGAAGATGGTCTATGTGGACAGCTTTACCCCGGATGCCTGCATTCTTAGATGTGCCTGCTCCAATCATCAACCATGTGAGTTGCTAAATATTGAACCTTCATTAAAGGTAACCATATTGCTACACTTTAGAGGCTCCTCTCTTTTTTATACATGACGCTACTTGTATATCAAGACATTGCTTGTATATCAAGTCAAAATATATTTAAAAAATTTGCTTGTCTTGCAAAGCGCTCTCAAACCAAGTTACTCTCAAACCAAGGTTTTACTGTATATATATATATATATATATATATATATATATATATATATATATATATATATATATATATATATATATATACATATATATATATATATACATATATATATACATATATATATATATATATATATATATATATATATATATATATATATATATATATACACACACACATACACATAGCATTAAAAATATAAAGCTTCTCCTCCGGCCTTTCACTTACACTGTTGCCAACAAGGCCTGTGAGGCATGCGTGTTCTCTGTAGTGCTGATGGACACAAATACAGAACTATAGAAATCCAAAGTCAAGGCAGGGAATTGGTGCACAGCCCTTTAAAACAGAAGAGGTATCCTGAAGTAGATGGCGTTTGTGCTGCATATAAAGTTGGTTGCTGAGCGACACACACATAATTTAAACTTGTGCCAAGAAAATAATTTTGGAGAATGAAATCCGAGAATGAGGAAGTGTTTCTGTATGTGACAACAAAAAGCTTCACAGGAGCTGTATGTCAAATGTATACATATCTATCTATCTGGGAACTGAGATAGTTTAGTGTTAAAGAGCACACCTCTCAGGAAGAGCCTTGACTGGTCAGTTTGGCTTCTATATCTGTCTGCAAATGTACAAAACCTGTTTTTAACCCGAGTAATTAGAACAGTTCAGTTTTTTTGTGCTTTGAAGTGTGCTGAAGACCTCCTATGTACTGCTGTGTATATTGTCCTGCCCAGGCACACTTGTCCCATTTTTGCTCATTTCTATCTGATCAAAGTGGCTGTCCTTGATTTCCTGGCTAGGGACTGTGGACATATGCCTGGTACCTGCAATCACAAAAGGGAACGTCCAATAATCTGATCATTAGTACGCAGCTTTCGACAGCAGATCACAACAGTTCGTGTGAAATTATCCGAAGAGGCAGGCATGAAAGTTTTTCTTGTACAATAACAGAACAAATGATTTTCGTTTAGACTTGGTTCACACTACGGCGATCCCACTTAGGGGGCGACCTGTGAAGTCGCGTGCACCGCGACTTCGGCACGACTTGCACGGACTTCATAAAATGAATGTCTATGCAAGTCGCTCCGATGTCGCCCCGAAGTAGTACAGGACCCTTTTTCTAAGTCGGAGCGACTCGTGTTGCTCCTATTAGAACCGGTCCTGTACTACACTATGGGACGCGACGGTGCGTGACTTGTCAGGCTGACCAAGTCGTACCAGTGTGAATGGAGACTTAATCAGTACTACAGTATTCACCCAAAAAAAAAAAAAACAAGTGACCAAGTGCATCCTTGGAAATTAAAGAAAATATTACAATACAGAGGGGTTGATTTACTAAAGGCAAATACACTGTGCACTTTACGTGCAGTTGCACAGAGCTTAGTAAATGAGGTAAAGATTCACTTTGCAAAGAGTACCCAATCACATGCAAGGACAATAAAAAAACAGCATTTTTGCTTGCACATGATTGGATTATCGAAATCAGCAGAGCTTCCCTCAGTATTAGAGCAAATGAAATGCACTTGCAGTGCATAGTATATTTGCCTTTAGTAAATCAACCTCAATATATCATTGTGGGAAGTTGTAGTCTGTTTGCAAATTTCTGTAACATAGTAAGCTATTCGTTTTCAATATGGGCCTAGCATGCAAAAAAAACATGGACACTTTCTAAAGACTGTCCAACAGTGAAGTCTTCTAAGGATTCAGGGGAGTGATGTCACTGCATGGGGTTTGGCTTGTGAGGGACCATCTGCATTGCTGGAGGGGTGGCAAGGGATGAGTATACCTCGCTTCACCAGCTAGGAACAAGAAAACCTTGCAGGACTGGTTTGAGGGGGGGGGGGGGGGGATATATCTTGTCTGGAGTGGAGCTTTAAAGTGGTTGTAAAGGCTCCAGATTTATTACACGGATGCTTTGCAGGAAAGAGAAAAACAGCAGCCCCCCGAATACTTACCCGAGCCCCAGCGTGATCCAGCAATATGCACGAGAACCTTGGTTCTCTGGGGACTTTCTCTCCTCATTGGCTCAGACAGCAAATAGAGCCAGTCAATCACAACCAGTGAGAAAATAAGAAGAGTGTGGGGGGGGGGGGGGGGTCCAAGCTGGGGCTGTGAATGAACCGCCAGAGCAGTAGCTCAAGAGCGAGCCTGTTTGGGTGTCTTCTTTGCAAGCTGCTTGCTGTGGGGGCACTAGACAGGGAGGGGCCAGGAGTGCCAGCTGGGGACCCAAGAAGAGGAGGATCGGGGCTGCTCTGTGTAAAACAAACTATGACGTGTTTTTTTTTTTTGTTTTATTTTAAGAAAAAAATCCCCCATAACCACCTCAACACCGGGGACTTTCACCCCATTCCTGCCTAGGCTAGTTTTTAGCTTTCAGCATAGTCACACTGAAGGACAATCGCACAGTCATACAACACTGTACCCATATGAAATTTGTATTATTTTCTTTCCACAAATAGAGCTTTCTTTTGGTAGTATTTAATCACCAATAGGTGTTTTTTTTTCTTTCTCCTTCACTTATGTGCGCTAATAAGGCTGCACTGACAGGCAGCATGGATAGGTGGCTATGATGGGCACTGTTGGGGCTGCACTGTAGATCAGTGCCCTGATTACTTATACATGTCTTCCCTGTGGAGGAGATGCCGCTGATTGGCTCTTCTCTCACTATGTCAGTGTGAGGCGAGGAGAGCCAATAAACTGCATTTCCTTGTTTACATGTGATCAATTGTGACTGGACACAGCTGATCACATGGGTAAAGAGCCACAGTCCTTTACCGAGATCTGGGTCTTGCCGTGTAGCAGAGTGGGCCCGCAATCAGGGTGAGACTGGGTGATACTGGCCCAGAACAAGAGGTGGTCTTGTCCACTGTCATTTGTCTATACAGCGGGCAGGAGGTGGTTAATATCACTTTAATCCCTTTAACGCCGCAGTAACCCATACGTGCGACAGCAAAAAGCTGGGCTCTAATGCCCACATGCTGCATATGTGCGTCGCTGGGTGGGCAATGTTTATGTCCTGGAAGAGCCTCTCTGCACAAAGGCCAAACTGATGAAAACTGCTCTCAGTTCCCAGAAGACAGTGGTACCTGGTGGGAATGGCTTCTGATTATGTGACCACTGACAGCCAATCACAGTGGTCACACGATCCCCAAATGTTAAGAACATTTAAAGGGGACACCAGGGCAGGTAAGAAGGAGTTAAAGCCCCACTCGGGACATCATTTTCAACCCAGTCTTTTAAATGGCCTTATCTGGTGAAAGCAGATCTACTCACTTAGCCTAGGTTCAAACTGGGATTCACATATGAATCGCACTGCATTCCTGTGTATCACATGCAATTCTGTGTGGTGCGATATTTTACCCATTCATTCTTGATGGCTCAAATCGCACTGCATCAAAAAGGTGCAGGGATTTTTTTAGCCGCATTGGAATTGGATAGCTTGGATGTTTATTAGTGATCGACCGATATCGTTTTTTTAGTGCCGATACCGATATTTTGGTCTTCATATATCGGCTGATATTTTCGGACATTTAAATTTTTTTTTTTTTTGTCACAGGTACTGTTGTGGAGGGATCTGGGGGTCTAAAAGACCCCAAACCCCTCCTCTGCACTTAAAAGCATTCAAAACAGACAAGTTTGGCTGTTTTGAATGCAATTTTTTTTAATCTGGCACCGAATACCCAGAAGTGATGTCATGACTCCACTTCCAGGTTTTTACATGTAATGCGGCTTTGATCGGGTCTTCTCTTCGGCAGCTATGGACGCCAGGACCGGGGTGATGCCTCTAGCTGCAGGCATCACCCCGGTACATGCACTTTCCTGGAATATCGGTAACCTCCAGCGCCGATTCCGTTATATCAGGGAAAGTTCATATCGGCCCCGGATATATCGGCTTTGCCGATAATCGGTCGATCCATAGTGTTTATACCCATGTGGACCAGTTGAGGCAAAACGCGATGCGCTTGCAACCTGCCTTTTGGCTTTTAACACTTGCAGCAGATCGGAGAACAGTGCGATTGCGATGCGGGTAATACACAGGATTTGTTGCGCTTCCCGCACCGCATCAGCGTAACCCGGGGCCCAAAGAGGAACTAAAGGCAGCAATACACACCTTTCCTCCAACCGTCCATCGCCGGCATCTTCTTGTGTGCGCCCCATTTTCAGCCGCTGTGGGATGATGTCACTCCAGCACAGAGGGATCAGGAAGGCAGATTACATGTCGGGGGTCAGGCAGCTATGTGAATATTATTGTAGGTTTCTCCTGTAATATAAAACCTGCCTGTTCTCAGCAAATAACATAACAACTTTAAATCCAGCCTGCCCAATGGCCACATATGTGAGCAGATGGTGAGAAAAGGTTAAAAGGCACATTAAGCTGTTTTTTTATATATATATATATATATATATATATATATATATATATAAAAACTATCAGTTTTGGGGGAGGGGGTTGTCCTAGAGTGAGCATCCTGACAGCACAGCCCCCCCCCCCCCCGGATCCTGTACAGAAGTATTAGTGTGACACCAGTCCTGATAGGTCGCTCTCTCTGAGAGCTGGGGTGTCAGTGGTCCTCATACATCCCGGAAGTTGTGATTTTTCCGGGCTCTGGGGTCACTGTGAGGATGCTGCTCTCAGGATCCCTCAGCTCTAAGCCACCGGCATTATATTAAAAGAGCTCAGGCCTCTCACCTCCGCCCGGGCCACCTGCTCCGGTCTCTGCGGCAACGGCGGTTCCTTGTGTGTTTCTTCATCTTCCTGCACGGCCCGGCTCAGTCCTGGGAGCGCACACAGGAAGAGCAGCGCCGCCAGCACTGGGAGAAGCGGTCTCGCCATGGAGCTGGGTGCTGAGCCGTAGAGCACAGGGAGGAAGGAGGGGGGTTACGGCTGCCGGGGTGCTCGGTGATCTTCTTCCCGTCCCAGCACCGAGCTCACACACCCCGCCTCACTGCCATCGTCAGCTGCAAAGGATCGCCCCGCCCCCGCTGCACTGACGACATGCAGCAGGAGAAGGATTTGCGTCAGATAGCGTAGGCGGAAGTGCTCGATGTCGGTGTTCTAACAGAATACAGCTACCAAGCAGATTCTGCAACCGGAAGTAACGTTTGGACGAGGCCAACATGGCTGCTATGCATTTCATTAGGTTTCCTAATGTGACAAAACATGAAGCAGCGGCGGACATCTTACACCCAGCCAAGTCTTGAATTTTACATTTATTTTTAGCAGTAAACTCTCATAATATACTAAATCATAGTATTACGTTTCTAATATTCTTGTAAATACAGTGAGAACCCTGCAGGTAGAAGGTGGCGGCGGCCATCTTGGTACACCCGCACTGCTCAGTGCCAAACTGATTATATAGTGAAATAGACTATTTCACTCAGGCGTGGTGAAATTGTCTATTTTAGTATATAAGGTGAGTTTACTGCTAAAATAAATGTACAATTCAAGACTTGCTTGCCGGGTGTATGAAGATGTCTGCCGCTACTTCGTGTTCTGTCTGATTAGGAAACCTATTGGAATGCATAGCGGCCACGTTGGAACGAATGGCGCATTATCAGTAAGTTCTCGCCCGAAAATCACTTCCAGTTGTAGAATCTGATAGGTAGCAGTATTTTAATAGAACACCAGTGTTCTGTTAGAATACCGCTACCTATCAGAAAATGTAAGGGAAGTGATGTTCTGAGCAAAAAAAAAAAAAAAGCTTACTGCCCATGCGCTATGCGTTCCAACATGGCCAAGGTTTCCTAATCTGACAGAACATGAAGGCAGCAGCGGACATCTTCTTACACCCAAGCAAGTCTTCAATTCCACACCTATTTTAGCAGTAAACTCACCTTATATACTGAAATACAGTATGACATTTTTATAATTACATTTTTTTTAGTATCATAGTAAATACAGCGATAAGCCTGCAGCCAGAAGGTGGTGACGGCCATCTTGATACACCCCGCACTGCTTAGCGCCAAAATGATTGTATAGTGAAATAGACTATTTCACTTGGTCACGGTGATATAGTCTATTTCAGTATATAAGGTAAGTTACCTGCTAAAATAAGTGTGCAATTCAAAAGTTGCTTGGGTGTAGGAACATGTCCACTGCCGCCTTCGTGTTTTATCCGATTACAGTGTTGGGGGTAACGAGTTACAATGTAACGGATTACAGTAACTACGTTACTATTTTTGGTAACGTAGTAAAGTAAAGCGTTACATTCGTAATATCGGTAATTAAATTACTTTACTTGGCTTGAGGAACGCGCTTTCCGGCGTTACTCAAGCCATGCCATACAGATACAGGCCAGGAGGCTGTAGCAGAGCAGGGACTTTTTTTCCATTTTCGGGCGCGCGTAGGTATATGAAGTGCGGTCGCATGCACCGCTTCACATTATAGTTCCGGCCGGGCGCCGGCCGCCCACTGCCTATGCTCTGCCCTCCTCGATCGGCGGAGTGATTCTCCGCTCCCTCCACAGGTCCCGGAGTGAGGGAGAAGTTTCTGTGAGGTGAGACACAGATCGGCAATCTGAGAGGACACAGATCGGCAATCTCAGTAGCGGCGGTGGCGGACGGTGCACAGGCGAGCGGCAGTCAGTGACAGACAACTGACAGGAAGGTAAAGTCCGCAGACTCCGTCCCCACTGTGCGCTAACATTTACATTATTAATAATCACAGCACAGCAGGTCCCTTATGGACGGTATGGGTCTCTGTGTCACGTGGCTGTTGGGTACTAGGTGACTTTGTTATGGACGTACAGTGTTAGTCTGATTCTGAAGCACCTAGTACAGCCATAACAAAGTCAGTACCCAACAGCCACGTGACACTGTGACAGAGCCAAAGAGCACCTGCTGTGCTGTGATCATTATAACAAGGATGATCATTAATACACTCTGGCATTGAAAGGGGGCATGCTGTGGTCACTCTGTGGTCAATCTGGGGGCACGCTGTGGTCAATCTGGGGGCACACTGTGGTCAATCTGGGGGCACACTGTGGTCACTCTGTGGTCAATCTGGGGGCACGCTGTGGTCAATCTGGGGGCACGCTGTGGTCACTCTGTGGTCAATCTGGGGGTACGCTGTGGTCACTCTGTGGTCAATCTGGGGGCACGCTGTGGTTACTCTGGCATTGGAAGGGGGCACGCTGTGATCACTCTGTGGTCAATCTGGGGGCACGCTGTGGTCAGTCTGGCATTGAAAGGGGGCACGATGGTCAATCTGCATTGAAAGGAGGCACGCTGTGGTCACTCTGGCATTGAAAGGGGGCACGATGGTCACTCTGCATTGAAAGGGGGCACGCTGTGGTCAATCTGGCATTGAAAAGAGGCATGCTGTGGTCAGTCTGGCATTGAAAGGGGGCACACTGTGGTCACTCTGGCATTGAAAGGAGGAACGCTGTGGTCACTCTGGCATTGAAAGGGGGCACGCTGTGGTCACTCTGGCATTGAAAGGGGGCACAATGGTCACTCTGCATTGAAAGGAGGAACGCTGTGGTCACTCTGGCATTGAAAGGAGGAACGCTGTGGTCACTCTGGCATTGAAAGGGGGCACGCTGTGATCACTCTGTGGTCAATCTGGGGGCACGCTGTGGTCAGTCTGGCATTGAAAGGGGGCACGATGGTCAGTCTGCATTGAAAGGAGGCACGCTGTGGTCACTCTGGCATTGAAAGGGGGCACGATGGTCACTCTGCATTGAAAGGGGGCACGCTGTGGTCAATCTGGCATTGAAAAGAGGCATGCTGTGGTCAGTCTGGCATTGAAAGGGGGCACACTGTGGTCACTCTGGCATTGAAAGGAGGAACACTGTGGTCACTCTGGCATTGAAAGGGGGCACGCTGTGGTCACTCTGGCATTGAAAGGGGGCACAATGGTCACTCTGCATTGAAAGGAGGAACGCTGTGGTCACTCTGGCATTGAAAGGAGGAACGCTGTGGTCACTCTGGCATTGAAAGGGGGCACGCTGTGGTCACTCTGGCATTGAAAGGAGGAACGCTGTGGTCACTCTGGCATTGAAAGGGGGCACGCTGTGGTCACTCTGGCATTGAAAGGGGGCACAATGGTCACTCTGCATTGAAAGGGGGCACACTGTGGTCAAACTGGCATTGAAAAGAGGCATGCTGTGGTCAGTCTGGCATTCAAAGGGGGCACACTGTGGTCAATCTGGCATTGAAAAGAGGCATGCTGTGGTCAGTCTGGCATTGAAAGGGGGCACACTGTGGTCAATCTGGCATTGAAAAGAGGCATGCTGTGGTCAGTCTGGCATTGAAAGGGGGCACACTGTGGTCACTCTGGCATTGAAAGTGGGGCATGCTGTGGTCACTCTGGCATTGAAAGGAGGCACGCTGTGGTCATATATATATAACAATAAATATTGTATTGTTTTTTGTGCACTACAAATAAATATGCGCATTGGAATTTGTTCATATTTTTTTTCAAAAGTAAAGTAAAGTAATAAGTAGTGAAGTTACTTTTCAAATGAAGTAACTAGTAAAGTAATCTCATTACAATTTACAGAAGTAACTAGTAACTAGTAACTAGTTACATTTTTTGAGTAACTACCCCAACACTGTCCGATTAGGAAACCTATTGAAACGCATAGCCGCCATGTTGGAATGCATGCACAATAAGCAATTTTGTTTGCAATGTCACTTCCATTGCATTTTCCTGTGGGTAGCGGTATTCTGATAGAATGCCAGTGTTCAGCCGAAGAAAATTCAACTTGCCGAGAACTCCAACAATGTACACCAGGAATAATTGGAGATTTCGAATACTTGGTGTCTTCACAGAACACCGGCAGCCTTTACACTCCAGTACACGCTAGAATGAGTGGACATTCTTAGTCCACCTACTAGTTGTCGCCGCCTTGGAGGCGGCCATGTTTTTGGTTACTAGCAGGTGGGCAAATGTCCACAGATTATAGCGTGTATAGGAGTGTATACGCTGCCACCTGTTCTGTGAAAACACCAAGTTGTTGAAATCTCCAATTATTTATGATGTACAATCACCAGAAGTTACGTGATTGGAGTTCTCGGCAAGTTGGATTTTTCGGCAGAACATTGGGGTTCTGTCAGAATAATGCTACCCATCAGAAAATGCAACGGAAGTGACATTGCAAACAAAATTGCTTATTGCACATGCACTACTGTATGCGTTCCAACATGGCCGATATGCGTTTCAATAGGTTTCCTAATCTGACAGAACACACAGGCAGCAGCGGACATGTTCTTACACCCAAGTAAGTCTTCAATTTCACACTTATTTTAGCAGTTAATTCACCTTAAATACTGAAATAGACTATTTCACTATATGATCAGTTTGGCGCTGAGCAGTGCGGCGTGTACCAAGATGGCTGTCGCCACCTTCTGCCTGCAGGCTTGTCACTGTATTTACTATAATACTAATAATACTATAATAATAAACATGTATTTCAGTATATACAGGGAGTGCAGAATTATTAGGCAAATGAGTAGTTTGACCACATCATCCTCTTTATGCATGTTGTGTTACTCCAAGCTGTATAGGCTCGAAAGCCTACTACCAATTAAGCATATTAGGTGATGTGCATCTTTGTAATGAGAAGGGGTGTGGTCTAATGACATCAATACCCTATATCAGGTGTGCATAATTATTAGGCAACTTCCTTTCCTTGGGAAAAATGGGTCAAAAGAAGGACTTGACAGGCTCAGAAAAGTCAAAAATAGTGAGATATCGTGCAGAGGGATGCAGCACTCTTAAAATTGCAAAGCTTCTGAAGCGTGATCATCGAACAATCAAGCATTTCATTCAAAATAGGAGGTATGGATTGGCGGATGTAAGTAAAGAATTGTGGGGTGAATGCAAAAAGGTAGTAAAAATGGTGGTGGGAAAGGAGGAATTGGAAGTAATTGGTGTTTTTAATGAGAATGAGAGTGAGCGGGTGTGGTGTAATGTTTGTCACAGTGATTTAACTAACAGACAAAAAGACGTAGCTTGGATGATAGTGCATGGATGTTTGCCTACAAGAGTATTTCAACGGAGGAGGAGACTGGTGGACAGCGACGTGTGTCCAAGGGATGGGTGTAGAGGGTGTGAGGATGTGTTTCATTTATTGTGGGAATGTGAGTTTGCAAAAGAAGTATAGAAGAGCGTTAGGAAGATGATTAAGGGTCTGACTGGAGTGGAGGTGATAACGTATGAGATGGTTTTGTATGGGTTATGTAATTTGGAGAGGGAGAAGATGAGAGTATTGTGGCTATTGGTTAAATGTGTGAAGGAGTGTTTGTGGGACGTAAGAAATATTTTAGTTTTTAGGAGAGAAGTGGTGTAAGTAAGGGAGTGTGTGGCCATGGTCCGTGGAAGTTTATATTTTTATGGTCTTTATGACGTTAAGTTTGGTTTTGAAAAGGCACAGGAAATTTGGAACTTTAAACACTGGAAATATTGGATTTACTAAGTTTGTGATATTAATGATGTTTTCTTTCTTTCAGGGACAAAGAGGGCATGTTGGTGAACGGTCAGCGTGAAGGAGAATGTTAGGAAAAACTATGTTAATAGGGAAAGGGTTGAGGGAGAGATCTCATTTGCATTTTTTCTGCCTTTTTTGAATAAATTGAGGGTGGTGTTTCTGGTGTTGATGTAAAAACTATTTTTTCTTGAGAAAAGTTTTTGCTTTGCTTTGTGAGTTTGTATAATGTGAATCATTGTTAAAACTCTGGAAATAATTTTTTCTGCATGTTCTGTTATGTACTTCTTTAATTTTGTTACATTTTCAATAAAATAATTAAAAAAAAAATCTGTTCTTTTCAGACTGAACGGAGCGAGAAAGCCGGTGCTTGTCCTGAGCCGGTTAGTTGCATGTCCTGAGCCGGTTAGTTTTCACATGATTAGTAGGGTGTGGGTCCTCGGGCCTGCCTTGAACGTCTTGGGAGGGGGTGGATATGGCCTTCTGTCCTGCCTGCTCCTGGATGTAAGTGGTAAAGGAATGGTGATGGTAGGGCCTTTTCCTCCTGGGTTGAATCTGGCCTTGGAAAAGGCTTGTTCCCAGTTGAAGGCAGGTTCTCCCTAAGCTGTCTAAATTCTTGATACCTCCTGGTAGGGATGGGGCTGCACTGGTCTGGCCGAAGACTGGGACCTAGAAAAAGCCCATGGTGTATGTACCCCTGGGGTGGCAGCCCAGGGGTGCCTTCATTCTCACAGGTGGGGGAGCTAATCTTAAGTTTTTTGCCACTTCGGTCACTGCACTTACACACTTTTTTCACACCTGCCTCTAGGGACGGGCCTTTTGGCCGGGACCAGAGGAATTTTTTATTCCTGCCAATGGGCCTGTCAAGGTCTTGCACTTTGACACTAAGCACTTCTCCACTTCCCTGTCCCCACTTTTTTTGTTTGTGTATTGTTTTCTTTGTAGTTTGTCACTCTGCACTATCTCACTTTTTCACATGATTAGTAGGGTGTGGGTCCTCGTGCCTGCCTTGAACATCTTGGGAGGGGGTGGACATGGCCTTCTGTCTTAGTTCGCCCTCTCTCATGGAGTCTCCCTTTGGGGGAGCCCCACCTAGTACTTGGGGTGGGCTGTTTCGGCAGTCCTCCTAGAGAACGGGGCTTACCTGGTTTCGGCCAGGTGAACCAATGAGTACCTCAGTCCCTGTCAGGAGTCTTGCCCCCCCGGGGAATCAAGGTAAGGGTTGTCCTCTTCGGAGGTGGACCATTCGCACACCCTGTGCACTTTTTGTGTCTCTCATGTTTGCGTGTGTGCACTTTTTTATGCACCGGGTGTTAGTCTGAGTGTGTTCACCATGAGCAAAAAAAAAAAACCTGATTCCTATACTGTTATATGAATAAAGCCGGCACATGAAAAGGCTTCTTCCAAGTACAATTCTTTATTCCAACATGGATAGCGGTGACAACATGACAAATGCTGACGCGTTTCGGCTTTACGCCTTCCTCATAGCATGTACATGTACAATAAACTTATATAATGTGAAAACTGCTCCTAAAACTAGGGGCGGTACATACTTAATTGCAATTAACATCAATACATAACACCAGGGTAGAGGTGGTGTGTTCAAGTCAGTCAAGAATCAAGGAAGGTGTCCCATAGGAAAACAAACATTAAGTGCCGGTCCACATTTATGTGATGACAGACACCGCAGGCGACTCGGAGTGAACTGCTCCTCAAATCACACGCAATGTCTGTGTGACGCAAACTCGGCCACACCGATTGCATGGGCGAATCCGCGTCTGAATCGCACCAAACAATCACAGACCCTAATTTAGGTCTGCAGCAGAATCGGATCACATTACGGACCACTTAGGCATTATATAAACTGCAATTCTAAAATGGTCATTTACAGTATATCATAGAATGTGGTGTTTGTCAATTACAGTATGTTGGATGCACCATTCGGAATTTAAGAGTAAGAATATCTGAACATTTCAATGATGCATCAAACATTAATGCCAAAAATATTTCTAGTGTGTCTAAACTTTTCAGAGACATCCATGGAGTAACCTATGGTAACCTTAGTTCTTTTTCCTTTTTTGGTTTAGAACAGGTTGGAAGACCAGTTAGAGGAGGTGATATACACTGCACTTGACTACAACGTGAGGTGTGGTGGATACACAAGCTAAATACAAGAGCACCTAGTGGAATGAACAAAAGGATGGACATAAACCTTTTCTTGAAATAATTGTGAAGTTTATTAAGGGTCGGTGCCGGTTCGCACTTGTGCTATAAGGTAGCCCTGCTAATCTACTGCGGGTACCTGCGTCGCATTGAACTCGCATGGCGATTCGCACTGCCGTATGCGAATCGCTGGGGGTGTCAATACTTAATCTACAACGCCCCTGGTGCGGCTCGCGTGTCACGGTGCAAGCTGACAGTTTGCGCATGAGTCGGATCGCACTGGTGTGAACCACCATGCGATCCGATTCTGCTGCAGACCCAAATTAGGGTATGTGCATGTTCGGTGCAATTCAGATGTGGATTCGCCCATGCAATCGGTGTGGCCAAGTTTGCGTTGCACAGACATTGCGTGTGATTTTAGGACCAGTGCGCTCCGAGTCGCATGCGGTGTCTGTCATCGCATAAGTGTGGACCGGCACTTAATGTTTGTATTCCTATGGGACACCTTCCTTGATTCTTGACCGACTTGAACACACCACCTCTCCCCCAGTGTTATGTATTGATGTTAATTGCAATTAAGTATGTACCGCCCCTAGTTTTAGGAGCAGTTTTCACATTATATAAGTTTTATTATACATGTACATGCTATGAGAAAGGCGTAAAGCCGAAACGCGTCAAAATTTGGCATGTTATCACCGCTATCCATGCTGGAATAAAGAATTGTACTTGGAAGAAGCCTTTTCGTGTGCCGGCTTTATTCATATAACATTTGGTTTGGACGTTCAGCCTGAGCACCGACACTTAGCTCTTTATCTTCCCACAGTGCGGTGGAGCTAGGGTGAGTTATTGTTGATTCCTACACTGACCACAAACTAACCTACCTGATTCCTACACTGACCTACCTGTCCACTTCACTAACCTATCGGATTCCTATACTGGCAACCACACTGACCTCTACACTGACTTACCTGTCCACTGCACTGACCTACCTGATTCCTACACTGTCCACTACAATGACCACTGCACTGACTTACCTGTCCACTGCACTGACCGACCTGTCCATTACACTGATCTACCTGATTTCTACACTGTCCACTATACTGACCACTGCACTGACCTACCTGATTTCTAAACTGACCACTACACTGACCTACCTGTCCACTACACTACACTACACTGTCCACTACACTACACTACACTAACCACTACACTACACTATCCATTACACCACGCTGACCACTACAGTGTCCTCTACACTACACTGTTCAGGCTGGTCAGTGCAGTGTAGTGGTCAGTGTAGTGTAGTGGTCAGTGTAGTAGTACACTACACTGTCCACTAGTACTACACTACACTGTCCACTACACTACACTGACCACTACACTACACTGACCACTACACTATACTGACCACTACACTACACTGTCCACTACACTGACCACTACACTATACTGTCCACTACACTAACCACTACACTACACTGACCGCTACACTACACTGTCCACTACACTACACTGTCCACTACACTGTCTACTACACTACACTGACCTGTTCAGGCTGGTCAGTGTAGTGTATTGGTCAGTGTAGTAGTGTAGTGTCAGTGTAGTAGTACACTACACTGTCCACTACACTACACTGTCCACTCCACTACACTACACTACACTACACTACACTGACCCCTACACTACACTGTCCACTACACTACACTACACTACACTACACTGACCTCTACACTACACTACACTGTCTACTACACTACACTGACCACCAGGGGCGTAACTACAGGGGTTGCAGGGGTTGCAATCGCAACCGGGCCCCACGCTCAAGGGGGCCCATGTGTCTCCCCTGTACACCTGAATAGGAGGGGCAGCGGGGGCAGCATGTAGAGAAATCACTGTCCTCCTTTTTTCCTTCCGTAGCTGCAGGAGGAAAATGGAGGAGATTGGTTCCTATGAGAAGAGACTGTGGGTGCACCATTATTGTTGAGGGAGGAGCGGAGCTCTTAGGTTGGGGGGGGGGGAGCCTGGGAGGGGAGAGTAGTTGGATGGGGGAGGGGGCAATATGAGGTTATGCGTTAAAATATGGGTGAGGTGGTCTCTTGTGCTAGTTCTCCTTTTGCTCCCCCCCCCCTCTCCTTCCTTCTGGTGGTGGTGAGGGAGGGGAGAGGGTTGGTGAATTTGCTGATCCAGTGGGTAGGGTCGGGTCAGAGCGTCAGGGTGGTTGCCCCCTGGGAAGATATGGACAGGAGGTAGCACATGGCTGAACAAGACCTGGATATTTGTTAAACCCTCCGAGAGGGATAACCTTTGGGGAAGGGTGATGGGGTGGGGTGGGGGAGGGGAGGGGGTTAGTTTCTTTTTCAAGACTTCTCTCCAAGAAAAGATGTGCTAGCTGCTCCTTTGGCTGCCCATGACTCTGGTAAATTTAGTGTCATATAATGTTGGAGGACTGAACGCACCTAGCAAAAGAAATAAGGTAATTAAAGAGTTGCATCACTATGGGGCAGGAGTGGCCTGCCTACAAGAAACACATATTACACACGCTTTAGGGATTAAATTGTCCTCTCGGCTTTTCCCTACGTGGTTTTAAGGTGACTCGACTTTGGGTCACTCACGGGGAGTAACGATTGGATTTGATTGGAGCACTGTGTTTATGCTAAAGGAGCAGTTGGCAGACTCTGAGGGGAGGTACTTGTTTGTTAATTGAAGACTATTCGATATGGAGTGTACCGTGGCAAATATTTACTCCCAGAATAGGGCTACAACAAGTTTCTGAGGAAAGTTCTCAAAAGATTCATGACATTCAAAGAGGGGAGGCTTATTGTAGCTACAGACTTAAATATGGGTTTGGACCCGCGTTTGGATTCATCAGCGAGAACTTTCTATCTCCTACTGCAAAGGCAGAACGAAACAAGGAGACTATTGGGATAGTATCAGCTGGTGGACACCCTGAGGGTTAGACACCCAGACTTCAGAGATTGTTGTTATTCAAGTATATACATGGGTCTTATTCAAGGATTGACTACATTCTAATAAAGCACCAACTTCTAGTCTCCCTCGAGGACGTGACAATTAAGCCCATCACTCTCTCTGACCACACCCTGGTGATAGTCCAGTTAGATTTGCTTGCAGTAGTACCTAGAGAAAGGGCATGGAAATTGAATAACTTGCTCATCCAGGATCCTAAGATAGTGGAGAGAGTAGAAAAAGAATTGGAGAATTTGCTATTAATGACTCACCAGAGATTTCATGATCTACCCTGTGGGAATTTACTTAAGGCTTATATAAGGGGGATACTAATAGGCATCGGGTAACATAGGAAAAAGGAAAAGAAGGAGAGGATGAACCAGCAACTTGGAGAGATCCACACATTGGAACAACAGACTAGACCCAAAGGCATCCCAGAGCAGAGGGTGTTAACTGAGAAGAGGAAAAAAAAAAGAAGAAAAAAATATGGGTGCGTGAGACGAGACACAGCATGGCCTTCATCCCAAAGAGGTAATGTAGAAAAGGATGAGCCCCCCCCGGCAGGGTGGGACTATAATGGCCAAACTAGTAGTAAATAAGTGAAAGTAATTTCTAAAATTTCACATAAGTCATGAGGCTTCAGGGGTGTAAGGTTCTGTAATGTTCGGCAGTGATTTCTATAATATGTACATAGTATATAAATACATGAGTATCGCCATACTGGTATGTAGTGTGGTACCAAATTATAATAAAATATAATATTATGATACCAGAGGTGAGTATAGGAAAGCCACCAAATTCTTTAAAAGCAATGACAGATTTTCTCTGATCATGTGATACCAGAGGTATCTATAGACGGAAGAAGTTTCCACTGCCCTCCACGTGCTCCAGCAAGACCTCGCAGACGTCCGTGAGGACCCAGAAGGGGAGTATATGAGCAAAAAAATGGAATATAAAAAGAGATTAGATACTGAATGAAAGGGGTCCTATGTAATATATCATTTTACTTATAGTCAAATCTAAAATTGTCTCAGTAACAACCCGTAAATCAGGATTTATTTAGTAAAATATGCATTATATATAGAGACATATCTACATTAAGTGGGAATACCCGAATGTAGTACAATTGTCACATTGCCCCATTGGGACCATGTATTGTTTGTGTAGAGCTACAATTTGCTAAGGGTAGGACACTACCCTTTACTGTAGGATATGTATGCCTATTGTATAAACAATCATGTACATATGGAAATGATATACATTGTGGTTATGGTATTAAGATGAGCTATACATCAAAACTGCAAACTCCTTATCATAAGTGAAACCTATATGTCCAATTTATGCTGAATAGAATATATATACACAATGTTGCCACAGCAATAGATACTATATAGCCAGAATACACTGGCAAAAATATCTGTATGGGGTACTTAAAATGCTGTGGACTGAACTACCATTAGATTAATAGAAGGGCCAAATACGCCCAAACAGAATAAAATAGAGTAAACTATCATCCTCCCATTATGTAACTGCTAAATGCCAGTTATAGTGCATCAAGATAATGTAGATGAACTATTCTAACATGGACATTGTTCTTACCTGCTGTGTAAAGATTATTGATTCTCCCTAGTGAGAGCTGGTCGTGATTCTCCCTAGTGAGAGACACTGGTGACCAATTAGTACATAGTGAATTCAAAGATAGTAGTCAAGGAGACCCATGTAAACATCTTGGCACCTTCAGGTGCGGTGGCTGTAACTACTGCCAATACATGTGCACAGCCAAGAAGGTGCATCTACCAAATGGTAAATTTTCCAACATCGTGACTACGCCAACTGTAAAATGGCTGGCGTGGTATACCTCCTGACCTGCGAATGTGGTTGCTTCTATGTAGGAAAGACGATCCAAGAATTTTGGAAAAGAGCTTATCGACACATATTAAGCATGTGTACATGTAATCCTGAACTCCCATGGGGCCGTCAGTTCTCACTGGCACATGATGGCTGTTTTCCTAAAATTCAGTTTTTGATCCTTGATAGAATTCATCCTCCATCTAGGGGGATATAGAGGCCTGAGGTAAAATAAATTTATTGAAAGGCTGCCGTCTTTCACTGCAGCGGGTCCCCGTTGTTGTGCCGCGCATGCGCCGAGTTGGCGCGTGCGCGGCCGATGGGTTCAGAGCGGCTGACGTCACACGCCTGGACCGGGCGTGAGTGGCGTCCGCCTCTAGGAGACATACAAATAGCAGACACCGGCAGCAATGGCGTCTGCTGTTTGTCTCCACACCAGGGCTGAACTGCACACAGGAACGGCTAGGGTGAGATCTACCAGCCTCACTTCTCCCTTTTTATTTCCCCCCCTCCCTTCTCCCCTTCCTTTCTTTGGGCCATGATCTGCTTCTATTTATGTATATATACTGTACATATTCTAATACCCGCATATCTTGTCAACAGAGCTCTATGAGGGATAGTTGGATATCCTTTATCTAGTATATACATACCCAATACAATATCTCCTGGCTCAAAACACTACTTCTTCCTGTTCCATCGTGCTGCCCCTGGTTTGTGGATTATTTGATGTTTATACAGATATCTGGTATGAAACTTAACCATATTGGAGCAATAAAAAATTGCTCCAATGTGAGCTACGCTGGATTTACCAACTAGCTGCCACCTCACCCCCTGGCATGAATAAAGCAATCGGCTTCAAACCTTTCTTGGAGGGTTATGTATCGGGGGGCTGGGAAAAATAGTACCCCAATATCAATTTATATTGGAACTCTTTCTCTCTCTCTTTTTTCTTCTGTTTCCACATACTCTGCTTCTGATTTATTCTTATGCCTTCATGTCTACCTAGAGTCTACCCTATCTACTTAGACATGTGTCTGTTTACTTTTGTCACACAATTTTTGTCACTTATTTTTTTTGCATCTAGGTGCCATACATGGTGTCACACTTGGGGGGAAGCTAACCTTAGGCCACATTGGCCAACTACAGGTCATATTGATTCCTATCTAGGTATACATATTGTCTCCTGCGGGGGCTCCCCATCATATATATATTTGCGTGTGCCCAGTTCTGTCCTGTAGAGCACTGTATGTAACTATGTATATTTGCTGGTTATTTTTATACTGCTGCAATTTTTTATTGTTTGTACAGAAGATGTTTATATATTTATATAAAAGTATTGTGTTTACGCCTCGGCAGATTTCTCATTATAGTCTGCCTCATCTTTGATACATTTTTGCTGTCCTCCTGTGTTGCCTCCACCCGGCATGCCAACGCTGCCTGTCTGGTTTTCCAGTACATGTGGATTTGTTTCCATCTGGGTGGCTTATGGCCGGTGACTCCTCGTGGTTGGGCTGTGTCCCAGCCTTCAGGGATGTCCCCGACCCTTTTCTCCACCCTTTGGCGCATCAGGGACCATCCTGGATGTCCCGTGGGGAGACTAAGGGCGGAATCGCCCGGTCTTCTGCTTGGCAGTTTGGCAGGCCCTCATCGGCTTTAAAAAGAGCCCTGTTCCCCTTCAGTTTATGTGGCTGCTCTTACATGTGAGCGGCGCACACCTTCGGTATACTCCTCACGACCAGCTCTCACTAGGGAGAATCAATAGTCTTTACACATCATCCAGCAGGTAAGAACAATGTCCATGTTAGAATATTTCGTCTACATTATCTTGATGCAATATAACTGGCATTTAGCAGTTACATAATGGGGGGATAGTTTACTCTATTTTGTTTTATTTGGGCATTTTTGGCCCTTCTATTAGCCTAATGGTAGCCTAATCCACAGCATTTTATGTACCCCATACAGATATTTTTGCCAGTATATTCTGGCTATATAGTATCTATTGCTGTGGCACCGTTGTATATATATTCTATTCAGCATATCTTGGGCATATAGGTTTCACTTATGATAAGGAGTATGCAGTTTTGATGTATAGCTTATCTTAATACCATAACCACAATGTATACCATCTCCATATGTAACGGATTGTTTATACAATAGACATACATATCCTACAGTAGCTCCCTTAGTAAATAGGGGCTATACACAAACAATACATGTTCCCAATGGGGCAATGTGACAATTGTACTTCATTCGGGTACTCCCACTTAATGTAGCTATGTCTCTATATATAATGCATATTTTACTAAAAAATCCTGATATACGGGTTGTTACTGAGACCATTTTAGATTTGATTATAATTAAAATGATATACTACATAGGCCCCTTTTCATTCTGTATCTAATCTCTTTGTTTATTAGATTTTTGGGCCCATATACTCCCCTTCTGGGTCCCCACTGACATCTGCTAGGTCTCGCTGGAGTTAATGGAGGGCAGCGGAAACTTCTTCCATCTATAGATACCTCTGGTATCACATGATCAGAGGAAATCTGTCATTGCTTTCAAAGAATTTGGTGGCTTTCCTATATAAACGTCTGGTATCATGTAAGTGTTTTTTCTATTATAATTGGGTACCACACTACATACCAGTATGGCGATACTCATGTATTTATATACTATGTTCATTTTATAGAAATAACTGCCAGTGCCGAACTTTACAGAAGCTTACAACCCTGAAGAAGGAAGCTCTCTGAAACGCATTGGGTTTCTTTTGGGCAGTCCCCTGCGACTGGGGCTTTGGCCCTCACGGGGACAGTCTGCATTTATGCTTCGTTATGTGTAGGAGGTTTGTTACTTTGCTGTTCTAACTGCCACTATTTGTATTATTGTTGTTTTTCTTCTATGATTGTTATGCATTTTTCAATAATTTATGTGAAATTTTAGAAATTACTTTTACTTATTCCTTACTAGTTTGGCCATTAAAGTCCCACTCTGCTGGGGGCTCTTCCTTTTCTTAATTCAGAAGAGAGAATTGGCGGGATTTATGGAGCAGGAAACAAAAAGCGCAATTCCCATAGTCATGAAAGATAAATATCAATGGGGAAATAAACCTGGGAAATGGCTAGTAAAAGCAAGCAAAAATAGCTAGCAAAAAAAAAACGTAACCCATATTTCCAAAAGTAAAAAGGAGAATGGGGAAATAGTGCACGTGCCCCCAGCTATCGCTCAGGTGTTCCACTCCCATTATAGTCAACTTTATAATGTTAGACAGAAAGAGGAAGGCAGGGATAAAGGTAAAGAGGACCTGGCTGTGAAGGAATACCTACGGGAGCTTGATCTTTCAAGGCTACCCAGTGATGAACTAGAGGCCCCGATTACATGAGAAGAGGTGAGATGGTCAATAAAGAATATGGCCCTGGGGAAGAGCCCAGGTCCTGAAGGCTATTCGATCCTGTAATATAAAAAGTTCAAAAAAATCCTAATCCCAAAATTATGCAAATATTTTAATATGGTGGGGGAAGGGGAGAATTTAAGAAAGGAGTCTCTGCTTGCCTATATAACTCTTATTTTGAAGAAGGGGAAGGATCCTGCAGCACCGATGAGCTATAGACCAATTTCCCTCTTAAATACACAGATAAAATGTTTCACTAAACTTATAGCAGAAAGATTAAAACCTCTCCTGCCGAGATGGATACATAATGATCAGGTGGGCTTTGTTTCCGGTCAAGAGGGGAGGGACAACTACCTTAAATCACTCTTTTTGATCCACAAAGCAAAAAAGAAGGGAACCCCGGCTGTATTATTGTGTATAGATGTCGAAAAGGTCTTTGACAGGGTCAAATAGGGTTTCATGTTAGAAACTCTGAGATTCTTAGGTATTGGAGAAAGAATGATAAGGTGGATCTCTGCCTTTTATTTCCATCCAATGGCAAGAATAAGAGTGAATGGCGGTTTGTCCTCCCCCCTCAAACTACACAACCAGACTAGACAAGGGTGTCCCCTCTCCCCAATGTTATTTGTTCTAGCTCTAGAACCCCAGCTGGCAGCTATTCTTAAAAACTCAGACATTAGAGGGGTGAAAGTGGGGAGTAAGGAGTACAAGGTGGCCACATATGCGGATGATGTATTATTTTTCATATCTAACCCTAGGTTAACACTCCCAATAGTACTGGAGGAAGGGAAGCTATCAAATTTTAAAGTTAATAGCTACAGTCAGGTCCATAAATATTGGGACATCTACACAATTCTAAACTTTTTGGCTCTATACACCACCACAATGGATTTGAAATGAAACAAACAAAATGTACTTTAACTGCAGACATTCAGCTATAATTTGAGTGTATTTACATCCAAATCAGGTGAAAGGTGTAGGAATTACAACACTTTGTATATGTGCCTCCCACTTTTTAAGGGACCAAAAGTAATGGGACAGATTAACAATCATAAATCAAACTTTCACTTTTTAATACTTGGTTGCAAATCCTTTGCAGTCAATTACAGCCTGAAGTCTGGAATGCATAGACATCACCAGATGCTGGGTTTCATCCCTGGTGATGCTCTGCCAGGCCTCTACAGCAACTGTCTTCAGTTCCTGCTTGTTCTTGGGACATTTTCCCTTCAGTTTTGTATTCAGCAGGTGAAATGCATGCTCAATCAGATTCAGATCAGGTGATTGACTTGGCCATTGCATAACATTCCACTTCTTTCCCTTAAAAAACTATTTGGTTGCTTTCGCAGTATGCTTCGGGTCATTGTCCATCTGCACTGTGAAGCGCCGTCCAATGAGTTCTGAAGCATTTGACTGAATATGAGCAGATAATATTGCCCGAAACACTTCAGAATTCAGCCTGCTGCATTTGTCAGCAGTCACATCATCAAAATAAAATACAAGAGAACCAGTTCCATTGGCAGCCATACATGCCCACGCCATGATACTACCATCACCATGCTTTACTGATGAGGTGGTATGCTTTGGATCATGAGCAGTTCCTTTCCTTCTCCATAATTTTCTCTTCCCATCACTCTGGTACAAGTTGATCTTGGTCTCATCTGTCCATAGGATGTTGTTCCAGAACTGTGAAGGCTTTTTTAGATGTTGTTTGGCAAACTCTAATCTGGCCTTCCTGTTTTTGAGGCTCACCAATGGTTTACATCTTGTGGTGAACCCTCTGTATTCACTCTGGTGAAGTCTTCTCTTTAATGTTGACTTTGACACACATACACCTACCTCTTGGAGAGTGTTCTTGATCGGGCCAACTGTTGTGAAGGGTGTTTTCTTCACCAGGGAAAGAATTCTTCGGTCATCCACCACAGTTGTTTTCCATGGTCTTCCGGGTCTTTTAGTGTTGCTGAGCTTACCGGTGCGTTTTTTAAGGATGTTCCAAACAGTTGATTTGGCCACACCTAATGTTTTTGGCTATCTCTCTGATGGGTTTTTTTTTTGTTTTTTCAGCCTAATGATGGCTTGATTCACTGATAGTGACAGCTCTTTGAATCTCATATTGAGAGTTGACAGCAACAGATTCCAAATGCAAATAGCACACTTGAAATTAACTCTGGACCTTTTATCTGCTCCTTGTAAATGGTATAATGAGGGAATAACACACACCTTGCCATGGAACAGCTGAGCAGCCAATTTTCCCCTTACTTTTGGTCCCTTAAAAAGTGGGAGGCACATATACAAACTGTTGTAATTCCTACACCGTTCACCTGATTTGGATGTAAATACCCTCAATTTAAAGCAGAACGTCTGCAGTTAAAGCGCATCTTGTTTGTTTCATTTAAAATCCATTGTGGTGGTGTATAGAGCCAAAAAGATTAGAATTGTGTCGATGTCCCAATATTTATGGACCTGACTGTAAATCAGAGATCCTGAATATTACAATATCAAAGAGAGAACAACAGACAATCCGGCTAAATTTCCCTTTGTATGGTGTAGAGAGGAACTGGGATACCTTTGTATTAAATTACCTACTTCGCTAGTGACGCTGTATAAGGCTAATTATATACCAGTGTTGAATAATGTAAAGGATCAGCTGAACTCCCTGAGATATAGACCTCTCTCATGGTGGCTGGGTAGAATAAATGCAGTAAAGATGAACATTCTCCCCAAACTTATTTATATATTTAAAATGGCCCAGTCCCCCTCGCTCAGGCCTTCTTAGAATTTTTGGGGATATGACTACCAATTGTTAAGAAGATAAGGTAAAGAAACAATTTTTCAATGCATATTTTGTATTTTATTCTTACAAAAGAAGTGCAGAGGTGTGCTATGTACAGAGTGCAGGGTTCAGGGGTGCGCTATGTACAGAGTGAAGAGTTCCTGGGTGCGCTATGTACAGAGTGTAGAGTTCAGGGGTGCGCGATGCACAGAGTGCAGAGTTCAGGGGTGCGTGATGTACAGAGTGTAGAGTTCAGTGCTGCGCAATATACAGAGTGCAGAGATCAGGGGTGCGCAATGTGCAGAGTTCAGGGGTGCACAACGTTACAGAGTTCAGGGTTGCACAAGGTACACAATGCAGAGTTCGGAGGCGCATAACGTTACAGAGTGCAGAGTTCAGGGGTGCGCTATGTACAGAGTGCAGGGTTCAATAGTCTGCTACGTGTACAGTGCAGAGATCAGGGGTGTGCTACGTACGCAGTGCAGAGATCAGGAATGCGCTACGTACCCAGTGCAGAGATCAGGAGGGCACTACAAAAACAGTGCAGAAATCAGGAGTGAGATCCGTACACAGTGCAAAGATCAGGAATGCGCTACATACACAGAGCAGAGATAAGGAGTGCCCTACGTGCACAGTGCAGAGATCAGGAGTGTGCTACATATGTTATGGATGATATGTTTCTTTAAATGCAACTCTATGGTGCATCTCTGTTGTACTACTTCCTGTGTTGTGTTTCCTTTTCCTGTTGGTTTACTTCAGTAAAGCATGGCTTCTGTACAGTAATGGCTTGTGCTGTCTCCTTCCATATATCACATCAAACATGGTGTCAGAAGATTTCTGGATCCATACTCCTTCTACACATTTGATGCTGAGAGCCTGCTAGCCTTGATGTGAGTGTTCTTAGACCTGATTGTGCTTTCTAACACTTGCAGTCCTGTCCTGGATACTGAGTATTTGCAGCAAGGAGAACAGCATCATGGCAGCTAACAGCATTCCACTGCCTGAGACAATGAGGGTGAGTGGAGATGTCAGCAGTAACTGGGACAATTTCAGGGCTGAATTTGAGGACTACTCCCTAGCCACAGGGATGAATGAGAAGCCTGCAGCAGTGCAAGCAGCCACACTGAGGAGGGTGATGGGCAGTGAATGCCTCCATGTGTACAAGCATAATCTGAACCTCACAGAGGAGGAAAAGAGTGACACCAAAACCATTCTGAATGCATTGGAAGCTTTCTTCAGACCCTCTAGAAATGTAATTTATGAAAGATATATATTTGGCTGCTGTGAGCAAGAAGACTGTGAATCAATAGACAGGTTTGTCACACGGCTAAGAGAAAAAGCTGCAAGCTGTGAGTATGGCTCTCTGAGAGATGAACTTATTCGTGATAAAATAGTTTTGGGTATCACCAGTGAAAGCACACGTCGCCACCTGCTGAGGAAACATGATTTAGATCTACATACAGCAATTGAGATATGTCGCACTGCAGAAATTACTGACAAACATATGAAAGCTATGGAGCAGGATAAACTGGTTGACAATATCCATGCAGCCTCTAAACAACAGCAAAACTTCAGAAACCACCAGCATAAGTTTCAGCACAAGGGTCACCTACACAACTCACCTGGGAGGAAGCCTGCATCATGCAAGTATTGCGGCAATGTGCATGTACAAAAGAAAGAAAAGTGTCCTGCATATGGGAAAATTTGTACTGCATGTGGTAAACCAAATCACTTTGCAAGGGTGTGTCTCTCCAGTAAAATGGAAGCAAGGAAGCTGCACATAATTGAGCAAATATCCGATCCGGAGGACGCACACCTGCTTAGCACTGATATGGTTTACTCCTCAGAATGCATTGGTGCTGTAAACACAAAGGGCAAAAAATGGTTTGTAAACCTCAGATTAAACAATATAATCCAACCATGCCAGCTGGACTCGGGTGCAACGTGTGATGTCATGAGTATAAAGGACAAAATGAAACTGGCACCCAGAACACCCCTTCAGCCTAGTAGCACCAAACTAAAATTGTATTCAGGGGAACTAATGGAATCATTGGGGCTATTCCAAACAGAATGCAGCATACGTGATTGTATACACAAACTGAACTTTGAGATTGTAGACGCGGATCAGCAACCTCTATTATCGGGTTCAACATGTGAGCGCCTTGGACTGATGCTGTTCACCATTCCTGCTGAGCTACATAATGTGGATAAGCAGCCTGCAAAATCTCTGACTAGGCCACTGACAAAACAGCAAATTCTTCACGCCTACAGTGATGTGTTTGAGGGCCCGATAGTCTCTGTTCCAGGAGAGGTTCGTTTTGAACTGGATCCTACCATTCAACCTGTACAATGTGCCCCTCGCAATGTGCCTATCGCCATTAAGCCACAGGTTAAAGCTCAACTAGATAAATATGAAGCTGAAGGACATCTAACTTCAGTATCAGAGCCTACAGATTGGATCAGTAACATGGTCGTTATCAGAAAGCCTGAGAAGATCAGAATATGCATTGATCCCAAGTTTCTGAATATGGCCCTGAAACGGTCACACTACTTAATGCCAACGCTCGATGATATTTTGCACAAACTTCCTAAAGCGCGTGTCTTCACACTTGTTGATGCTAGAGATGCCTTTTTGCAGTGCAAACTGGATGAAAGGAGTAGCTACATGACCACGTTCTGGACTCCTTGGGGCAGAAAGAGATGGCTCAAACTACCATTTGGAGTCTCTGTAGCACCTGAGGTATACCAGCGAAAGCAGCATGAACTATTAGGTGGTCTTCATGGAATTGAGCCAATAGCTGATGACATTCTTATAGTTGGCTGCGGTAATACTGATAAGGAGGCTGAGCATGACCATGATGAAAAGTTAATAGCGCTACTGGATCGTTGTCGGCAGGTGATGCTGAGGCTTAGTGTAAAGAAATTGCAGTTCAAGGTGGGAGAAGTTCGTTTCCATGGACATATCCTGTCTTCACAAGGCTTAAAAGCTGACCCGGATAAGATTAAAGCCATTGTGGACATGCCACTGCCTGCTGATGCCAAAGCGGTACAGAGATTTATTGGCTTTGTTACATACCTGGCAAAATTCCTCCCACACTTATCTGAGGTGTGTGAGCCATTACGACGACTTCTGGACAAAGATGCAGTTTGGCACTGGCTTCCCAAGCATGACCAGGCAGTAGAGGACATAAAACGCTTGGTCACCTCTGCCCCAGTGTTAAAATACTATGATGTCACAAAGCCTGTTACGATACAAAGTGACTCCAGTAAAAATGGTCTAGGTTGTTGCCTTTTGCAGAAAGGTCAACCAGTTGCATATGCATCCAGAGCTCTTTCATCAGCTGAGCAAAATTATGCTCAAATTGAGAAGGAATGTTTAAGCATTGTATTTGCTTGCCAGCGTTTCCATCATTATCTTTATGGAAGGGATTCAATTACAGCTGAAACTGATCACAAACCTCTGATAACCATATTCAAAAAGCCCCTTTTGTGTGCTCCCAAGCGTTTGCAGAGCATGATGCTTACATTGCAGCATTACAACCTCAATGTTGTCTACAAGCCAGGATGTGATATGTATATCAGCGATACCCTGAGCAGAGCTACGTCAGATGATGTGGCACCTGGAGGTGAGCATGAGCATCGTACAATTTGTCTGCTGCAACGGGAACAAAATTTCTTTGCTGATATCAATCAAGCGGACTATCTTAATGTCACAGATCAGCGATTACATCAACTCATACAGCACACTGACAGTGATGCAACTTTACAAGCTTTGAAGTCTATTGTTTTGAGTGGGTGGCCGGATGTAAAAGAGGCAGTACCTGGAATTGTAAGGGAATATTGGTCCTTTAGAGATGAGATCAGCATACAAAATGGTATCTTGTACAAAGGTCCAAGAGTCATCGTGCCAAAGTCACTGAGAGCAGAAATGTTATTGCGCATACACTCCAGCCATATTGGTGGTGAAGCATGCTATCGACAAGCTCGTGATACCCTTTACTGGCCCAACATGCATGGTGAGATCAAAGACTTTGTCAGTAATTGTCCCACCTGCAATGAATATGCCCACTTACAACAAAAAGAAACCATGATGTCACATGAGATACCTACACGTCCGTGGCAGATTATCAGTATGGACTTATTCAACTACGCAGGCAAGGAATACCTGCTATTAGTTGATCATTATTCAGACTTCTGGGAAATAGACCTTCTTCCCGACTTATCCACGGAATCTACAATTAAGAGGTGCAAGGCACAGTTTGCACGTCATGGCCAACCAGATACAGTGATCTCCGACAATGGCCCTCAATTTGCAAGCCTACAATTCAGAAAATTTGCTACTGAATGGGAGTTTGAGCATGTTACCTCCTCACCCCGTCATCCACAGGCTAATGGCAAAGCAGAATCAGCTGTAAAGATTGTTAAAAATTTATGCAAGAAAGCACAAAGTGATGGTAAAGACCCATGGAAAGCCATTTTACATTGGAGAAACACTCCAACTGAAGGCATGGATAGTAGTCCGGCACAAAGACTTATGTCAAGGAGATTGAAGACCTCCTTACCAGTAGCAAATAGGCTGCTTGAACCCGCTGTCATACAAGGTGTCCCAGAAAAATTAAGGATTAAGAGACAAGTGTCTAAGGCACGATATGACACGTCGGCCAGAGATTTGCCAGAATTGAATCTGGGGGAACGAATCCGTATGAAGCCATTGCCTGGCGATCGTACAGGCCGTTGGAGAATAGGTACTTGTCTGCAAAAGGTGGCACCACGCTCCTATCTTGTGGACGTTGACGGTACTCGTTATCGCCGCAATCGAGTGGATTTGAGAGTGGCAGAGCAGCCTGAATCTCAGTATCCCGTTGGTAGTTCAGACTCACCCATTGACAGTGAGGAGTGTACAGAGGCACAGCCTCATACCAGCGGCAATGACAGTTCTGGGCAAGCAAGTATGCCTGACGACCGTCAAGCGCAGAGCATACCAGTACCTGATGAGAGAAGCCCAGTAAATTCAGAGAGGGCTAAAGGAATCCTTGCACAAGGGCCAGTCTTCACCCGTAGTGGTAGATGTTCAAAACCACCTATGAGACTTAACCTATAGAATGTGTTATTACTGTGTCTCTATCGAATTTCACATGTTCATTTATTAATACTAAAAGGGGGAGATGTTATGGATGATATGTTTCTTTAAATGCAACTCTATGGTGCATCTCTGTTGTACTACTTCCTGTGTTGTGTTTCCTTTTCCTGTTGGTTTACTTCAGTAAAGCATGGCTTCTGTACAGTAATGGCTTGTGCTGTCTCCTTCCATATATCACATCAAACAACATACAGAATTCAGGAGCACGGTATGTACACTGTGTAGCATTCAGGCATGCACTACACAGAGTGCGGACTAATTTACAATAACATGAGAAGAGAGATAGTACAGAAAGTTCACATTACTTTTATTGAGATTCAGGGCTCTTGCACTCAGGTGGCTAAGCCAATTCAGTTTAATTGCTGCCCAGGTGCAATGTATAGCCTGTAACTGACATGAATAGTTGTACGCTGCTGTACTCATGTTTATGATCAATGTGTACAGTAATACAGCAGCACACAACTATTCATGTCAGTGACGGGCTGTATACTGCACCTGGGCTGCAATTACACTGAATGGGCTCAGTCACATATATGCAAGACAAGAGCCCTGGCCTGATGGCTTGGATGGGGGGAGGGATAGATGGAGCAGGGGATGGTTGGAGGGATGGATTATGGATGGAAGTTTGGAGGGAGGGATGGTTAGATGGATGGGACAAGAGATGGTTTGGTTGGATGGATGGAGGGCTGGTTGAATGGATGGAAGGAGGGATGGTTGGATGGATGGAGGGATGGAGGGAGGGATAGTTGGACGGATTAAAAGATAGATGAGGGAGGGATGGATGGATGGAGGGAGGGATGGATGGTTGGGTGGATGGAGGGATGGATGGTTGGTAGGGTGGATGGGGGGAGGGGTGGTTAGATGGAGGGATGTATAGATGGAGGGAGGGATGGTTGGATGGATTGAGGAAGAGATAAATGGATGGAGGGGAGGGATGGTTGGATAGAAGAAGGGATGTTTAAATAGAGGGAGGGAGGGATGGATGGAGGGTTGAATGGAAGTGATGGTTGGATAGAAGGAGGGATGGTTGGATAGAGGGATGTATAGAGGGAAGGAAGGATGGATAGATGAAAGGAGGGATAGATAGATGGAGAGAGGGATGGATGGAGGGGAGGTGCTGGTGCTGCTCTTTTAACTTTCTGTATCACACACTTTGAAAACAGCCTCTGCTTTCTCATTTCTGGCAGAAGCTGTTTCTTTAGACTCACAGGGTCACTGCAGAGGCTGTGAAATGATCCGTCTGCCTCTTGTAATCCATCCTGTGGGCTGTGTTCTCTCCACTCCTCTACTGTCCGTCTCCTATGGATCTTCTGGCTCCTTCTCCTGATAGCTTAGCTTAGAAATCAAATCAGGTGGACTGAGGAAGGGGCGGGTACAATGCTTTTTCATTGACTGAGGAAGCAGCAGAGACGCTGTATATCAATCCGTCTCTGAAATCAGGCTGTCGGGTCTAACTAAAGATTTATCGATTTATGCAGCCTGGGCAGCTGTATCCCTCCACAGGAAAAAGAGTCCCCAGCAAGATTCATGCTAGGGGCAGAATTAAAAGGCAGAAAATCTGATGTTCAGCAAACATTCTCTGTGGGTGAATTGTCCAGTTCAATGTGTTTTAGATGATAGTGATAAATTATGAACTTGGGTCTGTTTGGACTAGAATCCAACCCACATATGCAAGCCCACCAGCAAACTGTCACTAGTACTGGCCAATCATCTGTGTCTGAGACATTCCCCACTCTGAGCTGCACATATACACGCCCTTTATATACATAGAAACATAGAAAGATAGAAACATAGAATGTGTCGGCAGATAAGAACCATTTGGCCCATCTAGTCTGCCCAATATATCTGAATCCTATGAATAGTCCCTGGCCCTATCCTATATGAAGGATAGCCTTATGCCTATCCCATGCATGCTTAAACTCCTTCACTGTATTTGCAGCTACCACTTCTGCAGGAAGGTTATTCCATGCATCCACTACTCTCTCAGTAAAGTAATACTTCCTCATATTACTTTTAAACCTTGGCCCCTCTAATTTAGTACTCACTGGTAACATGACCTTGTTCTGAATGTTCTCCATTGACTACAACCCTCTGTTGTCTGTCACTCAGCCACTGCCTAATCCACTCAACAATATGGGAGTCCATGCTCAATGACTGCAGTTTATTGATAAGTCTTCTATGTGGGACAGTGTCAAAAGCCTTACTAAAATCTAGATATGCAATGTCTACTGCACCTCCATCATCTATTATTTTAGTCACCCAGTCAAAAAAATCTATAAGATTTGTTTGACATGATCTCCCTGAAGTAAACCCATGTTGTTTTTCATCTTGCAATCCATGGGATTTAAGATGTTCCACAATCCTATCCTTTAATAGGGTTTCCATTAATTTGCCTACTATTGATGTCAGACTCACTGGTCTATAGTTGCTTGATTCCTCCCTACTACCTTTCTTGTGAATGGGCACGACATTTGCCAATTTCCAATCTTCCGGGACGACTCCTGTTACTAAAGATTGGTTAAATAAATCTGTTAATGGTTTTGCCAGCTCACCACTAAGCTCTTTTAATAATTTTGGGTGTATCTCATCAGGACCCTGTGACTTATTTGTCTTCACTTTAGACAGCAATCTTAGAACGTTTTCCTCTGTAAAGACACATGCATCAAACGATTCATTAGTCATCCTTTCAAGTGGAGTTCCTTCTCCTTCTTTTTCTTCTGTAAAAACTGAACAGAAGTATTCATTAAGGCAGTCAGCTAGCCCTTTATTCTCTTCTACATACCTTCCGTCCTTTGTTTTTAATTTAGTTATTCCTTGTTTTAATTTCCTTTTTTCATTTATATATCTGAAGAATGTCTTATCCCCCTTTTTCATAGACTTAGCTAGTTTTTCTTCTGCCTGCGCTTTAGAAGTTCTGGGGGGGGATGTGGGGGGATGCCCCAGACAAATAATTGGCCTGTACAGGTAATTGTTTACTGGCGCATTTGCATACCTGGGTTGGATCCTAGTCCTAACATGCTCAAACTTATAGGGATTGATTCTCCACCAGAGAGTGTTTGGTGAAAGTCAGATTCACTGATTTAGAAATGGCCCCCTATGTTCATTCTGCAGTAAAGGAAGCTCACCTGCCTTTTTGCAATAATCTTGATTAGATACAAACATAGACACTCTACATCTGCTGGGATGAATGAACTCCTGTGTGAGAGTTGAATTATCCAGACGTGGCCAATGAAGATGGCTGAAGATCCTGGAAGAAGACCGGGCAAAGATGTCGGTGAGGGCAGGATTGAGTAGGGAAAGGTTTAAAACTCAAATACCAATTATAAAGCAAGAAAGGTTCAAACACCCAAAAAGCTACCTCCTCAAAAAGAGTTTATTGAACATTAAAAGCAAATACTAATAAAGAGCATCACCAGTCCCAAGACACCTCCCCAAACCACCGATCCCCCTGAGCAACCTCCCTAGAATGTCCTCAGGACCCCCCCCATGCCCCAACCCCCTTACCACCCCACACAAATCAGCTGTACCCCCCTCAGGATCTGGGGAACTCCAGACTCTTAACTAGTCCCCCTACTCCCCCTAAAAAAAATACCAAGCTCGACCAAACCTAAGCTGAGAGGAATACCCAGGGCAGCTGTGATCCAAGCAACCCACTGCCATGGAACCACAATGGGTAAATAGTGGGTGTATAGGTAGGTCACTCTGTCCCGGGTCAGCATTTACAGCCAGGCTGCGAGATATGACAGCTAATAATCCTAGTGACAGCCACATTAAGCAAGGCCTAAATAGGATATGCATATACCATGTACTACCAAACTAGACCACAAAAAACACTAACAGGCAAATGTGGAAACTTGTTGCAGACAGTGTTCATGCATGATGGATGCATGTAGGTAAAGCATTGGTGATTGTAGGAATGCCATGGATGGATAGATGAGCTGCTGTGTGCTGGCATGAGTGGATGGATGAGCAGCTGCGTGCAGCATGAAAATGCTGTAAGCAATAATCCCCAATAGATAAATGTAAGCTTGGCCACTCAAAACTTTGACCTGGATGAACATAGATGATAGTTAATACCTGCTGTCTTATAGAATAGTGGATTAACTTGGAAAGCTGGAAAACAAAGTTGCAGCTTCAAGACTCCAGTATATATATATATATATATATATATATATATATATATTCAATACTATTTTGCCACACATTGGTTGAGGTAGGCATATATAGCTTGCGGCAAAGCAGGATATGTGGTGTATGGCATGTCGGGGCTTGGTACCATATCTACAGACTCTCATCTTTGTCCCTGGTCCAGCC
Source organism: Pelophylax lessonae (assembly GCF_965119305.1). Classification (NCBI taxonomy): domain Eukaryota; kingdom Metazoa; phylum Chordata; class Amphibia; order Anura; family Ranidae; genus Pelophylax; species Pelophylax lessonae. The sequence goes on from NC_138768.1 coordinate 737,285,674, forward strand.
AGTGTTTGATAGTACGTCCCATACAGTAATAGCACAGCTGATATGACCAATCCTGGGAACACTGTGGGGTCAACTGGTGCTCAGAGAACTATGTCCATCCAACCGACATCCATGCAAATCACTGCTGATGAGTCTCACATGCAGGGCGCTTTCCACAAAGTTCAAGGCTGACTGCTTGCTGCTGAAGCTGGTTGGTATTTCGCTGTGGTGGCTCCTGAAATCATAACTCCGTCTAAGGATGGCCATGCAGCGTGTCCCCAAGTTAATGTGTTTTGTCCCGCTCAGCGGAACTTCCTCAGGACCCCTTTTGGTTTTTACCATCTTAACGTCTCATTGGGGAGTTTTCACTTCCTGTCCTGTAGATACAAAGGACTCATTGACAACACTGCTCTACGGTAACAAATTTTAGGTGTGTTGGTACACTACAGTGCAATTTGCACACCCAAACACACCCTAACAAACTAACTGAGTTGCAGTAGTACAATTACTGCGTTCTGTGCTTTAAAGAAAGCAGCCTGCACTATTTTCAGTTTGTTGTGATGCATTGGTCAGCCCTTTCATAGAATGCATTAAGATAAAAAAAAACCTTCTGCCTTTACAACTCCTTTAAGACTGAAACAACAGGGACTACAATTACAAACCACTTTTTAGTGAACTCTTTTTTCATTGGATAAAGTTTGGAAAAGATTTTTGGAGGAGTGAGAATCTTTTCTGGAATGATCTGTCATAGATTGCCCATTCTTTTTGTTTATGAACAAGGAATGTCTATAAAGTTTATAGGTCTTTTTGCAAGGGACTTGGCTAAAGGGAGCAAAATCAAGTTCTACAGGGCTTTTACATACAGCAACAGTGAGCTTATCCACATTAGTAGGCATGATGCGTGAAGCTCCCTCTTCAGGTGTAAAAGAGCGTAGGGGGAGAAAAATCTTCTGCAGCCTCCTACATTCTCATCATTCCCTTCTGTGGTACCCTCATATAGGACAAGCATTATGGGATCCAACTCAGGTAAAAAGGGAGAAGCTGGAAAAGGGGCATGGCGCTTCGTAGCCCTGGACAAAGATAGCTATATTAAGGCCATTGATTGTCCTAGGAATTATGACATAAGCTCAAAAAATTCTTCTTTGGTCAGGTAGGCCACTTATTGTGTGTTCAAAATAGAACTAGAGTCTGATGCAGAGACCAGTGTTATTATTGGTTCCTGCTCTAGTGCAAGGCAAGCATTGTCACTCTAAGTGTTGTGCGGACCCAATAGCTACGGGTGAGGGTATTCTCCTGTGGGGTACTCACAAAGTAGCACAATATTGGGTAAGCATGTCTGGAAGGAGTACAAAGAAACCTGGGTGTAGACTGCCCTGCAGTGAAGTCCTTCTGGGGAAAGGGCAGGAGGAAGCGCCTGGGTACCCTAAAAAAGCTTCAGGCGGTAAAGTGTGTGACCTGTGTTGTGATCTCATACCTGGTCATCCACCTGAGACTCTGTGGTTTAATTATTTCACCAAGTTTGCCAAGTTTACACTATATCGTAATTGCATTCCACACAGCCCCCGGCGTATACAGTAACAGTCACTTACAGGGTGACCTTGTCTTACCTGCCCACGATGCTGGATAGAGTCCAGGCGGAGTCTTCAGGGTCTGGGTTTAATAGAGATAGACCATAGTTCTGGACCTGTATAGCACCCTGCAGCTGACTACATGCGTTGCGCTAAGTGCCAACGTGAGTGCCCGTGCAGGATTCAGCGCCTGAAGCAACATTACAGGTTGTCCGCATAGCGTGGGGTCCAGGTATGGCTTCCAAAGTTTTACAGAGGTTGCACCAATCCAGATGCGCTGACTTTATTGTAATATACACCATTTAGCCATAACTTCATAATCACCCATCTAATACAGAGTAGGTCCCTGTTTTGCTGCCAAAACAGCCCTGATGCATTTGAGGCATGGACACCACTTGGCCTTTTGAAGGTATGCTGTGGTATCTGGCACCAAGCTGTCAGTAGCAGATCCTTTAAGTCCTGTAAATTACAGATGCTTGATTTGGACTGAGTTCTGGAGGATTTGGAGACCAAGTCAACACCTCAAACTCATTATTGTGTTTTTCAAAACATTCTTAAACCATTTTTTCAGTGTGGCAGGGCACATTACCCTGCTGAAAGAGGCTACTGCCATCAGGAAATACAATTTCCATGGGCTGTACTTGGTCAGTAACAACATTTAGGTAGGTGTTGTGTGTCAAGTAACATCCACATGAATGGCAGGACCCTAAGTTTTCCAAAAAACATTGCCCAAAGCATCACACTTCCTTTCCTGGCTTGCCTTTTTCCCATACTGAATCCTGGTGCCATCTCTTCCCCAGGTAAGGGATGAACATGCACCCAGCCATCTACATGATGTTAAAGAAACTGTGATTCTTTCAGACCAGGCTAGCTTCTTTCATTGCTCTGTGGTCCAGTTCTGATTCTCATGTGCCCATTGCAGGTGTTTTTGGCTGTGGACATAAGTCTGCGTGGACACCCTGACCAGTCTGTAACATTGCAGCCCCATACACAACAAGCTGTGAAGCTGTGCTGCACATTTTTTCTGCTTTCAACACATCAACTTCAGGGACAATATGTTCACTTGCTGCCGAATATATCCCACGACTTTCAGATACCATTATAATGAGATAATCAGTTATTTACTGTACCTGTCAGTAGTCAATGACTTATTGGTTTAGGATAAAAATGAGCCTGGTTTTACACTTGTGCAGTGCCGGAGACAGCATGTGATTCACACAGCAATCCTACCACATTCCTGTGTAGGTCACATGCGATGTCTGTGCGGTGTGATTAGAGCCATTAATTTTGTATGGCTCAAATCGCACCGCATCCGCACCAAGATGGTGCTTGACTCTTTTTTTTTTGCTGCACCTGAACTGGATGCCCATGCAATCCGATTCTGGCACTGCATTTTGCAAGCTAGTTTTGAAGGGGTAGTTCGTTTTACATTGACATCCACAGTAGATCACATGACTGGAGTGCAATTTCAATGCAGTGCAAGAAACGCACACGATTCGCTGCATTTCCCTTTTTCACATCAGTTTAAACAAGAGGAGGAATGCCTGTCTAATGTGTTGGCACAACTAACTGCAGCCTACATCAGGAGCAGGTGTGACAGGTTGCCATCCCACAACAGGAAGTGTCTGACCATAGACTTTCATGGCAAGATCACCAGGTATTATTTTCTTGAAAGTTGCAGCTTTAAAGTAATACCTTAGTCAGAAAATTAAGTCCCGTTAGATCGCCTCTCAGGCTGGCCCCTGCAGATATAGCTATGTAAAACAAAAAATAAGTGCCTATACTGTTTAAAATCCAGTAATACACTGTCTCACCCTGCTCTGCACATGCTCAGTTGCTCTCTATTTTAGGCACCACCAAATTTGTAGAGGCCGCGATATGCTAACAGCCTTAAAGCGGAATTAAGCCCACCTTTCCTTTACAGCCAAAGAAGCTGCTTCTGTTGATCTGCAACTGCCATGGTGCTGCACATGTGATCAGTTATGACACCAGCCATTTGATAGTTTGGTTGAGGAGACAAGCAAATGTGATAGTTAGCAATCCAGGCATTCAAGGAATGTAACTGTATTTTGAAACCGGTAAACAGCTTTATGGTTTTAGTAAAATCCCTGGTCAGGGGCTCTGGGTTTCAGCAAAATTGGCAGCCTCCAGCAAGAAGAAACAGCAGCAATGCTGGAGGCAATTTACAGCACACACTAATTATGGTAGCATATTATTAATGTGGAATGTACAGTTAGGTCCATTTATATTTATACACAGGCACACTTTTCATACTTTTGGCTCTGTATGCCACCAGAATAAAAAATAAATAAATAAATAAAATCAATCCTAATGAATTTGAAGTGAAGACTTTCAGCTTTAATTCAAGGGTTTGAAAAAAAACCAAGTACAATTTTTAGGAACCGCAACCATTTTTATACACAGCCCCCTCCCCCTATTTTCAGGGGCTCAAATGTAATTGGACAAGATATACAATCATAAATAAAATGTTCATTTTTAATAATTTGTTGAAAATCCTTTACTGCCAATGACTGTCTGGAGCCCATGGACTTTATCAAAGACTGGGTTTTCTCCTTTCGGATTATTTGCCAGGCTCTAACTGCAGCTGTCATCAGTTGTTTGTGGGTCTTTCTGCCTTTAGTGTTGCCTTCAGCAAGTGAAATGCATGCCCAATTAAGTTGAGGTCAGGTGATTGACTTGAATATTGCAGAATATTCCACTTCTTTTCCTTCAAAAACTCCTGGGTTGCTTTTGCAGTGTGTTTTGGATCATTGTCCATATGTACTGTGAAGTGCCATTCAATCAACTTTGCTGCATTTGGCTGAATCTGGGCTGACAGTATATCTCTAAACACTGCAGAAGTCATCCAGCTGCTTCTGTCTTCTGTCACATCATCAATAAACACTAATGACTCAGTGCCACTGGAAGCCATGCATGCCCATGCCATCACACTGCCTCCGCCATGTTTTACAGATGACGTTGTGTGCTTTGGACTTTGAGCTGTTCCAAGCTATCTACACACTTTTTTCCTCCCGTCATTCTGGTACAGATTAATATTAGTTTCATCCGTTCAAAGAATGCTTTCCCAAAACTGGTCTGGCTATTTTGGATGCTTTTTGGCAAAGTTTAATCCGGCTTTTCTATTCTTCAGGCTTATGAATGGTTTGCACCTTGTGGCGAACCCTCTCTGTTTGCTCTCGTGAAGTCTTCTCTTGACTGTAGAGTTTGACAATGATACACCCACCTTCTGGAGAGTGTCCTTCACTTCTCTGGATGTTGTGAATGGGTTTTTCTTTACCACAGAGAGGATCCTGCGATTATCCACCACTGTTGTCCTCTGTGGAAGTCCAGGCCTTTTTATGTTGCTGAGCTCACCAGTGCGTTCTTCTTTCCTCAGAATGTTCCAAACTGTTGATTTGGCCACTCCTAATGTTGCTGTTATCTCTCTAATGGATTTGTTTCATTTTTGAAGCCTTACAATGACCTATTTCACTTGCATAGGCAGCTCCTTTGAACACATTATGTAGGTTCACAGCAATAGGTTCCAAATGCAAATACCACACTAAAGCTAGATACTGTACACACTATACAACTTTTGTTGTTTGATTTCCTTTAGATTTACCTTCAACTATGTAATGCAAGGGCCTGCCTGATTGAATACAAATTGAAAGTGTTTAGGTTTGACCTCATATTATTTGGTTTTGGTAAATCTAAAGGAAAAAATCTAAAGTAAATTGTATAGTGTGTATCCATTTTTAGAATCAACTGCAGACCTTTTACCTGCCTAATTGATGAAGAAATAACGAAGAAGTAGCCCACAACCTGGCCATGAAACGGCTTTTAATTCAATTGTACAATTACTTTTGGTCCCTTGAAAAAGGGGGATGGCTATTCTTAAGAGCTGTAATCCTTAACCCTTCCTTCGATTTGGATGTACATACAGTACCCTCAAATTAAACCTGAGAGTGTACACTTTCAGCCCATATCCATTATTTAACTATAGCTTTAATATGTTTAAAAAAATAAAATAAACTTGAAAAAAGCTAAAAATGTGCCTGTGTCCTAATATATATGGACATAACTGTATGCTCCTTGCTAAAGAACATTCTAAACATTTTAAAGTTTTCATGAGTAAAGGTCCACTTTAAATATATTTAAAACAAGTTTACATTAACATTTTAAAGTTCATATGAGATTTTGATTGGTTTGTCACCTAAAGTGCATAGTCTAAATAGATTTGTGTTTCCAATGTAAAAAGCTCTTCAAGTCAAAGTTATTGTCTAATGCTGTAGACTGCATATACCTGGATTGTTTGTGCTACACAATCATGTAGTAAATGAAAGGTCTGACTGTATAGCTTCAAAAGCCCGTTGAGTTGCTGTCTCTCTGCTGCTCAAAGAAATTATCTAAAACTATAAGTGCCTTAGTATTACTTTGATCCAGTATTACATTTCCACCACAAATGTAATCATTCCAGACCTGTATATCTAAATGTGGTCATACACCAGCAGAATTGTGTGTGCAAACAGTTGTTTTTCAAATGTTCATTAAATTTTTTAATAGCTAGAGGGGTCAAATCAAAGTTTATTTTCGACTATTGTGATGAGAAAATTCAAAGGTGCATGATGGAATGTTTTGTGGTTTTTGTTCATGAAAAATTGTACTTGTAATGAAACCTGTTTAACTTCCTGCTGACCGATCACAGTAAATATACTGCAAGGGGGCGGCAGGTGCAGCTATTGCAACGTACATGTATGTTGCCAGCTTGCTTTTTGGTGTGGGACGCGCATGCATGTGCACCCCCTGCCAACCGGTGCTGTGATAGGACACAGTATGAGTTTGGCAGCAGATTTTAGCCAATGATTTCAGCTAAAACATACTAATTGGCTGTGACTACCCATATGGAAGAAAAATATATTTCCAATATATTTAGGGAAACATTTTTAAAAAATATATTGAATATGGCCAAAATTGTAGCATTTCAAATATATTTCAAATATATTTGGGGAAAAAAGTTTTTTTTTTTTAAAAAAAATATATTTCAAATATATTTCTCTTCCATGTGGGTAAACACAAAAGAAATGTTTGTGTTTTGATTTTCATATTGGATAATATTCATAAGAAAAAAATCCATCTTTTTTTTGCTACCGTAAAATCCTTTTCTCTGATGTTCATTGATGGACACAGCTCCAGAATCTTCTTGACCATTGGGTTATGCTGCCCCCCCTGCAGGAGTAGGACACTAGGCAGAAAAAAGTTTGACTACGCCTATAGGGCAGTCCCTGGGAGTATACTCCCACTTCCTGGTATAGGTCTTCAGTTTTGTAACAAGCAGTGTCAGAATAACATATAACCCAACTCAATAGAGGGGTGGGTGCCGTGTCCATCAATGAACATCAGAGAAAAGGATTTTATAGAAAGACAAAAATCCAGTTTTCTCTTTCGTCCATTCATTCATTGACGGACACAGCTCCAGAATCTTCTTGACATTGGGACGTCCCAAAGCAGTGTTATAACTTGAGGGGTGGGAAAAACACAGCAGAAATAAATTCCCAATGGCTACACCTAGCCAAGGTAACACGGAGTTCAACCAATAACAACTGGAGCTCACCTGAAACATACAATCTCAAAAAAGCACTAGTCCTCTCAAACAGCAGCCAGCAAAACCTTGTGGTCAAAACATCATCTGCAGATGCCAGCACATCTACTTTGTAAAAATTTTGTGAAAGTGTGCACAGATGACCAGTGGCCACCTTGCAAACTTGCATCACTGACGCCTGATGGTGGAAGGCCCAGGAGGCACTAAGCACCCGCGTAGAATGCGCCTTAACAGGGAAAGGAGAATTTGACCCTTGATTGAATAGGCCTGTCTGATCCATCTGGAAATGGTCATGGCAAACGCGGCCAAACCCTTGCGAGGTCTATCCAAATGGCGAGTCTGATTTTCTAATTGACTTGGTAGCAGCCAGATACACCCTGAACGCCCAAACCACAGCCAGAGAATGCAAGGCAATCTCCTTAGGATGCCTAGGCTTAGGACACAGGGAACGCAACAGCATGTCTTCCTTTAGATGAGACAAAGCTGCTAGCTCAGACACCCTATGTGCAGAAGAAAAAGTGTAACGCTCCTGCGTTTTATGTATGATGTGGATTTTCAGCTGCAGAAATATTCCACTTCAGTAGTCATGTAGAGAAACGCTGAGACACCAATCCCAACTCCCAATGACTCATCATGTGTGGATGATCTCAATTCAGCAAGTAAATACACACACTCAATAAGATGTTTCCTAGAGTGACTTATGTATATAGTAACACAGTGATGATAGGCTGAAGAGACAGGTTGGGTAGAGATGGTAGATGACAGACACTTGAAAGGAAATGTTCTTGAAAGTAAGATAGTAGCAGATGGGATGCAGATAGGTTTAGCAATCATGTATGGTAGCAGATGACAGAGTAGCAGGTGGACATACAAGAGAGATCAACCCAGTGCAAGAACAGGTGGTAGTAGGCTCAAGAGCTAGCAATCTTAGATAATGCAGATGTAGTAATAGTCCTTAGTATGCAGAGCTAGATAGTGTAAGCTTTAGTATGAAGGTTATAGAGGTTTCCCCTGTGGGGTACTTATCACTAATAGCAATGTAGCAGAGGAGAGGTTCGGCAAGAGCGGATGATCCGGTAGCGGGATACAGGGATCAGCGCAGCGTGGTTCCGACAGCGAGGTATGCTTGCAAGCATGAGAGCTTCAAGACAGGTTAGCATCAAGGCACAAAGCAGTTTGAACGAACACATGTGAGTGAGAGCCGCCGATCTAAATAGCCATCCAGTCCGGCGTTCAGTGATGACAGCATCAGTCTTAAAGGTGTATGCGCACCTTACCAAAAGAGAATGGTGGGGCGCATACACTTATGAAAGAGTAATTAAGGTACCCAAAAGGTACCAGAACATTACAGTACCCCCCCCCTTAAGGCTGGCTCCTGAAGGCCTCTGGAGCTGGTTTATCTGGGTACTTCGCATGAAAATTGCGGATTAATCTAGAGGCATGTATGTCAGAGGTGTTTAGCCAGGTGTCGTCTTGGGGCCCATAGTTCTTCCATCGAACCAAGTACTGAAGTCTTCCTCTGTGGATACGAGAATCCAGAATCTCTTTTATCTCATATTCTTCTCCACCTTCAACTTGTACAGGAGGAGGAGGTGGGATAGTAGGCCTTATTCCTTGGTCAGGAACATGGGGCTTCAGTACCGACACATGGAAAATGGGATGTATTTTGAGGTCTATTGGCAATGTAAGCTGTACTGCAGCTTTTCCAATAAGTTTCTTGATTGGGAAAGGTCCCAAGAACAGAGGTCCAAGCTTTTTGCTAGGGATTTTCAGTCTTACATTTTTTGTTGAGAGCCAAACGAGGTCCCCGATAGCGTACTGAGGAGAAGGTCTTCTGCGAAGATCATAGTACTTCTTTTGTTGACTATGAGCGTGTGCAATGGTAGTATTAAGCAAACCCAGAGAGTCCTTTATTTGGGTAAGATAGTCTGAGGCTACTGGGTTATTTGAAGGAAGGATGCGTGGTGGAAGAATAGAGGAATGAAACCCACAGTTCAAGTAGAACGGACTCTGCTTGGTCGTACTGTGGGTTGCGTTGTTGTAGGCAAATTCTGCCAGAGGGAGAAGATCCACCCAATCATCCTGTTGGTAAGAAGTGTAACAACGTAAATATTGCTCGATGCATTGGTTGACTCTTTCAGTCTGTCCGTTGGTCTGCGGATGGTAAGGAGAAGTGAGCTTCCGCTCGATCCGTAGTATGTGACATAGTTCTTGCCAGAACTTGGAAATAAATTGTGATCCACGGTCAGACAGAAGAGTTTTTGGGATACCATGTAACTTAAAGACATGTTTCATCAGGAGTTCTGCCGTTTGTTTGGACGAAGGTAGTCTGCGAATAGCAATGAAATGTGCCATTTTTGTCAGATGGTCCACTGACACTAAGATGGTATTAAATCCTTTGGAAGGAGGCAATTCCACTATAAAGTCCAAGGACACAACTTCCCATGGAGTTTGGGGTATTGGTAGACTGCATAGTAGACCGGATGGTCTCGTAGTGTCAATTTTGGACCTGGCACAGACATTGCATGAAGAGACGAATTTTTGTATAGATGTTTTCATGTCAGGCCACCAGAATTGCCTGGTAATCAGATTAAGAGTCTTTGTCATACCCATATGTCCTGCCATAGGCACATCATGCGATAATTCCAAGATCTTGGTGCGTATGGTAGGTGGTATGTAAAGTTTGTCGTTGTAGTAGAGGAAACCTTCTGCATCAGTATTTAGTTGTGGTGGGGGTGAATCCAAACTTATACCATGCAAAACCTCTTCCTTCAAGGAACGGACAACTCCAATAATGCGTTTGTGAGGTATTATAGGAACGGAAGGGATTTCGAAGTAGTTTTCTTCAGTTAGTCGTGATAGTGCATCCGCCTTTTTGTTCTTATCTGCAGGTGTGTAGGTCACTAGGAAGTTAAACCTTAGAAAGAATAGTGACCATCGTACCTGTCGGTGAGAGAGGGTTTTGTTAGTCTGAAGATATTGGAGATTTTTATGGTCCGTGTATATAAGTATTGGTAATTGGGTGCCTTCGAGTAGATGTCGCCAATTCTCCAGACCCAATTTTATAGCAAGCAGTTCCTTTTCACCCACGGGGTAATTTATCTCTGGACTGCTTAGGGATTTAGAAAAAAAGGCGACTGGATGAAGTGGTGAAGTGTGGGTTGGTCGTTGGGAGAGTATTGCTCCTACTGCCATGTTTGACGCATCTACTTTTAGAATGTATTGGAGGGATGGGTCTGGATGGCGTAGTATGGGAGCAGAAGTAAACCTTGTCTTTAACAGGTGAAAAGCTTTATTTGCTTCATCTGACCATTTGAATGTTTTTTTAATGCTAGTGAGCTGTGTGAGGGGTCTCACAATGGCAGAGAAGTTTCTGATGAACTTCCTGTAGAAATTCGAAAATCCAAGGAATCGCTGTAGCGCCTTGCGTGTGGTTGGTGTAGGCCAATCCTGAATGCAGGATATCTTACTCATGTCCATCTCGATTCCTGTTTTGGATATGATGTAGCCTAGAAACAGTACCTCTTCTTTATGAAACAAGCATTTTTTCAGTTTCACATAAAGGTTGTGTGCAAGCAATCTCGATAATACTAGTCTTACATGTCTTATGTGTTCAGACAGGGATCGTGAATATATAAGTATATCGTCCAGATATACCACAACACAGACATCTAGTAAGTCTCTGAAAATATCGTTTATAAATCGTTGAAAAACTGCAGGGGCGTTGCATAGCCCGAATGGCATTACAAGATATTCGAACAATCCGTATCTGGTTCTGAATGCAGTCTTCCACTCGTGTCCATCACGGATTCGAATGAGATTGTATGCTCCTTTCAGGTCCAATTTTGAAAAATAGGTAGCTCCACGCACCTGCTCAATGAGCTCAGGGATAAGCGGTAGAGGATAGCGATCTTTTATTGTAATAGCATTCAATTGCCTATAGTCGATGATAGGCCTGAGACTTGAGTCCTTATTGCGGACAAAAAAGAGTCCTGCTGCTGTGGAAGAAGTGGAAGGTCTAATAAAACCTTTCTTCAAATTCTCATCCAAATAGTCTTTGAGATGGGAAAGTTCATCCTGTGAAAGAGGATAAACATGACCGAACGGCAATTTGCTATTTGGGAGTAGATCAATGCTACAATCATAGTCTCGATGGGGAGGTAGTGCTTGAGCATTTTTCTCAAGAAAAACCTCAGAGAGATCCTGATAACATAGTGGTGCAATCTCATCTGTCACCACAGACAGGATCTTCCCGAAAGACGGGAGGTTACACGTACCCTCGCAATAGCAAGAGAGGAAGGCCAGGGTCCGTTCCTTCCAATCTATGGTTGGTTGATGTGTGTGCAACCAGGGAAGTCCCAACACAATGGGAAAGTGGGGTGAAGGTATTAGATCGAAGGTAGTGGTCTCCATATGAGACCCGTTAGTAGTGACTAGGAGTGCCTGTGTCTGATCAGTGATCGGACCAGAGGATAAAGGAACACCGTTAATAAGACTCACTGAGACAGGTTTAAGTTTAGAAATAATAGGAACTTTATTTAAAGCAGCAAAACATATGTCAATATAATTTCCACAAGATCCTGTGTCAATCATGGCCTTAGTAGTAATCCTGTTCTGGTCCCACTGTAATGTTAAGCAAACAGAAAGGTAAGGGTTAGTGATTGAAGTTGTCAATCCCCCTAGGAGGACATGTGAACACTCACCCTTCTTTTTGTAGACTAGGGGACAGACGTTTATCTTGTGATCCGGGGATGCACAGTACAAGCAGAGATTACCAGATCGTCTTTTGGCTCTTTCCATAGTTGATAGAGGTGGGCGTATGATTCCTACCTCCATGGGAACGGGGTCAACGGCCGAAATCCGAGAAGAACTGGATAATGGCATTCCCATTTTCTCAGCCTTTCTTTCTCGTAGTCTTCTATCTATGGTGATACTGAGTTGTATCAATGCATCCAGGGTTTTTGGCAGATCCGCTCGGGCGAGCTCGTCCTTAACGGCCTCTGATAGGCCAAGCCTAAATTGGGTTTTCAGAGATGCATCATTCCATTCTGAATCAAGGGTCCATCTCTTGAATTCTGCGACAAAGTCTTCTACAGGTCTCCCACCTTGTTTCAAGGATCTTAATTGAAGATCGGCAGTACTCTGCCTATTGGGATCATCATATAGGCTAGTGAGTTCTGCTAGGAACAAGGCATAGGAGTTGAGAAGCTGGTCGCTTTTCTCAAAAAGAGAGTCTGCCCAGGCCCGAGGATCGCCTGTTAGGTAAGAAATAATAGTACAAACCTTAATGTGATCAGTAAGGTAGGTACGGGGTTTTAGCAAGAAAAGTAACTCACATGCGTTTTTAAATTCGCGAAATTTTTTGCGATCGCCTGTAAATACCAAAGGAGGATTTATTTTGGGTTCAGGGGACTGAGCAGTGGTAAGTTGTGTCAGTCTAATTACCTGCTGCGACAGAGCCTGATTGTCTTCTTTTAATTCAGCAAGTGCGTGTATTAACGCAGTTACTTGCTGTTTTAATTGTGTCATCTGAGTGGTTATTTCTGCTGAATCCATTTGTGGTTCGTTCAATCTGTAACGCTCCTGCGTTTTATGTATGATGTGGATTTTCAGCTGCAGAAATATTCCACTTCAGTAGTCATGTAGAGAAACGCTGAGACAACAATCCCAACTCCCAATGACTCATCATGTGTGGATGATCTCAATTCAGCAAGTAAATACACACACTCAATAAGATGTTTCCTAGAGTGACTTATGTATATAGTAACACAGTGATGATAGGCTGAAGAGACAGGTTGGGTAGAGATGGTAGATGACAGACACTTGAAAGGAAATGTTCTTGAAAGTAAGATAGTAGCAGATGGGATGCAGATAGGTTTAGCAATCATGTATGGTAGCAGATGACAGAGTAGCAGGTGGACATACAAGAGAGATCAACCCAGTGCAAGAACAGGTGGTAGTAGGCTCAAGAGCTAGCAATCTTAGATAATGCAGATGTAGTAATAGTCCTTAGTATGCAGTGCTAGATAGTGTAAGCTTTAGTATGAAGGTTATAGAGGTTTCCCCTGTGGGGTACTTATCACTAATAGCAATGTAGCAGAGGAGAGGTTCGGCAAGAGCGGATGATCCGGTAGCGGGATACAGGGATCAGCGCAGCGTGGTTCCGACAGCGAGGTATGCTTGCAAGCATGAGAGCTTCAAGACAGGTTAGCATCAAGGCACAAAGCAGTTTGAACGAACACATGTGAGTGAGAGCCGGCGATCTAAATAGCCATCCAGTCCGGCGCTCAGTGATGACAGCATCAGTCTTAAAGGTGTATGCGCACCTTACCAAAAGAGAATGGTGGGGCGCATACACTTATGAAAGAGTAATTAGGGTACCCAAAAGGTACCAGAACATTACAAAAAGCCACCAAGAAGGCTACCTTCTGGGACAATGTAAGCAGAGGAATCTCATGAATATTTTTAAACGGCAGTTACTGAAGAACCGACAGCACAAAGTTGAGATCCCACGAGGGCAATGGAGACCGCACTGGGGGAGTGAGGTGACGAACCTCCTGAACCAATGTGCGAACCAAAGAATGTGTAGCCAAAGGACATTGAAAGAAAACCACCAATTCCAAACCTGGCCTTTGATGGTACCCGAGGCCAGACACTGCTTAACACCTCGCTGGAGGAAAGCCAAACTCCGAGACACCGAAAAGGAGTGGGGTGAACCTAAGAGATTCACACCCGCAAAGTATGCTCCTCAAACGCAATGGTAAATCTTCCTAGAAGTAGATTTACTAGCCTGCAGCAGCGTGGGAATCACAGAATCAGACAACCCTCTTATCCTTCAGCCCTAGGCTTCTGACAGTCAAGCCATTAAGCCAGCGACTGTAAGGCAAGATGGAAGATTGGCCCTTGGGCCAACAGATCTCCTCTAAGAGGAAGTCCCCAAGGAGCATCGGCGACCAATTGTATCAGATCTACGTACCAAGACCAGCGAAGTCAGTCTGGAGCCATTAGGATGGCCGTAATCTCTTCTGCCTCAAACCTACGCAGGAATCTTGGCAGTAGTTCTAGAAGAGGAAAGACGTATAGCAGACGATACTGGCCCCATAGGAGCCACCAGTGCATCTGTGGCATCGGCCAGAGGATCCCGAGATCATGCCACAAACCTAAGCACCTTCCAGTTGAGACGAGAGACCAACAGGACCACCTCGGGAGTTCCCCACCGGAGACACAACTGATGAAACACCTCCGGAGGAAATGTCCAGTATATCGATCAGTAGTCTGGATTCTTCCAGAGTCCAGACACTCTGAGCACAATCCGTGCCAAAAACGAAACCCCACTCAGACAGGCTAGCATCTGTTGTGACCACCGTCCAGTACAGGGTAAGGAAGATTTTCCCTGTCGAAGCACCGGAGAGCGAAGCCACTGAATCAGAGACCCTCTCGTACCCCGGCTCAATAGGTTCAGATTGTCTAGAGACTGTGGATTCTTGCTCCACATGGCAAGAATCTCTCTTTGCAGAGGTCTCGTGAGGAACTGTGCAAACAGAACCACCTCAAAGATAGACACCATCAGACCCAGCACCCGCATGACAGTCCTGAAAGAGGACCGACTGCTGCACAACAGGAGCCAAATTCATCCTGCAGATTTTGGAGCTTGTCCCATGGGAGGAACACCCTGGCTGAGGCTGAGTCCAGAGCAGACCCAGATAGTCCCACTAAGTGGAAGGAACCAGAGCCAATACCTGGAAATTGAATTTCCAACCAAACTCCTGCTGAGTCTGCACAGTAATCTCCCGATTGTCTGTCAGAGCAGTCGGAGACCCTGCTCTCAGAAGATCATCCAGGTATTCCAGTACTGCAATCCCCCGCCGGCGCAACAATGCCAACATCGAGGCCAACACTTTGTGAAGACCTGAGGTGCCGAGGCAAGACCTTTTGATAATGCTCCTCTCCCACGGCAAGCGGAGGAGGCGCAGATGACCGACATATATCGGAATATGAAGGTAAGCATCCTTGATATCAGTAGAGGCCAGAAGATCTCTCTGATGTAGGGATGCCACTACTGTACGAACAGACTCCATTCGGAACATCTGTACCCGCACAAGCGGTTCAGAGCTTTGAGGTCCAATATTGGACATACCTCGGTTTCCTTCCTGGGACCTGTTAACTTGTTTGAATGAAAACCTATGAAAAAAAAACGCTCCGATTCTGAGACAAGGACAATCACCCCTTGTAGTATCAAGTCTTGCATCTCCCCGGAGAGACCTCGCAGGCGGTGTGGGGAAAAACGCCAGTTTAGAAGGAAAGAACCTCTCTGGAGGAGAAGACTGAAAACTCGATCTTGTAGCAGGACCAAATCAGCTCATCACTCACTTGTCTTGAATCAGGGAGGTCCATGAGTCCAGAAATAAGGGAAGATGTCCTCTCCTACCCCAGATATGGGAGAACGCGCCCCTTCAGGCAGAAGAGGTGTTTGTCTGCAGGTCTGGAAGGACCAGATTTATTCAGCCCGGAGACCTGAGAGTCCACCACAGGTGGAACTGCCCAATCATTTAACATAGACTCCTCAAGGGATACCATCTATCGAAACGCTTAGGCACCGCCATATAGCGTTTAGGACAACTCCACTGACTTGCGACAATTTTGTCATAGTAGGTGGGAAAATCTTCCCGCCTTAGAGGATCTGTGGGCACCAAGGGGACCGGTGCCTCTGACGCAGCAGCAGCTGCATCCCCCATGTTTAAAATTTCCCGTACCGATACAATTGGTGCATCCACCAGTGCTTTCTCATGCGCATATGTGGTAAAAGCGGAATTATCCTCACTGTCAGAGCACTTAAAGTGCGTGGACGCAGACCAAGTAGGGTCGCTATATACTAAGCTCACCTTGAAAACATAACCAGCAGGGGAGGCCGCCGACCTCAGTCCTGCAAGTAGAGACGCCGGCCAAAGGTCCACAAAAAGACCACCTATTAGACCCCGCAAAAAAAAAAGCAAGAGAGTTGCCCTCCATAGAGAACATAATAGGACATAGCCCCCTTGAGGGAGGGGAAATGCTCGCCATGACACAGACGCGCAGGCAGAGTACTCTTGCCAACATAATAATTGGCTGCTTCACTGTCACTAAAAATGAAGCGCCCCCACCCGGTTCAAGGGAGGCGCCAGGCTGACCATATGGCCCAGCCGGCCGTGGCCTAAATTTCAGTGGAGGCCAGTCATATTTGCCTGGATTCACAGTCCAGCTGATGCCTAGGGAGAGAGTTGGGGGCTTCAGCTAAACTCACTGAGGCCGCCCCCCCCCCCGACCGGCGGTGCCCAAAGTGGCCGCGTGGCCCAGTAGGCCGCGACCCAGTAGGCCGTAAGCTGCCAAAAGACCCACAATGACTGTTTAGAGGGGCTGGGGGGGATGGAGCAGAACCTGAGGGTCCGACCATCCAAGGGAGGGGCCCACATCCACCCCAAAAGACCACCAAGGGAGAGTGGGGGGACACTACTTACCACACCATGGAACCAGATGGGCACCCCTCCAGGCAGACAACCGCACCATCTTGGAATGGGGGTGCTGCAGGCCAGAAGCACGCTATGACCCAGGTCGTGACCAGGGCTAAGCGTCCTCATGAGGCATTTACTCGCCGCCCAGCCCCCGTCCAGTGAGGCTAAGTCGCGGCCGACCTAGCTCAGAACTGAGGTCGGGTCACACTTGCTGGCTGGACTGGGGAGACCGTAAGGATCTAGGATATCCAGTCCAACAGTTGATTTTAGCTCTCACAGGAAGAGATAATAATAAAAGAAGCAAAAAAAATTCCATTTAAAAAGGAAAAAATGCTAAGACCAGAGATCCCAGCAAGAAACTAGGTCCTTTTCCTGACTAGGCAGAAAAAAGTAAAGATCTATAGCAGGAAGTGGGAGTATACCCTCTGGGACTGCCCTATAGGTGTAGTCAAACTTTTCCTGCCTTTTGTCCTGCTCCTGTAGGGGGCAGCATAACCCAATGGTCAAGAAGATTCTGGAGCTGTGTCTGTCACTGAACAAAAGAGAAATATAGTTTTTTTTTTAATTTCTTTTCAAAATGTCTTTTTTCGTTTTTTAAAATAAAAAAACCCAATGGTGATCAAATACCACCAAAAGAAAGCTCTATTTGTGATAAACATTTCATTTATGTAGTGTTGCATGACCACATAAAATTCCCTATTTAAGGGGTGTCAAGTGGTAATGCATCTGGGATTCCATCTAGCATGTCTGGATGAAATAATGGAATTTTTGTAAAATCTTACCTGTAAAATTCCTTTCTCTGAGTCCTCCGACAGTCGCCGCCTCTTCATAGTCGTCACAATGGGGTAATTTACCTTTCTCCGTAGGAGTAGCTAGGCAACAGAATATGTCAATATTAAAGCTTTTAACATATCCCACCCCCAGGGGGTGGTCCCCTCAGTCAATACCCTCCTGCTTCCTGTTCCATACCTCAGTTTCAGTAGAATAGCAGTAGAGTACAGGGGCGGGGGCGGGGGCGGCGACTGTCGGAGGACTCAGAGAAAGGAATTTTACAGGTAAGATTTTACAAAAATTCAGTTTTCTCTTACGTCCTCCGACAGTCGCCGCCTCTTCATATTCGTCACAATGGGGACGTCCCAAAGCAGTGCAAACATGAGGGGTGGGAAACGCAGCCGCGCCTAAGGCAACGCAGTCTCCACATCAGAGAAAGTAACCTTACCAAAGGAAGGAAACCAGCTGGGCAGCATGAAAAAAACTTGCTCAACAGGAGCAACAACCCAGGAAGAACAAATAACCTAGGGATAAAAACATCCCAAACAGCCAAGGGCCCAAAAACAAGGGACCTTAAGGTACTGCCGCACTAAGAACTTTGTGGCCAAAGGAAGCATCTGCCGATGCCTGAACATCCACTTTGTAGAACTTTGAGAAGGTGTGAACGGACGACCAAGTCGCCGCCTTACACACCTGGGTCACAGAGGCCCGATGATGACAGGCCCAAGACGTACTCAGAGAACTGGTAGAGTGTGCCTTCACAGGCATAGGAGGAACCTTCCCCTTCAAAGCATATGCCTGCTCAATGGTCTGTCTGATCCATTTGGCGATGGTAGAAGCCGACGCCGCCATGCCCTTCCGAGGTCCCTCAGAAAGGACAAAGAGAGAATCCGTCTTGCGAAAGGATTTTGTCGAATTCAGGTAAACCCTTACCGCCCTAACAACATCCAAGGAATGTAAGGCCACCTCCTTCGGATGATTAGGCTCCGCGCAAAGCGAAGGCAAGACAATGTCCTCATTGAGGTGAAATTCCAAAATCCTTTTCGGAAGAAAAGAAGGGTTAGGTCGCAAGACCACCTTATCCAAGTGGAGTACCAGATACGGAGACCTGCAGGACAAAGCTGCCAGCTCCGAAACTCTGCGAGCCTAAGTGATCGCCACCAAAAAGGCGACCTTTTTGGACAACAGAGGCAACGAGATCTCCCTGATCTTTTCAAAAGGAGCATGTTGTAACACGGACAGAACGAGATTCAAATCCCACGGAGGCAAAGGCTCCCTCCTAGGAGGGACCAGGTGTCGCACCCCTTGAACAAAAGTGCCAACCAGAGAATTAGACGCCACAGGGCGTTGAAAAAGAACGGCCAGAGCAGAAATCTGACCCTTAATCGTGGCCAACGCCAAACGCTGGTCCACGCCCGTTTGAAGGAAAGCCAACACTCTCTAAACCAAGTATGAGCGAGGGGAATACCCCCTGGACTCACACCAGACAAAATAGGCCTTCCAAGTACGGTAGTATATCTTCCCCGAAGAGGCCTTTCTAGCATTGATCAAAGTATGAATGACCTCCGGAGAGAGACCCCTATCCTTCAGGACCTTGGTTTCAACAGCCAGGCCGTCAAAGCCAGCGACTGTAAAGCAGGATGGAATATCGGTCCTTGAGACAGAAGATCTTCCCGAAGGGGCAGACGCCATGGAGCGTCGATCGCTAGATTCATGAGGTCTGCGTACCAGAATCACCGTTTTTGGTTCCGAGGACAACCTGCGAAGGAACCGAGATAGAAACTGAATTGGTGGGAATGCATAAGTCAGCCGATACTGATGCCACTGAGCCACTAATGCGTCTGACGCGTCTGCCCGAGGATCGCGCGTCCTTGCCACGAACCTTCCCACCTTGTTGTGCAGACGAGACGCGAACAGGTCCACATCCGGAAGACCCCACTTCGTGCACAACATCTGGAAGACCTCCAGGTGGAGCGACCATTCCCCCTGGTCCAGAATCTGGCGGCTCAGATAATCCGCCTGCCAGTTCTCCACCCCCGGAATGTGAACTGCCGTTATCGCCGGGATGTGCGTCTCGGCCCAAGACAGAATGTCGGCTACTTCCCGAGCCGCTCGGGCACTCCTGGTGCCCCCTTGGTGGTTGATGTAGGCCACCGCTGTGGCATTGTCCGTCTGAACCCGAACCGGACAGCCCTGAAGTTTGTCCGTCCAACGCTGAAGGCAAAGATTTATCGCCCGAAATTCCAGAATGTTGATCGGAAGGGAGGATTCCTCCTCCGACCAAGTACCCTGGGCGGACAGAACGCCCAGAACACCACCCCAGCCCGACAGGCTGGCATCCGTGGTGATCACCGTCCACGAAAGCGGACGAAAAGACTTGCCCCCCGACACCGCCGGGGACTGCAGCCACCACAGAAGATTCCTTCTCGTGCGAAGACTCAACGAGATCTGAAGATCCAGAGATTGTGGTCGCCCGTCCCACCTGGACAGGATCTCCACCTGGAGATCCCTCGTGTGAAACTGGGCGAAAGGAATCGCCTCGAAAGCCGAGACCATCAAACCTAAACACCTCATGCCCGTCCGGAGGGATGAACACGGAACGTCCCGAAGGGACCTGACTTCGTCCTGAAGCGTTTTGAGCTTGTCTTCCGGTAGGAAGACTTTTGCCTGAACCGAATCCAGAATCATACCCAGATAGGGAAGACGAACCGACGGGCACAGCGTCGATTTTGGGAAGTTTATCGTCCAACCAAACTCCTGCAGAGTCTGCATCGTGACGGACAGGTCCTGCACCAGACCCTGACTGGTTGCAGACCGAACCAGAATGTCGTCCAGATACCCAAGGATTGAGACACCCTGGGCTCTCAGTAAGGCCAGAACCGGTGCAAGCACCTTGGTGAAAACCCGTGGAGCCGAAGCGAGACCGAAGGGTAACGCCACGAATTGATAATGATCCTCCGCAATGGCAAATCGAAGGTACCTTTGGTGACCCTCAAAAATGGGGATGTTTAGGTACGCATCCTTCAAGTCGATGGAGGCCATGAATTCTCCCGGAACTAGAGCAGCCACCACAGAGCGCAGGGATTCCATGCGGAACTTGCGAACCCGCACAAAGCAGTTCAGAGCTTTCAAGTCCAGAATCGGACGTACCTTGCCCTCCTTTCTGGGCACAGTGAACAGATTTGAATAAAACCCCCGAAATCTGTCCCGATGAGGCACCGGAACCACCACTCCCTGAGCCCGCAGATCCTGCACCGCCAGGTGCAGATCCCGCAAACACTCCGGAGACAGTTGAAGGTTTGAGGGAAAAAACCTGTTCACCGGCCGAGATAGGAACTCGATCTTGTACCCGGACTGAACGATCTCCTGAACCCACCTGTCCCAAACGCAGGCCAGCCAGGGTTGAAGAAAACCGAGTAAACGTCCCCCCACCCCAGAACTGGGTGAGGGCGTCCCTTCAGGCCGCGTTGTTATGGGCAGCGGATCCGGACTGGCCGGACTTCTGCTTACCTGCCCACGGTTTCTTTCGGGAGCCTTGACCCTTGAAGGGTTTGCCCTTATAGTGCGACCGAAAGGCACGAAAGGACCCCTGAGGGGGCCTAAACGAAGCGTGCTTCTTACCTTGAGCGCCCTTAGCCTTGTGAGATTGGGGCAAGAGCGTGCTCTTACCCCCAGAGATCCCCTTAATCAGCGTATCCAGTGAGTCGCCAAAAAAGGCGAGATCCCGAATAGGGCAAATTAGCCAAAGTCTTGCGAGACGATTGGTCCACAGACCAACATTTTAGCCAAATCAAACGGCGTGTCAACACCGCCATGCTGTGCACACGTGCAGCCAAAGGAATAACATCTAATTCCGCATCACACAAATACATGACACCCTGATGGATCTGATCCACCATTGCCAATGTCGTCGGCGGGGCAGAATCAGCCACCAGGACGCGCCTGAGTACTTGCATCCAATCCGCAACAGCCTGAGCTGCCATAAGGGAAGCAAAAATAGCTTCTAGAATGGAACCGGTAACCGAGTAAGTATGACAGGCAAGAGACTCCAATCTCCTGTCCGTAGGTTCCCTGAACACCGGGGTATCCTCTGCCGGAATCGCAGTGGATTTATTCAAAACCGCCACCGCGTGATCCACCGGAGGCGGCACACACCAACGTTCATCAGTGGCGGGCGTGAAGGGACAACGCAGCTTAAACCTACTTGGCACAGCAAAAGGCTTTTTTAGATTGCGCCATTGTTCACTAACAGCGCGCTGAAAATCCTCAGTGCAAGGAAAAACCTGTACAAGCGATCAAGTACTTGCATCCAATCCGCAACAGCCTGAGCTGCCATAAGGGAAGCAAAAATAGCTTCTAGCATGGAACCGGTAACCGAGTAAGTATGACGGGCAAGAGACTCCAATCTCCTGTCCGTAGGCTCCCTGAACACCGGGGTATCCTCTGCCGGAATCGCAGTGGATTTATTCAAAACCGCCACCGCGTGATCCACCGGAGGCGGCACACACCAACGTTCATCAGTGGCGGGCGTGAAGGGACAACGCAGCTTAAACCTACTTGGCACAGCAAAAGGCTTTTTTAGATTGCGCCATTGTTCACTAACAGCGCGCTGAAAATCCTCAGTGCAAGGAAAAACCTGTACAAGCGATCAAGCCACTGCACATGTGACAGGGAGAGTCGCAGCCAGGACGCAGTAGAACCACGGTGCGAAACCGCATGGCGTCCAGTGAGGTAGCCACCTCACTACAGCATCCCTGCAGCGAACAGGGATGGGTCGTTCACCAATGCCAGGAAAAAATACCTGACTGAACGCTCGATGGCAGGCTGGGAAGCCACTGGCCCACAACCTGCGACCAGGGGGGCCAGCCCGAGACCCAGCCCGCACGATCCTCTTCATCAGAAGAACTAACTAATGCTGACAAAAGTAACAGCTAAGTAAAGAGAGAGAAAAAAACTCAAATAAAATCAAAAAGAAGATAAAGGCTGAGACAAAATGCCCCAGCACAGAAACAGCCAGCTAACTCCTAACAGCTAGTCAATGAAACTGAGGTATGGAACAGGAAGCAGGAGGGTATTGACTGAGGGGACCACCCCCTGGGGGTGGGATATGTTAAAAGCTTTAATATTGACATATTCTGTTGCCTAGCTACTCCTACGGAGAAAGGTCAATTACCCCATTGTGACGAATATGAAGAGGCGGCGACTGTCGGAGGGCGTAAGAGAAATTAAGAATTTAAAACAAAATTAGTTGACTAGAACTGGCCATACATTATACAATTTTCTTGTTCAATTTCCTTTAGATTTACCTTCAATTATGTAGTGCAAGGGTCTGCCTGATTACACACAAATTGAAAGTGTTTAGGTTTGACCTTGTATTATATGGTTATGGTAAATCTAAAGAAAAGTTGTACAATAACATTGTCTAATGTATGGCCAGCATTAAGGATAGCAAGAAAGAATGTTCTGACAAATTATTTTTCTACGAACAAAAATCAAACTGTGGTTGGCCACTGGCCAGCTATATTCTGACTGTGGTCATAATTTCTCTTACCTATTCCAAACCCAAAATATCTTTTTAGATCCACTACTTTGATGGTCATTGGTGCAATATGGTATACCATTTGATTGTGCAATTTGAAAAAGAAATGCCACAAGGCTCCTCTATGGGAGCAGTGTTTCTCTTAAATTGTCCAGAAAGGCATGAAAGTGATAAATTAATCATCTCTGGATAATCTGCATTGAGCTGCAATGAATACCAGTGAAATGGTTTACAGCGTGTAGGAATCTGCACTCACCTGTGGCACTGTGGCAAATGACATCATATAAATGCTCCAAAGATTCTTTTCTCTTTGGTAAGAAGACAGGTATTTCATTAGAATAGATCCTAATCTGACAAATAGCTCTAGCTGTAAAATAGCTAACCCAAAGGTCAATATTTTTTGAGCTAGTGGATTTAAAATTAGAATAAATGTTTACTTGAATGATATGAATGCACAATGATAATGTCACATGTGACTAACATATATTTTCTTTTTGGATTAGGAGATTAAAATCAGCCAACAAAAAGACTTTAAAGGATAACTATGATCCCCTTGAAAGTCTAACAGGCAGACATTGTTCTTTAAAACTGTAAATTGTCAGACTTACACCTGGTCAAGAACAGGGCTGCTGATGGGGGGGGGGGGGGGGGGACCAACAGTCTTCTTGTAGGGGGCACGAGCACACAGGGGGGGCCAACACAGGGAGGGGGATTAGTGATGGACAAAAAATACAGAACTCTTCCTCCAGCAGCTAAAAGCGGATTTCTCTCCCTCTCCCTGCTGCCAACTATTATCTGCTGAGAAAGGTACAGTTGTCCCTCACTAATCCCCCTCCCAGCCATGGCTCTAATGTTAGCTTTGCGCTGGAGTTTGTTATCTCTAACTTTGTTTCTCTCCCTCTGTCTCTCTGATCCCAGAACTCCAACTGCCCAGCCTGTATATTTTTTTCATCTCATCTTCATTTTTATTTATTACCTAAAGAAAGTTTTTTTCTTTTCGATTTAGCAGGAATTATGTTAGGTATGTTGTATTTGTGTCTGCTAATAATGATTTTATTGTAATTTTAGCTAAATATATTTTTAGGCTCCATTCACATATAGGCGTCTCGGATCCCGAACCATTGCAAGTCATGGGACACCCTTGTGATTACCGTGACTTGCAATGGCACCCCAAATGTGGCATGATTTTGCAGCAATTGTCGCCTGACGAATTTCAGTAAAATCCCGCAAGCAGAATCGCGGGACACCTGTCACCCAAAAGAAGCTCTTGTACTTTTTTGGGGCGACAGGCGTCCCTCAATTGTTTGCGTGATTTTACCACGATTCATCAGATGACAATCGCGGCAAAGTCGCAACGCGCTTGGGGAAGCCATTGCAAGTCACGGGAATCGCAAGGGCATCCTGTGACTTGCAATGGTTCAGGATCATGGGCAGAATCGCGCCAATTCTGCCCGCGTTCAGAGACGCCTATATGTGAATGGAGCCTTAATATTTTTTTGGGGTTGGGGGGCCCCGTCAGGTAGTCTGTATGGGGCCCCCCAATTTCTATCAGCAGCCCTGGTCAAGAAGTCAGTGCGACTTTGGACAGCTTGGGCTGTGCAAAAATGAACATCTCTAAAAGGCCTTGATGTGGTAGTTTGGACACACATCTCGGATTCATTATTTGGTGCTATATATTTTAATGCTACGAAGGCCTTATTTACATGGGTGTGCAAGGGGTGGTAAAAACAGGCATATACCGCCCACTGAACTGCAAACTAACATGCCAGTATCGCCTATGAAATGCCTCTGAAAAGAGATGCACTGCAGATCGGTTTTAAGAGGAGTATCAATGATGGCTGGCATGACTGTGCTATTATCAGCCTAATAGTATTCCTAATAATCATTATCATATTCTCTTTGTTAAAATTAGGGGTTTCTTCACTTTAAAGCTCTATTTTCACCAACATTTATACAGTATCTCACAAAAGTGAGTACACCCCTGAGTGTGAGTGTACAGCTTGTATAACATTGTAAATTTAGTGTCCCCTCAAAATAACTCAACACACAGCCATAAATGTCTAAACGGCTGGCAACAAAAGTGAGTATACCCCCTAAGTTAAAATGTCCAAAATGGGCCCAGTTAGCCATTTTCCCTTTCCGGTGTCATGTGACTCGTTAGGGTTACTGGGTTCCAGATGTGAATAGGGAACAGGTGTGTTAAATTTGGCGTTATCACTCTCACTCTCTCATACTGGTCACTGGAAGTTCAATATGGCACCTCATGGCTAAGAACTCTCTGGGGATCTGAAAATAAAATATTGTTGCTCCACATAAAAATGGCCTAGGCCAGTGATGGCGAACCTCGACACCCCAGATGTTTTGGAACTACATTTCCCATGATGCTCCATTACACTGCAGAGTGCAGGAGCATCATGGGAAATGTAGTTCCAAAACATCTGGGGATGCCAAGGTTCGCCATCACTGGCCTAGGCTATAAGAAGATTGCCAAGACCCTGAAACTGAGCTGCAGCACAGTGGCCAAGACCATACAGCGGTTTAACAGGACAAGTTCCACTCAGAACAGGCCTCGCCATGGTCAACCAAAGATGTTGAGTGCACGTGCTCAGCGCCATATCCAGGGGTTGTCTTAGGGAAATAGACGTATGAGTGCTGCCAGCATAGTTGCAGAGGTTGAAGGG
The DNA here is from genome assembly GCF_965119305.1 of Pelophylax lessonae. Classification (NCBI taxonomy): domain Eukaryota; kingdom Metazoa; phylum Chordata; class Amphibia; order Anura; family Ranidae; genus Pelophylax; species Pelophylax lessonae. The sequence continues at coordinate 737,311,299 of NC_138768.1, forward strand.
GTGGGGGGTCAGCCTGTCAGTGCTCAGACCATACACCGCACACAGCATCAAATTGGTCTGCATGGCTGCCGTCCCAGAAGGAAAAGATGATGCACAAGAAAGCTCGCAAACAGTTTGCTAAAGACAAGCAGACTAAGGACATGGATTACTGGAACCATGCCCTGTGGTCTGATGAATCCAAGATACATTTATTTGGTTCAGATGGTGTCAAGTGTGTGTGGCGGCAACCAGGTGAGGAGTACAAAGACAACCTTGCCTTGCCTACAGTCAAGCATGGTGGTGGGAGTGTCATGGTCTGGGGCTGCATGAGTGCTGCCGACACTGGGGAGCTACAGTTCATTGAGGGAACCATGAATGCTAACATGTACTGTGACATACTGAAGCAGAGCATGATCCCCTCCCTTCAGAGACTGGGCTGCAGGGCAGTATTCCAACATCATAACGACCCCAAACATGCCTCCAAGACGACCACTGTCTTGCTAAAGAAGCTGAGGGTAAAGGTGATGGACTGGCCAAGCATGTTTCCAGACCTAAACCCTATTGAGCATCTGTGGGGTATCCTCAAATGGAAGGTGGAGGAGGGCAAGGTCTCCAACATGCACCATGTCAACATAGAGGAGGAGAAGAGGACTCCAGTGGCAACCTGTGAAGTTCTGGTGAACTACATGCCCAAGAGGGTTAAGACAGTGGTGGAAAATAATGGTGGCCACACAAAATATTGACACTTTGGGCCCAATTTGGACATTTCCACTTAGTGGTGTACTCACTTTTGTTGCCAGCTGTTTAGACATTAATGGCTGTGTGTTGAGTTATTTTGAGGGGACAGCAAATTTACACTGTTATACAAGCTGTACACTCACTTCTTTACATTGTAGCGAAGTGTCACTTCTTCAGTGTTGTCACATGAAAAGATATAATAAAATATTTACAAAAATGTGGGGGGTGTACTCACTTTGTGAGATACTGTATATACAGCAGGTAAAAAAAGTATTAAACACGTCACCATTTTTCTATGTAAATATATTTCTAAAGGTGCTATTGACATGAAATTTTCACCACATGTCAGTAACAACTCATGCAATCCTAACATACAAAGAAACCAAAACAAATAAGTTCAGAAATTAAGTTATGTGTAATACAGTGGAATGCTGCAGGTAAAAAGTATTGAACACGTTAACTGAAATGTAATACTTTGTTCAAAATCCTTTGTTGGTAATGACAGCTTCAAGACACCTGTATAGAGAAACCAATTGCATAGCTCCCAACTGACCCTGATTTGGAACAAAGTCCCTCTGTCCCTCTTTTCTCCTCATTTGTCCCTCATTTTGGTCTGATCTATATAGTTGTATATAAAAACTGGATTTTTGACTTACCGTAAAATCCTTTTCTCTGGAGTTTATTGACAGATGCATCTCCATATTCTTCTTAACTATTGGTTTATGCTACCCCCCCCCCCCCCCCAGGAGTAGGACACTAGGCAGGAAAAATCTTTACCACGCCTATGGGGCAGTCCCTGGGGGTATACACCCACTTACTCTGCTATAGGCATTCAGTTTTATTGCAAGCAGTGTCAGAAGAAAGGAAACCCAACCCAACTCATATATATATATCTATATTCCCTTCTAGATTGTAAGCTCTAACGAGCAGGGCCCTCTAGTTCCTCCTGTTTTGAACTGTATTGTCTTCCCTCACATTGTAAAGCGCTGCGTAAAATGTTGGCGCTATATAAATCCTGTATAATAATAATAATCTATATCTATATATCTATAGATCTATATCTATATCTCTCTCTCTATATATCGATATCTATCTATATATATATATATATATATATATATATATATATATATATATATATATATATATAATCTATCTATATATCTATATCTAGATATATATCTATATATATCTATATACAGTGGGGATGAAAAGTTTGGGCACCCCAGGTAAAAATTTGTATTAATGTGCATAAAGAAGCCAAGGAAAGATGGAAAAATCTCCAAAAGGCATCAAATTACAGATTAGACATTCTTAGATTATATATACAAAAGTTAGATTTTATTTCCATCATTGACACTTTCAAGTTTTGGCACCCTGCAGAATTTATAGCATGCACTGTCCCCTTTGCAAGGCTGAGACCTGCCAGTGTCATGGATTGTTCTCAATCATCGTCTGGGAAGACCAGGTGATGTCATTCTCAAAGGTTTTAAATGCCCAGACTCATCTGACCTTGCCCCAACAATCGGCACCATGGGATCTTCTAAGCAGTTGTCTAGAAAACTGAAACTGAAAATAGTTGACGCTCACAAAGCTGGAGAAGGCTATAAGAAGATAGCAAAGCGTTTTCAGATGTCAATATCCTCTGTTCGGAATGTAATTAAGAAATGGCAGTCATCAGGAACAGTGGAAGTTAAATCAAGATCTGGAAGACCAAGAAAAATATCAGACAGAACAGCTCGCAGGATTGTGAGAAAAACAATTGAAAACCCACGTTTGAGTGCACGATCCCTCCAGAAAGATCTGGCAGACACTAGAGTTGTGGTACACTATTCCACTATAAAGAGATACTTGTACAAATATGGTCTTCATGGAAGAGTCATCAGAAGAAAACCTCTTGTACGTCCTCACCACAAAAATCAGCGTCTGAACTTTGCAAATGAACATATAGACAAGCCTGATGCATTTTGGAAACAAGTTCTGTGGACCAATGAGGTTAAAATTGAACCTTTTGGCCGGAATGAGCAAAGGTACGTTTGGAGAAGAAGGGGCACAGAATTTAATGAAAAGAACCTCTGTCCAACTGTTAAACATGGGGGTGGATCAATCATGCTTTGGGGTTGTATTGCAGCCAGTGGCACTGGGAACATCTTACGAGTAGAAGGAAAAATGGATTCAATAAAATTTCAGCAAATTTTGGATGGTAACTTGATGCCATCTGTGAAAAAGCTGAAGTTAAAGAGAGGATGGCTTTTACAAATGGATAATGTTTCTAAACACACCTCGAAATCCACGGGGGATAACATCAAGAGGCGTAAACTGAAGGTTTTGCCATGGCCTTCACAATCTCCTGACCTCAACATAATTGAAAATCTATGGATAGACCTTAAAATAGCAGTGCGTGACAGACAGCCCAGAAATCTCAAAGAACTGGAAGACTTTTGTAAAGAAGAATGGGCAAAGATACCTCAAACAAGAATTGAAAGACTCTTGGTTGTCTACAAAAAGCGTTTACAAGCTGTGATACTTGCCAAAGGGGACAGTACAAGATATTAACTCTGCAGGGTGCCCAAACTTTTGCAGGCGCCATTTTTTTGTTTTCTGTTATTTTGAAAGTGTAAATGATGGAAATAAAATCTAACTTTTGTTGACATATTATAAGAATGTCTAATCTGTAATTTGATGCCTTTTGGAGATTTTTACATCTTTCCTTGTCTTCTCTATGCATATTAATACAAATTTTTACCTGGGGTGCTGGGGTGCCCATACTTTCAATCTCCACTGTATATATATAAATATATATATATATATATATATATATATGAGGGGCGGGGGCTGCATGTGTCAATGAATTTCAGAGAAAAGGATTTTATGGTAAGGCAAAAATCCAGTTCTCTATTGTTCATTGGCAAACGCAGCTCCATATTCTTCTTAACCATTGGAATGTCCCAAAGAAGTATTAACATGAGGGGTGGGAAAACAACGCAGAAAAGAACCTAATTCCCAAAGGCTAAACTTAGCCACCAGGTAACATGGAATTCAACCAGGAACAACTGGAGCTCACCTAGAAACAACATACACCCTCAGAGAGAATAAATTCTCTTTTAAACAGCAGCCTGCAAAAAACCTTGCGGCCAAAAGAAGCATCCAAAGATGTCAACACATCTATATTAAAGAATTTTGTCAATGTATGTACAGACGACTAAGTTACCGCCTTGCAAACTAATATCACTAACGCATGATGGCAAAAAACCCAAGAGGCATTTGTGCCCTAGTAGAATGCGCCTTCACAGGGAAAGGTGGAACCTGACCCTCCTTTTTTACATATAAAAACATGCTAGGACCAAAATCCCAGCAGGGAACTATGTCCTTACTCCTGACTAGGCAAAATAAAAACTGAATGCCTATAGCAGAGTAAGTGGGTGTATACCCCTAGGGACTGCCCCATAGGCGTGGTAAAGATTTTTCCTGCCTAGTATCCTATTCCTGTGGGGGGCAGCATAACCCAATGGTTAAGAAGAATATGGAGCTGCGTCTGTCAATGAACGATAGAGAAATAAATGTTTTATCTTTCAAAATGTTTCCCAGTGCTAAAACTTTCATCCAATTTCTAAATTGCTGCATTTGCAAATTTCAAAAGCCAGTGTAAAGGAATAGTCGTGATGAAAAAAAAGCACTTTTGGGTTTAACAAATAGTTTTTCCCCATATAATTCTCCTTTAAGGGGGTGTGTCCAATGCCTACATATTTTTTCTAATAGGTGTCCTTTGTTCCCATCTCAAAAAGGTAGAAAGTATATAATTGAGAGTTTCCCTGCCTTTGTGTTTGGGATCATTGGGGTTTTTTTTTTTTTTTTTACTAAAGGCAAATCCATTGTGCACTACAAGTGCATTTGGAAATGCAGTCACTGTAGATCTGGGGGGAAGATCTGAAATGAGGAGAAGCTCTGCTGATTTCTATCATCCAATCATGTGCAAGCAAAAATGCTTCTTATACCATTGGGTTATGCTGCCCCCTACAGGAGTAGTACTAGGCAGGAAAAAAAGCAGTTTATTACGCATATGGGGGCTGTCCCTATAGGCATAACCCCACACACCCTGCTCCAGCATACCAGATTGTTTCTGCCTAGTGAAGGAGTAGGACCTAGGTTTCCTGCTGGGACTTCGGTCTCAGTTTTTATATTTTTTTAAGAATATTTTGTTTTATTTTCCTAACTCACTTCTGCTAGTTAGTATTCAGGGGGATTCCTCCTGCTGAACTACAGGCAATTGCCAGCTAAGGTTTCTTACGGGATAATCTAGATCCTTATGGTCTCCCAGCCTGGCCTAGGAGCATGAGCAGGTTATAGTCCCGCACTAGGCCTCCCCACGACAGAGCCCTGTTTTGGATGGGGATGAGCCTGCGAGTGGATGTCTCGCAGTGTACCTCTCAGGTGGCAGCACCCCCACTCTGGGTGGGAGGTGGTCTGTCTGGAACAGAGCCCACCCGGTTCACGGTATGGTGAGTAAATGCAGCCCCCCATTGCCCTTAGTGGTCTTGGGGGGGTTGTGGGCCCACTCCTGGGGGATAATAGGACCTAGTAGTTCCTAAAAGATCCCCCTGGCTTGTCAGGATACCTGGCCCTCTTCCCTGCTTCCCTCCCCCTGCCCTTATTGCAGCTTTCACCTGGGGGGCGCTATTGCTGCAGCACCTGGCGTCCTGGGGGGGGGGCTGAAAATGGTACCTTTTCCTGCTGGGTCTTGTTGTAGATCCTCTGTGGCCTCCAATTTGGGGTCCCCAGACCGAATGGCACGCCGCAGGGACCGCCATCTTTAGTGTGGGCATAGGAGAATTTCTCCCTATTGACCTGCATGATGCACCCATTTTCCCTGTGCTTCTCATTGACTTGCATTGGCAGCCATTTTTTGTGTAGCCTTATGGAGCTACACAGGCAGTGTGACCTTTCTCATTCTATCCAGGCTGACGTCATATCCTGTGACTTTTATTTCCTGCTGCACAGATCGGCTCTGGAGGTTTGTCAGAGAGGTGGTAAAGTACTGGGGTCTCTGTGGGCATATCCCTGCGCACTCTGCTATTTGCGTATATTAAAAGGGGACTCCGCCTACCGCCGTGATTGGCGGTGGGGACCGCGCTCAGCACTCTTAAAGAGACAGTACACCTGTTTTCTTTTGAACTATTTATGGAGTCCCAAGCAGTGGTTTCACCCTCAGACACCTTAGTGAGACTACCGGACCTTCCGGATCATAGTCACTGGCCGCGATTTATTTCAACAGCACTGGAAAACCTGGAGACCAAGGTTGATTTTGTGATGGAAAATGTTAATAGCCGGAAACGGCCGCTGCCTTCACCGTCAATCGGTGGGGTCCTCTGATTCAGAGGCTGATATGGTCGCCACGGACACCCCTCTCCTTGAGGGATCACTGTCCCCGCAATCGGATGGTGAAGAGGACTTGTCCTCTTCAGCTGCAGTGCAGGAACGCGCTTTGGTGGAAGTCCTGATTGTTTCAGTAAGAGAAACTTAGAGAAAAATGTCAGATGAGCCCATACCAGTAGGGACACAGTTGTCCTTTGGCTCCCAAAAATTGGGCAAGGTTTTCCGTTGTCCCGAGAATTATCATGATATGGTTAATGAACAATGGCGGCGCATCAGGTACGTGCTAGTAGTGCCTAAGTGCATTAAACGCCATTATCCCTTTGCGGAGATGGTTTTGAACCATTGTACAGTACCGCCTAAGGTGGATAATCCTGTATCCACAAATGTTGAACAAATTTACTATAGTGCCTGTGGAAGATTCCCCAGGATTTACAGACCCAGTGGACCAATTTTTGTGTCTGTTTTGGTATCACAGACGGTTACGGAAAGGGTTAAGGTTTTTAAGGGGAACCTAGATGCTGACTTAATTTCCCTGGAGCTGATGGAACTTATGGACCAGATGGCACCCGGCCCTGGTGTTCCTGTGTGATGCGTCCTTGGATGCGTTCCCCTGGTGTCCAGAGTGTCGGCTGTGGGGATTGCCATAAGAGGCATGGTGTGGCTCAAAAGCTGGTCGGCAGACCAGGCTTCCAAAAAGGCCTTGACAGATCTCTCTATCCTGGGAGAGCGATTTTTTGGATTCGCCTGGCGAACTCGCTGGATGAGTTGATCAAAGGTCTAGTGGGAAGAGTACTCTTCTTCCTCAATTCTCCAAAGGTAATGCACCCCGTAGTAAACGGGGGACCTTCTTTCCCCGCTCAGACTTTTTTTTCATGCCTCAGGGGCACAAGAAAAAGGGAAGCCATTCAGGGCTTCTGGAGGGGCTAAAAAGCCATGGTCAGGCAAGACCAGCCAGTTCGGTTTTGCGGACAAGTTCTCTTCAGCATGAAGGGGCGCCCCACCCTTTTCTGGAGTGGGGGAACATCTGCGCTTCTTTCAGGAACCCTGGACTTCCTTCATTTACGACAAATGGGTTCACGAACTTATTCGTTCTGGGTATAAGATCGAATTTTGGTTCTGGCCGGCGGGGGGGATTTTCTGGCCTCCATCGATATCAAAGATGCATATCTACACATCCCAATCTAAAAGGGGGACACCAGCGATTTCTGCGCTTTGTGGTGGCAGAGGAGCATTTTGGCGTTACCCTTTGGTCTCGCCTCCGCTCCCAGAGTCTTTACCAAGGTACCGGCCCCCGTATTTGGCCTTGTTGCGCCAAAAAGGGATTGCGATCCTGGGATATCTGGACGATCTCCTATTGAGAGCAGACTCTCATTCGGCTCTGTTGGGCGACCTGTCAATTATAGTTCAGACCCTTCAGGAATTCGGGTGGACTATCAATTTTAAAAAATCAGCTCTGACGCCTTTAGTGAGGTTGGATTATCTGGGGCTGACTCTAGATTCCACCTTGGCGAGGGTCTTTCTTCCCCTGGAAAAGCTTCAAAAGTTGCAGGGAGCTATCCGGTTGCTGTTGGAAACCGATCTGTCCTCACTACGGGCTTGCATGAGAGCCCTGGGTCTGATGGTATCAACCTTCGAGGCGGTTCCATTTTCTCAGTCTCACTCAAGACCTCCGCAAACAGAGATTCTTGCCAAATGGAACAGGGATCCACAGTCTTTAGACAAAATGATACGCTTGAGCCGGTCTGATCTGTCTTGGTGGATCCAGTCGCTAGCATTTTGTCAGGGCAAGTTCTTCCTTCCACTGAAGGTGGTCACCACGGACGCCAGCCTGTCAAGGTGGGGTGGATTGCTGGGGAAGCTCTGTGCCCAGGGACCTGGTCAACGGAGGAGTCTTCCTTACCGATCAAAATTCTGGAGCTCAGAGCAATCAAGCTTTGCCTGATTCACTGGACTAATCTTCTATGTGGTTCTCCGGTTCGGATACAATCGGACAATACCACGGCTGTGGCTTACATCAATCATCAAGTGGGCACCAAGAGTGTCCTGGCGGCCAAGGAGGTGGCCGAGATTCTGGTATGGGCAGAAGACAATGTTCCGCCTCTTTCCGCAGTCCACATTCCGGGTGTGGAGAATTGGCAAGCGGATTACCTGAGCCGTCAGGTGCTGGATCAAGTGGAATGGTCCCTTCATCCGGAAGTATTTCATCTCCTATGTGTCAGATGGGGAACTCCGGAAGAAGACCGGTTTGCGTCTCGCCTCAACAAAAAAATGTCCAGAGGTTTTGTGGCCAGGTCTCGGGATCCTCTGGCCGACACCATAAATGCCTTGGTGGCTCCTTGGAGCCAGTATCGGCTGATCTATGCCTTACCTCCAATAAAAAAAAACTCTTCCCAAGGCTTTTCCGCAGGGTGGCGATGGAAGGATTTTCAGTCATTCTGGTGGCCCCAGACTGGCCTCGTCGGTCTTGGTACTAAGATCCAGTAAAATTGGTCGTCGATCCTCCGTGGAGACTTCCTCTGAGGGAGGATCTACAGTCCCAGGGACCGATCTTCCATCCTGCTTTACGGTCGCTGGCTTTAACAGCATGGCTGTTGAAGGGCAGGTGTTGAGAGATACAGTGAGGATCGAAAGTTTGGGCACCCCAGGTAAAAATTTGTATTAATGTTCATAAAGAAGCCAAGGAAAGATGGAAAAATCTCAAAGGCATCAAATTACAGATTAGACATTCTTATGTCAACAAAAGTAAGATTTTATTTTCATCATTTACACTTTCAAAATAACAGAAAACAAAAAAATGGCGTCTGCAAAAGTTTGGGCACCCTGCAGAGTTAATATCTTGTACTGCCCCCTTTGGCAAGTATCACAGCTTGTTAACGCTTTTTGTAGCCAGCCAAGAGTCTTTCAATTCTTGTTTGAGGTATCTTACTTTTGTTGACATAATTTGATGCCTTTGAGATTTTTCCATCTTTCCTTGGCTTCTTTATGCACATTAATACAATTTTTTACCTGGGGTGCCTAAACTTTCGATCCCCGCTGTAAGGGTCTTTCTGAATCTGGGATTTCTACCCTGTTGAAGGCTAGGAAGGCGCTTGTTTCCTACAGCTAGTGTTTTGGCCTTGTTACAAAAAGGGGGTCAGCAACAGTTGGCGTTCGACACTATCAAGGGCCAAGTGTCAGCTTTGACTATTTACTTCCAACGTCCGTTGGCTGCTAATGCCTTGATTTACACTTTTTTTCAGGGGGGTGCATCATCTGGCTCCCCTGAGGAGATCCACGTTGCCTCCGTGGGATCTCACTCTGGTTTTGTCTGTTCTTCAAAAGCCTCCTTTTGAGAACATTAGGGGGATTTCTCTGCTTTCTTAATCCCAGAAGGTTGCTTTTCTGGTGGCAATTACTTCTGCCCGCAGAATGTCTGAGTTGGCAGCGCTGTCTTGTCGTTCGCCTTATTTGGTGGTCCTAAGAGATAAAGTGGAACTCCGACCTAATCAGTCTGTCTTTATCCCTAAGGTGGTGTCCGATTTTCATCTAAATGAAGACATTGTGTTGCCTTCACTCTGTCCAAAGCGTAAGCATCCCAAAGAAATTACTTTGCTCCCTCTGGATGTGGTACGGGCGATCAGGGTTTACCTGACGGTCACTAAGTCTTTTAGGAAACCAGATGCTCTTTTTGTCCTTACTGAGGGATTTTGTAAGGGTTTGGCTGCGTCTGCTGCGATTTTATCAAGATGGATTAGGCAGACGGTTGTTCAGGCTTATTCTTTGAAGGGTCAGGTTCCTCCTTTCCCTGTGAAGGCGCATTCTACTAGGGAGCTGAGTGCCTCTTGGGCTTTTCGCCATCAGGCCTCAGTAGTGCAAGTTTGTAAGGCGGCGACTTGGTTATCTGTGCACACTTTTACAAAATTTTACAAGGTAGATTTGTTGGCATCTTCAGATGTATCCTTTGGCCGCAAGGTTTTGCAGGCTGCTGTTTAAAAGAGACTCGTTAAAGTCCAGAGGGGGCACCGGTATCCCAGACTTCGCTTACTACCACCGAGCAGCGACCCCGACACGCTTGGTGGATTGGTTTCACAATGCCTCCACTAAACTGTGGGTGCAAATTGAATGTCTTCTTGCCCCCTTTGATCTCAGGGCAATCCCCTGGACCCCGGTACATCTTCGCGGCCATGCTTCCTCTTTCAGCGCTTTAACACATCAGACCCTGCGGGCCTGAGATTGCCTGAATAGATTGGGCCGTCTCTCAGGGTCCCATGACGCATCGGCAGTCTCGTGTTCTATATTTGGACCCTGGACTGCGAAGGATCATCAACAGGTGTCCCAAATTCTCCAAACTGACCCGTCCTTGTTGATGACTCCAGCTTCCACCACTTCGGACGGTGATCTTGTGAGCTGGCTGCAGCGCCGCCAGGCCCTCTCCTATATATGCACCCTGCCCTCGCTGACTGATCTTAGGGGAGACCCTTTGGAGTTTGAATCTATCCTGCTTCAGGATGTTCCCCCCACGCACACGGTATCTCTCTTATATTAATTACTCCTGCGTACCCTTCACCCTGCCGACATATACTGCTGTCTGGGACAGGGACATGGGATGGGCCCTTTCATCTAACGACTGGTACAAATGCTTCGCGCTGACCCACTAGCTGTCTCCTGCTACACAAGTTAAGAGAAGGGGTTCAAACTCTTGAGCAGATGGTACAGGTGCCCTTCCTCGGCTAACTATATTGATCCACTTCAGTCGGACCAATGTTGGCGGTGCGCGTCATCTAGGGCAGTGTTTCTCAACTCCGGTCCTCAGGGCACACTAACATGCCAGATTTTAGGTGTTACCATGGTGAGATGCAGACTAGAATATTGCAATCACTGAGCAGCAAATTATATCACCTGTGATATATTTCAGTTTTCTTGCACACCTGGCCTGTTAATGTGCCCTGAGGACCGGAGTTGAGAAATACTGATCTAGGGGAACGCTTATTCATATGTGGTGGGAATGTCCACAGATCCATGAATTGTGGAATGACATTATTGCTCTCTACTGCAAGCTCCAGGCAACCAGTTTCTGCAACACCGGAATTGGCCCTGTTGTCTATGTTACCCGGCTCCTTCCGGCCGATCAAAAGAGACGTTTTGCGGTTCTTCTTGGCGGCTGTTAGGGATGTGGAAAACCTACTGGCTCGGGAGGGGGGCAGGGAGGAATGGTTCTCTGCTGCGTGGTTGTCCTGGGACATGTTTCGGTGTTCGGATGCCTTCAAGTCCTGGCTCAAACATCTGTGTTGCCGGGTGCTGGGGGGCAATAGTGGGACGTGGGCGGCCCCTCCTGATTTCCTCTACCTTCTTCACCCCCTTGGCTCTACATTTTCCTGCTTTATCCTTCCTTCTCTCTATCCCCCTCTTTTGTTATACCACTGACACCAGAAGGCAATTGTCAGGTAAACAGTTTGGCTAATCAGCGAAATCGCGCATTGGCGCGAATACGCATGCGCGGCCAACTCCGGGCAAGATCAGCTAAGAACGTGCGTGCGCCAATTCGCACACACGCACGCAGGACGTGACGGCGCTCGGCGCCAAGTGGCCTATTTAAACTCAGCAGTGACAGGTACTAGTTGCTGGATGATCTTCAGCTCCCTGTGTCCCTTGAGCCTTGTTTGCCTTTACCTTGGATTTCCTGTTGCCGACGCGGATTGCTTGACCATCGTCTCTTCTTGATACCTCTGGCTTTTTGACCCTTTGGCTTGTCCCTGGACTTTCCCAGTTTTCTCCAGTGTCTGACCCGGCTTGGCTATTTGACTCCGCTTCCCGTGTTCCTGCAGCACACCTGCCTGGCTTATCAAGTCTTCCAGATCCACCCTGGACCTACCATCCATTGGCCTCAGCCACCATCTGGCCATCCCAGCTGGCAACCCGTGCTACTTCGGGCACAGCACTCCCTGTCTCACCTCCAGGGGTGTTCTGCACCTAGCCGCAAGGGGAGCCCTCTCTACCCTTCGGCTTCGGATCAGGCACGTGACAGTATCATCCAGCCATGTCAGAAGCCGAGAGAGGTGCCTCCCCGCTGGAAGCCTTATGCCAGCAAGTTGCAGCTTTAACCCAGGCTGTGAAGAATCTTCAGGAGGGCTACTTCCAACTGGAAGGTCGCCTGCAGTATCTGTCTACACCGCCTCCGGCGGGCCCTGCAGATCCATCTACTGCAGCCTCTAACCCTGCTCCTTCAGCTTCGGGACTACCAGCTGCTATCCCCACCATGATGGCTCCTTCTCCTGAACCCAGAGTACCTCTGCCTGAACGTTTCTCTGGTGATCGCAGGAAGTTTAAATCCTTTAAAAACGCCTGCTCATTATATCTGGCTCTGCAACCCAGAACTTTTTCCTTGGAAGCAGTCAAAGTAGGGTTTATCATCTCCCTGCTGTCTGATGAACCCCAGTCCTGGGCCCACCATTTGCTGGAACAGAAGGATCCTGCTCTGGACTCTGTGGAGGTCTTCTTTAAAGCAATGGCCCAGCTATATGATGACCCACAACGCACAGCCACTGCCGAGGCAACACTTCATAAGTTACAGCAAGGCCGACGCCCCATGGAAGATTACACCGTAGACTTCCGTAGGTGGTCCGCAGACACAGGCTGGAACGAGGCCGCCCTCAAACATCAATATCGGCTGGGCCTGTCGGAAACTCTCAAGGATGAGTTAGCACGGGTTGAAACCCCCACTACTTTAGAGGAGCTCATTCAACTGGCCATCCAGTTAGACAGACGTTTTCGGGAACGTCGATCTGAACGTGCACAGTCTTTTCGGCCTGCTTGGATGCTACCCAGGGTGCCACCATCTCCTACACCTTTACCAAATGCTGCCAGCCCAATGCCACCCGAAGAGCCTATGCAGATCGGGGTGGTTCGTTCAGCCTTAACCCCTGCAGAAAGACTTCGTCGCAGGCAACAGAACTTATGTCTGTACTGTGGGGACAATGGACATTTCCTTCGTGACTGCCCAGTCAGACCAAGTAAGTCTTTCATTTCCCGTCATATGCATCTTCAAACCCCTGGGTCTTCCCCCACTCACCTGGTCCTCCTTGTTTCGTTGCAGGTGGCAGGAGAGGAGATCAGGCTGCCAGCCATTATTGACTCTGGAGCCTGCAGTTGTTTCCTGGATATCTCACTGGCAAGAGAACATCACTTACCTCTCCAGACCAAGAACCGTAAGCTTGAAATCCACCTTGCAGATGGCACAACTCCCAGATCCGGGCCCATCATCCAGGAGACCTTACCTATTCTTGCCACAACCGGCCCTGGCCATCACGAACTTCTTCACTTTGACGTTCTTCCTTCACCCATGTTCCCTGTTATTTTGGGAATCCCCTGGCTCCGGGCACACAACCCATTGATAGACTGGTCAACAGGGGAAGTATCCTTTAAGTCAGCATACTGCCTACAACATTGTGTGGCTCCTGAGACCCCGTCTCCTGCTGGTTGTTTCTCTATTCAGCCGGTTTCCAATACCAGCCAAGATGTTCCTTCTGTATACCACCACTTCCTTGACGTCTTTGATAAAAAGAAAGCGGACTCATTGCCACCTCATCGTCCCTACGATTGCCCGATAGAGCTGCTACCTGGGGCCGAAATTCCTTTAGGCCGTATCTTCCCGCTCTCAGAGACTGAGCTTGAAGCCCTACGGCAATACATTGACGAGAACCTCATCAATGAAAGGGTTCATTCGTCCCTCTTCCTCTCCGGCCGGAGCCGGCATCTTTTTCGTAGAGAAGAAGGACCATACCCTAAGGCCTTGTGTGGATTACAGAGACTTAAATAAAATCACTATAAAGAACCGGTACCCACTCCCTCTTGTGCCTGAGCTTTTCCAGAGGTTCCGCTCCGCTCAAGTCTTCACCAAATTAGACCTACGAGGTGCTTATAACTTGGTACGGATCCGTGAAGGCGACGAATGGAAGACTGCTTTTCGAACCCGTTTCGGGCACTTCGAGTATCTGGTTATGCCCTTTGGGCTCTGCAATGCCCCTGCCACCTTCCAACATCTAGTAAACGACATTTTCAGAGAATTCCTGGACAATTTCCTTATTGTTTACTTCGATGATATTTTGATTTTTTTCTGCCAACTTGGAGTCCCACAGAATACACGTGCAAAAAGTATTGGCCACTCTCAGAAAACACAGGCTTTATGCAAAGGCGGAAAAGTGTGAATTTGAGAAGTCATCAATACAGTTTCTTGGCCTGATCATTTCCACGAATGGAATAGCTATGGACCCTCAAAAAGTGTCTGCCATCCTGGAGTGGCCTGCTCCCACGGACAAGAAGGGTATCCAGAGGTTTGTAGGTTTTGCGAATTTTTACCGCAGATTTATTAAAGACTTTTCCCGCATCATTGCCCCCATTACTCAGATGACCCGGCAACACACTCGCTTCCTCTGGTCCTCAGAGGCTCAAGAAGCGTTTGACAGACTTAAAGCTGTATTCACCAGTGCCCCCGTGCTACAACATCCGGACCCGGCCTTGCCTTATGTCCTTGAAGTTGATGCCTCAGAAGTAGCCACGGGAGCAATCCTCTCGCAACGCCAGGGACCTAAAGCTCTGCTCCACCCAGTAGCTTTTTTCTCCCGAAAACTCACTCAGCCTGAAAGAAATTATGATGTAGGGGACGGAGAACTGCTGGCCATCAAAGCAGCACTTGAGGAGTGGCGGTACTTGTTGGAAGGCGCAGCCCATCCAATTATGATCTTTACCGATCATAAAAATCTCGAGTATCTCAGATCTGCCAGACGCTTGAGACCACGACAAGCCAGATGGGCCCTGTTCTTTTCTAGATTCAATTTTCATCTTACGTACCGGCCAGGATCCAAGAACGGGAAAGCAGACGCCCTCTCACGGATGTTCCCGGAAACTCCTATTGATGTCACCCCTAACACAATCTTGTCTGCCCAAAATTTTTTGTTAATCCACCCGGATCTCAGGACTACCCTTGAACGGGCCTCTGCCCAATGCACTGCCTCTGAGACTTCTTCATTCCAGAAACAGGGTAATTTTTTTTTACATAGAAATAAAATTTTTGTTCCCCAGGAAGCCAGACTCACGGTCCTTAAAGCATGCCATGACCATTAGCCGGTCACTTTGGGGTCCGTAAGACCCTGGAACTCATCCAACGGTCCTATTGGTGGCCGAATGTCAGACAAGACTGTAAGGAGTATGTGAGTTACTGCACAACCTGCCTTCGGAGTAAGGGCAGCCATGTCCAAGCCTGGGGTCTATTGAGACCACTTCCTGTTCCTAAGCAACCTTGGGAAATGCTATCCATGGACTTTATAATGGATCTACCTTCTCCAGAGGGATTTTCTACAATTATGGTGGTAGTAGATCGCCTATCTAAAATGGCTCACTTTGTGCCCATGGTTGGCACTCCTTCGGCCGTAGACACGGCGCATACCTTTATCAAGGAAATTGTGAGGTTACATGGTTTGCCCAGCAGCATCGTGTCCGACCGAGGAGTACAATTTACCTCCAGATTCTGGAGGGCTCTTTGCAAGATCTTCAATATCGAGGTCTGTCTAGCATCAGCGTACCATCCGCAAAGTAACGGCCAGACAGAGAGGACAAATCAAACCCTTGAACAATACCTCCGCTGTTTCTCTACATTCTCACAGGACAATTGGGTAGCTTTGCTCCCGTGTGCCGAGTTTGTATACAATAACTCCATTCACGCTTCTACACATCAGTCTCCGTTTTTTGCGAACTATGGGTTTCATCCATCTTTTCTGTCCAGTCCGATGCCTGAATCTACGGTACCTGCTGTGCAAGATAGGATAACATTCCTCCAAGAAAATTTCCTACTCCTACAAAGGACTATGCAAAAAGCACAAGAAGACTACAAACAGTTTTATGATAAAAGGAAGAAGGACAGTCATGCTTTGAAGGTAGGAGATAAGGTGTGGTTGTCCACCCTTAACCTCAAGTTGCCCTGCCCTTCTAAGAAGTTGGGGCCAAGGTTCATTGGTCCCTTCCCTATCAAGAAAATAATTAACCCTGTGGCCTTTGAACTGTGCCTCCCTAATACGTACAAAATCCATCCAGTGTTCCACGTATCCCTGCTCAAACCAGCCAATCCTGGTCCCTTTCCAAATAGAGACGATTTGCCGCCACCTCCAGTTCTAGTTCATGGCGAAATGGAGTATGAGGTTGAATCCATTCTGGATTGCCGTAGAAGGGGGAGACAAACCCAATATCTGGTAAAATGGAAAGGCTACCCTCCGGAGGAAAGTTCTTGGGAACCTGCCCAAAGCATACATGCTCCCAGGCTGTTACGGGACTTTTTTAAAAGATTTCCTGGAAAACAAGCCCTCTTGGGCATCCGGAGGCTGCCCCTCAGGAGGGGGCACTGTCAGGTAAACAGTTTGGCTAATCAGCGAAATCGCGCATTGGCGCGAATACGCATGCGCGGCCAACTCCAGGCAAGATCAGCTATGAACGTGCGTGCGCCAATTCGCACACAAGCACGCAGGACGTGACGGCGCTCGGCGCCAAGCGGCCTATTTAAACTCAGCAGTGACAGGTACTAGTTGCTGGATGATCTTCAGCTCCCTGTGTCCCTTGAGCCTTGTTTGCCTTTACCTTGGATTTCCTGTTGCCGACGCGGATTGCTTGACCATCGTCTCTTCTTGATACCTCTGGCTTTTTGACCCTTTGGCTTGTCCCTGGACTTTCCCAGTTTTCTCCAGTGTCTGACCCGGCTTGGCTATTTGACTCCGCTTCCCGTGTTCCTGCAGCACACCTGCCTGGCTTATCAAGTCTTCCAGATCCACCCTGGACCTACCATCCATTGGCCTCAGCCACCATCTGGCCATCCCAGCCGGCAACCCGTGCTACTTCGGGCACAGCACTCCCCGTCTCACCTCCAGGGGTGTTCTGCACCTAGCCGCAAGGGGAGCCCTCTCTACACTTCGGCTTCGGATCAGGTACGTGACAGCAATCCCTTTTGTGCTTTATTTATTGTTTTTAGGCGCTTCTCAGCAGGAGGCCTGGATGTTTACCAACGCTTC
Organism: Pelophylax lessonae; assembly: GCF_965119305.1. Classification (NCBI taxonomy): domain Eukaryota; kingdom Metazoa; phylum Chordata; class Amphibia; order Anura; family Ranidae; genus Pelophylax; species Pelophylax lessonae. The sequence goes on from NC_138768.1 coordinate 737,328,419, forward strand.
CACTCTGCACACAATCTTCTAATGCGGCGCCAGCTACAGCGGTATCTCTACTAGTGTTGACTTTTCTTTGTCTTTTCTTTTGCCTATGTTACACCAAGTTGCTGTTTGTTAAGCTGCGATGCAACCGGGATCCAACGGACCTGAAGGTTAACATTTCTTATCTGCACTTATTGATATTGGATTGTTGTATGCACTTCCTCAAAGTTCGTTATCTATCATGCCTGGCATTTTTCTGTCCGTTTCTTACCCCCATGCTTCTCCCCATATTCTGTAAAACCCTTCTTTTGCAATAAACTACGATTGAATTAAAAGAGACTTGTTTTTTTTTCTCTTTAAGGGTTTTTTTCTTTCACGGGTGAGCTCCTGTTGTTCCTGGTTGAGCTTTATGTTACCCAGTTGGCTAAGTTAAGCCATTGACAGACGCAGCACCTGCCCCTCTGATATAGGGATGGTTTGTGTCTTCTCACTACTTGCAACTAAACTGGTACGCTGGGGCAGGGTGTGTGGGGTTATGCCTATAGGGACAGCACCTGTAGGCGTGATAAACTGTTTATTTTTCCTGCCTATTCTACTCCTCCTGCCTAGTTCTACTCCTGTAGAGGACAGCATAACCCAATGGTATAAGAAGCATAAGAGCTGTGTCTGTCAATGGACTTCAGAGAAAACTATTTTACAGTAAGTTTTTACAAAAATCCAGTTTTTTCTTGAATATCCCCCTCAGATCTACAGTGACTGCACTTTCAAGTGCACTCTTCAGGCACAGTGGATTTGCCTTTAGTAAATAAACCCCATTGTCTTGCTGAAAGGTCCACCCTTGTTTCATCTTCATCACACTAGGAGATGGCATCAAAAAAAAAAGTCTTGGTACATTTTTCCATTCATCCTTTCTTCAACAATATGAAGTTTGCCAGTACTGTATGCTGAAAAACAGCCCTACACCATGATATTCTGCCTCCAAACTTCACTGTGGTAGGGTGTTTTTGGGGTGATGTGCAGTGCCATTTGACATCCAAACATGGTGTGTAATGTGGCATCCAAAGAGTTCAATTTTGGTTTACCCGAACAGACTATATTCTCACAGTATTTCACAGGCTTGTCTAAATGTTTTTGCAGCAAACTTTAAATGAGCTTCAACATGCTTTTTCTTCAGCAATGGAGTTTTGCATGGTGGGCGTGCATACAGGCCATGGCGGTGGAGTGCATTACTTATTGTTTTCTTTGAAACAACTGCACCTGCTAATTCCAGGTCTTTCTGAAGGTCTCCACAAGTGGTCCTTGGCTCTTGGACAACTCTTCTGATAATTATTTTCACTCCTCTGTCACAAATCTTCCAAGGAGCACCTGGTTGTGGCAGGTTTATGGTGAAATGATGCGCTTTCCACTTTTGGATTATGGCCCCAAAGTGCTCACTGAAACATTCAGAAGTTTAGAACTCGTTCTGTAACCCATATACATACAAAAACCTAAAAAAAAAATTAAAGCTCAACTTTGAAAACACAATGGGGGGAAAAAGATCAAGCTGGATATCTATACTGAGAATGTCTGGGTAATGTGTTAGGAACAAAAGGTTGCCACATCTTTTGATGGAAATGAAAATGATCAACCGACAGAGGGCTGAGTTCAAAGAAAAAAAAATCAAAGTGAAAAGATGATTTAACAGGCTAGTCCACTTTACTGAAATTTAATTTCAGCAACTCAAAATGGTATTCAGTATTTTCTATGGCCCCCACGTGTTTGTATGCATGCCTGTAAATGTCAGGGCATGCTCCTAATAAGACAACGGATGGTGCCCTGGGGTATTTCCTCCTAGATCTTGACCAAGGCATCACTTTGCTCCTGAACAGATTGAGGTGGAACCTGGCAGGGTCAGATGTACCGAAACATAATGTCCCATTCAATGGTATCAATTCCTTCATCCTCCAGGAACTGGCTGCATACTCTCGCCCCATAAGGCCAGGCATTGTTCTGCACCAGGAAGAACCCAGGACCAACTGCACCAGCATAGGGTCTGACAATTGGTCTGAAGATTTTGTGGAGGTCTGTGCATCCCTCCATTGATATGTCTCCCCACACCATTACTTACCCACCACCAAACTGGTCATGCTGAACGATGTTTCAGGCAGCATAACGTTCTCCGCGGCTTTTCCAGACCCTTTCACATATGTCACATGTGCTCAGGGTGAACTTACTCATCTAAAAAAAAAGCACAGGGCACCAGTGACGGACCTGCCAATTCTGGTGTTCAATGGCAAATGTCAATTAAGCTCCACAGTGCCAGGCAGTGAGCACAGGGTCTACTAGAGGTTGGGGCCTCATGCCACCCTCATGAAGTCCGTTTCTGATTGGTCAGATATATTCACACCAGTGGCCTACTGGAGGTCATTTTGTAGGGCTCTGGCAGTGCTCATTCTGTTCCTTCTTGCACAAAAGGAGCAGATACTGGTCCTGCTGATGGGTTAAGGATCTTCTATGGCCCTGTCCAGCTTTCCTATAGTATCTGCCGGTCTCCTGGAATCTCCTCCACGCTCTTGAGACTGTGCTGGAAGACACAACAGACCTTCTGGCAATCGGACATATTGATGTGCCATCCTGGAGGTGTTGGACTGCCTGTGCAACCTCTATAGGGTCCAGGTATCGCCTCATGCTACCAGTAGTGACACTGACCCTAGCCAAATGCAAAACTAGTGAGGAAAAAAAAAAAAAAAAAAACAGCCAGAAAAGAGTAGGGAAATAAACGCCAGTGGCCTCCACCTGTAAAACCATTCCTGTTTGGAGGTTGCCTCATTGTTGCCCATCCAGTACCCCTGTTAATTGTAACACCAAAGCAGCTGAAACTGATTAACCCCCTCTGCTACTTAAATGACCAGATCAATATCCCGTGATGCTTTACTCTGATAAAATGTGTTCCTTAAATTTTTTTCAAGCAGTGTGTGTGTGTGTATATATATATATATATATATACACACACACACACACACACACACACACACACACACACACACACATATATATATATTATATACACACACACACATACACACACACACACACACACACACACACACACACACACACACACATTATATATATATATATATATATATACACACACACACACACACATACACATACACACATACACATATTAAAACACCTACTTTTTTTGAACTGTTCGCAGCTGCATAAGGGGGCTTAGAGAGGTGGGGAAAAAAGCAGTGCAATGATCTTCCCAGTGAATAGCTGTGCAGGGGGCATCTACAGACTAAATAATATACCCTAATTTGTTTTTTCACCAAAGAAGTGTAGCAGAATACATTTTGGCCTACATTTATGAAGAAAGATTTGCAAAATTTTATAACAAATGAAGAAAAGACATCTGTGCCGGAATTCGAACAGATATCTGTAAAATCGCCCCAAAGTCGGACTGAAATGCCGGCTTGAAGTCATGCGAGTTCAGCTGAACTCGCACAATTTCAAAAACGGCCTCAGTGTGAACCTAGGCTGAAAATTTGCCTGAGCAGGAAGGGGGTAAAAGTGCTCGGTACTGAAGTGGTTAAGTAAAGAATTCAAGTTCAAATGTAGACATCTGTTTAACAGGCAAACTAAGTCCCACCCACTGTGAACAGTTAAAATGGAGCTTAGGAATCTAATCTAAGTGCTCTCATTTCTAACGTACGTGTTATTTTAGTCCACAGAGCCCAGACTGTATTTATAGGCAGCTATGCTATCAGTCCCTGCACACTGAAGCTAATGCCAATAGTCAGTCCCCGGCTTCTCATCCTGGTTTCGTTAACTGTCCCTGTGCATGAAATTATACAGATGTCCAGGTTATTCGTTGTACACTGTCCTCTACTTCTGTTTCTATAGTAGTGCTAGAAAGCTGCTATGGCAAGTTCACTTTTTTTAGCAAAGTTCTGCTTTCATAGAACCCTAGCAGTAATGGCCCTGGTATGCTAACAGACCCTTGGTTGTTTTGTCAAGCATCTCAAACAATGCTTTGGCCTCTTCGGTAGGCATCAATACATTACTTACATGGTGTGTTTGCAGGAAAATAATTAGTGCTACATACAGGAATGCAGGAGTGATGCAAAGTTCTATGTATTTCCAAATAATGCTCTACAAAGATTCTGAGCTTCATGATTTTTTTTTGGTAACACTTTCATATTAACTGCAAAAAGTATGACATGTCACTGGAAGAATCTACAATGCAAGAATGGATTTACCTCAGATGTGTTCCTTTTTTTAACTGAAAACACATTTGCATAATAGATGCCAAAGCCTACGAAAATTCGTAGTTTGCAGAAAACACGATTGCACAGTAATTGCAATGAGGAAATTATTGGAAATCCATTTATGCAGTTGAAATCCCTACTTTACTGCAGATTTGCCCAATTACTTTGGCTTATTTTTAGCCTTGCCAGGCCAGCAGCCTAGCTTCCCATTCAAGTGGAGACCAAATAATCTATCTTGCATAGTTTTAGATCAGATTTTTTTTCTTTATTATTAAAAATAAAAAGTAATATTCCAATGCAGAGAGAGATGTACACACAATGCAAACTGTACAAATACTATAAAAAGTACAAGTTTTTTTTTTCATGCAAACAATGATGTTATTAATACTTAATTGTAGGCAGTATAAAGATTTCCAAGCAGTGAGTGCCAAAATTATGATGGGTACATGAGCACTATGCACTTTTTTTCAGCCTTGTTTTTTCTCCTTGGTACCTCTTATTAATTTGTCTTTTCTTCATAAATTGCACTAGATTTAAACTTGCAGACACTAGAGCACACAAAGAACAGATATTGAGCTAGAAAAGAAGATAATTACAAGGGTGTCCTGCACAACAGACTCTCTTTTTTCCTATGGATTAAAGCAGAAATAAACTCTCAAAAATCATTAAAGCGGTTCTAAAGGAGGCTGAAGGTTTTTTTTTTTTTTACCGCAATGCATTCTCTGCATTAGGGTTAAAAAAAAAAAAAAAAAAAAAACCCCGAGTGCAGGCCCCCCAAACCCCCTTTATACTTACCTGACCCCGATCTAGATCCAGTGATGTGCACAAGAGCACGGCTCTCACTGCATCCAATCACAGCCAGTGAGGAGGGAGTGGGACAGAGCCGCACTCTGTAGTCTATGGTCACATAAGTGCCCCCAGAGCAAGCAGCTTGCCATGGTGGGCATTTGGGGGGGGGGGGGGGTTGGGAAGCACCAGCAGGTAACATAAGGGGAGGATTGGGGTGGCTCTGTGCAAAACCATTCACCAATATGCTGCTAGCATTAAAAAAAAAAAAAAAAAAAAAAAAAAAGTTATATGTACTTGTTTTAATTTATTTTATTACGTTTCTTCAGTTGCTTCCAGGTTTCTGGCCTAGGCCGCCAATATAATGTTATACATCTCAGGAGTCTTACGGGCATTTTTTCTTTTATCTGGAGGAGGGTTTTTCTCTAAGAACATCCTCCTGCCCGCAGGCCTAACCTAAGGGCAGATGGATTCCAGAAAGTAAAGGCTACTAAAATATTCTGCCCTTACGCAAGTTGGCCACAGCCAGAAATGCTGGGACTGGTGTATTTAAAACGATATCTCAACAAAAATCACGGGGACAAGACCAGATGGGTAAGTTTGCTTTGAACATTAAAAATGAATTAAACAGCATTTTTGAGTTGTGGTGCTCAGGTACAGTTTAGTTCCGCTTTAAAAGATATTGATTGTGAATTTATTGAATTACCTTTATTTCAGATGTTTGTCTATATGGGCTCAATTCTTGTAATTATGTGAGTCTATATCTCATCCCTTTGACCTCCCCCACTCTTCAGTTGGGATACAGGTAGATGGGCTCCTCCTACCTGTACTCCAACAGGACACTAGGCACAGATGGAAGTGATGGGATATGGAAATATAGTGTAATTGTGTGTAAACAGATGTGCAACCAAAATAAAGGTGCTCCAAATACTTTATCTCAAGGCCAAGGCCACCAATGTTAAAACTGAATTTTCCTACACCGAGTTCTTCCTAATATCTCATACGTCCTCTACAATGAAAGCTCCACTATCAAGCTGAAATTGGGAAACGGGGGAGAGAAGCTGGTGGACAAAGTGGAATGTAAAATAAACTAGTGCACTCATTACTGCACTCTGCCATGTTAAAGAGGAGCTCCAGTCATATTTGTGTTTATAAGTCAGCAGCTACAAAAACTGTAGCTAATGACTTAATAGACACTCATCTGTCCCAAGATCCAGTGATGTGCTCACCCGAGCCAATTCTTCCACAGGTCTTCGCCGGCACCTCAATTGTGCGCACCTGGCTGTGAAAACGTGTTGCTTTACAGCTGGGTGCCCACTACGCATGTGTGAGCTACACTGCTCATTGTGAATGGCCCTGCAGTCTTGTGGGACCTGTGTTGTGTTCCAGAAGACTCTGGAGGGGGCGAACTTCTGCTTGAGAGTGAGGGCAAATACCTGTAAAAACCAGGTACCCCCCCCCCCCCCCCAAAGAAATTGCCATTTCATAAAGAGGAAGGGGGAGGAGGCCTTAAAACGTAGTTCTGCTTTAAAGTTAAAATGTCAAGTGACATTTGAATAAAGTTCTATTCACTGCAGCGGCACTGTAGGGGTTCGCATCACAACATAAGGAGCTGAAATCCAGGAAACTGATCACACTGTAAACAAGGCAATTTGCCTTGTCTGTGCATTGGGGTTGCACAGGAAATAGAGGCCAGCATAGCTCCAATGCATCTGGTATAACTGCAGCAATAGTGTTATAAACACTGCCTATAACATTTCAGAGGTCATGTGGTACTTTGAGGGGGGGGGGGAACCATGGACACTATTTCTGCTGATTTCCATAAACCTTAATGTGTGCATTCTGATCCTCCTGCATGGCAACATTTACCCATGAAAAAGGATACTGGTTTTATGGAACTCATTGATGTAACAGAATAATGGGGGGAAAGGGGGGACTCCAAAAATGTGCGATTTTTGATCTGGGAAGGCAATTTCCTCAACTGCTGTAATCCATCACATCTGCAGCATTCTTAACATTAGCAATCACCACAGACTTGTTGGACCAATAAATTATTACTTACAGGGTGACAGCGTGCCAGAACTGGAAGCATGCTAGCAGTTTCTTAGAAGTATAAAATCGATATTCTGACATTTACCCCTCAAGAGATCTATATAACAGATCGTCTTGGAAGTCCAACCATAGCCAAAACATTTAATGCATTTGTATATTGTGGGAAGGGGTTAGAATCTTTGTCAGGTTTTTAATGCCATGTCCCTGCTGGCGAGTTTCCATCTAAGTTTTTGTGCTGATGACCACATGGTAGGGAAGGGAAGTCATTCCAATGGGGGATATAGACTGCAAAAAATTTGGGTAAACCCGACAATAAAAAAAAACAACAAGTTTTAACTCTTCACCACTCCTTTTGTCTTGGGAAAAAACAAGTTTTGGCTAAAGTCAGCTTTAACCACTTGCCATCCTGGTCAATTGACATTTCTCTCATATATGAAAAAAAAAATCAGTTTTTTGCTGCAGACATAATTCAGATATCTCCACTTAAAGACCAAGATCTCATAAGACGGCCTCCCGGCAGGAAGTGCTTAAATACTTGTCTGCAAGTGTAACAGTTTTATTACGATCCCTTAAAATAAATATGGTATGAAAGCTTTCCTGTGAGCAGGATAATTGTCAAACTTCTCATGATAGAATTCATGACATAAAATAGCAGCCAATGACTGGTTAAACAGCACAAACATAACCACCAGCCACCATGATGTATGACCCAATCCAAACAGAAGAGCGATAGATACATATATCAACAACTCTGCAAAATAATGTGGACAGGACACCCTCTCAAACCAGTCTCCATTGGGCACAACATGGTTCATGGTTACAACTTTTCCTGCAACAAAAACAAACAAACATTAGTAAATTGTGTGCTCCTTTAAAGAAAAAAAAAAAAATGTGTGCTCATCTCCTGCAATCAAGTTTGTCTTAAAGGAAGCATAACATTTCTCTGCAGTCTAATAAAATAAGTGTGCGTCTATCATAAGCACCTGAAGGGGGACCAGGACAAACCTCTGGTAGCACCATCATATTCAGGTCCCTGTAGGTGGGTGCCAAAATACAACTTCTGACACTAATCTATACTAAAAGGGTTAATGATTGATCAGACTGTGGTCCTGTGTATATACTTATGAGTGTAATTATTTATGTGGTAGGAAGTATAAAAATCTAGATGATGCCTGTACATCATCCAGAGATCTTCACTCAAAGTCAATGACGTCATATGATGTCTACCCGGGGGAAGTGGTTGTATCGGACTTGTTCAGGCTAACCAACCAACCTAACTTGCGGATCCCACTGTTGGATTTACTGTAAGTCCTTCTCCAACTGATCTGTCAATGAAGGGGTTACTAAAAGATCATTAAATATGGAATGACTGTTAGAACCTGTAACCTCAGGAGGTATTAGGGGCCTCTGCCCGCACTTTGGAGAAAATTCTGGGGGCCAAGGATAGGCTGAATGAAAGTGCTCTGCACTGGAAATGATGTACACCTGTACCCTTGCTCAATGCCAATGTAGAAATTTCTGTGACTCATCCCTTCTTAAGATATGCAGAAAAGCATCTCACAGATCAAAGGTTGCCATATAACAATTCTGGTGAAGAAAATTTCCGAAAGTGAAAACAGAATCCATTCTGAACCTCTTGTACCAGACTGCTTTAAGGGTTTGAAATTTAGAATAAGGCGAAACCTCCCAAGTTTTTTCACCATGAAAGTAAAATCTTTCCCCTCTTTCTTTTCTTGGAACCATAATTAGCATATCCAGGTCCATTATTCTGAAGCGGAAGAGCCTTGATGACAAACTCTAGAATTGAACCTGCGGTGCCTGGATGTAGCTCTTCGCACCATGCCACCCGAGATGCTGCACAGTGCCCTGTCTGATTCCTTGGCCAATCTCACCTTGCCTCTTGTTTCTGGTGAGCCTTGACCTCTTTGTTCCTCCCATTAACGTCCTGATTTAAGCCATGTCTTTGAACTTTCTTATTGCCAGATTATTGTGCTACCTCTCCAGCCAATATCTTGCTCCTTTGCATACCTACAGCTCTCATCTTCACTACCAATCATTTCAAAACTTTTGGCTTGTTTCTTAAATAGGTGTCCACTTGGTCTTAACCTGTAACAGCTTGATACCATCCTTTGGCTTGTTTACTGACTATGCTTGTGCTTGATCCCTACCCGTTATATCTGCTACTGGACCCCAGCTTGCCTACCTCCTGGTAGGGTGATCCTGAGGACTGCGACATGGTACTAACATGCAGAAAAATTAATAAAGACCGTCAGGAGCTCTGGTAAATACTGTATAGTGCTTAGACCCCCTGCCTTTGATGAGCCCGGGTATTCCACCAGGGTGACCTGCTCGTTTACTTATCCTGCTGGCCAGTGACAGCCTCTCTACTACTATAGCTACTGGTCTCTGAGCCTGACCCTGACACTTGGCTTTATCTGGATGCATTGGAAGATCTGTTGCCATAAATCTTGAGAGTGGCTGGCGATCATACTCCAAAATTGTACCCATGTACTATGTGATCCGGGAAATATTTGGATGGGGATTTCTTTCCACTGTGGGACAAAGTCCTCCAATCTTCCTCCCATGAAGACCAGTCCGTCACTGGGATTTACAGGTTTTGTCAGGAGGGTTAAAGAGAATCCCCGTTTTATCGTCAGCTTCTCCAGAGCGTTCATCTTCTTGTAAAATTATTTTACAAGTCATGTGTCCACAGATAGCAGCCATCTTGGCCATGACGTATCCAATTTAGGGTGTGCCCCTATCCTCAATTGACTAATTCATTTGGAAGGATTGGGAAACAGGGATTTCGGGCACAAGAGTTTTTTTTAAAAAAATTCCTTTTATTCAACAAAAGACTAAATATTTTAAAATCATAGAAAAATACAGGCAGATAATTGTGTATTAAGGACACAGTAAGACCACAAAACAATGGTCTATGTTGTACAATATCTCAGTAAATAGAACTTATAAAAGTAATTTACATACAGTTCAGAGTACAAGATCATTAATAGTCATATAATTCTTGGAAACGTGTTACTTGATATCAGAAGAGAACCGCCGACGGACACCCAAGTAGTATGGTGCCGGTCAGCGGGGTCGACTGAAAGCATAAGTTTAACATTCACCATGTAACATATGACCTTTGCTCGACATGTTTCGCTTTCTTAGACAAAAAAGCTTCATCTGGAGCATATCATTTCTTTTGTCTGTGTGAAAAATAACAGTGTTTAAATAAATTACATATACATGTTACCTTATTTTCAGTATGTTATAATTACAATTGCATATCATTTATCTCTCCTTTTTAATTACATACAATCGTCTTACACATCTCAAATAAGTCCTTCTACTTTTGCAATATCAACACAATATAACATTGGGTCTTAGATTGCATTCAGACACTAGAGGGGTTTAGGGGGAACAATGGAGGCTGCCAATAGTGAGTATATGTGGGGATCCATGCTGTAGTTATAGTATCAGCATATATACCCTGTTTGTATACCTAGTATATGGACAAGAAAATGTATACATACCTGTACATATAGTAATCAGGCACATATCTCAATTTCCATAGAGAATTCTTTAACGAGGAGGACTGTGCGTTTTGGGAAGCTCAGAAAACATAGGCAATGTATAGTGACATAGTAGTGAGGGTAGTCACTCCATGTCTCATATCTGAGTGGATAAGAGCAAAAGAACAAAGTTTCTCAGAATAGTAGGCGTTTTTATTCTATGATATCGCTTTAAGGGAGAGCCCATAAACGTGCTAAACCATAAACTCAAGTGTTCCAAAGTGGTAATTGAGATATGTGCCTGATTACTATATGTACAGGTATGTATACATTTTCTTGTCCATATACTAGGTATACAAACAGGGTATATATGCTGATACTATAACTACAGCATGGATCCCCACATATACTCACTATTGGCAGCCTCCATTGTTCCCCCTAAACCCCTCTAGTGTCTGAATGCAATCTAAGACCCAATGTTATATTGTGTTGATATTGCAAAAGTAGAATGACTTATTTGAGATGTGTAAGACGATTGTATGTAATTAAAAAGGAGAGATAAATGATATGCAATTGTAATTATAACATACTGAAAATAAGGTAACATGTATATGTAATTTATTTAAACACTGTTATTTTTCACACAGACAAAAGAAATGATATGCTCCAGATGAAGCTTTTTTGTCTAAGAAAGCGAAACATGTCGAGCAAAGGTCATATGTTACATGGTGAATGTTAAACTTATGCTTTCAGTCGACCCCGCTGACCGGCACCATACTACTTGGGTGTCCGTCGGCGGTTCTCTTCTGATATCAAGTAACACGTTTCCAAGAATTATATGACTATTAATGATCTTGTACTCTGAACTGTATGTAAATTACTTTTATAAGTTCTATGTACTGAGATATTGTACAACATAGACCATTGTTTTGTGGTCTTACTGTGTCCTTAATACACAATTATCTGCCTGTATTTTTCTATGATTTTAAAATATTTAGTCTTTTGTTGAATAAAAGGAATTTTTTTAAAAAAACTCTTGTGCCCGAAATCCCCGTTTCCCAATCCTTCCAAATGAATCTTCTTGTAAAAGGAAAATACCCCCATTGGTATGGGATTTTATATATATCTATTTATCGGGATGATGGCCACCCACACTGGGTACTAAGTGATAGGTCCTACCAATCTATCTTCTTGTAAAACGTATGTTTTATTTTGAGCTGTCCCTTATCAGCTGAGGTCTATTTGATACAAGATGTGTTCTTTTGTTGTACCACATATTGTTATCTCTTAATAAAGTTTGTAGACAAAAAATAATTCACCAATACAGAGGTTTTAGTAGAAATTTTTACAGCTCCTGCTGAGGCATCATTCATATATCCCACTGCCTGTGGCCCAGGGTGACATGAAGGAGGCTACAAGAATAAACAATTCTCTACAGGAACAAAGGCTACTCAGAGACTGCCCTTACCTGGTGCCTGCCCCCACCAAAGCCTGCTGGAGTGAACCTTCACTCTCCTGCTGCTCCTACCGCTGGCATCCCAATAGCCATTGTTGGGTTGGATTGGAAACCTGCCAAATACATGCACCAACTAAAGCCCTGCTCTTCCCTCTGCACCTACAGATGCTGGGACCATGGGACCTCGGCACTCAGTGATGATGCACATCCTCAGGAAGAGACGCCACTGCATGTTTCGGTTCAGGTCCAACCAGCTGCTGCAAGAATCACCCCACGTGCTGGCAGCAGAAGAGCCGCCAATCCACAGTAGCCCTGTGCATCCAAAAATACCCCCTCTCTCCTGCTCACAGAGTGTGCAAAGCCTGCCTGAAACTTACCGGCCAGAACCCGAAAAATGTCACCATAATCATGCAGCTGATGAGGCTCCCCTGAGAACAAACACTGCCAATGACCCCCACCAAGTACTCATGGGGAAGGTGAACAGGCCACCTCCTACCCGTAAAGAGGAGGGAACTGTTGGCCAGAGAAGAAGGCACAGGGGAACAATCCCTAGATCTATCCCATGCAACGCAGTCTTCACAGGAACCCAAGCAATGGTCCCCTCTCTAAAAGGGTGTTCCACAAATGGCAATGCAACCTCTGCGGTTGGAGGAAAACACAAAAACTGAAGAAATGGAGGCTGGAGAACTTTTGTTTCCTGTTTTTTTGGTGGGAGGAGCTCCATATCTCATGGACGATCCTGGAAGTTGAGGAAATCTCTTCGTCTGCTAGAATGTGCAACTTTTTATTGTACAATCATAGCATCACAGCAAGGGTCACGGGGACCCACATGCATTCAATTCCACTTTAGCAGTGTTTAGAGGAGTTGGTTAACCTAAAATGGATTTAAATTTCTAGCATATTAGTGTACATTGTGATCCCCATAAATTTGGCCATAAATGGATCAAAATTTGGCCAGTTCAGCAGGGACTGGCCAAAATATTGATCATGGTGTGGCAACCCCGTTTGACAGAGGTTGATCATTAGATCAACGTCTATTAAAAACGCACAATATAGAAACATTTTGTTGATCAGAGTCTGCAGAGAAAATATATTAAATACAGTTTTGGGGAAAATCCACTGGGGAATACACGGAAGAGTATCCATTTGTGGCTGGTTAGGATTTGAATGTTAAAAAACTCACCAGATTTATTTTTCCTTAGATTGGCAAGAATGATATGACATCTGTGCTGATGTACTGATGCCCAGATGTACAGTACCAACCCAATGATATGGTACCAATGAACTTGAAAAGCAAGGTCCGAAACAGTGACTAGAAGGGGAAAAAAAAAAAAAAAATTTATGAAATAATAATAAAAAAATTAAATATAAACGGAAAATTTATATCAAATACTTACCGTAATTTTCCTTTCCTGATGGACTCCATGGCAGCATACGTATCGGGTTTGGCCCCGCCTCCAAACCTACCCATAGGACCTCACTCCCATAAATCTTTGCTCCTGTTCAGCACACGTGTTCTGTAACTATCCACAGAAATCCGGGAGGGAACTCCTGCTGCCATGGAGTCCATCAGGAAAGGAAAATTACGGTAAGTATTTGATATAAATTTTCCGTTTTCCTGACAGACTCCATGGCAGCATACGTATCGGGAAATAACTCGCCGTACACACAGGGTGGGCAGGTGCTGAACAGAAAAGTTTAATGCATTTTGTCAAACAGACAGGACTTGCAAACCAAAATTCACAGATGAAAGAGCCGCTGGCTCAACAGAGTAATGGGATAAAAAAGTGTTAATAGAGGACCACGACGCTGCTCTGCAGATGACTTCAGGAGCCACATGTCTGGATACTGCCCAGGAGGTAGAGATGCTCCGCGTCGAATGAGCTGTAACTACTGCTGGAGGGGTCAAGCCCTTAGCCCTATAAGCCCACTGGATGGTCTGGATGATCCAAGAGAAAAAATGGATCTCGTCGAGGCTCTTAAACCTTTGTTTTTTCCATAGAAGGTAACAAAAAGATGTTCTGATTTTCTGAAAGAGGAAGTGGCATCTAAATATTTCTTAATACACTTTCCAACATCCAGCGGATGAACCGAAGATTCTTCCTCTTCCTGTCTAAAGGTCGGTAACACTGTTTCTACGTTTTCATGGAAGACAGAAGTCCTTTTTGGTCTCGCATCCAGCATGGGAATGAGCACCACTGTCAGGAAAAAATGTTAAGAAAGGCTCTTGTGTCCCAAAGGACCCAATTTCCGACACTCTTTTTGCTGAGGTTACAGCTACCAGAAACACTTATCAGTGTAAGCTCTCTTATGGTCAAGGAATCAGACGTGTCTTGAATCTGACCCACCAGGAAATCCAGAACTAGAGGCAGATCCCACTTGGGAAACCTGGGTTTTCTCTGAGGTCTAATTCTCACTGCTCCTTGGAAGAATTGGCGAATTAAGGCATGAGTGGCCCAGGAGATCCCTGTAAAAGCGGAAATAGCCGAGACCTGGACTCTGAGCGAACTCACTGATAGAGGCAAGTCCAATCCTGATTGGAGAAAGCTCAATACTTCCTGGATCTTAATGGAAGATTGAGGATCAGGCCTTGTAGTCAACTGTGCAGAAAATTTTTCCCAGATTCTCTGATAAACTCTGTTCGTTGAGTTTCTTCTAGCACTAAGCAATGTAGAAATCGCCGTTTCTGGACAGCCTAAAGCCTGTAACCTCCTCCTCTCAACATCCAGACCCTGAGATGTAGACGGTCTGGGCACGGATGGAGTACAGACCCCTGGGACAACAGATCCGGTCTGAAGGGTAGCGGGATTGGGTCTCGGACACTGAGTAGCGTCAGAAGGGGAAACCATGGCCTGTTCGGCCAGAAGGGAATCACCGCCACTACCTCCACTGGCTCCGACCTGAGTCTCCGAAGAAACTGTAACACAATCGGAATTGGTGGGAAGGCGTATGCCCTGTGGAATCTCCACTAATCCGAGAGTGCATCCATCCCTGAAGCTTGTGGATCTCTGAATCTTGAATAGTACTTCGGCAGTTTGTGATTGCAGGGGGAGGCGAAGAGGTCTACCTCTGGAGAGAACCCCAATGTTAGGATCCAGTCGAACGTTTCCTTGTGAAGGGACCACTCGTTGTTGTCCAGGTCCACTCTGGACAGGAAGTCTGCTTTGACATTCTGGACTCCTGGAACATAAACCGCTGAAAGATTCGAGAGATTTCTCTGTGCCCAGGACATAATCGGCTCCACTTCCCTCAATAGGGACCAGCTGCGTGTTCCTCCTTGCTTCCTGACGTATGCCACTGCTGAGGTGTTGTCCAGACGCAGCATGACAGGTTGGTCTTTTGTCAGGTGAGAAAATGCCCGAAGAGCTTGGAATGCTGCTCGGAGTTCCAGTATATTGGATACTATTCCTCGAGTGGAAAACTCCCACCTGCCCTGTGCCACCTCCGACAGACAGTGGGCACCCCAGCCTATGTTGCTGGCGTCCGAGGTAACCACTACCCACGGAGCTGGCTTCAGAGAGTGGCAGTTCAGCAGGTGGTCTCTGCACAACCACCAGGGGAGACTCGCTCTCATTGAAGGGGTTAAGAAGATGCGTTGATCCAGATGCCACGTATCCCATTGCTGAAGGAATCCCTTCTGAAAGGGTCTCATCCTCCACAGGGCCCACTTCACCATGGGGACTACTGCGACCATAGTCCCGATCACCTTCAGGCATTGACGTGCCTGAAGATGAGAGGATGAGAGGGCAAAGCGAATCCTGTCTCGAAGTGTCCCTATTTTTTCCTCTGGAAGAGAGATAGTCGCCTTCTCTGTGTCGAACAGAGCGCCCAAGTAGATCAGGGACTGAGTTGGAATTAGGTGACTCTTCTCCTTGTTGAGTAACCAACCAAACTTCTGGAGAGTGGACACGACCTGCTCCAGATGAACTAATAGTTGGTCTCTGTCTTGGGACAACAGGAGAAGATCGTCCAAATAATGGTGAAGATGGATACCTTTCAATCTCAGTAGGGCTACCACGGCCAATAAGATTTTTGAAAAGGTCCGTGGAGATGTTGAGAGCCCGAATGGGAGACAGATAAATTGAAGATGTAATCCTCCCACTTCGAACCGGAGAAACCTTTGAAAATCTTCGTCCACAGGGACATGAAAGTAAGCGTCTTTCAAGTCGATGGACACCATCCAATCTGCCGGCTGGACTGACTGCTGTATGGACAACAGGGTCTCCATTTTGAACCTTTTTTTATGAATTTGTTCAAGAAGGTCAAATCTATTACTGGTCTCCATGATCCGTTCTTCTTTTGGACCAGAAAGAGCGGAGAATATATTCCTTGGCCTCGCTCGGACTCTGGAACGGAGATGACCGCCCCTTGAGCAATGAGAGCTTCGACGTAAGAAAACAAAATCGGACGCCTTCCTTCTAGGCATGGTATGGCAGTAGGCAGGAACCTTGAGCCTGGCCTCTCCTTGAAGACCCACTTGTGGCCTGAGGACACCGTCCTGACAGCCCAGGGGTCCTGAATCGAAGCCGCCCAGACATGCCGGAAGGAGCGTAGACGCGCACCCACCCGACATGTCTGAGCGGGCCCACCTTCAAAAGGACTTAGTGGGCTCACGGTCCCCCGAGGAGACATTCTTTGTCGTCTTCCTGGAAGACTGTCTGGATCTCCAGTTCCGGTTGAACTCCCGACCAGGTCTATAAGAACGAGCTTCCCTGGCCCGGTCAGGAACAAATTTTCTGGTAGGCTGTCCTTTCTTGACGTTGAACTGGCGCCGATCCTGGGGAAGAAACCCAGACTTACCGCCCGTAGCCCGGGTTATGGCCTCGTCAAGTTTATTCCCGAAAAGGGAGGACCCCTCAAAGGGAATACGGCACCAAACTTGCTTTGATGCCGGATCCGCAACCCAAGGGCGGAGCCAAAGAGCTCTCTTAGCTGTGACCGAGGACAGCATAACCCTTGCCAATAGACGGATCAGGTCTATGGAAGCCTCCCCAAGGAACGACGAGCCCAGTCTAAGCTCCTGGATTGGAGCGCTTCTGGCTACGTCCTCCGACACCGATCTGACCGATTCGTCTACCACATCAGCCCAAGACTCCATGGCCTTGGATAGAGCGGCTAAAGCCAGGACTGGCTTGCAGGCCATACCTGCTGTGAGATAGATTCTCTTCAAATCGGAGTCCATCCTTCGGTCCAACGGGTCTTTAAATGAGACCGTATCTTCTAAAGGAAGGGTCACATGCTTGACCAGTCTCATGACTGCTGCGTCAACTAGCGGAGGAGACTCAAGATGTTTCACATCATCCTCCTTGAAGGGATAAAGTTTCGCCATCTTAGATACTAAGGAATTCTTACGTTCCACCTTTCTCCACTCCTCCGAAATAATTTCTCCCAACTCTCCCAGAAAAGGAAAATTAACCCGCTCCTTGTTGAGCTGTTTAAAGTACTTCTTTTGCTTGGGAGGGGGAACAGCTGACTCTTCCCAGTTTAAAGTCTCCCTGACCGCTTTAACTAGGGAAGGCACCAAAGCATATTTGAAACCCAGGCAGGGATCCTCATCTTCAGAGTCGCTACCTGACAAAAGCACTGACTGAAGGCTTGTCTGGGCCGACTCAAAATCTTCCTGTACTTGAAGTGCTACAGGGGAAGGGCTTGGGGAAGCAGTTGCAGTGTCTTGAGAACGACTGACACCCATCTCAGCCAAAGAGTCCTTTACTACTCTCTTAACCAAAGCCTCAATGCGTTGATCAGAGGTATCCCTCTCTCCCGCAGCCTGGGAGAAACATCTGTCACAGAAAATCTTCCTCTCTGGGACACTAGGGCCACAGCCTTTGCAACCTGCTTTGTCAGGTCTCCGTGCGTGGCTGGCTGAAGTGGACGCTTTACGATGATGGGAACCCGAACGGGATTTTCCTGTAGAGTGCTGGTGGCGAGAACTCGAACGTCTTTCACTTCTTTGAGAAGAGTGTCTAGTCTCTGAACGAGGAGGGCTGTAAACAAAGGAAACAAGAAAAAACAAACAGGAAGCTAGGAACACTTGAGTTCCTACCCCCACCCCCTATAACCCACACCCCCACCAAGAAGCCCCCAATATCTGTTAGGGGCGGGCTGACCACCGGAGGGCAAAGTAGCTTCCATTCTGATGCTGACCTACAAGAATGAGCCGGACAGCAATGTCAGAAAACCAGCAAAAGAGGGGGGGGGGGAGAGGGGGGGGGCGCTCCCAAACTGGGGCCAGTACTCACCAAGAACCAGAGGTTAGCAGGCAGAGTGGCAGCGAACAGCAGGCGTCCAAAAACCGATCGGTTGCGGAGTATAGAACGCCCAGTATCAGCAGTGTGTATAAACACAACACTGCTGACAGTTCTGGGGTTTAAATATGGCGCCTGGTGACGTCATCAGCGATCGCCACCGACTCACTGCGCATGCGCCGAGCTCCTACTGCGCATGCGCGAGAGCCAAGCCTCGTTCTTGAGGCGCCGCACATGCGCAGTAGCGTACCGCACCGCCTGCCGGTCAGGAAGTGAACCGCTGACCGGCCCCGGACCACTAGCCACCAGGGAAGGCAGGAAAGACCAGGTAAGAGACGAATACACAAAAACCAGGCAATACATAAGTAATTAAGCATAAAAATAGCTGCCATGGAGTGTTACTCACGAACCGCAGACCACCAGGGATGGATGCACACCGGACTTATCTCTTCAAGGGTACCGGCCACCCGCAGCAGCTGGGCTTTTTGGCCAAGGCTGCTACATCTTCACCCCTACTCCATACCCCGCAGCAGCTGGGGCTTATTGGAGAGCTCCATACCCGACTGGTAGAGCCATCCATCACCCGGAATCCATCTTCAGGTAGGCTATCAGGTAATTCCTTTGGAGGACAAAAAAAGAACACGTGTGCTGAACAGGAGCAAAGATTTATGGGAGTGAGGTCCTATGGGTAGGTTTGGAGGCGGGGCCAAACCCGATACGTATGCTGCCATGGAGTCTGTCAGGAAATTATATATATATATATATATATATATATATATATATATATATATATATATATATATTTAGACTATGCAAATTCTTTCTACAAATACTGTATGCGACAACCAATAGTGCTAACAGAATTTTATTCCAGGACAGCAAATGGAGTATGAAGGATCTGTCAACCAGAAAAAGGAAATCAAAGCTCCAGATGCACAGAATTATATCCCCAGCCATCTTCCCAGACAAGCTCATGGAGAAAATAAACACAAAACTAGAGGCAAGACAACAAACTGGAGGTGTGATCAAGATCTGACAAAGCTGACACACATGTGATAAAAAGCTTAAAGATACACTATTAGCTATGACAGCAGGGTAGTTGTAAATGTTACTAGAATACAGCTGTAGTTATAGAAAGCCATTATCCAAAAGAAAATAGTAACTATAAGCCATAGGCTGCAGACAGAGAAGAAGCATGTGCAGGAATGTCATTTTTCACTTTCTTGGCTTCCTGCTGCAGATTTGTACAAACATTGTGCCCATAATTAATGCTCAAGGTTTACCAAAGGCTGCTGGTTCCAAGTTTGTTTGGAATCATCCGTAACCTCATAAGGGACATTTCCCCTCGCTCCCTGTTCTAGTAATTATGCTGTCACTGGGACAGCAGCTGAGGTGAAATATGATGCAAATGCAAAAAATTGATAGCATCAAGGGGTCATTAAGGGGGTAAAACCTTCCAATCCAGAAGGGGTTAACTACAGTTTTCGCGTAGGTTACATTCCACAATTGAATGGAACAAGTGTTGTACTTCGCTTTGGATCCAGAATTTGATGTGTTATTCACAGTTCTCAGTTTTTCTTTTATAGTTATATGACCTGTATGCTGAATGATGCAATAAAAAGGTATAAATAAAAAAAAAAAAAGTCCCTGAGACACCGCCTACTATTTCAGAACCAGCTCCTATAGCAATGTTGCTGACCACTATATGGCCCCACTAGCTGTGCAAGTCCACTTTGCGCCCACACACACACACACACTAAAGCTGGCCATAGTGTTTTTCAATCAGCCAGCGGACTGATCAACAAAAAAAAAAAAAAAAACAAAAAAAAAGCAAGCAAGGTGGATGGGAAATCCTCCCTGCTTTTCTACTGTATTCTAACAGCAGGGACTCCTCTGCTGTCAGAATATACTGATCAGCACTCAAATTAATATTTGTCAACAGTCCCGCTGAGAGGAGTCAATCATTAGATAAACTGGAACATGGATTGAAATTTGTCCAATCTTTGCGGATCCCACCAAATTTCGATAAACCTAGCTTTACCAGATAGGCTACACTCAGAATGGGAAGAAAAAATGGCCTCATTTTGGGACAGTTAACATATTAACCCACCATGACCTTCTGTGGTGTACAACTGCAGGTCACTACCTGCACTGCTAATTACAGTAGACCTGTACACTGATAAGCCAGTAAAACTAAAGATCAAGCTGCTCTGAAGGAGAAAAAAAAATACAACAGGCACTCACAAGCTTTTAATAGGTGTCTAGCTTATTTTTTTATAACTTTTCATAAGAGGAGCCTCCTTTCTTCATGTGCTGCCATTGTAAAATATAGAGGAAAGTCTGCTTTAGTAACAAAGATGTAACTGTGGAAATATTCACAGTTGCAACATAGAATACCACAACAACAGATTAAGACTTATCTGTCATAGAGGTTCTAAAGGCATTCACTGCATTAAAGCGCAACTCCACTTTCATTGAGAAAAAAAAAAAAAAAAAAAAAAAAAAAAAAACCACAACATTCTTCTTTGGGTGATCTATGTACATTGCAAATTAGAACAACCTTTGTTGCAGATTCCTACCTTTTGTTATTCTAAAGAAATCCCTCTGTGTTTATCTGTGCCTATGTAAGAAAGGGAGTCTAATTGGAATTGGAGTGGTTTCATAATTATCAATCAGCTGTGGCAGCTGCAGAGCTCTAATGAGGAAATCTGCTGGGCCTGCATCCCTTTAGACGTGTTCCTATTGTGAGTAGCTCCACCAATAATGACATTTTTTTGTTGCAGGGGATGCCTGAAATTTACTTGCATCTTAGGCTGGCCATAAATTATACAATTTTCTCACAAATTTCTGTACAATATTCTTGAAATTTACCTTCAACTATGCAGTATAAAGGCCTACCTAATTGGATACAAGTGACAGTGTTTAGCTTTGACCTCATACTATGCGGTTTGTGGTAAATCTAACAGAAAATTGTACATGTATGGCAAGCCTTAGTGCAGACTTCTGGGAAAATCGGTGAGCCAATCAGAAAAGCAGGAAATTAGAAATTATGATTCTGGTGGGTGTTTAGTACACATTCTGTGTACAGACCAACACCAGGTAGCCATATTGCATTGCTTTTTCAAAAAAAGTACAGCGACTGCAGATTGAAAAGGAAAGGTAATTTTTGATAACATTTAAATTGACACTATGACTTGTGTCCCAATTGTATACGCTAGATTATTTTTTCTTTGCCATTTTTTTCCCCCCCACGAAAGTGGAGTTACCCTTTAATCTAAAAATGTTCCATTGGTTATACATCACCTCCTCACCAGTCTAAATACTTACCCGAGTACTATCTCGATCCAGCTTGGTGTCTGTCTGCAGCAGCCCTGCTCTCTGTTCTCCTCACAGGATTCAGTGAGCAGTGACAGCCATTGGCTCCTGCTGTTGATCAAAAAATGGCTCTTTACCATGTGACCGGCTGTGTCCAATCACAGCCGGCCACATGCACGCTGCTCGTGTGTGCCCCCAGGGGCGTGCAGAGCGGCGATCGGGGATGGAGAGTGTCACTCCGACACAGTCCATTCCCGATCAAGGTAAAGAAATTGGCTCTTTACCGCGTGACCGGCTGTGTTCAATCACAGCCGGTCACAGAATGTCAACAAACCGTGGTAACTAGCCGTTACTGGGCTCTCCTCCTCACACACCAATCCGGTGTGAGGAGGAGATTGCATTAACAGCTAGTTACCACCTATAATGCACAGTAAAACACACTGATTGACGCCACCCCCCCCCACACCCCCCAATAAAGAGGACCTGTCACCAGCCCATTAAAGTACCCGAGTACCTGTCCCCAGCCCATCAGGGTACCCGAGGACCTGTCCCCAGCCCATCAGGGTACCCGAGGACCTGTCCCCAGCCCATCAGGGTACCCGAGGACCTGTCCCCAGCCCATCAGGGTACCTGTCTACAGCCCATCAGGGTACCAGAGTACCTTTCTGAAGCCGATCAGTGTACCCAATACCTATCTGCAGCTCTTCAGAGTACCTATCTGCAGCCCATGCCTCGTGTGTGACCATGCGGTGACAAAGTCTCACATATATGTGGTATCGCCATACTCAGAAGGAGGAGTAGCAAAATGTATTTTGGGGTGTAATTATTGCTATGTACATGCTGTGTGTTAGAAATATCCTATAAAGTGACAAAATTATGTAAAAAAATAAATAAGTTTTCATTTTCTTTCGACATTTTCCAAAAACTTGTGGAAAAAATTACATATTCAAAAGACTCATTATGCTTCATAGAATATATACGTTGGGGTGTTTGCTTTCCAAAATGGGGTCATTTGGTGGGAAATGCCATTGTCCTGGTGCTCCAGGGCCTTAAAAAGTGTGATAGGTCGGTAGGAAAGTCGTTTATGCTCCTAAAACACCCGACGATGCTCCTTGCATGTTGGGCCTCTGTATGTGGGCCAGGCTGTGTAAAAGTCGCACACACTTGTGGTATCGCCATACTCCGGAGGAGTAGCAGAATGTATTTTGGGGTGTACATTTTGCTATGTACATGCTATGTGTTAGAAATATCTTGTAAATTGACAATTTTGTGTAAAAAAAAAAAAAAAAAAAAAAAAAAAAAAAAAAAAAAAAAAAAAAAAAAAAAGTATTTCTTAATTTTCCCAAGAATTGTGGGAAAAAAATGACAACTTCAAAAAAACTCACCATGCCTCTTACTAAATACCCTGGAATGTCTACTTTCCAAAAAGGGGCAATTTGGGGGGTATTTGTACTTTCCTGACATTTCAGGGCCTTAAGAAATTAGATAGGCCGTCGGTGATCAATTTTCAAAGATTGGCACCATAGCTTGTAGACTGTATAACTTTCACACAGAATATCCACTAATTTGTGTTATTTTTACCAAAGATATGTAACAGTGTATACTTTGGCCCAAATTTATGAAAAAAAAAAAAAAAAAAATTACTTATTTGCAAAATTTTATAATAGAAAACAACATTTTTTTTTTTTTTCAAAATGTAAGCTTTTTTTTCCAACTTATATATCGCAAAAAATAAAAAACCCATTGGTGATTAAATACCACCAAAAGAAAGCTCCATTTGTGTGAAAAAAAAAAAAAAAAAAAAAAAAAAAAAAAAAGAGAGCACGGAAAGCTGAAAATTGTTCGAGGCAGGAAGGGGCTGAAAGTGCCCTGTATTAACCACTTTAGCCCCGGAGGATTTGGCTGCTCAACGACCAGGCCCCATTTTGCAATTCGGCAATGTGTGGACTTTATGGACAATTGCACGGTTGTGCAACGCTGTACCCAAACAAAATGGACGTCCTTTTTTTCCCCACCACAAACAGAGCTTTTTTTTGGTGGTATTTCATCACCTGTGCGATTTTTATTTTTTGCGCTATAAACCAAAAAAAAAAAAAAAAAAAAAGCGACAATTTTGAAAATTCTCAAAAAAAAAAAAAAAAGTAAAAATCCATTTTTTTTTTAACATTTAAGGCCAATTTGTTTTTTTTCAAAAATAAGTAGCGAAAAACAAATTGGCCTTAAATGTTAAAAAAAAAAAAAAAAAAAAAAAAAAAAGGATTTTTACTTTTTTTTTTTTTGAGAATTTTCAAAATTGTCGCTTTTTTTTTTTTTTTTTCAAAAATATCGCAATAAGCGTATTTTGATTGGTTTGTGAAAAAGTTATTACATTTACTGACTACGGGAAAGATTTATGTCATTTTTATTGTTTTTTTAAACTAGTAATGGTGGCGATCTGCAATTTTTTTTTGCGGGACTGCGACATTGCGGCGGACAGTTCGGACCCCTAACTGGCATTTTTTACACTTTTGGGGGTACCAGTGACATAACTACAGTAATCAGTGCTATAAATATGCACTGTTACTGTCAAAATGACACTGGCAGGGAAGGGGTTAACTTTATTGGTGATAAGGGGTTAAGTGTGACCCTAGGGGCGTGATTCTGTCAGATCATCACAGAGACATTCGATCCTATATAGCAGGATCGCATAGCCTCTGATGATCTAAGGGAGAAGGACAGACGGCTGTGTTTATATTAGCCGTCTGTCCTTCTCTCACTGCTGCGGGAGATCGTGAGTGACCAGCGGCCATCGGAGCCACCGGTCACACGTGCTAGCTCCCCAGGGAACGTGCGGGGGCGTGCCGCCGGCAGCGCACGCTCGCCCCCCACAGGCGCCTGAGCGAGCGAAGTAGGGATACGTCGCTTTGGCCAGCAGCGGCAGGCGGGGTCAAGTGGTTAAAGCAGGAAAAGCACACTGTAGCCCCACCTAGGATCTCCCCTCTCTAACAATCAAGCCTGTATTGGGTGAAAAGTTGGAGAGAGGTGGATGTGATCTGACATCTTCTGGGTATGACTTCCTGCATTCCAATGGTTTTGTTTTATTCTGTACATTGTGTGTGCGCGCAACTGAAAAAAAGTCACAATAACTGGAAACATTAGCATCCTTTTGTTGTTGTGATACTAAAGCCATTTTTATTTTATTTAAATAAACATGTTCTACTTACCTGCTCTGTGCAGTTGGTTTTGCAAAGAGCAGCCCGGATCCTACTCTTCTCAGGTCCCTTGCTGGTGTTCATTCTTCCTGCGAGGTGCCCCAAAAGCAAGCAGGCGCACTTTCAACCCGCGGCTGTGTGTGTCCATTCACACAAACAGTCCATAGTCCCATCGCACACGTTCCTGGAAGGAACTTTAAAAAATACTGGATGCTGTAGCGACCGCCAGCTGGATACTGGAACATGCACAATAATGTAGACATTCGCCAGCACACCAAGGAGCTTCAATTTCATCCAAATGGTTTTTATTTAAAGAAAGATCACATCACAGAACAGTGTACTGCAAGGTTTCGGAGTCATGCAGGACCCCTTCATTAAGCATGTGATGATTTATCACATGCTTGAGGAAGGGGCCCTGCGTGACTCCGTAACGTTGCACTACACTGTTCTGCGATGTGATCTTTTGAAAATAAAAAGCAGTTTGGAGGAAATTGAAGGTCCTTGGTGCGCTAGTGAATATCTACATTATCATTCACACACGGAGGCGCAGTTCGGCCCCACCCCTTCCTGAATTGCTTTTTGGCTGTGATTGACAGCGCCGGGAGCCATTAATCAATTAGAGTGCAATGCCCCGGAGAGGCAAGGCTCTCGTTGACATCGCTGGATTAAGAGGGGGCTCAGGTAAGTAATAGGGGGTCTGATGTTTTTTTTACCTTCAGGCATAGAATACCTGAAGGTAAAAAATCTTGTGCCTTTACAACCACTTTAAGCTCCAAAGTGCAATGCCTTGCAAATCCACCCATTCCCTTACACACTCACCTTTTTTTGGTTCTAACTTGGCGTGATCAAGTAATGTTATCCCGATAAGAAAATAGTAGGCAATTCCAAGACCATATTGAGCCACGTGAATAACCCCACTGGAATAGATGCTGACATACAGGCACTCTTCTAGTCTTCTCAGGCTGTGCAGCCATATCAAGGATAGAGCCAGAAGAGTGGAAACTTCTCCACCTAGATTTCAATACATAAATTGCATTCATTAGAACAATGTTACAGATACAACTTAAATATAAAACAGGATATATTCTGCTGTAATCAGGAGTGGACAAATGCAAAATTCAGAATCTAGCAGATGCTTTTAGGAGTCAAGGACCTGAGATTATAAATAAACAAAGACTGAAAATGTAACACACCAGCTGTACTGTCCTCCATCTGACTCTCGCACATTTCTCATAATACTGTACATTTAATTAATACGTTTTCTAAACTGGCGGTCCAATACCCTTTGAAACATGGACCTGTAAACCAAGCTTGATATATAGACTACATTTTCACAATCATGTGAAGAATGCTTCTGTTGAAGATCCTGGTGAAGGATCTGCAGCCTGTTTTCACATCCCTCTAGCAGTCAGAATTCCCCACAGGACTTTAGAGCCAACAAATTTTGAAGCAGGAAAATGTAGTACAGGCCACAGACACCAGAACTCAGTAGATGAGACCCATCAAGGAATATATAATGACTAACTTACACACAGGGGAAGGTACATTTTCTTTACTTAGTTGATTAGATAGTTTCCTTTTAACACTTTTGCTGCCACAGCCATTTTTGCACACATTTAAAAAAATCTTTAGGCCTGAAGGTTACAGAAACCCCCCTATCATTGCATATTTTCCAAAAGCAAAAACCCTAGAAAATCAAATTGTGGCAGTTACAATTTTTTTTTTTTCTTTTACACATTACTTACTGCAAAGGTCTAGGAAACACAAAATGTCAGTAACAAATACACTAGTTAATTTTAGGGCAAACGCAATAAATTACTATTTTTTTTTTTGTTAAAATATAAAAAGGAGGAGGTTGCACCAAGTAATTAAGATACCCAGCAAGTCAAACCTTAAATTTGCGTGCACTCGTGAATAGGCGACAAACTTCAGTACCCATATTTTCTAGACAATTTAAAAGCCCCCTATACGTCATCAGTTTAGCGTTACAAAGGGGGGGTCTGGTGCTAGAAATACTGCCTCTCACTTCGGCATGCACAGCGATATGTAACATGTGTATCGCAATTAATGTTTTCATGCATAGGCATCCCCAATGCGTTTTTTTTGGTGACAGGTTCTTTTTAAAAGGAGACATCCGGGATCACAAAGACCCTGGATGTCTCCCCTCTGCTCCACAGAATGTAACGCAATACAGATCACATTGCATTACATTCTTTCCCATCAAACACGTCGCTTCCGGGTCAAGAAGAAGGGGAGGAGAGTAGACGAGTGTCAGCTCAGCTCCCTCCCCCCTACCCGGCGGCACACGCTATGCTAGTCTCTGGCCCACAGATGGCTAAGCGGAGCCCGGGGTACATAGCGGATACAAGCGCAAGGAGTTGGGTTGTCACACATTACCGGGGGTGTGGGGAAACAATCAGGAGGCAGGAGTCTGCTAGTCAGATCTACACACACAATTGAACATGTGTAGTTAAATCGGTTATGTCTGATCAGTGTATGTGATATTTATTACTACTTTGAGAACAGGAGACATATAATAAAGGGTTTTTGCAGCCTGGTGACAAAAAACAAAAACAAAAAAAAAACAAACAAACAGAGACCAGCTGAATTTTGATCTGTGCGTGGCTATCTCTGCTTGATCTGTGCGTGGCTATCTCTGCTCTACAGAAGTCAATTGTTTTATCGACGTCTGTCAAAGGGACACTGGAAAGCTGTTAATCAGTGGCTGCAGCAGCTGATCAGTGAAATCTGGCGGGAGCAGCTGTCAGAATAAAGTGTCCCAGGTAGGGGGAGACAGGAGACATATAATAAAGAGTTTTTGCAGCCTGGCGAAACACAGATTGCTAGTTCACATACAGCTGTCACCATTCTGTTAAGCAATACACCTTTATTATGTCTCCTGTCTCCCCCTACCTGGGACACTTTATTCTGAAAGCTGCTCCCGCCAGATTTCACTGATCAGCGGCTGCAGCCACTGATTGACAACAGCTTTCCAGTGTCCCTTTGACAGAAGTCGATAAACCAATTGACTTCTGTAGAGCAGAGATAGCCACGCACAGATCAAAATTCAGCTGGTCTCTGTTAACTGTCAAAATTTCAATTAGTCAATGGCAAGCTTTAGGGCTCTTTTTCACTATGTGTCCGTCAAAACGGACTGTTTATCTCAGCGGGGGATCGATCCGCTAATCCCCGCTGAGTAGGAGGATGACAGCTGTTCTCTGCACTATGTGCAGAGACACAGCTGTCAGTTCCCCATACATCTCTATGGGGGAATCGGATGGGAACGGACCGTCTGTCCTTTCTCATCCATTCCGATGGACGGATGGAAAATAGAAAATAGGGTTTCCATCCATCCAGATTTGACGGATCGGATGTCAGCGGACATGTCTCCGCTGACATCCGATGCTCCATAGGGATGCATTGGGGGGGGGGGGGACCGTTCAGATCTGCCAAAAAAACTGACAGGCAGATCTGAACGGTCTGCCTGTGTGAAAGAGCCCTTAGATGTAGATGGGGTGTGTGTGCTCAGGAAAGCACTACACATACATCTGATCACTCAGTCAGCAGGATCACTTACTATGAGAATGTTTCTGTGATCATAAACTGGAAAGTAACAACTGCAATCACCAGCAAGTTCAAACATTTTCAATTAATTAAACCCTAGCCTAGGAAAAGAATATCCTGCCACATTTGTAGCCCTGGAGACCCAATGCATTGATCATGCTGCAGTGAAAATTCTCATATGCAAACCAAACTAAAATTCACATGCCATGCACAATTAACATAATTATCATTTCTTTGTGGACATTTTATTTCTCACCTGATATTTTTTGTTGTGGCTCCTTGTTAAAGAAATTAAGTAGTGACTGCAGCCACTGTGGTATTTCTACTCCAAACAGCTGTGACTGCACAACTAACCAAAGCAGTGCCCCGTTCCATAAAATGGACAGATAATAAAAGTGTGAGAACCACCTGCAGTTAAAAAAAGGCAAACATTAATACATAGAGGATTATTCCACGCAGCAGATGTACAGGAGAAAAAGAGAAAGAGAAAAAAAAGAGAAAGAGAAAAAAAAGAGAAAGAGAAAAAAAAGAGAAAGAGAAAAAAAAGAGAAAGAGAAAAAAAAGAGAAAGAGAAAAAAAAGAGAAAGAGAAAAAAAAGAGAAAGAGAAAAAAAAGAGAAAGAGAAAAAAAAGAGAAAGAGAAAAAAAAGAGAAAGAGAAAAAAAAGAGAAAGAGAAAAAAAAGAGAAAGAGAAAAAAAAGAGAAAGAGAAAAAAAGAGAAAGAGAAAAAAAAGAGAAAGAGAAAAAAAAGAGAAAGAGAAAAAAAAGAGAAAGAGAAAAAAAAGAGAAAGAGAAAAAAAGAGAAAGAGAAAAAAAAAGAAGAAAGAGAAAAAAAAGAGAAAGAGAAAAAAAAAAAAAGAGAAAGAAAAAGAGAAAGAGAAAAAAAAGAAAAAGAGAAAGAGAAAAAAAAGAAAAGAGAAAGAAAGAGAAAAAAAGAGAAAAAAAGAAAGAGAAAAGAGAAAAGAGAAAAGAGAAAAAGAGAAAAGAGAAAAGAGAAAAGAGAAAAGAGAAAAGAGAAAAGAGAAAAGAGAAAAGAGAAAAAGAGAAAAGAGAAAAGAAAGAAAAGAGAAAGAGAAAGAGAAAGAGAAAGAGAAAGAGAAAGAGAAAGAGAAAGAGAAAGAGAAAGAGAGAGAGAGAGAGAGAGAGAGAGAGAGAGAGAGAGAGAGAGAGAGAGAGAGAGAGAGAGAGAAAGAGAGAGAGAAAGAGAGAGAGAAAGAGAGAGAGAAGAGAAAAGAGAGAGAGAGAGAAAGAGAAAGAGAAAGAGAGAAAAAGAGAGAGAAAGAGAGTGAGACTATAATTGGGCTAAGTGTCCAAGCCCCTATAAAAGTGCTCAGTGCCCAAAGTGTTGTATGCCTTTAAATAAAGCAAAAGTGCACAAAGTGTAATAAAATTTATTTATACAGTGCTGGTGGTGAATTATTCAATGAAAAAATCAAATATATCAGTGTAATTGGTAGTGGGTTAATATTTGTTTCATTCTTTGTAAAATGCGAACGTGCATAAAATGAACATATCAAAAAATTCAAAAAAAAGGAAGAAAAACTGAATTTTTGTAAAATCTTACCTGTAAAATCCCTTTCTCTGAGTCCTCCAACAGTCGTCGCCTCCTCTAAGTCATCACTGTTGGGTATTGTCTTCCTATCCGTAGGAATAGCTAGGCATATAGACTTAGTCCAAAGACAAAAAGGCATTAGCAATATACACACCAATGGGGGCTGTCCCATCTGGTCAATACCCCCCCTGCATCACCACTCCCAACTCAGTTTGGTAGCATAGCAGTAGGTAATAAGAACCCCAAAAGAGGGGCGGGGGCGGCGACTGTCGGAGGACTCAGAGAAAGGAAT
Source organism: Pelophylax lessonae (assembly GCF_965119305.1). Taxonomy (NCBI): domain Eukaryota; kingdom Metazoa; phylum Chordata; class Amphibia; order Anura; family Ranidae; genus Pelophylax; species Pelophylax lessonae. Next base: position 737,358,618 of record NC_138768.1, read on the forward strand.
TTTACAGATAAGATTTTACAAAAATTCAGTTTTCTCTTACATCCTCCGACAGTCGCCGCCTCCTCTAAGTCATCACTGTTGGGATGTCCCAAAGTAGTATAGACATGAGGGGTGGGAGACGCAACCGTAGAAAAGGCAACGCAGTACCCACATCACAGAAAGGAATCTTACATGAACCGTAAGAGAACCAACTGGGCAACAGAAAAAACAATGCTCAACAAGAGCAACAGCCCAGGAAAGCAAATGCCAACAGCCAGGGACCCAGAAAAAAATTCAAGGGTCCATCACGGCACTGCCGCACTGAGAACTTTGCGGCCAAAAGAAGCATCAGCTGATGCCAGAACGTCTACTTGGTAGAACTTGGAAAAGGTGTGCACCGACGACCAAGTCGCCACCTTGCACACCTGGGCCACCGAGGCCCGATGCCAATAGGCTCAGGATGCACTCAAAGACCTGGTAGAGTGCGCCTTAACAGGGAAGGGCGGAACCCGTTCCTTCAAGGCGTAAGCCTGCTCAATGGTCTGTCTGATCCATTTGGCAATAGTTGCTGCGGACGCAGCCATGCCCTTCCGAGATCCCTCAGGAAGGACAAAGAGGGAATCCGTCTTCCGAAAGGATTCCGTAGACAGGTAAACCCTGATCGCCCTGACAACATCCAAGGAATGCAAGGCAATCTCCTTTGGATGTTTAGGCTTCGTACAAAGCGAAGGCAGGACAATGTCCTCATTAAGGTGAAATTCAGAGATCACCTTGGGAAGGAAGGATGGGGGTGGTCGCAAAACCACCTTATCCTTGTGAATTATCAAGTAAGGGGAGCGGGAAGACAACGCCGCCAGCTCCGACACTCTGCGAGCCAAAGTGATCGCCACCAGAAAAGCAACCTTTTGACAGCAGAGGCAACGATATCGCCCTGATGGTTTCATAGGGAGCACGCTGTAACGCAGACAGAACCAAGTTCAAGTCCCATGGAGGTAAAGGCTCCTTCCTGGGAGGAACCAGATGTCGCACACCTTGAATGAAGGTGCGCACCAAGGAATGAGACGCCACAGGGCGTTGGAAAAGGACAGCCAGTGCAGACACCTGGCCCTTTATCGTGGCCAGCGCCAGGTGCTGATCCACACCAGACTGGAGGAAAGCCAAGATTCTTGACACAGAGTAAGAACAAGGGGAGAACCCCCTGGACTCACACCAGGTGAAATAGGCTTTCCAGGTACGGTAATAGATCTTACCAGAGGAGGATTTCCTAGCCTTGATCAGGGTAGGGATAACCTCAGGGGAGAGACCCTTGTCCTTCAAGACATGGGTCTCAACAGCCAGGCCGTTAAAGCAGGATGGAAGATCGTTCCTTGAGACAGGAGATCTTCCCGCAGAGGCAGACGCCACGGAGGCGCCGCTGCCAGGTGAACAACGTCTGCGTACCAGGACCGGCGAGGCCAGTCCGGTGCCACCAGAATCACCATGTGCAGTTCCGAGACCAATCTGCGAAGGAACCGGGATAGTAACTGAATCGGAGGAAAGACGTACATCAGACGATACTGATGCCAAGGGGCCACCAACGCATCCGAGGCGTCTGCCAACGGATCGCCCGTTCTTGCCACCTTTCGATTTAGCCGGGATGCGAACAGATCCACGTCTGGGGATCCCCACCTCACACACAGCATCTGAAAGACCTCCGGGTGTAGGGACCATTCCCCCTGGTCCAGGGTCTGGCGGCTCAGATAGTCGGCCTGCCAATTTTCCACCCCCAGAATGTGAACTGCTGAGATCGCCGGGACATGAGTCTCGGCCCAAGACAGAATGTCGGTCACCTCCCGGGCCGCTCGAGCACTCCTGGTGCCCCCCTGGTGGTTGATGTAAGCCACCGCGGTAGCACTGTCCGTCTATACGCGAACAGGCAGGCCCCGGAGACGGTCCGACCACTGAAAGAGACAGTTTTATCGCTCGTAGTTCCAGCACATTTATCGGGAGGGAGGACTCCTCCTCCGACCAAGTGCCCCTGGCAGACCGGTTGCCCAGGACTCCAGCCCAGCCCGACAGGCTGGCGTCCGTGGTAACCACTGTCCACACCAATGGACGGAAGGACTTGCCTTCCGCCACCGACGGGGACTGGATCCACCATAGAAGAGCCAATCTGGTCTGGCGACTCAAGGAGACATCCAGATCCAAGGACTGAGGTAGTCTGTCCCACCTGGCCAGGATCTCCATCTGGAGAGCCCGCGTGTGGAACTGGGCAAAGGGAATCGCCTCGAAGGCCGACACCATCAACCCCAAGCCCCGCATGCAGGTCCTGAGTGACGAGGACGGATTGTCCCTGAGGGACCTGAGTTCGTCCCGCAAAGTCCGGAGCTTGTCCTCCGGCAAGAACACCTTCGCCTGAGCAGAGTCCAGAACCATTCCCAGATAGGGAAGGCGAAGCGATGGAGACAACGCTGATTTTTGAACGTTGATGGTCCATCCGAACTCCTGGAGCGTCTGTACCGTGATGGACAGATCGCGCACAAGGTCCTGGCTGGCACGCAATCTCAGAAGCAGATCGTCCAGGTACCCCAGGACCGCAATGCCCTGGGCCCGCAGCAGGCCCAGGACCAGCGCCAACACCTTGGTAAACACCCTTGGTGCCGAAGCGAGACCGAAAGGTAACGCCACAAACTGGTAGTGGTCCTCTGCAATAGCAAACCGAAGGTACTGCTGATGACCCTCGAAAATGGGGATGTGCAGGTACGCATCCTACAGATCTATCGAAGCCAGGAATTCTCCTGGACTCAAGGAGGCCACAACCGAACGGAGAGACTCCATTCGAAACTTCCGAACACGCACAAAGCGGTTCAGCGCTTTCAGGTCCAGAATAGGACGCACTTTGCCCTCCTTCCTGGGCACAGTGAACAGATTCCAATAAAACCCCCCGAAACCTGTCACGATGAGGCACCGGGACAATCACTGCCTGAGCAAGCAGGTCCTGCACCGCTTGATGCAAGTCCTGCAGACGCCCCGGAAGCAGATGGAGATTGGAGGGAAAGAATCTGTCCGCCGGCCGGGAAAGGAATTAGATCTTGTAACCTGATCGAACGATTTCCTGAACCCACCTGTCCGATATCCGGAGCAGCCAAGGTTGGAGGAAACCACGCAAACGTCCCCCCACCCCTGAAACGGGTGAGGGCGCCCCTTCAGGCAGAGGCGGATTGTCCCACCGAGCCGGCATTGCCGGCCTTCTGCTTACCCGCCCAGGGCTTCTTCTGGTTGCCCTGAGCCTTGAAAGGCTTGCCCTTGGATTGGTTCCGAAAGGCACGAAAGGGCCCCTGATTGGATCTAGGCGCAGAACCCCGCTTGCCTCTGAAAGACTTGTTCTTCGGGTTCTGGGGTAGCATAGTGCTCTTTCCCCCCGTGACGCCTTTCACCAAGGTGTCCAACGCCTCGCCAAAAAGGCGAGAGCCAGCATAGGGAAAATCAGCAACAGTTTTCCTTGAGGACTGGTGGGCCGACCAGCTCTTCAGCCATATCAGTCGCCGGTTAAGTACCGCAACACTAGAGAGGCGAGCCACCAAGGGGGCCTCATTTAAGGCTGCATCACACAAATACATGACTCCTTGGTGGATCTGATCCACCATTTCCAGCCGGGCAGGCGGCACGTCATCAGACACGAGATTGCCCCCAAGCATCTTAGTCCAATCAGCCACCGCCTGAGCCACCAGAACGGACGCGAAAACGGGTTTGAGCAACGAGCCCGCCACCGTATAGGAATGGCGGGCTAGGGACTCCAACCGCCGGTCCGTGGGATCCCAGAAAATCGGGGTATCCTCCGTAGGAACCAAGGTAGCTATACATGTGTGCCCATAGTAAAGATGGCGGACCGCGCCAAAATGCACCGATGCGGTCGCCGCACAAACGTCTGTACCCCCAACAGTACACCTAGGTGACACAGGGACAGGGACCCCCAGGCAACATACAGATCTGCACAAGCGAACCCCGCAGGGATCGCACAGGGAGTCACACAGGCACAGACACAGGGAACAAACAGCAACACAGAATGCCACCCCAAACAGAGGCCCCACACAGAAAAGTACTTACCTGTACCAGATGGCGTGGGGAGCCTCCATGCACGGAAAACCTCTGTCCTCATCTGACAGGGAGTGCCGTGAGCCAGGGACATGACACTGCAGCACCGCAGACGAGTCCTGTGAGGTAGCCACCTCACGGCTGCATCCCTGTAGCGAACAGGGATGGGTCGTTCGTAATGCCAGGGCGAACCATAGCTGAACGCTCGATGGCGGGCTGGGGGTCCATCTGACCCTTTTGCTCTGGAGAACCAGGGCGGCTAGTCCGAATCCCAGCACCGCATGATCCATCTTCATCCGAAGAGAAGACTAACACTAGAAGCTGACAAAATAAACAGCTAGTAAAGTAAAAGAAAAAACTGATATTTTCAAAGAAAATCAAATAAAAGATTAGGAAGGCTGAGACTGAAGCCCCAGCACAAGGGAAGCCTGACTATTCCTGACGCTAGGCAGATTAAAACTGAGTTGGGAGTGGTGATGCAGGGGGGGTATTGACCAGATGGGACAGCCCCCATGGGTGTGTATATGCTAATGCCTTTTGTCTTTGGACTAAGTCTATATGCCTAGCTATTCCTACGGATAGGAAGACAATACCCAACAGTGATGACTTCGAGGAGGCGGCGACTGTCGGAGGACGTAAGAGAAAAACCCCTTTGAATGAAGTGCTGGGAACAGTGCACGTGAAAGAATAAAGAGGTTTGTAAGTGAATGATGCTGGTGAATTCAGTGCCTATACCCGTGATGTCCACTAGGTATCGCACTCACCCTTCAAAACCCTTCGGTATAGCGTATTGGCTGTTATTGGTAGTCTCCAACAAAGGAGAGGATCTGGGGGGTCCTCTGTCTGTAGTGAGCAGGCTCAGGTGGACCTCCACAAGATGTTCGTACGATCTTAAGATTTGACCCAGAACACTGTGTTAAAAACAGTTTTTTTTACCCCTCTGGGGTCACAGGCAGATGTCACCAAATGGTAAGGAGGTCTCAGACGGATGCACAGGGACAAGGTAACAGCGATGGTGCTGCTTTCACACAGGGCACATAGAGATCACCACAAAAAGCAAAAATAAATCTAATGCTCTCCATACAGATAAGCTGGTAACAGCCGTTTATTAAAATCAATATACTCACAAACAGCCACTTGGGAGACATGCTTGTAACAATGAGATCGCACAGCTGAGAGGATACACCGAGCAGCAGGGAAGGCTCTGCCCCCTATACATGTTACGTCTAAGCCTATTGGGCGCTGACTTCAACAGTAGTAGCCACCTCTGTCAGCAGCTGCCTTCTGTCAGACTGAGTGCTGCACACACGGGCCAAATGTCGGCTGGTTTTCATTGAACTGGTGTCATGTTGAATAATGTTTCGAAAAACTCCAGCTGAACGTTAGCTGGAGTGACGTCATTTACTGAGCATGCGCAGTTCGTCGGATGCATTATCCGACGAGAGACAGAGAGCGGAGGCACTCAAATCTAATGTCAGATTCTGCCTCGCTCTCTGCACTATCTGCGCATGTGCCCAACTGAAATCTATTCTTATTTCAGATTCATATTGGCAAATGGCAGGAATATTGTTGTGATTACAGAACACACAGGTCTGACCAGGACTCAAAGGGGGACACTGACGTAAAGGGGGACTCTGACGGGGGACACACTCGATGACACTGACGGAGACACAGACCAAGGCTGAACGACGGCGGGGGACACAGGCAGTGCTTATTCCTGGGGATTTCACAGCGGCTGTAGCATGAAGATGGGGGTTCTGTAAGTGGGAGGGTAGAATAAGCGGTTAGAGGAGTGGGGGGGGGGGGGCATCATGTTACTATAGATGAAGTCACAGTGGGCGAACTTTGAGGGGCCACAGCTCGGGCCCTGAATGAGTCCAGGGTCCCAAATTTGGCACAAATAGGGGAGGTCCCATCTCTGGTGCAGTATGGCAAGCTTGGAGTTGGCAAGGCCAAAGCATGGGCCCTGAACATGTCCAGGGGGTAGGGGAGGTTTACCGTTACCATCCCAAAAATGTTGGAGTCATTAGCCCAAAATACCTTTGCCAAATTTTTATGGGGTCACTTAGGAGCATATGGCTGCCAGTCAATACCACAAAACGGGGAGTGCTGGGTACCATATTAATCCCCATAGTCTTAGTTATCCGTGAAGTGGGGCTTTGCACTACCTATGTTCTGCAGGATTTGGCCAAAGTCGAGCCATCCCTAAGGCTACGTTCACACCTTGGCGTTGCTAATTACAGGCGTTTTTCAGGCGTTTTTCAGGCGTTTTTATGGGCGTTGTTTGTGCAGGCGTTTTTAGATTGAATAGAAACCAATGGAAAACGCCTGTAATCTGCCCAAAAAGAAGCTCATGTACTTTTTTGAGCATTGGGCGTTTTGCTAACAGCAACAAAACGCTCAGATGTGAACAGGGGCCATTGAAATGAATAGGATTTGTCTTGTTGGGCGTTTTGAGAGCTGATTCTAGAGCAGAAAAACGCCCCAAAACGCCTACATGTGAACGGAGCCTAAGGCAGCCCATGTAAAAATTAAGCATTGGCCACAAAAAATGTGTGTGATTCCTAGAAGTCCTCTAGTATTAGTTTGCCGATTATGGTGCCCTTAACCCCCCGTGGTTTGGGTACCGCAGCACCCTAAATTTATAGTAGCTTGCCCGCAATGTTAAACTTTGGCACGGCCGTAGTCTGGACATTTGAAGGACTGCAGCTCGGGGCCCGAATGTGTCTGGGGGGCCATATTTGGTATTAAGGTAGGGGAGTTCTGCCTTTACCAAACATTTTGGAGCCTCTAGCCCAAAATTTCCTTGTCAACTATTTCCAGGGCAACTTGAGAGTTTGTGGCCCTTGGACCATACTACAGTGCGGGGAATGCTGGGTATTGCAGGAATCCCTGGACTCTTACCTATTCAACAGTACCTGCAGAGCGGGGCTCTGCAGTTCCTGTATTCCATAGTGGTTAGCCAAATCGACCCCTATGCAGGTCCCTGTAATAATTAAGCATTGGCCCCTAAGTATCCTATATTTCTGAGCCAAGTTTGAGGCCCCTAGCCACCAGGGTTCAGGTACCACAAGGCCCATAATTTAAGTCAGCTTGTTGCTGTATGGCAATCTTCGAGTGGGCACAGTTGAAGGGCCCCAGCTCGGGCACCAAACAAGTCCAGGGGACCATATTTGGCATAGTGGTAGGGGAGCTCTTCCTTTACCACTCTTAAATGTTGGAGTAGCTAGCCTGAAATTTTCTGGTCAACTTTTTCAGGGGCCTCTTGGGAGTGTGTGGCCCTTAGGCAGTACTGTGGAGCAGGGACTGCTGGGTACCATATTAATCTCCATATTCTTAGCTATCCAATGGTACCTGCGGAGCAGTGCTGACTGGTACCCATGTTCCACAGTATTCGTGCAAATTGACCCCCATGCTAGTCCTCGTGAAAATTAGCGTGTCCTGGGGGTCATCTAGTATCCCTGTACCAAGTTACCCCCGTGATTTGGGTACAACAGGGCCCAAAGCTTATGGTAGATTGGCTCACTATGCTATTCTATGTCTCAGTCAGGGTTGGGAATTTGAAGGGCCACTGCTCGGGCCCCAAAAGAGTCCAAGCTGTGGCCCCTCAAAACTCCCTACTGCGCCATATATTAACATAGGCTAGGCCAAGCTAGCCTAAATGTAGTGCCCCGCAAACGGATGAGGATCGAACTTGGTACAGGGTTACTAGAGGACCCCCAGGGACCACAAAAATTTTTTGGGGCCAATGCTTGATTTTCATGGGGACCTGCATGGGGGTGGAATTTGCCTGACCACCGCAGGACGCAGGAACCGCAGAGCCCCACTCTGCAAATACTGTTAAATAGCTAAGGGTCCAGAGATTCCTGCAGTACTCACCAATTCCTGCTCCGCAGTAGTGCCCCAGGGCCACACACTTCCAAGGTGCCCCCTAAAAAGTTGACCATAAAATTTCAGGCTAGTGACATCAAAATTGTAGGGGTGGTATAGGAAGACCTTCCCTACCTCTGTGCCAACTTTGGGCCCCTGAACTCATTCAGGGCCCGAACTGTGGTCCCTCAAATTTCAGATTGCTGCTGCACCATAGATTAACATAGCAGGCCAGGCTAGCCTAAATGTAGGGCCCTGTGATGCTGAACCATACGTTTTTGGACAGGGATACTATATGATCCCCAGGGGCCACATACATTTTTTTGGGGCCAATGCTTAATTTTCACAGAGACTTGCATTGGGGTAGACTTTGGCTGGCCACCGCAGAATAGTCAAGGGATTCCTGCAGTGCCGTACGGCCCGGGGGCCACATACACTCAAGGGGCCCTAGAAAAAAAAGTTGTCCAGGAAATTTTTGGGCTAACAAACCCCAAAATGTTTGGGATGGAAAAGGAAGCCCCCCCCCCCTCTGTGCCAAATTTGGGCCCCCCGGACTCATTTGGGGTCCAAGCTGTAGCCCCTCAAATTTCCAGACTAAGACCCTGCCCTTAACATAGCAGGCCAGGTTACTATAAATGTGGGGGCCAAACCATGGGGGTTAAGGGTACCATACTTGGCAAACTTATACTAGAGGACCTCCAGTATCCACACAATTTTTTGGGGGGCAATGCCTAATTTTCACAGGGACTGGCATGGTGATCGTCTTTGGCCAAATACTGCGGAACATAGGTAATGCAAAGCCCCACTTCATGGGTACTATCGGATAGCTAAGACTATAGGGATTAACTACTTGCCCAATGATGGCTACAGTATGGTCAGCCTATTCTGGGAGGGCTTACAGGGACATCCACCCAGAATTGCGCTTCCCGCAGATTGTGGTAAAGGGCCAATGACAGCGGCCCTTGATTGCTCCATTCAATGACTGAGCGATCATTTGTCAACAAACCGCTGCATGTCCGGTTCAGCTCACTCCTCGCAAGCTGTGCACACTGATCGGCACCACCCCTGCCTCATCCATGCCCATCTCTGCCTCATCCATGCCCATCTCTGCCTCATCTGTGCAACATCAGTGTGTCCCCGCCTTCATGCAGCCCTTGTTCCCTGCCGTCAGTGTCATTAAGCGCGTCCCCGTCAGAGTCCTCCTTTACATCTGTGTCCCCATCAGAGTGTCCATTTACATCCAGTGTCCCCGCGTCAAGAGTCCTCCTTAACATCCGGTGTCCCTGTCAGAGTCCCCACCTTTACATCAGTGTCCCCCGTCAGAGTACTCTTCTACATCAGCGTCCCCGTCAGAGTACCACTTTACATCAGAGTCCCCATCATAGTACCCTCTTTACATCAGTGTCCCCATCAGAGTACCCCTTACACCAGTGTCCCCATCAGAGTACCCCTTTAATATGTCCCGGATAAGAGTGCCCCTTTATGAGCCCCCATCAAAGCGGTGTGTTCTGTAATCAAGACAATATTCCCGCCATTTGCCAATATGAATCTAAAATAAGAATAATCCGCCCAATAAGAATAGATTTCTGTATGGAGCATGCGCAGAACATGCAGTGAGCGAGGTAGAATCGGACATTAGATTTGAGTGCCTCTGCTCTCTGTCTCTCGTCGTATAATGCATCCGACGAACTACGCATACTCCGTAAATGACAGATTAGCTGGCATGACGTCATTTACTGAGCATGCGCTGTTTGTCGGATGCATTTTTCGATGGGAGGCATTGTTCGACAGGACATCAGCAAGGTCTGGGGAGGAGGGGTTAAAGAGCAACTGCACTTCTGTTGAGGGGGGGGGGGGGGAACTCCTCTCTGGGTTATGTACATTGCAAGGATTTTAACAAACGTTGCTGCAGATTTGTTTTGTTATTCTGAAGAAATATCTGTTTGTCTGTGTTAATTTACAAAATGATTGTGAATAGGAGTAATTTCATAATTATTATTCAGACAGGAATCGTACTGAATTACTGTTCAAATCACATGTGATTCTTTGCAGTGTGATCTGAGCCATTCATTTTGTATAGCTTAAATCGCACCGCACCCAAGGTGCGGGCACCTTTTTAATCCGCACACACATACGATACGATTTGGCCAATCACCTTTTTCAGCATCAATGCAAATGAGGGTCCTGCCTTGGAGCAGGGGAGGATCTTAGGCAAAGGCAGGTTTCACTACAACAGTATCTAGCTTAAAGAAAACAGGTGGCACTGGCAATGAGTCATTCTGAAAACAAACATATACCACACACGCTACACAGAATTAGAGACTGCGCGGCGCTGCTCGGGCTGCCCTGCCTGATCACAATATACAAGAAAACAAATGTGCTGCCAGTTTATCCTCTGAATTCTACATACACTATTACCAAAAGTATTGGGACGCCTGCCTTTAAACGCACGTGAACATTAATGGCATCCCAGTCTAAAGCCCCATACAAGCGATCAGATTATTGAAAGATCTGTCGTCCGTTTTTTTGTGGCATGCTAGTCTGATGTGGAAAGTGAAGAGGTTTTTTTTCATACAAATTTTCCCATTCGACAGAATTCTACTTCAGAAGTGATGTCATGTGTTGGATTCTTTGTATGTGTTCTTTCGTCTCTGAGCATGCCTAGTCTTGCTCTTAAGATTTTTTTTTTCCCGTCTAAATCTGTACTAATGAGACGAAAATCGGACGTTGTATTACGGACAACAAAAATTTTATAGCCTGCACATCAGGATTTTGTCAGCCAAAAAGTCAGTCGGCTGTCGAAAGCACCATACTAACAATCCGAAAATCGGCAGAACGGTCGTCGGACGAAATTTCCCTTCAGATTTTCTTATCGTGTGTACGGGCCTTTAGTCCGTAGGGTTCAATATTGAGTTGGCCCACCCTTTGCAGCTATAAAAGCTTCAACTCTTCACATTGCAAGGTCCATAAAGACAGGGATGAGCAAGTTTGGAGTGCAGGAACTTGACTGGCCTGCACTGAGTCCTGACCTCAACCCGATAGAACACCTTTGGGATGAATTAGGGCGGAGGCTGCGAGCCAGGCCTTCAACATCAGTGCCTGACCTCACAAATGCGCTTCAGGAAGAGTGGTCAAATATTCCCATAGACACACTGCTAAATCTTATAGACAGCCTTCCCACAAGAGTTAAAGCCATTATAGCTGCAAGGGGTGGGCCAACTCAATATTGAAGCCTACGAACTAAGACTCGGATGCCATTATGTGCATAAAAAGGCAGGTGTCTCAATACTTTTGGTAATAAAGTGTATGTTTCAGTGTGCAGTAAGCTATCCATTTTAGGCTGCAGTGAGGCATGGCCAGGAGAAGTGAGGTGTTGGAGGAAAATACGATGCATGTTCTAATGCATCACACAGTTGCCACCCTTTTTTTGGTAAATTTAGTTGAAGAGTAATGAATGGCATGTTATTCATCAGCGTAGTGCCTTGCACTGCTTTTCTGTGAACTAACTGCAATAAAATGCAGCATGTCTGTATTATATCAAAGCTAACAGCACCTGCAGGCGGCAGTTAGAATGGGGCACATAGAAAACAATTGTTTTCTATGTGCCCTAGGGGCGGCTGACACACTTTTAGTGCAGAAAAAACACCAGTCTACACACTATGTGTTAACCAACTTCTAAAGTGGCATTCAAGCCTAGATCTAACCAAGTTTAAGGTGGGTTTTCCACTGCTGCTCTGCACTTTAGCTGCAGTTTCTTTTAGACTTTCTATTATGTCCTGCATTTCTGACATGTTTTCTGAAAGAGCATCAAAGATGCGGCATGCAGAACTTTTGGTTGGCTTTCAGAAAAACACCAAAAATGCAGGCCATAATAGAAAGAAAGTATATGGGAAACCGCAGCTAACCCACATGAAAACTGCGGGTACACCGGTATACCTGTGCTGTGGCCGCACAGCAGTATAAAACAGCCCTAAAACACCTCCTACCTCCCCCTCTAACCCCAATAATAACCACACTGTAAAAGAAACATGCATACACTTACTTACCAATTCTGAAAGTACTCTGGTCCGGGTACAAGATCTTCCAAGCAGCCAGCTTCAGGGGAAAGAAGCAGGGCCAACAATGAATTGTCTAGACAGTGAGGTCACCCATAGACTTAACACGGGGCACCTGTTGCTAGCTGGCCCTCTTCTCCTCTGAAGCTGGCTGCTGGGAGCCGATCACCTGAGCTACCGGAAAATAAGTACACTATATGCATCTTACTTCTACAGGGTAATTAGTGTAGGACTTAGGGGGCAGAAGCAGTTTTAGGCTTAGTTAGATTTAGGTTGGAATTCCACTTGCATTAAATATAAATATAGATTCACATTGATAAAATTGAGAAAACTGACAACAGCAGTGTGATTTTCAGTGCAACAATCACTGTGTACAGCGGCTATATCAACTTTGCATTATTACAGTTGAGAAATACACAAACTGGGAACTCAATGCAGATATGAATAAAAGGGTGGAGGGGGCGGGGTTTGCATTATTTTACATTCTCCTAAATTGCTTCCTCATTTGGGAAAGGAAAGTAATTTCTCAACACAACTGATTACAACAGACGTAATTTCCAATTTGTTATAGGGCTGGTTTACACCAGCATTTGGGGTGTCAGAAATATATTGATACCTGCAGCAGATTTCAAAACGCACTGGGTGTGCAGACGATGTGGGGAAACGTGCACAGAATGTGGGTCTCCTGTGTTTTGGTGTGAATGCACCTTTTAATGTCTGAGCCAAAGTTGAGCCTTCCTAATCTGTACTATGCCATATCATGTTTTTTTTTTTTTTTCCCCTGGACACCTTTGCTCCTGGCAGGCAAAATGCAGCTTAAAAAAAAGCACCAAAATAAGTGTCTGGCACACATTTAGGGGTTCATTGATTCCACTGGCCAGAATATTAATTACCGTAATTCTGGCCACTAAAATGAATGAATGAATGCTCATAGGCTAAACGCTAGGGTTGCAACCTGTCCCTTTAAAGCTGAACACATATTAATTACCGGTTCTGTGGCTGATCAAGGTGGTAAATAACAGCTTTCTGCCCACGCAATAGCCAAATGACGGCTACATCGCAGCCTTCCTTTGCCAAGAGGGCGTCTATTGACGTCCTCCCATAATCACGGGACTCTGCTGATCACAGATCAGGGTAAAGAGCCAATCAGAGCCGCCCTTTACCACGTGACAAGCTGTGTCCAATGACAGCTGATCACAGATGTAAATACAAGCAAGTTATGGGCTTTCCTTTCCTCATGCAGACAGCATGAGGAAGGGAGAAGAGTCAATAACCAGCTTGTGTTAAAAGGGACATCTGCACGGATTATCAGTCTCCCGATTATCAGTGCAGTCCCACCAGTGCCGCATATCAGTGGAGAAAAATTACGAAAAGTTTTATAAAAACAAAACTATAATTTTTTTTTCCCCCCCTCTAAATTTTCAGTCTTTGTTTAGCAAAAAATTAAAAAAAAAAAAAAAAAAACAGTGGTGATTAAATATTACCAAAAGAAAGCTTTGTGTAAAAAAATGAGCAAAATGTTGTTTGGGTACAGTGTTGCATGACCTAGCAATCATCATTCAAAGTGACAGTTCTGAAAATTGGCCTGGGCAGAAAGGGGTTGAAAGTGCCCAGTAGGCAAGTGGTTAAACTCAGTGCCTTATCTGCAATAAATTAGCCCCAGATCTGGTATATTTAATATATGTTAAAAGTGTAAGTCCACCCTAAAACTAAAATCCCTGCATCTATAGACCTCCGTGATCTAAAGGCCCGTACACACGTACCGATCGTCGGCATACAAACGTCGGCGGACGAAAGATCTGCCGATTGTACGCGTGTTAGTATGGTGCCTCCGACAGCTGTCTGCGCACAATCCGCGGACAAAAGTCTTTCTTGCAAACATGAAAATTTTTGTCTGCGGACACCAGAACGGACGATTGTTCGCCTGTCAGTACAGAATTCGGCCGACAGACCGCAGATTTGCAAGACTGGGCATGCTCAGAAAATAAAAAACACAGGGAAAGTTAAGCATTACATGACATCACTTCTGCAGTCAGCTGAAGTCTGCAGACAAAATTCTTGTGCTGTCCTTGTGCTGTCTTTGCACTTTTCAACAGACACCGACATCCCGGGGAGAAAAGACGAACATTTGTATGACGACGATCTGCGTGTGTGTACGGGGCTTTAGACTAACCGATCTAGCTCTGTAAAGAAATCACTATACATACCTTTTTTGAAGCCGATTCGACCTGGTCTCCAGCAGCGGAAGCTCTGCAGAGGACACAGCCGACAACGGCTGTGAAATGAATAGGAAGGGACGTCACCCACAGACTTACTATGGGGCTTCTGTTGTCAGTTGGGTCCTCTGCCCCCACCTCCACAGCAAAGCCGGAGCTGACAGCTCAGTGTAAGATCGGCTTCAAAAAAGATATGCATGTTGATTTCTTCTTTACAGGGCTAGACAGGTTAGTGTTAGATCGTGGATGTCTGTAGATGCAGGGAATTTAGTGTTAGGCTCCTTTCACACTTTTGCAACTTTGGACATCAAAGTTATACAGACACGTCGTTCCCCATGTTTTCCAATGATACCCATTCATAATAATTAAGTCACAGCAACTTCAAAGTAGTTAAAGCGGTTGTAAACCCGAAAAAAAAAAAAAAAAACCCTGCAAGACAAAGGCATAATGAGCTAGTATGCATCGCATACTAGCTCATTATGTATTACTTACCTTAGAACAAAGCCCCGACACACTGCGGGCACTGCCATGATCCCTTGGCGGCTCCTCCGGGTTTGGCGGCTCTGGCGCTGTGATTGGCCGAAGCCGCCATGACGCCACTCCCGCGCCGGTTTAGGGGATATTAATTGTACCTACAGGTAAGCCTTATTATAGGCTTACCTGTAGGTAAAAGTGCCAAAAAGCAGGATACTACCGCTTTAATGCACTACTTTGGTCTGGCTTTCATGCAACTTGCGGGCCACAGACTTCAATGTTAACCCTCAGAAGTTGCATGAAAGTCATACTTGAATGTTATACAATGCAACTTGTGTGCAATAGTTGTCCATTAAAACTCAAAGCCAAAGTTGTATCCAAGTTGCACTCCAAAGTTGGAGTGCAAGCTTGTATGGGTGCAACTTGGATACAACTTTGGCTTTGACCAGTGATATGGACAACTATTGCACAAAAGTTACATTGTATAACATTCAGGTATGACTTTCATGCAACTTCTGAGGGTTAACATTGAAGTCTATGACCCGCAAGTTGCATGAAAGTCGGACCAAAGTAGTGCATATATGAAAGGGTGTCATTGGAAAACATGGGGAACGACATCTCGTGAAACTCTGATGTCCACAGTTGCACAAGTGTGAAAGGGGCCTGGATGAGGTGGCAACCCTACTAAACACGCCTAACATTCACACACATTTAGGCACGTTCAGCGATTTTTCTTGCCCAAATGCTCTTTTTTTTTTTTTGCTCTGCACAGACACCTAAGCTAACACAGAGGAGAGGGAGAGGAAAAATCCACTAATTGCTTCTAACAGCAGCATCACTTAGTATGCATGGGGCCTAAAGCAGCAGTTTTATAAATGTGAGGAGAAAGGAGCCCCCAGCAGTAATGGAGAGCCTGCACACATACAACTAGAACTGTATGCATCACAATGCAATGAATTAAACCTCCCTCTTCACAGACCATTTTTTTTAGAAATGCAGTAAGGGAGTGTCTTCCCGCCCATTCCCACCAATGAAAATCCTGGACTCCTCCCAGAAGCCTGGATCCGCACCTGGAAGGTAGTTGCTATGGACAACCCTCCGTGTGCCTGTCACGTGACCCCTTCTCACCTCTTAGGCAGATCGAAGCAGTGGAGCCATGCGGGCCGGCCGGTCTTAGTTTTACCATAGCGGATGAGATCCTGGAAGATGGCGCAGAATGGGGAGCTCCGGCGGGCACAGTCCCCCAACACATGGAAGAACAGAGACGCGAGGAAGGCGACATCTAAAAAGAGCCACACAGCAGCGATGACACTCAGCCCTGTGCCTGACAGGAGAAACATGGCCGCCGCTTCACTCACACCCGGCTGCCTGTTTCCACACTACACAAACACATGACCACTCATATTCAACGACTTCCCGATATTACCCGGTGTTGTAAAATTTTGTCGGACCCGTGAAAAAATCGGACCTCGTCACTTCCGGTGATAGAGCATCACAAAACAGCGGATGGGAGTCGTCCGTGCGCATGCGCAGAAGACATTTTTTCGAGGTTTGGCAAAATTATAATAGAGATCGGACAGCTGATTGAGAGGAGGCGGGGCTGAGGTGCGACGGAGGACGGAGGACACATATGCAGAGCTGGTGGAGGAGGCGGGACGGAGGTGCGGCCGTGTAATATATGCAGGACTTTAGCGACTCCTTGTTTTATTATCTTTAGTAATTATCATATTATTTATCCTTAGGATTTCATTACATTTAGTATTTCTTATTTTGTATTATATAAATAGTAAATGTAATGAAATCCTAAGGATAAATAATACGATAATTGCTAAAGATAATAAAACAAGGAGTCGCTACATCTCCCCTGCATTTATTACACGGCCGCACCTCCGTCCCGCCTCCTCTATTCAGCTCTGCAGATGACGCGGCGGTGTCTTCCGTCCCACCTCAGCCCCGCCTCCTCTCATTCAGCTGCCCGCTATGTGTTATAAGTTTACCAAACCAAGATAATGTCTTATGCGCATGCGCACTTGAGACTCCTATCACCGGAAGTGACGAGGTCCGATTTTTTCACGGGTCCGAGAAAATTTTAGAACACCGGGGCACTTCCACATATTAGAAGCCGACTCCTCCCCCCGTCCACATTCTGCAGCTTATAACCTTCCTTCATATCGGAACTAGTTAGCTGTAGCGTGTTCCTTAGCGGAACACATTAATAGGGGCACGCTATTTTACAAGGACCCTCTCTAGGTGAGCCCCTAGTAGGTGCCTGTACGGAATATTGCTTTCTGATTTGATGAAAGTTGATAGGTACCTAACCTTTTGGAACTAAGCAGCTTTTTGCTACCCAAGCCAATTGTGACACTTTTTTTTTTTACTAGAACGTTTGAAACAGTATTGAAAGCAAAGGTCCTGGAGAATTAAATGGTGGTTGCTGCAATTTTATGTGTCACATGATATTTGCACAGTAATTTATCAAATGCAAAGTTTAGGCAAAAAATACACTTTAAAGTGGAGTTCCACCCTATTTTTATACTTACCTCCATCTTCTCGCTCCGGGTCACCTGAAAAAGAAATGGATAATCGCATATTTTTTTTTTTTTTTACTTACCTCTTAGTGAAGAAAATATACTTACCTTACTTCCTTCTTCCTCCTTCCTCGGCCGCGGCCCGTCGTCACTTCCTGGCTCTGCAATGATTCCTGGGAGCTGGACGTCATAGCTCCCAGGAATCATTGCGCCTGCACCGGCCCCGACGTCAGTTCCGGGTCGCGCGCGTCATCCCCTTCTAAACAGCTTCTGGGCATGCCCAGAAGCTGTGGAGGGGTGACGCGCGCGACCCGGAAGTGACGTCGGGGCCGGCGCAGAGCATCGTGGGACCACAGAAGGCGGAAGAAGACGCCGAAGAGGACGCGCTGGCTTCAAGCTGCCCACATCTGAGATGGCAGCGCTGGACAAGACGTTTGCAAGGTAAGTATTTCGTCTTGCAGGTAAGTGCAACCCGGGACAGATCAGAGGCTAGCCATTGTGGAATGCACTAGCCCTGACTGTCCCGGGGGTATTAAAAAAAAAAAAATCCAGGGTGGAACTCCGCTTTAATGGATTTCAGTGCAAACAAACACAATATGATAACAATTGTTGGTAAAATATGAAGGATGATGTTACACTAAGTAAACAGATACCTAATATGTCACGCTTTAAAATTGCTGATGCCCATGGAATGGTGACATACTATAGCACCTAAAAATTGCTTTTAAAGTCTTTTTGCAGGTTACCAGTCTAGAGTAAAACAAGAGGACTGTTGCTAGAATTATTGCTTTCATTCTGACATTCACAACAATACTTAACATGTGTGGAGCAATCTCCGTTTCAGATGGTTGGGGAATCTATATACAAGTTCATTCTAACATACCCCCAGATCTCTCACCTGCCCTCCAAAATTGCTTTACTAGCTGACCGAAGCCAGAAGTGATGAAAACCTCGTCACTTCCAGTTTCATACACCATAGAGACGTTAGGGAATGGCTTCTCCTTTTCTATGGTGAGCTGGCTCGACTGCCCACATCAGTGCTGGGCTACCCAGTGGAACGGGACAGCCTGGGAAAGGAGACAGGACTTCCTTCTGTCACCTGTAAAAATGTCGTATAGCTGCTCAGATCACTTTTACAGAGAAGAGCATCACCAGCACTAGAAAATGATGCAGTTACAGCCATGATCCTAATATAACCGCTTAAACTTGAGGACATACCAGTATGTCCTATTGCAGAAGTGGTTAAAAGTAACCCAAGTAAATCATATGGAAAAAAAAAATAGGTACTTGTTCTTTATTTGGGAGTCACAGCCTCAGTCTTCTATTTAAATATTTCATAACTTATTTATATATTTCATACCTGATTTTTTTTTTCTTTATGTCAGAATGAAAGTTATTTAAATAGGACCTTTTTCCTGCCCCCGTCCCTACTGTATAAACATTTAGGGTCGGTTCACACCAGGGTGCTATGTTCTTGTCATTCATTTCATTGGACTACCAAGTACACAGGAATGCACAAAAAGTACCTCAATCGATTTTCAGAAACATACTAAACCGACTGGTACTGCAGTACCATGTAATTTGATGGCTGCAAAGTACATACGTTTGTTAGATGCATTGATGGGGGCCATTACCCACCCTCATCTAACCAGGGCAGCACATTTCTGCATGTTGTAAACAAGCATTTTCTACACTGCAATTGGTGTAAACTCAATTAGGCCCCTAAACCTGACTGGAGGGACTTTTTTTCAGAGTATAGGCGCAGGTGCTCCCCCCAGTCACCCCTTGTCTCTGCCCCTACCGCTGAGCAATAATAGTTTCCCTCCAGCAACAATAGACCCCCTCAGGAATAACATTTTCCTCCTCAACAGAAATGGATCCCTGCCAGCAACAATAGATTCACCCATCAACTATAAAATCCCACCAGCAACAATAGGTCCCCCCAGCAGACTGCATTAATAGACCCTCCAGCCGCTGACAAAAATATACCCTCCCCCAACAGTAGACCTCCCCAGCAACATAAGACCCCCACCATAACAGTAGATCCCCCAGCAACTCTACACTCCCCAGTGACTGTAGATCCCCCAGTAGCCAACATCAATAGACCTTCCAGCACATGCCAGCACCCCTTGCCAACACATACATTCAATGTTGGAGGTGCCAAAACTGGGTACTACCACATTCCTGCTGAAAAGAAGCCCTGATCATACCCTGCCTTTTCTGCAATGGCCAAGAAAACGCCACCATGATATTGTGCAGGCAAGCGGTCAAATGCTTGACCTCATGGGCTTTATCTCACTTATGACTGTACTGTGAGATGACTATAGTGCAAGATCTTGCAGTTTAGGTATAAGATTTCCTTTAAGGCAATGGTGACGCTGCCTTCCCAGTAGACACTGGTGCAACCGGGGCTATGTCAGCACTGCAGAGATGCAAAATATAAGGGGGGGGGAGGTCCACTTTAAGTATTTCAGGAGGCCAATATTTAATGTACTGAGTATACTAGAGAACATGTCGTCATATTTGTGTTCTGCCTCTGCCTATTACTGTGCATATTACAAACCCATATAATGCCTTGTGGTCCCTCATGCTCATTTCTTTGCTTCTTGAAATTATAATGTAATTTCCTGGCGCCAACATAGCGGCATACACGTGGCAGTAAGCCGCCATAGATTGGCTCTAGGAAAGGTAAATTATGGTAAGTATTTGATTTTTCATTATCATGACCGGTGCTGCAAATTTTCCTCTGGAGGAGACATACAGCTGCCTGTTCCAAATTGAGGTCCCAAATTGAAATTCCTTCCTTAGAAGACCACAAGGGAAACAGAACCACAACAATATTGGCACGGATAAAGGAAAACTCGGGGGACATCGTCATTCACATGTTAGTAGGAGTACCAGTAACACCAAGGGTCTCTTTAACACAAAGGTTAGGACATTCTCTTAACAGAAAGCTGAGGCCCCTTCTTCCTCCAATGAGAAGGGGCCCATTATAATATAAATTGTCCCTGTCAGTCAGAAAACAACAATATTGACTCCAGGATAATAGAAAAGTACAAACAAATATAAAGCAAGTTGGCTGCAAGAGAAGAGGTATTAAATTCACCTCTCTGGTGGCCTATATCTCCTACCACCCCTCCATTCCAGCACTGCATCTCTAAAGCATTCAACGCTTCTGGCAATAGCAGATGCCTGTATTCCCCACTGTTTGCTGTGGCTCTATCCTCGGACCCCCTATATGACTAGAGGACTTTTTTTTGCAGGAGTGGCTGTCCCAGAACCAGTGAGGACATGGCTCGTTTGGCCGGGGGTGAGTGTAGCACCCTCCTAGGTAGGTGCTAGAGAGTAAGTATAGTTTTTGGCTCTGTCTGCCTATCGGAGGAGCAGTAGGCAAATTCTATATTTTTCTCTGCTTAAGAGTCGGTTCACACTGGGGCGGCACGACTCTGTACTACTTCGGGGGCGACTTGTGCATTCCCATGCACCACGACTTCGGAGCGACTTGCATGGACTGACACATAATGGAAGTCTATGCAAGTCGCTCCGAGGTCGCCCCGAAGTAGTACAGGACCCTTTTTCTAAGTCGGAGCGACTTGTGTCGCTCCTATTAGAACGGGTCCTGTAGCAGTCAATGGACCGCGAGGGAGCGTGACTTGTCAGGCTGACAAGTCGCGCCAGTGTGAATTGAGGCTAATAGGGAGCAGGATCTGTGAGTTAGGTCTGCTCAATGTGTGATTCATCTGGTCTAGGGGAGCGTTTCACACTGATCCAATGGGGAGGCACATTGGATAGTGGAGGAATCCTAGTCAATGAGTACACAGGCTTTAATACAGCCCTAGGGATTGGCCCAGACTGCTGTCTCTGTGTAGTATAAAAAGCCAGGAGCACATGTGCTCAAGGTCTTTGGCTGATGAGCAGAGTCCCGGAAGGAGGGTGGCGGCTGCTTCCTCTTCTGCAGTGGTTGGTGTGTGGTCACAGGCAGTCGGCCTGGTGAGCCAGAAGTGTGGAGCTGAACCCAGAGGTCCAGGAGAGCTGACTAAGAGGAGTTGAGAAGCTGAAGAACCTGAAAAGCAGTATCGTGAGTACAGGGGATGGTGTGTAAGGGCTTGACCAGGAAGGGGGCCACACACCGGAGTAGAGTAGTCAGAGGACGGTTGTCAGCTGGTGAATAGAAAGGGGGTACTAGGTGAGTACCCTGAAGATAAGTGCTAAAGAACATTACTTCAGATTCATCTAGTGGCAGGGTGAAGCTGCGGACTTGTCGCATTCTCAGATAGAAGTCCTCAGCATTGTGAATAGTTCAAGTGTTGGAGTATCCCACTCATCCCTTCTCCCGTCCCCATATAAAATAAAACAGCAACCCCTAGACTGTTCATTGACTGAGCCAGAAAGTAAAGTGTTAAGATTCTGCATGCAGTTGCTATCGGTAACCTAGGGGACCCGAAAAAGGTGAGAAATCTAGCCACCCTCAAGGGGGCAGGGCTACATAGGTAAGGAGTGGGTTGGCCAAAATTGTGGAGGGGAGGGCTTCCAGGAGAGGCACAGTGGCATCTGAGATTTGTGGGAGATACAACAGAAAACAAACTGAACAAGAGAGAGGACCATTTTATATATATATATATATATATATATATATAACTAAGGCTAAGGCAAAGAGAACAAAAAAAGAGTTTGTGCTGAAAGTCAGTAGGACAGCAAAGAAAGTACTAAAGCCATGAAGCATAGCAGGGAAGAGAGCTAAAAAAAATTAGAAGTTGATTTAGCACCTGGTGTTGTAGCATGGAAGAGAACTATTGGGTGCAGGCATTACCACAGTCAGAACGAAGTGTCAAAAGTGAATATAGTGGAGGCCTCACAGATATTATATAGGACCCGTTTGACAGAAAAAGACCATTAATATGGAGCCTGGAGGTGGACACGTGAAGTTATGGTAGAGCTTCCGGAACCATACACTCAGCTTTGGAGCTCAAGCCTTCGGTGGTCTTTCATGAGGTCTCACAACTTAACCTAGTAAGCCACACTCATCCTCCTTCCTGAGTGTCATCTTTTTTTAAGTTCTCAGAGCCCAGAACTAGAGAGATTATTCTGACTCCATCTGTAATGGTAATGGTGACTTATCCCTTCCTAAAAATTCTGCCTTGCCTGAATATAGTAGAGACACTCACTGCAGTCTTCAGCTGCACTCCTCAAACATCTGGCATTCACAAATATCTTTATTGCATGCAAAAGAGTTAAGGCAAACAATATGATGTGGTAGAGATATTGGTATTTGCAGTGTTTGAAGGTCATAAGGAACATTTTCAATGTGCGTCTTGAAGGAACAATACAGGAACTCACAATGAGGAAGGAAGGAAGTTACATAATATAAAAGGGATGGGTTACAAAAAATGAGTGCAGTTAATACAATGACAATGAGGCGGCACCATAACCAATTGCCTTAGTGAATTAGCACAGGATATAAACAAAATGGAAAATTGTATCAAATACTTACCGTCATTTTCCTTTCCTGACGCCAATACATGGCAGCATACACATGATATAGCTCCGCCCCTATATCCACCCACAGGACCTGTTTAAATCTATAAAAGCATTACTGACAGCAATCTCCCCATTCTTCGTATTAAGCATAAAAATCAGAGGGAGGGACTGTATGCTGCCATGTATTGGCGTCAGGAAAGGAAAATTACGGTAAGTATTTGATACAATTTTCCTGATGCCAACATGGCAGCATACACATGATAAATGATGAGCTTTGAGAGGGAGGGTTTAATGTTGCAAAGTCAGTCTTTATTTAGACATAGATGCCTGAATAGTTTTTCTCCCAAACTCTACTGTAGTGAGAGCTGCCGGATCCACCCTGTAGTGCTTTAGGAACATGTGGTGGGAAGACTAGCTCGCTGCCCTGCATACTTGTCTCCAGGGACACCCCTGCATGTACTGCCCAGGAAGAAGATACTGCTCTAGTCGAATGAGCTCTTACCACCTCCAGAGGTGCCTTTCTAGCCACTCTATATGCGTCATGAATAGTTCTGACTATCCATGACAATATTGTTCTGGCCGAGGCTTACTCCCCTTTTGGTCTTTCTGAAGGTATGATAAAAGGCCTTTTGATTGTCCGAAGGAGGCAGTGACTTTGGAAATGTCCAGTTCCTGTAAGTTGAACAATAGAAAACCCCTGGGGAGTGGGACTTTAAACGGCAAGAACCAGGACTTGAGTATAAAAATAAATAAATTTTATTACAAATATTGCAAAAAATAGATTGACAAAGATAACATGTATCATAAAAACATGGTCATAACTACGTCTTGGAACCGAGAGAGTCTGAGATGTCTGGACCGGACTAGACGCGTTTCGGTCAAATTGCCTTTCTCGATAGTCCAGGAAACACCAGAGCCGGCGTACTTAATGGCGTGTGACGCTCTATTCAGAGCGCACCGCCATTATCCAAACCGAACAGGGCTGATAAGGTAAGTTTCTTCCTTTCCACCGGACGCCTTTATCTATCTTGGGACACCCGTACTCGCTATGGATACTTTCCATCACCTGCTCCCAGATTTGGGGACGTTTGGGACATACAACTGTACGACTACCTTTTTTACCTGGTGCCCTCCCTTTACTTGCCTTGTACCTGCTCCAATATTCCTCCTCACCACAATCTCTTTTCTTTCTTCCATCTGGATACGTATGGTTCTCACTCACCACAGGATCCATGCTGGGGAATGGTGCTTTTTCCTCTGGTGTTTCTTCCTGTTTTCTTTCTTTTTTCTTCATTCAAATTATTTGCTACCTGATATTTTAAAACATACCAACCTCCCTCACTCTTGACATATTTTGTGCCAATAGGGACCAAGTGCTGGATACGCCCTGCACTATACATATTTGGAGATATCCCCACTCTATTCCAACTCTACAGGTAGCTATTATCATTATTAGATTTATACTATATATACTTTCTTCATCTCTCATCTTATATCCCACCATGAGTACATTCTCATATTTTTATTTTTAATTTGTTTTCTCTCTCTCTCCCCTTTTTCTTTCATTCACCCCAGACGACCTGTGTTTCTGACCCCGTTTTGGAGATCCTCGTGGGAATTTCTGATCGGGGAGCTTTTTCACTGTCACCTGTGAAGTTACTACTTATTTATACTTGAATCTGGTTTATAACCATTTAACTTCCCTTTTGAAGCCCGTACATATACATCATCTCAGGTCCATGTATAGACCCAGCCAATTTGGCATATATTACTTGTGGTCAAGGATACCTGAAGGTTTTTTCCTAACCCGTTAAGATCCATTCACTTGGTCCTCCGTCCTGGAGTCTACAGAGTTTCTGCATATCTGGTATGTAGCCATAGAGGTACCTTTGTTCCTCTCTACATCTAAATACAACAAACACTGTGTAAAATCTGCTATTGCATGTATTAATCATTCTATTGTTAAGCTTATTGAAATTTAACTCCTTGTTTACTATGTTTATCATACTGATTGTTACCTTTCATGCTTCCAGTCTGAGCTCTGTTGTTTCCTGGACTATCGAGAAAGGCAATTTGACCGAAACGCGTCTAGTCCGGTCCAGACATCTCAGACTCTCTCGGTTCCAAGACGTAGTTATGACCATGTTTTTATGATACATGTTATCTTTGTCTTTGTCAATCTATTTTTTGCAATATTTGTAATAAAATGTATTTATTTTTATACTCAAGTCCTGGTTCTTGCCGTTTAAAGTCCCACTCCCCAGGGGTTTTCTATTGTTCAATATTCATTAGGGATGCTGGCAAGACTCCAGGTTAAAACACAGACTGCGAATTAATCTTTTCCGATTATTAGGGTGGCAAATACCCACTTCCCCGCCATATTCGCTCTCTGTGTTTTTATACTTGACTATTGTTCATGAGATAGTGCACAATATTTTCAGTGCAATCATTAGAGTTATCTATCTTAAACGACATTGTCCACTATTTGATAAGTTTTTCTTATCGTGTGCTCGTCTATCTGAAGTACCCAGGGCCCTGGACGCCCCCCCCCCCCTTTCCATCTCTGGTTTCACTGGGGGGACCTCCACGGCCCAGGGTCTATTAGGGTGACGTGATAAAAACCTTCATTCCCCCTCCCTTTATCGAATTATCATCCTCCACTTCAGTTCTAGGCAAACACACATTTTATCTTTTCCTGTTCTTTATCTTGTTTATGCAGCTCCATTGTTGGGGGTGATCATAAATGGGTTAGACATCGTTACAAGCAATCTTCCCTATTATTCCATATTAGTTGATTTTGTCCAACATTAGACTTCCCCAGTGGTATATACCAACAGTTGCCCCTACATTCTAGGGTACCTCTTGATTTTTAATATTGACACCACCCACATACTGGACCTACAGTCCACCATATCTAAACACCTTTGCAATAATTTGTTTTTTTAAACCATTCACTTGACCTCTAGATATACATCATGTTTAGAGGTACAGGTTTTGACAATCTCCTCCTATCTTATAGAGAACACAGCAAAAAAGAAGCTCAGGACACTAAAATTGAATCTCTGATTTTTTAATTAAAAAAAGCGGTAGAAAAGAAAACCAATCTATACCTTCACATCGACAACTTTGAAACAAATAATAGAGAAAATCTTAACCCTTTGGGCCTAAGAGTCCAAATCTTTCCAACTATTGAGGATCTCGATGAAATCTTCAAATCCAAATGGGAGGCAAATCTACAACTATGTTCAAAGAATATGATGTGCCTTCTCATTGAAGAATATCATAAACGGATCAAAGGACTAGACCTTGTCATCGAGAAACTTTATGAACAACTAGAAACACATTTAGATACTCCCAAATTCATAAATCTAGAGAACAATATTAAAAATCAACTAGACAAAAATATCAAACTCAACATTAATAAAAAGGAGCAGAAGCTCTGTAGAGACAGAATAGCCTTTCGTGACAAAAAGGCTTATAAATGGCATCAACGACAAATACAATCCCGCCCTAAAAGACGTGATCTAACCAGAGCCGACTACAATTTAGGTTCGAATTCATCTATAAATTCTTCACTTTCTTCATCATCATTACCAACCCATAACAGGGGCAAACAAGTCAAAAACAAAAGATCCTTTGCCCAAGATGATAATACAAATGCGAGCAAACGCCCCCCAACTCCCTCAGGGCCCCCACCCTTATCTAATTTAACATCTGATACACGACGTTTAGCCCACATCAACCTGCCAGTTAAGAACACATTAGAAACCAAACACATAGCTATCACAGACACTACTCATGCCATGGCGGCGGACAACACGGAGTTTGAAGATCTCTCATGAAACTCCGCCATGCCTAATCATCATACTGACACATCCTCCAGAGATGATAGCGACATCATCAACCTTTCAGATTACATACTTTCACCAGCCCAAACATCTTTGCTGCTAAAAGGTCTCTCTTTTTGCCCCACCACTGACATTGACAAATTCACTTTTAAAAAAGATTTAAACTTATTCGCCCGAAAAATTCTTTTACAAAATCAACATGCTCAGAAATATAACCCTAAGCTATTACAACCAAAAACAAAAAAATTAGAAGTAGAAGCATTAGATACACTAATCGCCCTATTAGAGGAACAAGACGGACTCGACCTAATAGATAGGATTGACTTGGACTCACTACTAAATGAACATCCCCAATCGGGTTCACCAACTCGTTTCCAAAAAA
This sequence comes from Pelophylax lessonae, assembly GCF_965119305.1. Lineage (NCBI taxonomy): Eukaryota > Metazoa > Chordata > Amphibia > Anura > Ranidae > Pelophylax > Pelophylax lessonae. The sequence goes on from NC_138768.1 coordinate 737,385,522, forward strand.
AGTCGGACAAATTTCCTGCTTTAAATAACAATACCAACCTGGCAGCCTTTGTCATGTTGGTATCTCAAGAAATTGAGAAAATCAAACTTTTCCCACAGACCCGAGCCTCTAACCTTAGCCCGGAAGAAAATCAGGCCCTTACCGCTCTCATAAAACAACTACAATTGACCATCAAGCCCTCCAATAAGGGGGGCAATATTGTCATTATGCATAATCAACAATATGCCAATATGTGCTGGAAGATTCTGAATAACTCCAATTGGTATCAAAAAATATCTCGAGTTACCATTGATAAATACTCTATGCTATTGTAGACGATGGATATCTAACAGGCTGTATAGATAAAACTACCTGGGATTATCTCAGAATCAAATTTCCTATCATTCCTACGTTCTACAGCCTGCCCAAAGTCCACAAAAACAGAAACGACCCCCCAGGACGACCCATCGTCTCGGGTAGGGGAAGTATATCAGAGAACTTAAGTAGATATGTGGACAGCAAATTGTACCCATTTGTACAAACTCTCCCTTCCTTCGTAAAGGACACCATACATCTTTTACAGCTTTTGGAGGGCATGTCGATTCCTGCGGATGCCCTGCTGGTGGCCATTGATGTAGAAGCACTATACAGCTCCATCCCCCACCAGCAGGGCATCCGTACGGTCGCACATGCCCTTATACAATCTAATTTGGATCCCCCAGCCACACAAAAATTCATTCTAAAATCACTTGAATACATCCTTACTCGTAATGTATTCTCATTTGATGGTTCCCATTTCCTCCAGGTACAGGGCGTTGCGATGGGGACATGTTGTGCCCCATCATACGCCAACCTGTACCTGGGGGAATGGGAACGCTCTTTCCTCTTGGAGGAACGTTATTCGGAATATACCCAGCACATATTGGCATGGCATAGGTACATCGACGATGTCCTCATCTTCTGGACAGGAAGTAAGGAATTACTTCTGGACTGTGTTCACTCCATGAACAAGAATAATTTCAATCTCACCTTTACTCTAAACTACAATAGTGATTCTATTGATTTCCTTGATATCACAATCAACAAAAACCAACAAGGCAACATCACGACTACTCTATTCAGAAAACCCACCGCTGCTAATACGGTACTCTACGCTACAAGCGCACATCCAGTTCCACTTATTAGGTCCATCCCTTATGGGCAATATTTGCGCCTCAGGCGCAATTGCTCTGAAGACCCCATTTTCAAATCGGAAGCTGACAAACTTAGAACAAGATTGACTATCAGGGGCTACACACAAACCTGCCTCAAAAAGGCATATCGTAGGGCCAGATCCCAACAAAGACAAGATCTCATTTTCAAAAAATCAATTAAAACTTCACGTAACAGTAATCAGATTCAGCATCAGGCACGCATTATAACACCTTATACGAAACAACATGATAGAGCCTACAACATTCTTAACAAATACTGGCACTTACTCACATGTGACCCACATCTTAACCCTTTCGTTACTGACAAACCTGCGATAACTTACCGCAAGGCTAGATCACTCAAGGATAAGCTAGTTAAAAGCGAATATACTGGCGAATTTCGCCAAGATCCTTGTAAACGTTTAGGGACATTTAAGTGTGGGGGGTGCAATGTATGCCAATACATTTGCACTGACCCCAATATACTCCTTCCAAATGGGGCACCTTATAGACCCCTACATTTTTCCAATTGTCAAACGATAGGAGTAGTCTATCTCCTCCTCTGCTGCTGTGGGTGCTTCTACGTCGGGAAGACAAAAAATGAATTTCATAAAACAGCTCAACGACATGTTACATGTATGCGTCAACGCAACCCTGATCTCCCTTTAGGGAGACATGTCTTAAATACACATAGTGGTATTTTTCCACGCTTCTCTTTTGTCATCCTTGACCGAGTGCACCCCAGCAGCAGAGGAGGCGACTGGGATAAAACCCTCTTACAAAGGGAATCCAGATGGATCCATAACCTCAGGGCTACCATTCCACCAGGACTCAATGATAGCATCAGTTTCAAGCCCTTCCTTGAAGGCTTTTCATCAGGGGGCTGGGAACCATGACACAAGTCCTCTACCATTAAGCTCAGTGACAAGAACGAGGTACCATACTGAAATGAAATACTCACTTTATTCCAAAGTCACCTTAATATATGCTTTTAATAAATTTTCCATATAATACACATCAAATTAATTACTATATTATATTGTTAATATTTCTAATGCTAATTTCCAATTTTGTATTTAATCCACATTTTGTGGGACATAATTCCTTTTTCCCCTTCATTTCTATATAGCATTTGCCTCCAAATACTCACCATCTGATGGTAGACAACACAATCAGTTAGTCCCCTGACAATCTTACATGGTCCCATTTTGTCTGAAATTTAAGATCTAACAAACTTGATGAATATATGCATTTTTGATGCTTGTTTATTCTTAGCTTATTTGCATTTTTTCCCCTTTATCTCCTCTTCGTGTCATCCACATTGTGTACCACATCATATATGTGTTATCGTTTACATGCCCAATTTTGCCTTGATCTGTACTCTTTTGTTCTTTGTCTAATAGTACGATCCATCAGGTACTCTGTACAAATTGCCTTCTATTTATTTACAGAATTTGTTCCTTCCATGTAAACACAGAGTTTGCTTTGTTTCGATGTCCTACTATTGCCCCGCCCCTTTAGGTGCAGCTCCGCATTATTCACAGAGTGACGCTCACCCGACCTCACTTCCCCCCGGCGCACAAAGGGGCGGTATTCGCCCCACTACCGGTCACCTGATCCCGCCGCTGGGCGGAGTAACAGGTCCGGATGTTGTGCGCCGGCGTGCCCGGAACGCACATCGCGGCCAACCCATCGTGGGCGGCGATTGTGCGTTCCAGACACGGGGGACCTCCATTGGTCCACACAGGCCCTGGGAGGAGCCGCGACGCAGGCCCCGGCGCATGCGCCGGCGTACTTAATGGCGTGTGACGCTCTATTCAGAGCGCACCGCCATTATCCAAAACGAACAGGGCTGATAAGGTAAGTTTCTTCCTTTCCACCGGACACCTTTATCTATCTTGGGACACCCGTACTCGCTATGGATACTTTCCATCACCTGCTCCCAGATTTGGGGACGTTTGGGACATACAACTGTACGACTACCTTTACCTGGTGCCCTCCCTTTACTTGCCTTGTACCTGCTCCAATATTCCTCCTCACCACAATCTCTTTTCTTTCTTCCATCTGGATACGTATGGTTCTCACTAACCACAGGATCCATGGTGCTTTTTCCTCTGGTGTTTCTTCCTGTTTTCTTTCTTTTTTCTTCATTCAAATTATTTGCTACCTGATATTTTAAAACATACCAACCTCCCTCACTCTTGACATATTTTGTGCCAATAGGGACCAAGTGCTGGATACGCCCAGCACTATACATATTTGGAGATATCCCCACTCTATTCCAACTCTACAGGTAGCTATTATCATTATTAGATTTATACTATACAGTGGGTACGGAAAGTATTCAGACCCCCTTAAATATTTCACTCTTTGTTATATTGCAGCCATTTGCTAAAATCATTTAAGTTCATTCTTCTTCCTCATGAATGTACACATAGCACCCCATACTGACAGAAAAACACAGAATTGTTGACATTGTTGCAGATTTATTAAAAAAGAAAAACTGAAATATCACATGGTCCTAAGTATTCAGACCCTTTGCTGTGACACTCATATATTTAACTCAGGTGCTTTCCATTTCTTCTGATCATCCTTGAGATGGTTCTACACCTTCATTTGAGTCCAGCTGTGTTTGATTATACTGATTGGACTTGATTAGGAAAGCCACACACCTGTCTATATAAGACCTTCCAGATCACAATGCATGTCAGAGCAAATGAGAATCATGAGGTCAAAGGAACTGCCTGAAGATTTCAGAGACAGAATTGTGGCAAGGCACAGATCTGGCCAAGGTTACAAAAAGATTTCTGCTGCACTTAAGGTTCCTAAGAGCACAGTGGCCTCCATAATCCTCAAATGGAAGACGTTTGGGATGACCAGAACCCTTCCTAGAGCTGGCCGTCCGGCCAAACTGAGCTATCGGGGGAGAAGAGCCTTGGTGAGAGAGGTAAAGAAGAACCCAAAGATCACTGTGGCTGAGCTCCTGAGATTCAGTCAGGAGATGGGAGAAAGTTGTAGAAAGTCAACCATCACTGCAGCCCTCCACCAGTCGGGGCTTTATGGCAGAGTGGCCCGACGGAAGACACATGAAAGCCCGCATGGAGTTTGCTAAAAAACACCTGAAGGACTCCAAGATGGTAAGAAATAAGATTCTCTGGTCTGATGAGACCAAAATAGAACTTTTTGGCCTTAATTCTAAGCGGTATGTGTGGAGAAAACCAGGCACTGCTCATCACCTGTCCAATACAGTCCCAACAGTGAAGCATGGTGGTGGCAGTATCATGCTGTGGGGGTGTTTTTCAGCTGCAGGGACAGGACGACTGTTTGCAATCGAGGGAAAGATGAATGTGGCCAAGTACAGGGATATCCTGGACAAAAACTTTCTCCAGAGTGCTCTGGACCTCAGACTGGGCCGAAGGTTTACCTTCCAACAAGACAATGACCCTAAGCACACAGCTAAAATAACGAAGGAGTGGCTTCACAACAACTCCGTGACTGTTCTTGAATGGCCCAACCAAAGCCCTGACTTAAACCCAATTGAGGATCTCTGGAGAGACCTAAAATTGGCTGTCCACCAACGTTTACCATCCAACCTAACAGAACTGGAGAGGATCTGCAAGGAGGAATGGCAGAGGATCCCCAAATCCAGGTGTGAAAGACTTGTTGCATCTTTCCCAAAAAGACTCCTGGCTGTATTAGATCAAAAGGGGGCTTCTACTAAATACTGAGCAAAGGGTCTGAATACTTAGGACCATGTGATATTTAAGTTTTTCTTTTTTAATAAATCTGCAACAATGTCAACAATTCTGTGTTTTTCTGTCAGTATGGGGTGCTATGTGTACATTCATGAGGAAGAAGAATGAACTTAAATGATTTTAGCAAATGGCTGCAATATAACAAAGAGTGAAAAATTTAAGGGGGTCTGAATACTTTCTGTACCCACTGTATATACTTTCTTCATCTCTCATCTTATATCCCACCATGAGTACATTCTCATATTTTTATTTTTAATTTGTTTTCTCTCTCTTTCCCCTTTTTCTTTCATTCACCACAGACGACCTGTGTTTCTGACCCCGTTTTGGAGATCCTCGTGGGAATTTCTGATCGGGGAGCTTTTTCACTGTCACCTGTGAAGTTACTACTTATTTATACTTAAATCTGGTTTATAACCATTTAACTTCCCTTTTGAAGCCCGTACATATACATCATCTCAGGTCCATGTATAGACCCAGCCAATTTGGCATATATTACTTGTGGTCAAGGATACCTGAAGGTTTTTTCCTAACCCGTTAAGATCCATTCACTTGGTCCTCCGTCCTGGAGTCTACAGAGTTTCTGCATATCTGGTATGTAGCCATAGAGGTACCTTTGTTCCTCTCTACATCTAAATACAACAAACACTGTGTAAAATCTGCTATTGCATGTATTAATTATTCTATTGTTAAGCTTATTGAAATTTAACTCCTTGTTTACTATGTTTATCATACTGATTGTTACCTTTCATGCTTCCAGTCTGAGCTCTGGTGTTTCCTGGACTATCGAGAAAGGCAATTTGACCGAAACGCGTCTAGTCCGGTCCAGACATCTCAGATTCTCTCGGTTCCAAGACGTAGTTATGACCATGTTTTTATGATACATGTTATCTTTGTCTCTGTCAATCTATTTTTTGCAATATTTGTAATAAAATGTATTTATTTTTATACTCAAGTCCTGGTTCTTGCCGTTTAAAGTCCCACTCCCCAGGGGTTTTCTATTGTTCAATATTCATTAGGGATGCTGGCAAGACTCCAGGTTAAAACACAGACTCCGAATTAATCAGTTCCTGTAAGTTGGCCTCTGATTCCTCTGGGAATGTTGGAAGTATCTATTCATTAGCAGAGATGTATAGTAACGAAGTAGAACTACTTAAGTACTGTACTTAAGTACCGAAATGCGGTATCTGTACTTTCCTAGAGTAGAATTTTTTTCTCCTACTTCTACTTTTACTTCACTACATTTTTTCGATGATTTAGATACTTCTACTCCGATATTTTTTTTTTGTGCTGCATCGTTACTCATTACTTTTCTCTGCCTTTCCCTTTTTCTTTTTTGTTCGGTTTCCCTCCTTACTGCTCTCTCCTACTCTTTCAATTATCCTCCCTATTCTGCCTTCCCCCCTCCCCTCCCCTTTTCTATAGGAAGGCAAAGGTAAAGATACCCCCCTTTTTCATGGGTACCTGGTCTCTGGCCATTTGGGTAGCGTTGTTCCGCTCCAGGCTTCCGCTGGGCCGGAGTGGAGTGCTCCCACATGCGCCTCTCGGCGCTCTGACATGTGTGGCGGCCTTCGGCCACTCCGCTCCTCCCCTCCTTGTCTCCATTCGCTGACGTCTCAGCGCTGGGAGGCGGGGATTCCGGCGGCCGCGCAGTAGAGGCACGTGCGCATGCGCAGTGCGATCGAGGCACTGGCGGCCATCTTGGTTAAGGGAAACATGGGGGGTCTCTGATGTAAGGGGGGGCTTTGTGTGGGCGGTCTCTGATGTAAGGGGGCTCTGTGTGGGGGGTCTCTGATGTAAGGGGGGCTCTGTGTGGGAGGGCTCTGATGTAAGGGGAGCTCTGTAAGGAGGGGCTCTGATGTAGGGGGAGCTCTGTGGGGGGCTCTATGGGGGGGCTCTGTGGGGATGGTCTCTGATGTAAGGGGGCTCTGTGTTGGGGTCTCTGGATGTAAGGGGGGCTTTGTGTGAGGGGTCTCTAAAGTAAGGGGGCTTTGTGTGGGGGGTCTCTGGTGTAAGGGGGGCTCTGTGTGGGGGGTCTCTGATGTAAAGGGGGCTCTGTGTGGGGGGTCTCTGATGTAAGGGGGCGCTGTGTGGGGGGTCTTTGATGTAAGGGGGCTCTGTGTGGGGGTCTCTGGTGTAAGGGGGCTCTGTGTGGGGGGTCTCTGATGTAAGGGGGCTCTGTGTGGGGGTCTCTGATGTAAGGGGTCTCTGTGTGGGGGGTCTCTGATGTGTGGAGTTCTCTGATGTAAGAGGGCTCTGTGTGTGGGGTCTTTGATGTAAGGGGGGCTCTGTGTGGGGGGTCTCTGATGTAAAGGGGGCTCTTTGTGGGGGCTGGGGGGTCTCTGCTGTAAGGGTGCTCTGTGTGGGGGGTCTCTGATGTAAGTGGGGCCTCTGTGGGGGGTTTCTGTTGTAAGGGGGCTCCGTTGGGGGGTTTCTGTTGTAAGGGGGGCTCCGTTGGGGGGTCTCTGATGTAAGGGGGGTCTCTAATGTAAAGGGGGGCTAAGTTTGTAGTGATCATAAAAAAGAAAAGTCAAATGAAGTGCAAAAAAAGTGCAAGAAAAAATGTGCAGGGCGCTGGTGGGGGCGCCACAGGATCAGCTCGCACAGGGCGCTTGAACACCTTTATGATGTCCCAGTCAGCCATGACCGTATGAGGTTGATATATAGAAAGAGAACCCCAAAATCACCACAGTGTCAACTGCACCAAACCATCACATCTTCTACCCCTTATGCCATAGCTGTTAAAAAAAAAAAAAATTGATGTTCCCCTATGAGGTGAAGCATTGAGGCTACCTTAGGTATGAAGTGATTAAGTGGTCTCAACACCACTCTGTCTGGGAAAAAGGTCATATATGGTCCTGCCATTCCTAGGGCTTAGAACTCTGACATACTGATCACTTTCCCATAATATTACAATGTTACTATAAGAACATTATTTTGCTCTGGTCAAAGTGTGTTAAAAGTGTGTTAAAAAAATCGTAGGAAAAAAAGAAAAAAAAATATAATGAAAAAAACATATATTTTTTTTTGTTTTCCCGTACTGTCACCAGTGAGTGTCCCTGATCACAACCACACCTGTTATATGATGACGCTGTACTGCACTGGTGACAGTGTGTGTGAAAATATATATATATATATATACCCAAAAACATATGTGTTTGTACTGTCCTGACATTTTTGGGCCTTAAAAAAATAAGATAGGCCGTCAGTATATTAGGTTTGATTAATTTTCAGATACTGTATATACCATTGTTTGTGGACTTTATAACTTTCCTACAGACTAAATTATAATAAACACTGATTTGGGTTGTTTTTTTTTTTTTCTTTACCAAAGAAATGAAGCAGAATACACTTAAATTCATGACGAAAGATTATTTATTTGCAAAACTTTATAGAAATAAAGAAAAATGTGGGTTTTTTCAAAATTCTCTGTCTTTTTTTTTTTTATTTAGCAAAAAAAAAAAAAAAAAACTGTGGCAATTAAATACTGCCAAAGGAAAGCTCTATTTATTTGAACAAAATTTAAAAAATGTAGTTTGGGTACAGTGTTGCATGACCGTGAAATTGTCAAAGTGTGACAGCACTGAAAATTGAATGGGCAGGAAGGGCGTAAAAGTGCCCAGTATTGAATTGGTTAATTAACTTTTCCTAATATATTCCCGCAGCCCCCAAGCACATGTACGGTACAAGTTAACATACAAACAGACATTTGCAGGAAACATCTCCATTGGCTATCCTAGCCTGAGGGTTAATGAACACAATGTCCATGATCTAAGTCAAAATGACTGTTCATCCAATTATCATATGCAGTCAGTTGTCAGAAATGGTTGGAAATAAATTATTGCAAATAATAATTTATAATTTGCACCTGCGTGTATGCCTCTTTTTATGCACAAGAGCTTGCAACCTGTATTTTAATAAAGGGTCTACAGGCATTAGGTAGGCAGGTAGATTTTGTTGTCCAATGAACAGGGTGAAATAATCCAGTGTAGTATTTTCATGATACAACTAAATAAAATTACATTAAAGTTTCAGGAAAAGCTAATGAAAAAAAAAAAAAAAATAGATGGAAGTCTTCTAAATTGAGAAACGATCATCATGTCATGTGGCTGGCAGACGATATACATGACGTTAGCTCCTGCGGGCAGAGTTTACCAAGCTTCGCTCACTCTCCTTGGCTTCTGCTCGGCTCACTTACACACCACCCAAAGAAGGTGTGAACTCTAAGGCAGGGCCCATCCCCATCCCAGTCCACTCATACCGCATAGCCAGCAAAAAAAAGGGACAGGCTCCGCCTAGGGGATGTTCCTTCAGTCCTGCAGCATAGAGCCAGGGCAAATAAAAAGCTACTGCTGGGGGAGGGGGATTCATCCCAATCTCTGTCTATCCATGATTGCTTGATGGTAGTAATGTAACAAATTAATGTGCCCTGATGTGCAAACCGCAATGTTGAAATGCCTCAATGTCTTTACAGATTTTTGGGGGGGCAATGTCACAAAAAATGAAGTTGTCCGTGAGTGGATCTAATTTCTAGGACAAGGACACGTCGGGACATTTTTTTAAAAACTATTTTTGAAAACATTTTTTTTTCTGTGTGTCCCATTCACACTGCAATGCGGGGCAGAACTGTGCTGCAGGGTGAGGTGATAGAATAACAAAACAAATTTATTTTTGTTTAAGAGCCGGTTCACACTACTCCGACTTGAGCCCTCAAGTCGCCCCAAGTCGCATGTCATTACAAATTCAATGTAAATGAATAAGAGCCGTCTTAATATGCACTACTGAAGTCGCTCCGACTTCAGAAAAGGTTCCTGTACTACTTCAAGGCGACCTCTATCCGACTTGTGCACATAGACTTCAATGGGAGTCGCCTCTAAGTCGGATCCTTATCTATTTTCAAGCGACTGTGATCAGACTTTCCAGGAAGAAGAAAAAGATTAGCCAGGCATTCCCCACAGACAAAGTCGCCTATCATTCAAGTTTCTTCAAAGTCAAGCTAAAAAGTCGCTCCTTCATGGGGCGACTTTCTGGTCGTGGTAGTGTGAACCGGCTCTTACTGTTTTTCTCCTCTACATTGTGTACATAGTCATTTTAGATAAATTGTATTTGTGTTTTTGAACTGCTGTTTGCTGTGTCTGTATTGTAATTGTTTGTATTGTGTCTGGGTGGGTGCATTGGATATATATCTCCTGTATACAGTATGTCACAAAAGTGAGTACACCCCTCACATTTTTGTAAATATTTTATTTTATCTTTTCCTGTGACAACACTGAAGAAATGACACTTTGCTACAATGAATGAACATCTGTGGGGCATCCTCAAATGGAAGGTGGAGGAGTGCAAGGTCTCTAACAACCACCAGCTCCGTGATGTCATCATGGAGGAGTGGAAGAGGACCAAAGTGGCAACCTGTGAAGCTCTGGTGAACTCCATGCCCAAGAGGGTTAAGGCAGTACTGGAAAATAATGGTCGCCACACAAAATATTGACACATTGGGCCCAATTTCAACATTTTCACTTAGGGGTGTACTTACTTTTGTTGCCAGAGATTTAGACATTAACCACTTAAGCCCCGGAAGATTTTACCCCCTTCCTGACCAGGAGGTATTTTGCGATTCGGCACTGTGTGATTTTAACGGACAATTGCGCGGTCGTGCAACGCTGTACCTAAACGAATGTGACGGCCTTTTTTTCCCCACAAATATAGCTTTCTTTTGGTGGTATTTGATCACCTGTGCGATTTTTTGATCATGCGCTATAATCAAAAAAAGAGCGACAATTTTGCAAAAATAACAATATTTTTCACATTTTTTTTATATGAAATTCCCCCCAAAAAAATGTAAAAATCAAACTTTTTTTACATTTTTGGCCAATTTGTTTTCTGCTACCTATGTTTGGTAAAAAAAAAATCACAATAAGCGTATTTTGATTGGTTTGCGCAAAAGTTATTGCGTTTACTAACTAAGGGAAAGATTTTTATCATTTTTGTTGTTTTTTTTTTAACGAGTAATGGCGGCGATCTGCAATTTTTTTGCGGTACTGCTACATTGCGGCAGACAGATCAGACCCTTGACTGACATTTTTGACACTTTTGGGGGTACCAGTGACATTACTACAGTAATCAGTGCTATACATATGCACTGTTACTGTAAAAATGACACTGGCAGGGAAGGGGTTAACTTTATTAGAGATGCAGTGACTATGTGTGTCCCTAGGGGCATGCTTCTAACTGTGCAGGGATGTGGCTGTGTGTGTAACAGCACAGATCAACGGTCCTACATAGCAGGACCGTTAGATCAGTGCTTTTACACAGGGGAGAATGACAGGGGGCTTTGTTTACATCAGCCGCCTGCCTTTCTCCCTTCACAGCGGACGATCGCGAGTGACCGGCGGACATCGGGTCCGCTGGTCACACGCACGGAGGTGTCCGTGAACGAGCCAAGGTGGGAGCGCGCCTCCGGCGACGCGCGCTCGCCCGCTATTGGCTCCCAGGCTAGTGACGTATATATACGTCACTTTGCCTGGCCGGGGCTGACCGCCGCAGTAAATAGTCGTGCGGCAGTCGGCAACCGGTTAATGGCTGTGTGTTGAGTTATTTTGAGGGGACAGCAAATTTACACTGTTATTCAAGCTGTACACTCACTACTTTACATTGTAGCAAAGTGTAATTTCTTCAGTGTTGTCACATGAAAAGATATAATAAAATATTTACAAAAATGTGAGGGATATACAGTGCCTTGCGAAAGTATTCGGCCCCCTTGAACTTTGCGAACTTTTGCCACATTTCAGGCTTCAAACATAAAGATATAAAACTGTAATTTTTGTGAAGAATCAACAACAAGTTGGGCACAATCATAAAGTGGAACGACATTTATTGGATATTTCAAACTTTGTTAACAAATAAAAAAACTGAAAAATTGGGCGTGCAAAATTATTCAGCCCCTTTACTTTCAGTGCAGCAAACTCTCTCCAGAAGTTCAGTGAAGATCTCTGAATGATCCAATGTTGACCTAAAAGACTAATGATGATAAATAGAATCCACCTGTGTGTAATTAAGTCTCTGTATAAATGCACCTGCACTGTGATAGTCTCAGAGGTCTGTTTAAAGAGCAGAGAGCATCATGAAGAACAAGGAACACACCAGGGAGGTCCGAGATACTGTTTTGGAGAAGTTTAAAGCCGGATTTTGATACAAAAAGATTTCCCAAGCTTTAAACATCACAAGGAGCACTGTGCAAGCGATAATATGGAAGGAATATCAGACCACTGCAAATCTACGAAGACCTGGTCGTCCCTCTAAACTTTCAGCTCATACAAGGAGAAGACTGATCAGAGATGCAGCCAAGAGGCCATGATCACTCTGGATGAACTGCAGAGATCTACAGCTGAGGTGGGAGACTCTGTCCATAGGACAACAATCAGTCGTATACTGCACAAATCTGGCCTTTATGGAAGAGTGGCAAGTAGAAAGCCATTCCTTAAAGATATCCATAAAAAGTGTCGTTTAAAGTTTACCACAAGCCACCTGGGAGACACACCAAACATGTGGAATAAGGTGCTCTGGTCAGATGAAACCAAAATCGAACTTTTTGGCAACAATGCAAAACGTTATGTTTGGCGTAAAAGCAACACAGCTCATCACCCTGAACACACCATCCCCACTGTCAAACATGGTGGTGGCAGCATCATGGTTTGGGCCTGCTTTTCTTCAGCAGGGACAGGGAAGATGGTTAAAATTGATGGTAAGATGGATGGAGCCAAATACTGGACCATTCTGGAAGAAAACCTGATGGAGTCTGCAAAAGACCCGAGACTGGGACAGAGATTTGTCTTCCAACAAGACAATGATCCAAAACATAAAGCAAAATCTACAATGGAATGGTTCACAAATAAACATATCCAGGTTTTAGAATGGCCAAGTCAAAGTCCAGACCTGAATCCAATCGAAAATCTGTGGAAAGAACTGAAAACTGCTGTTCACAAACGCTCTCCATCCAACCTCACTGGGCTTGAGCTGTTTTGCAAGGAGGAATGTGCAAAAATTTCAGTCTCTCGATGTGCAAAACTGATAGAGACATACCCCAAGTGACTTACAGCTGTAATCGCAGCAAAAGGTGGCGCTACAAAGTATTAACTTAAGGGGGCTGAATAATTTTGCACGCCCAATTTTTCAGTTTTTTATTTGTTAAAAAAGTTTGAAATATCCAATAAATTTCATTCCACTTCATGATTGTGCCCCACTTGTTGATTCTTCACAAAAAATTACAGTTTTATATCTTTATGTTTGAAGCCTGAAATGTGGCAAAAGGTCGCAAAGTTCAAGGGGGCCGAATACTTTCGCAAAGCACTGTATATAGGTGCATCTCATAAAATTAGAACATCATCAAAAATTAATTTATTTCAGTAAATCCATTTAAAAAAATGAAACTCATTTTATATAGATGGGTTACACACAGTGAAATATTTCAAGCATTTTTTTACTTTTTATTTTGAGGATTATGGCTTACAGCTAGTGAAAACCCAAAATGTAGTATCTCTGAGAATTAGAATATTACATAAGACCAATAAAAAAAAAAAAAAAAAAGGATTTTTATTACAGAAATGTTGGCTTACTAAAAAGTACGTCCATGTACATTATAGTATGCACTGAATATTTGGTCGGGTCTCCATTTGCATAAATTACTACATTAATGTGTAGTGGCATGGAGGCGATCAGCCTGTGGCACTGCTGAGGTGTTATGGAAGCCCAGATTGGTTTGATAGTTGCTTTCAGCCATCTGCATTTTTTGGTCTGGTGTTTCTCATCTTCCTCTTGACAACACCCCACAGATTCTCTATAAGTTTTAGGTCAGGCGAGTTTGCTGGCCAATCAAGCACAGTGATACCATGATCATGAAACCAGAAACTGGTACTTTTGGGCAGGTGCCAGGTCCTAATGGAAAATTAAATCAGCATCTCTATAAAGCTGGTAAGAAGAGCGAAGTATGAAGTGCTCTAGTAGAGGGCTGCACTGACTTTGGACTTGATAAAACACAGTGGACCAACACCAGCAGAAGACATGGCTCCCAAAATCATCACTGACTTTGGAAACTTCACACTGCACCTCATGCAACTTGGATTCTGTGCCTCTCCACTCTTCCTCCAGACTCTGGGACCTTGATTTCCAAAAAAAATGCAAACTATCCACACTCAGTGATGATTTGCAAAGCCATGTCATCTGGTGTTGGTCCCCTGTGTTTTATCAAGTCCAAAATTAGCACAGACCTCTACCAGGAAATTCTAGAGCACTTCATGCCTCCCTCTGCTGATCAGCTTAATGGAGATGCTGATTTCATTTTAAAGCAGGAATTGGCACCTGCCCACACTGCCAAAAGTACCAATACCTGGTTTAATGATCATGGTATCACTGTGCTTGATTGGCCAGCAAACTCACCTGACCTAAACCCCATAGAGAGAATCTGTGTGGTATTGCCAAGAGTAACATGAGAGACACCAGACCCAACAATGCAGACAAGCTGAAGGCCACTACCAAAGAAACCTGGGCTTCCATAACACCCCAGCAGTGCCATAGGCTGATCGCCTCCATGCTACGCCGCTTTGATGCAGTAATTCATGCAAAAGGAGCCCGGATCAAGTTTTGAGTGCATACTATACTGTATATAGATCACCTTTTTCAGTAAGCCAACATTTCTGTATTAAAAATCCTTTTTCTTTTTTATTGATTCTATGTAATATTCTAATTTTTTGAGGAGCCCTGACCAAGTATTGAGTGCTTACTATACTGTATGTGGACATACTTTTCGGTAATCCAACATTTCTGTATAAAAATCTTTTTTTAATGGGTCCAATGTAGTATTCTAGTTTTCTGAGATACTGAATTTTGTGATTTCCCTAGATGCAAGCCATAATCATCAAAATTAAAAAAAAAAAAAAAATGCTTGAAATATATCACTCCGTGTTTAACACATCTATATAAAATATGAGTTTCACTTTTTTAATTTAAATACTGAAATAAATTAACTTTTTGTTTATAAGATGCACCTGTATATACAACACACATATATATATACATACATACATACATACATACACACAGGGCTCAACAAAACCCGGGTGCCAGATCGCATTTGCAAATAGAATTAGTGACCTGGCGCCTGGGGTGCCCTGCAGAAGGTGCCCTGTCATTTTTGCACGGACTTCCGCGCACGGAGTGCACGGACTTCTGCGCCGTCCGAAAATTAAGGCCCCGTCTTTTTGGCCTTCTGGAGATGAGAGAGGCTTCCAATGGGGAACTGGCGCCCTCTTGTGGTGGCCGGGAGTAATCACTGTTGTAATGACTGTTTCCACTGCCTGTTTGTTCTCAATGCATTACCATCTCTCTGTCCAGTTAGTTACCTTTGACAGGGAGTGTGGTTATTATTATTAATTTAATTTATTTTTTAAATGTAAAAAAAATAAATAATATTTTTTTCTTTTTTTTTTTTAATTATTAAAATTTTTTTTCCCAATTATTAATAAAAAAAAAAAAAAAAAAAAAAAAAAAAAAAATATATATATATATATATATATATATATATATATATATATATATATATATATATATATATATATATATATATATATATATATATATATATATATATATATATATATATATATATATATATATATATATATCTCATTTTTTTTCCCATCGCCATGCCACAGCCGAAGGCCCCTTTCGCACGGGCTGTCTGATCAGGTCCGCCTGTCAGTTTTTCAGGCAGACCCGATCGGACCCTTCGTTCTCTCTATGGAGCAGTAATCTGCCGCCATCTGATCCTGTCCGCCAAAAACAGACGGATGGTGGTTCTATTTTCTATCCATCCTGTGGATCGGATCAGATGGCATCGGATGGAAAGAGACAGACAGTCTGTTTCCATCCAATTGCGCTATAGAGGAGAGTGGGGTTCTAGTCGTATTTATGTGTAAATTTAGTATCCGTTTTATTAAATAAAGCTTGGTTGTTAGTTTAAAAAAAAAAAAAAAAACTGGCTCCTAACTTTTTTAGCTGGCTCCTAGATTTCAGGAAAATTTGTCAAGCCCTGTGTATATATATATATATATATATATATATATATATATATATATATATATATATGTATATGTTCTGCTTCGCGTTATTGAACTGTTGTATAACACTAGTCAGACAGCTTAACAATAATTCAGAAGTCAAGAAACGGGAGACATCAAATCTGTATGTATTCTTTTTTTCTGAATAACTTTGTAAAACTACAACATAAGCATAAACAAAACATATGTGTCAGTACATTATACAGTAGCCTCACTCCATCGGTGGATGTACTTACAGACAATTCCCTCATTAGTTCTGGAATAGATAGGAGCTCTTCTGAATGCTGTCTGCTGTATCAGGAGGTCAGTTGTGAAATGGAGGAAATACAGTTCCAGGTTAAAGGTTACTGCCCTCCCCTCTGAGGGGAATACCTTTTCCTGTCAAGCTCTAGCAAATACACTTCCAGGTTAAAGGTTACAGCCTCTTCCTATGATGGAAAACATTACTTCCTATAAGCTCTGGCGAACAATAACTATAATAACTAACTCTGACCACTAGATGGCAGCAACATCAACAATATTGCAGTATAATCTGTAACAGCACATTACTATGACCAATATGGGCAGAACACTCCCTGTCTGGCATAATTTATTATGTCACTACCCAAACAATTACTGCTATGCAGAAAAAACATAAACAGGTAAATGGAATCCTAGTTAGTCTGAAATCAAAACTATAATTTCAGTTATAGGTCTGAGATAAATTCTGGCAGTCTCATTTTTTACAATCTTGACCTCTACCTTTCTAACCTTGCCATCCCTGCTAGGTAGAACATTGACAATAAGTCCTACGGGCCACTCGTTTCTGCTCTCTTGGCTGTCCTTCAACAGAACAACATCACTCACTTTTACATTTGGGCGATCCTCAGTCCATTTCCTACGGCGTTGCAGGTTTGACAGATACTCTTTTCCAAAAGGTGTCTGCCAAGCATTGTACTTGCTTCCATTGTTTCGCATGGGCTTGAGTTGTACTTATGGTTCCAGATGGAGCAGACAAAGAGTTCACCTTTTGAGTCAACAACATTGCTGGGGTAAGGACCATAGGTGTATCTGGGTCCGAGGACACAGGAACTATAGGCCTGGCATTCATAATAGCTGTCACTTCTGCCATAAAGGTGCTTAAAGTCTCATAGGTCAAGTTAGCAGGTTTGGTTTGTAGCAACATAGCGTCCAAGATTCGCCTGGCAATACCTATAAGTCTCTCCCAGACACCACCCATGTGTGAGGAGTTTGGAGGATTAAAGACCCATGTACATCCTCTGTCTTGGAGAAAGTCTTGCAATTGTGATTCACTGTCACAAATGTTAAGTTCTTTGCAGGCTCCTACAAAGTTTGTTCCTCTGTCAGAACTGAGCAGTTTTGCTGGGCCACGAATTGAGAAGAATCTCCTCAAGTACAGATAGAACCTCCTGGTGGTGTTGCAAATGTACACTAGGACAGTCTTGCTATTGGTGAAGAATTTCACAGCATCAAAGTCAGTGTCTAGTTCATCTGTGATTAGCTCAGACATTTCGACTGCAAGTACAGCAGCACACAACTCTAAACGAGGAATAGTGTGGGCTGGTTTAGGGCTTAATTTGGACTTTCCCATGACAAATCCAACATGACACACATTTTCTGCATCAACTACTTTCAAGTAAGCTACTGCACCTATAGCTGTGGTGGATGAGTCTGAAAAAATACACAGTTCCTTCCTGCAAGCTGATGATAGAGATACGGGCACATAGCATCTGTCTATCTTTAGGTGCTCTAGCGTTTGCAAGGATTCTGTCCATTGAACCCACTCACTTAGTCTCTCCTGTGGAAGCAATGCATCCCATTCACTTTTCCCAGATGACAGTTCCCGAACTAGGACCTTACCTCTTATTGTCACAGGCGATACAAACCCTAGGGGATCATAGAGGCTATTTACGGTAGATAGAATGCCTCTACGTGTAAAAGGCTTTTCCTCTGAGGAAACTCTGAAAACAAAACTATCTGATTCTAGATCCCAACTTAGGCCTAGGCTTTTCTGCAGGGGAAGAGTGTCTGTACCCAGGCAAAGATCTTTAAGGTCTTTAGCTCTGTCTGCTACAGGGAAGGCTTCCATTACTTCTTGGCTGTTGGAAGCAATTTTATGAAGACACAGGTTGGATCCTGCCAGCATTTGCTTTGCTTTACAGAGGATGGAAATTGCATCTTCAGGTGTGCTAGCAGAAGCGAGTCCATCATCTACATAGAAATGTCTCAATACAAAGTGTTTGGCTTCTTGTCCATAGCGCTCTGCATCTTTCTGGGCAGCTTTTTGCATGCAGTATATAGCGACAGAAGGAGATGGGCTATTGCCAAATACGTGCACTTTCATTCTGTACTCGACAATTTCTTTGTCTATATCATTGTCTTTGTACCAGAGAAAACGTAGAAAGTCTCTGTGCGACAAAAACATTTGTCGCACATCTGCTGTGAAAGCAACAGGCTCTTTTCTGAAGCGCATGAGGACACCTAGCAAAGTATTGTTTAGGTCAGGGTCACTCAAAAGTACGTCATTTAAAGAGACTCCTTTATACTCTGCGCTAGAATCAAAAACTATTCTGATTTGGTTAGGTTTGTGTGGATGGTAGACAACAAACATTGGTAGATACCAGTGTTCCCTGTCTGTCTCAAGTGGTTCTGCAACTTCAGCGTGATCGTTGTCTAGCATCCCTTTAATGAATTCAATGAAATCTCTTTTCACCTCTGGCTTTCTCTGCAGTGTTTTGCTGAGTGAATGCAAACGCTTCATGGCTTGTTCCCTGTTATTAGGCAAAACATGTCTGTGTGTGTGAAAGGGGAGAGGGGCCACACAACTATAATCTGCAGGAAGGTCTGATCCTCTATAGAGAGGGCCTGTTTGTCATCATCTTTAGTTTTCTGAAACACTGTAATCCCTAGTGTAACGCTGAGCGCTCCAGTCCCTGCTTCTGGACTGGAGCGCTCGCAGCATTCGTTCCAGATCCACTCACCTGTGCCCGCTCCGGCTCCCTCCTCCGCTCCCCGCTCACATGGTTCCCGGCGCGCGCGCCCCTGCACCATAGGGCGCGGGCGCGCCGGTCGTTTGAAATTTAAGGGGCCTGTGCACCAGTAATTGGTGCCTGGTCCAAACCTCCCTTCCTGTTTCCTGTGACCTGTTTCCTGTGACCTGTTTCCTGTTTCCTGTGACCTGTTTCCTGTTTCCTGTTTCTTATATAAGTGACTTGCCCCTTCCAGCCCTTGCCAGATCTTTGTTGCCTTGTTGCCTTAGTGAAAGCGTTATTTGTGTAATTCTTTGCCTGTTGCCGAACCCTTTGCTAACGACTATCGCCTCTGAACCTGTGCTGCCTGCCCTGACCTTTGCTACGTCTGACTACGCCTCTGCCTGTTCCTTTTGTACTATGCCTATATCAGCAGTCGGTGAGGTTGAGCCGCTACCAGAGGACACGACCTGGTAGTTACCCCCTGCAGCAAGCCCATCCCGCCTTGCGGCGGGCTCTGGTGAAAACCAGTAACTACTTAGAACCGATCCTCCGGTACGGTCCACGCCAATCCCTCACTGACACAGCGGATCCACTCCCTGTGTAATGTTCCGGTACCTTTGGTACCCTAAATTACACTTTCCACAAGTGTATGCGCCCCACCATTTACTTTTGGAAAGGTGCGCATACACCTTTAAGACTGGAGCTGTCATCACCCAGCGCTGGACTAGATGGCTATTTAAATCGCCGGTTCTCACTCACATGTGTTCGTTCAAACACCCTTACCTGGATGCTAACCTTGCTTGAAGCTTCCATGCTTGCAAGCTTACCTCGCTGACGGAACCTCGCTGCGCTGATCCCTGTATCCCGCTACTGGATCATCCGCCTCTCCTGAACCACCCTTCGGCTGTATCGCTAATAGTGCTAAGTACCCCGCAGGGGAATTCTCTATAAACTTATACTAAGCTTACACTATCTAGCTCTGCATAGTAAAGACTGTTTATCACATCTGCATAACTAGATTGCTAGCTCTTGAGACTACTGCTACTTTTCTGCACTGGGTTGATCTCTTTTGTATGTCCACCTGCTATTCTGTCATCTGCTACCATACAACATTGCTAAACCTTCCTGCATCCATCTGCTACTGTCTCACCTTCAAGTGTCTATCACCTACCACCTCCACTCAACCTATCCCTCAACCTTCATCATTGTGTTACCACATACATAAAGTCACTCTAGGAACCAGCTTGCTAATTGTGTGTATTTACTGGCTGAAATAAGACCTTCCACACATGAAGAGTCATTGAGGTTGGGAATGGTATCTCAGCATATCTCTTACATGACTACTGACGTGGAACTATTTCTGCAGCTGAAAATCCACACCATATAAGAAACGCAGGAGCGTTACACCCTGCACCGCTCCTGCTACCAGTCCGGACCCTGACAGTAAGATCCGGCCATGGATCCCGCTGATGTGCCTCTGCCTAGTATCGCGGACCTTACTACAGTTGTGGCCCAGCAGTCACAGCAGATCGCTCAGCAAGGTCAACAGCTGGCACAGTTGACCACCATGCTGCAGCAGCTTCTTCCAGCACAGCAGCAGCCGCCTCCACCGCCTGCATCTGCTTCACCACCGCAGCCTGTGGCCGCCGCCACTTCTAGAGTCCGTCTGTCCATGCCGGCCAAGTATGACGGTGATCCCAAGTTGTGCCGCGGATTCTTATCCCAATGCTCCCTTCACCTGGAGATGTCGGCTGACCAGTTCCCCTCGGAGCGAGCCAAGGTGGTGTGAAAGAATGTGATGAACACTTGTGAATTAAGCAAAATGTCTATTTTTCTA
This sequence comes from Pelophylax lessonae, assembly GCF_965119305.1. Lineage (NCBI taxonomy): Eukaryota > Metazoa > Chordata > Amphibia > Anura > Ranidae > Pelophylax > Pelophylax lessonae. The sequence goes on from NC_138768.1 coordinate 737,406,366, forward strand.
TGTGTATTCTTCTCTACATGTATATATATATTTTTCCTGTCTTCCTTACTCAAAATGGCCGTTACTAGATACCTCCCACCCCCCACCACCGAGATGGAATGTGAAAAGAAAGATGGAGCCTTGGCACAGTGCCTTCAAAAGAAGATAACATTCATGAACTCTAAATGGACCACCTTATAACGGACCTGACTAATCAGAAAGCTGCAAATAATCAGTATTATGCTAATATTATTCTTGTGACGTACTAACATATGACACCGCCTACTAACTATATAATATACTGTCCATTAGAAATAAAAGTAGTATCATTTACCTGAACAATGTGTCAGTCTATGATATTCATGTGCATGCACTCTAATTACATATTTAATCAGATCCAGCAGCAAGAAATCTATTTTGAACCTAATTGAGGTTCCATAACCATTACAAATGTCGTCCCAACGTGGAGCTTCAGGTGTACGTCTGCCGAAAAGCCGCGTAGGAGGTTTGGCGACTGGATGAGACAGACCAAGAGGGACTTGCGCACCCCTGAGAGTACGGTAGGTACTTTTACCTTACCACTGTACGACTTGTTTCTGTCTTATCTTAATCGCAGATCTCAGGTGCTTTTCGAAAGATGTTTCAAAAAGGTGGGTAATCCTCACCTGGGGCTGTTTTTATTAACCCGCCGTAAGATTTCTGCTGGCTGTATATTGTTTGTTCAGTGTCTGCCACCCTGGCTGATTGGGACTCTGCAGACTGAAAGACAGACCACCCTGAGTGATTGGGACTCTGCAGACTGAAAGACAGACCACCCTGAGTGATTGGGACTCAAAAGGAGGTTGCCCGACACTAGGGTGGATGTACGTCCTCGAGACGGGTTACTCAGGGGGTTGCAGGTTAACCGCCTGAGGGGTAAACTCAGTTGCAGGAGGTTGCCCGACACTAGGGTGGATGTACGTCCTCGAGACGGGTTACTCAGGGGGTTGCAGGTTAACCGCCTGAGGGGTAAACTCAGTTGCAGGAGGTTGCCCGACACTAGGGTGGCTGTACGTCCTCGGACGGGTTACTCAGGAGGTTGCTGGTCTAAGGCGACCTCTTGAGGGGTAAGCTCAGCTGCACGTGGATACCCGACAGCAGGGGAGGCAGGTGTAATGTCTCAGTGTCTGTCGTTTTGTTTGAAGTGTGTCTCTACAGACTGAAAGGTTGCATTTGTGTCAGTTGTTGAGGTCCCATGACAAGAGAGAGATGACAGGAGTTATGTTTTGTTCTGTGTGTGTTGTGAAATGAAACGTACATTGTTACACAGATAAATCCAGTCAGGTTTGAAGTTGCTACGGGCAACAGAGAGAGAGACAGAGAGAGGAAGGGGTTACGTTTTGAGTTTTTCTTTCAGTTCAACCCCCCCCCCCCTCCTTCTCTTCTGTGCGTCCCTGAAAGTTTTTTTTTTTTTTTTCTCTTCTCTCTGAGACTTGCACTGTGCCGTTATCTGGAAAACACCCTCCCACACGCAGCTGGCATACCTTTTTCTCCTCGTGAGAAAGAGGGAGGGGGTCACTCCTTGAGCGGAGTTTGGAGGACAATAAGTCTCAGCTTTCCCAAATATATGCAATTATTACTTTTTTTTTATGGAATTAGAGATAATGAGAACTTACATTTTGCAAATGGGTCCCTATGTAAAAGGAAGCTCTGGGACAAAAATTTTGAAAATTGGCTACTTACCAAGGGGGGTTCAACTGTGAATAACTTTGCTCCTGTAATGGGTATAGAATTTATTTTTGGACAGAAAGGGTTATCGCAATTAGTGTGACCATTGAACCCTCTTGGCACTGAGCCAACAGTTTTAACTTAGATTAACTCTTTATCTGCTTATAATATTTAAGAGATATTTAGGGGGCATCCTCTATCCCAGGAGGGGAACCTCTGGTCAGCTCTGATCACCCCTGGTCTGAGTTTTGAAAATTGGCACGCAGCTAAAACTATTTCTTCAAGTTAAGCGTTTGGTTACCAGTACTGACCCCTCCGGCCGTCAGCTGAGACAGCGGCAGGAGAACAGAAAAGTGTAAGAGACCTTGCATTTGAGCTGGGTGGCCCAGAGAGAGGGGGGAGAGGAATATGGGTCAGCATATTAGCAAGCCGGAGAAGGGAATGTTTGCATATGATATTGTGAAGCGTAGAGAAGGGAGTGAGGCTGTTAAACATTTATCCAAGATTGCAAAAGTCTGCAAATTAGAAGATCCCGTGGAAAGGCTTCAACCAGAATTCTGGCGTGTACTAATCAGGGATTACAAAGGAATTTTGTGTGATAAGGGCTTGTTGACCGTGGCAACAGCCTGGTATAAAAACGCAAAAGCTTTGCATTCTGAAGGATGGCTTGAAGAGACAATCAAGGTTGGAAACTCTATGATGTATGTATATCATAAAGTAGATCGTAAAGACAATAAGCCCCCACCCTATAATGGCATCTGGAGAAGTAAAGGGGAGGGTCCTTACTCTCCGCCTACCGTCCATTATCTTCACACCACTCCTACTCAAACGCAACCCCGCCCAGTACAGTTCCTGCAAACAGCCATCTTGGTGCAGCCAAGTCTTCACTTCCTGCCCCGCCCAGTACAGTTCCTGCAAACAGCCATCTTGGTGCAGTCAAGTCTTCACTTCCTGCCCCGCCCAGTACAGTTCCTGCAGACGGCCATCTTGGTATACCAGGAAGGCCTAACAAACGCCTATATCCAATTCTTCCTGTTTTAAACCAGGATGGTTCCTACCACACTCCCATCCTCCCTGGATTACAAGTCCAATATACTAGTGATGAAGACACATCCGACTGGGACAACCAACCGCAGGTGACAAGCGCACCCGATGATTTAACCCCATCACAAACAGCGACCTTAATGACAAGTCTGCCTGACCCAGAAACGCAGCCAATGCCCCTATACCACAGGATAGTACAGCTACAAGAAATGTACCTAGTCCTCTTACTAAGCCACTCCGAGTGGGGACATTTCCTGATTTGCTTGCCAGATTTGTGGTGTCTTCTACATGCCCCTTGCATCTGCTAGGAGCTGATTCGCTGTCCGGACTACAGGCCTCAATTATTTTTTATGCCCGAAGGAGGAGTGAAGCTACATACTCCCCTATCCTTAGAAGACTCATCTGCCTTGTGTTCTCTGCCTCTCATGAAGACACTCCGTGAAGCGACAACTCCAAGTTAAGTACCACTGAAGTACTTGACAGGATCCCTGCATGCCTATGGTCCACTGAACCGGAAGACATCGATCACTTTAAAGTACCGCCAGTCATGGTGCAACTAAAACCTGGGGCACTCCTACCTGGAAAACCACGCCTCCAGAGAGACTGGACCAGTTGAAGCTAGCTCAATCCGAAGCTATCTCAAAACAGGTTGAGACCCTTGTGTCTAATGGTGCTTTGCTACCCTGTACTTCTGAATGCAACACACCTTTGTTCTCAGTGAAGAAACGGATCCCAAAAGGTGAACCAGAGAAATACAAAATGGTCCAAGATTTCCAAGCCAATTTGCCAAAGCCATAACCTCTGTTCCTGATACCTGGCAACAGGAACAACCTACAGTGACTTTGGCTCTATGCAGAAGACTACCCCGCTGCTGAAGAAACTTCAGAAAGTCTTCTACCTTGCAGAACAAGGCTGTAAGGCCTCCAAAGAGAAAATACAGTGGTGTTCCAAGACTGTCACCTTTTTAGGACACTGCATTTCTAAAGGCACAAGACATATCACATTAGACCGAGTAGCTGCAATCCAGGATATTCTTCCACCAAAAGCAGCTAAACAACTGCATGCCTTTCTTGGACTCATATCTTACTGCAGGGCATGGATCCCTGATGCATCCCTCCTCATGCAACCACTCTATGATGCTCTCAAGTCCGTGCCATTTACCCTGTCAAACGAGGCCCTGGACAATTTTATTCTGCTGAAGCACACAATATCCACAGCTCCTGCTTTGGGCCTTCCAGATTATGAGAAACTCTTAAAACTGTTTGTGTCGGAGAAGAATGGCCATGCCACAGGGGTCCTGGCTCAGGAACATGGAGGGCGGACTAGACCCATTGGTTACTACTCTTGCCGTCTTGACCCCGTGGCTAGAGGTGGCCCTTCCTGTCTAAGGGCTGTCTTTGCTGCCCAAGCACTCTTAGACAAAACTTCAGACCTTGTCTTAGCACACCCCCTGCTTCTTCTGGCACCACATGACATTGCTGCCATCTTAAATCAGGTGCAACTCCGACACCTGTCCACGGCCAGACATCTACGGCTGCAAATCTCCCTCCTACTTCCGGACAACGTGACCCTCCAAAGGTGTCTCACTCTCAACCCGGCCACCCTTCTGCCGTTTTTCGAGGGGGGAGAAGGAGAAGGTGACGAAGGAGACCCCTATGACACTCCACATGACTGCCTTGAAATTATGCGCTTGGAAACCTCATATCTCCCTACAGTGAGTGAAATTCCTCTGGAAAACCCCGACTACACACTTTTTGTGGATGGCTCTAGATATGCAGATGAAGGAGGCAAGTACCACACAGGTTATGCTGTGACTTCTGAATTTGAAATCCTACAAGCAGAAGCATTATCACCAACTGTATCTGCCCAGGAAGCAGAGCTTCAAGCCCTCACTGCAGCGTGCAAGATAGCAGAAGGCAAAAGAGCCAACATTTACACAGACTCAAGATACGCCCTTGGAGTAGCTCATGATTTTGGTATCATCCGGAGAGCTAGAGGGTTCCTGACTGCGGCCGGAACACCGGTGAAACATGGTCCTGCCATCAAGGATTTAATGGATGCACTACTTCTACCGGAACAAGTGGCTGTCTTGAAGGTTAAAGCACATGGCAAGCTGAATTCTCAAGAGGCCAGGGGAAACCACTTGGCGGACAAAGCGGCTAAACAAGCAGCAACAAACCAACGAAAAACGGCCGAAGCGGCTAAAGAGCAGAGTGAATCCCCAGTGCAGATGCCTTTGGCAGTGTATGTGCCATCTGACAAACTATACCTAGCCTCTATGCAAGGGCGTCTCACACAGATGAAAAGCTGGAATGGATCGACAAAGGAGAAGAATACGAAAGACAAGGAGGACAGAAAAGACACCGCAGAAACATTTGGAAAAACCCTTACGCAGTCACAAACATGACAACTAAAACCACGGCTAAAAAGAAAAAAAACTACTTGGTGAGATAGAGAGCGATCAGGGCCCAGCTTTCACAGCAACCCTAACAAAAGAGATTTGGGCAGCACTGGGAGTTCAGTTGGCTTTACACACCCCATACCACCCTCAAAGTAGTGGGAAGGTAGAAAGGATGAATGGGACTCTAAAGAATAGGATGTTAAAAATGGCTCAAGAGACTAACATGAGTTGACCAGACAGTTTGCCTATTGCCCTGTTCAGTGTCAGACACACCCATTTTGTTTGGTTCAGCCCCCAGACTTGGCTGTTACTCCCCACAGCAGTCGCAGTTACAATCTGATATGTTAACTTGTTATGTTACATATTTGTCTAAAGCCTTAACTAATATCCATTCTCGAGTATTTTCCTCCATTCCAGATCCAGAAACAGACTCGGGAACCCAGTCTTCAGCCAGGAGATTGGGTGATAGTGAAGAAATTCACAAGGAAAAATTCACTTGATCCCCGATACGAAGCACCTGGATACACGCCTTTCACTGCAAGAAAGCCCAATCTCCTGAAGACAAGATCCTGCTGGCAGCACAATGATTGTGCTGTATATCCTTTTTTCTTACAAGTTTGATAAAAGCTCAGCAGGTGATTATCACCAAAACAGGTACTCAAACAGGCGGCCATCACTAAGACAAATGGTGTCGCTACATTTTGGTACAATTCATCCAGCACATAAGTGGTTACGTTTATTTATTTATTTAGATCTTTGTAGTATAATATCCCTGATAAATACACTGACTCAGCACCCAACCACAGGAGGAAGCGAGCAGCTCCCTCTGGAAGCTTTGATCCTCATGTGTACATAGATGCCATAGGGGTCCCAAGGGGGGTCCCAGATGAATTCCAAGCTAGGGATCAGGTAAAAGCTGGTTTTGAGTCTTTGCTCCCCATAATAACCTTCCTGACAACACTGGTCCAAATGGCAAGGTTACTCTAGCTATAAAGAAATTAGAAGATCTGTCATTTGAGTTGAAGAAGAACTCAGGTATTACAGACCCTTGGGATCAATATTTTAGCTGGATGAGTGGGTGGCAGAAGGCGCTCGCCCAGATAGGAGTAACAGTACTAATAATCCTAGTTCTTTTAGCCCTGATTGTATGCTGTATTCTAACATTTGTAAGAAGCTAATGAGCAAAGCTGTAGACAATAGCACACCTACATTTCTCCACCAAGAAGAAGACTGCCCTATGATGGAAGAGGACAAACCCTTCACCCCTCTACAGTCACTCCCTGTTCATAATTTCACAGTTCTATAGGGTTATAGGGATAGATAGCACCTGACTGCCCTCTCCAGGCTGTATCGAGGGGGGTAGTGAACTAGTTACTGCTCTTCTCTATGTACAGCCCTAAAAAAGTTCCAGAGGAGTTTGGGCCAGGTGAGTAGGCACTTTAGTATGAGGGACAGAAAAAATAGCCATTTTAGGGGGGCTTGTGAAGGAATGTGATGAACACTTGTGAATTAAGCAAAATGTCTATTTTTCTATGTGTATTCTTCTCTACATGTATATATATATTTTTCCTGTCTTCCTTACTCAAAATGGCCGTTACTAGATACCTCCCACACCCCACCACCGAGATGGAATGTGAAAAGAAAGATGGAGCCTTGGCACAGTGCCTTCAAAAGAAGATAACATTCATGAACTCTAAAGGGACCACCTTATAACGGACCTGACTAATCAGAAAGCTGCAAATAATCAGTATTATGCTAATATTATGCTTGTGACGTACTAACATATGACACCGCCTACTAACTATATAATATACTGTCCATTAGAAATAAAAGTAGTATCATTTACCTGAAAAATGTGTCAGTCTATGATATTCATGTGCATGCACTCTAATTACATATTTAATCAGATCCAGCAGCAAGAAATCTATTTTGAACCTGATTGAGGTTCCATAACCATTACAGTGGCATTTGTCGTTAGCCTGCTTTCGGGGAAGGCCCTGGCCTGGGCTACACCGCTTTGGGACCGCAACGATCCTGCCACTGCCAGTGTCCAGAGTTTCTTTGTGGAATTCCGGAGTGTTTTTGAGGAGCCAGCCCGGGCTGCCTCAGCAGAGACTGCGTTATTGAACTTGTCTCAGGGGAGTTCCTCTGTCGGAGACTATGCTATCCGTTTCCACACCCTGGCTTCGGAACTCTCCTGGAATAACGAGGCGCTCTGTGCTACCTTTAAGAAAGGCTTGTCCAGCGCCATAAAGGACGTCCTGGCCGCACGAGAAGTCCCTACCAACCTGAGTGACCTCATCCACTTGGCCACCAGGATTGACCTGCGTTTTGCTGAGCGACGAGAGGAACTGCTACAGGAAAAGGGAAGTGCTCGTCCCAGACGCTTTCCTCGTCTGGCACCTATCTTCCAGCCTCCACTGCAACCCTCTTCTGGGCCTCCCGCCGAGGAAGCCATGCAGGTGGATCGGTCTCGCCTGACCACGCAAGAAAGGAACCGCCGTAGAGACGAGAACCTCTGTTTGTACTGTGCCAGTACTGAGCACTTTCTAAAGAACTGTCCTCTCCGTCCACCGCGTCAGGGAAACGCTCGCACCTAGTCAACGTGGGAGAGGCGTTGCTAGGTGTGAATACCTCCTCTCCACGCATTACGGTACCCGTGCGGATTTCCGTGTCCGCCAAGATCTCCTTTGCTGCCTCTGCCTTTCTGGATTCCGGTTCAGCCGGTAACTTCATCGACGCCTCGCTGGTGAACAAGTTCCACATCCCTGTGGTTCGTTTACTGAAGCCCATCTTCATCTCCACAGTTAATGGAGAGAGACTCGATGGTATGGTGCAGTTCCGTACAGAACCCCTCCAGATGGACATCGGAGTCCTGCATTCTGAGCGATTGGAGTTTTTTGTGTTACCCCATTGCACCTCAGAACTCCTCTTGGGTCTGCCCTGGTTCCAGCACCATTGTCCCGTTCTGGATTGGACCTCCGTAGAGGTTCGAAGCTGGGGTTCGGCTTGTTTCGGCAGATGTCTCAAGTCGGTACGAGCCAAGTCTGCACCTGTTATTTCTCCTCCTCCCGGTCTGCCTAAACCATATGCGGATTTTCCAGACGTTTTTTGCAAGAAACAGGCAGAGGTGTTGCCTCCACATAGGCCATATGACTGCCCCATTGACTTGCAACCTGGCACTACGCCGCCTAGGGGAAGAATCTATCCTCTCTCCCCTCCAGAGACTCTAGCCATGTCAGAGTATATCCAGGAGAACCTGCAGAGAGGGTTTATCAGGAAATCCTCTTCTCCTGCCGGAGCAGGATTCTTCTTTGTTGCGAAGAAGGACGGTACCCTTAGGCCTTGCATAGACTTTCGGGGTTTCAACAGCATTACTGTAAATAACCGTTACCCTCTTCCCCTGATTACGGAACTCTTTGACCGGTTACAAGGCGCCAAGTACTTCACCAAGTTGGATCTCAGAGGGGCCTATAACCTTATTCGTATCCGAGAGGGTGACGAGTGGAAGACGGCTTTTAACACCCGAGACGGGCATTTTGAGTACTTAGTCATGCCTTTCGGGCTCTGTAACGCTCCAGCGGTCTTCCAGGAGTTCGTTAACGGCATTTACCGAGACCTGCTCTATACCTGTGTCGTGGTCTATTTGGATGACATCCTCATCTTCTCTACTAACTTGGATCAACATCGTGCTCATGTCCGCTTAGTACTCTCCCGTCTCAGAAAGAACCGTCTCTACGCTAAATTTGAAAAGTGTTTGTTCGACCGTACCAGCCTTCCCTTCCTGGGCTACATCATTTCTGCCAAGGGACTACAAATGGATCCTGCCAAACTGTCTGCCATCCTGGACTGGCCTCGTCCCTCTGGCCTTAAGGCCATCCAGCGATTCATCGGATTCACAAACTATTATAGACAGTTCATCCCGCATTACTCCACCCTTGTGGCACCAATTGTAGCCCTAACCAAGAAGGGGGCTAACCCAAAATCTTGGCCGCCCCAGGCCGAGAAGGCCTTCAGCGCTCTTAAGTCTGCCTTTGCCACCGCCCCATTTCTGTCCAGACCGGATCCTACTAAGCCGTTCTACTTGGAAGTAGACGCTTCCTCTGTTGGTGCTGGTGCTTTGCTCATGCAAAAGACTACGAGAGGCAAGTCGGTTACTTGCGGGTTTTTCTCTAAGACTTTCTCTCCCGCTGAAAGAAATTATTCTATTGGGGATAGAGAATTACTCGCCATCAAGCTGGCCTTGGAAGAGTGGCGGCATTTACTGGAAGGATCAGTACATCCCGTGAACATCTACACGGATCATAGACTAAATCCCCGCCAAGCTCGCTGGTCTCTATTTTTTGCCAGATTTAACTTCCGGATCCACTTTCGTCCAGCGAGCAAGAACCTCAGGGCCGATGCCCTCTCTCGTTCGACCTATGTTTCTCCCCGTCTTTGCCTAAAGGTTCTTAAGTGGGGACATTCTTCTCTTCTCGCAGGACATCCTGGCGTCCGAAAGACTCTACAACTTATCTCCAGGAGATATTGGTGGCCATCCTTGGAGAAGGACATCTCTGAATTTGTACAGTCCTGCTCTGTATGTGCCAGAGACAAAACCCCTCGCCAAAGACCCGCCGGCTTTCTCCAGCCACTTCCCATACCAGAGACCCATTGGTCCAATATCTGTAACGCTCCTGCGTTTCTTATATGGTGTGGATTTTCAGCTGCAGAAATAGTTCCACGTCAGTAGTCATGTAAGAGATATGCTGAGATACCATTCCCAACCTCAATGACTCATCATGTGTGGAAGGTCTTATTTCAGCCAGTAAATACACACAATTAGCAAGCTGGTTCCTAGAGTGACTTTATGTATGTGGTAACACAATGATGAAGTTTGAGGGATAGGTTGAGTGGAGGTGGTAGGTGATAGACACTTGAAGGTGAGACAGTAGCAGATGGATGCAGGAAGGTTTAGCAATGTTGTATGGTAGCAGATGACAGAATAGCAGGTGGACATACAAAAGAGATCAACCCAGTGCAGAAAAGTAGCAGTAGTCTCAAGAGCTAGCAATCTAGTTATGCAGATGTGATAAACAGTCTTTACTATGCAGAGCTAGATAGTGTAAGCTTAGTATAAGTTTATAGAGAATTCCCCTGCGGGGTACTTAGCACTATTAGCGATACAGCCGAAGGGTGGTTCAGGAGAGGCGGATGATCCAGTAGCGGGATACAGGGATCAGCGCAGCGAGGTTCCGTCAGCGAGGTAAGCTTGCAAGCATGGAAGCTTCAAGCAAGGTTAGCATCCAGGTAAGGGTGTTTGAACGAACACATGTGAGTGAGAACCGGCGATTTAAATAGCCATCTAGTCCGGCGCTGGGTGATGACAGCTCCAGTCTTAAAGGTGTATGCGCACCTTTCCAAAAGTAAATGGTGGGGCGCATACACTTGTGGAAAGTGTAATTTAGGGTACCAAAGGTAATGGAACATTACAATACCCCCCCCTTAAGGCCTGCTCCTGAAGGCCTCTGGAGCTGGTTTGTCTGGGTATCTCGCATGAAAATTGCGGATTAATCTAGGGGCATGTATGTCAGAGGTGTTTAGCCAGGTGTCGTCTTGGGGCCCATAGTTCTTCCATCTAACCAAGTACTGAAGTCTTCTTCTGTAGATACGAGAATCCAGAATCTCTTTTATCTCGTATTCTTCTCCACCTTCAACTTGTACAGGAGGGGGAGGTGGAATATTAGGCCTTATTCCTTGGTCCGGAACATGGGGTTTCAGTAGCGACCAGGGGCGGACTGATCATTCGGGCAGTCGGGCACTGCCCGAGGGCCCATGGTTGAGGGGGGGCCCCACAGCAGTCTGTCCCTGAAGGTGCCTACACAATCTTGCACTGCAGAATGGAGGAATGGAGGCTCCAGTGAGGCAGCGAAGATGGATCCTTTCCGGCGATGGATGCGGGCATGCGACTATAGGAGAGCCGGTCAAGATCAGAATGATTTAAATGGAGCTTTGGGGATGATAAAGCAACAGGCGCTCGGGCCACCTCAGAATTCAGCTGAGGGGCGGGGCTACACGTTCCCGCCGCAGGGGGCAGCCAGGAGATCATCACATGCTGAGGTAGAGTGCAGAGTGAAGAAGAGAGCGGAAGACATCTCTTAGCCAGCCCAGCCACCCACAGGTTGTGACAGGTACGTGGAGATTTATAGTCTGCTCTGCCTCTGCAGCCGGCTGCTACTGTGCTTATCTGTCTGTGTCTGTGACAACTTTGTGCCGGAGAATGGAGATTAAGAGTCTGCTGCTCTGCTGCCTGCTACTGTGCTTATCTGTGTAAGTTCGGAAGCACAGTAGCAAGGGGAGGGGGGAGGGGGTTGTCAGTGTGCTAAACATTTAAAGGCTTTGGAAGCAGCCCTTAATATGGTGGGAACTGGGAAACAAATTTTGTCAAAGCAATTCCAACTTCTCTCTGGAATTGCTTTTTTTCTGCTGTTACTGGTAGCCTGTGCAAAGTGTTTGCATTTCCACCTGCTTTATATTTATTAATATTTCAAATGCTTAGAAACATTAAGGTCTCAATGGAGTGTGTTTAATGCATGTTTGTAAGTGCAATAACTTAGTGTGTTGGGATACCACTGAAAATGAATGGCTGCACCACACTAATGCCTGTATGGTGATTAATAGGTGTTGCAGTAAAGTGTGAATTAACAGAAACATTACTGCAACACAAAGGTGTAAGTCATCCCTCAGGTTCATCTACAAGGAAAGTGTGTTTCCAACCCTACAGTGTTAAAGCGGAGTTCCACCCTGGGAAAGCTTTTTTTAATAAAAATACCCCCGGGACAGTCAGGACTAGTGCATTCCACAATGGATAGCCTCTGATCTGTCCCGGGTTGCACTTACCTTATAGAAGAAATACTTACCTTGAAAATGTATTTTCCAGCGCTGCCATCTCAGGTGTGGGCAGCTTGAAGCCAGCGCGATCTTCTTCTGCGTCCTCTTCTGTCCCACAATGCACTGCGCCAACCCCGCCGTCACTTCTGGTGCCACAGTGTCATCCCTGCACAGCTTCTGGGCATGCCCAGAAGCTGTTTAGCAAGGTATGACGGCGCCTGCACTGGAACTGACGTCGGGGCCGGTGCAGGCGCATTGATTCCTGGGAGTGATGACGTTCAGCTCCCAGGAATCATTGCAAAGCCAGGAAGTGACGACGGGCCGCGGCCGCCGAGGGGAGGAAGAAGGAAGTAAGGTAAGTATATTTTCTTCTAAACCAGGTAAGTTTTAAAAAAAAAAAAAAAATTGCGATTATCCATTTGTTTTTCAGGTGACCCGGAGCGAGAAGATGGAGGTAAGTATAAATTTAGGGTGGAACTCCACTTTAAGTTCATTAGTTCAGGAAGAATTTAGCTGGTATCTTTTTTTCAAACCTTGGGATGTCCGCTAGATTACCTATCTTATAAATGGATAGATATCTATTCCCTATGCTGAACAAATACCATATGACATGGTCTTCATTGATCTCTGAGTCTTTGTTATTATATCTTTGAAAGTGCCAAGAGATTTTTTTTTTTTATAATGAACTTTATTCAAATGTAACACAATGACATTTCATAGAGTTCTATCTGCCAGTGTGTGGTGATCCGCGCTGTGCTGGAAAAAAGTAATGCACGCAGTACTTTTTTTTTCAGCACACACTACTCCAACACCACCACAATGCAGGGCTGTGAACCAGCCACACCGAAGACAAAACATTTCACCGTGTCTTGCACTGGGACTGTGTTGGAATAGTCGCCCAATGCTGTCCTACCGCACCTGGTATAAATGGGCTCTAAAGCAGCCTTTAGATGATTTGATTTTCTTTTCTTTCCACCATTGTGCAGAGCAGCACAACAAGAGCAGCAGCAGGTCAGTCAGACACAGTGTAAAACATTTTGTCGTCACTGGCAGCCACAGGCAGGAATTGTGTTGTTTTTTAAGCTGATTTCTTGTCTGAATGACTGAACTGTTTTTTTTTTTTTTTTTTTTTTTTTATTTAAAAGACTAGGTTACACATCTCTAACTCGGAGCAAGCCAGCAACCCACCGACCCACCTATCCACCAACCACGCTGAGGGTCCCTGACCTGTGTGCAGAGCGGCAGAGCAGCAGCAGGTCAGTCAGACACAGTGACACAGTGTAAAACTTAATTTTGTCACTGGCAGCCGCAGGCAGGAATTGTGTTGTTTTTTAAGCTGATTTCTTGTCTGAATGACTGAACCATTTTTTGTTATTTGTTTTTCTTTTTATTTAAAAGACTAGGTTACACATCTCTGACTTGGAGCAAGCCAGCCACCCACCAACCACCCTGACCTGTGTGCAGAGCGGCAGAGCAAGAGCAGCAGCAGGTCGGTCAGACACAGTGTAAAACATATTTTTGTCACTGGCAGCCGCAGGCAGGAATTGTGTTGTTTAAAGCTGATTTCCTGTCTGAATGACTGAACCGTTTTTTTTTTTTTTTTTTTTTTTTTTAATATTTAGCTTTTAAAGGAAAAGAAGAGATTTGGGGTCTTTTTGACCCCAGATCTCTCCATCAAGAGGACCTGTATCCTTATTTGTATTACAAGGGATGTTTACATTCCTTGTAATAGGACTAAAAAAAAAAAAAACAAAAAAAAAAAAAAGGGACAGTGTAAAAATAAAAAATAAATAAGAAAATGCGTTTAAAGCATCCCCATCCCTCCGTGCTCCCATGCAGAAGCAAACACATAAGTCACACTCGTATATGTAAACAGTGTTCTCACCACACATGTGAGGTATCGCCACAAATGTCAGAGCAAGAGCAAAAATTCTAGTGACAGATACCTGTGTAACTCTAAACTGGTAACCTGTAAAGGTGTTTAAAACACTGCCTATGGAGATTTTTAAGTCCCATAGTTTGTCGGCATTCATGATCATTTTTATAGCGTGACATGTTTGGTATCTATTTACTCAAAGTAACATCATAATTTACATTTTACAAACAAATTGGGGCATATATTGTGTTTTTTTTATTTATTTTTTCAATAATTAAAATCCGCAAATGTTTAAAGCATGTTGTAGTTATTTTTTTTCACAACTGTTCATGACTAGGGATACTTGTTCCTTATTTTATCAGGTATAAAAAAAAAATTGGCTATGTCTGCAACTTATAAACATAAAAGTGGTGCTATGAAAAGAAAATTAAGTAGGCAAAGACGACAAAATGAGGCCTCTACTAGCAAAATTGATTTTTTCTTTGGTAAAAAAACAGATGATGTTCCTCATGAACATGCTCCTGTTGAGATCAGTGATGAACCAATGGAATCAGTGACAGAAGAAGATGTTGTAGATCTCGAAACAGAGTCAAATGTTGAAATTGATCTACCGACTGGAGAAAATATATGGGAACCTCTGCCTGCCAAAAAGCCATCTGGAGTGGAAAAATCACCATTGAAAGAAGACTACTTTCTCTTTTCCCAAGACTTGCATAAAGCAGGAATTACCTTTGAAATGTTTTGGGACTTCCATCCTAACCAGCCCACAGAAAGCATACCATTTAATGGTAATGTTGTTTATTACCGAAAAGGCATACAAGGGTCCAGCGTTCAAAGAAAATGGGTCACTCATAATGAGAAAACAAACAGCGTGCATTGTTCCATCTGCTTATATTATGGGCAAGAAAAGTATAAGCAGACTCAGTTAATACAAGGTTGCAATGATTGGAGACACATCACAACAAGATTAATGGAACATGAAAACTCTACCTGCCATAAACTTGCAAGTGATGCTTATTTTGTTAATATGAGTGGCAAATCTATTAAGCATAAATTGTTAAGTAGTCAGATGTCTCTAAGAAATCAGCAAGTACTACAACGTCGTGCTATTGTAAGCCACGTAATTGATATTGTTTTTTTCATTGGTGTTCAAGCACTGCCATTCAGAAGCAGTTATTTAGAGTCTGTGGCAGGTGTGTTTGATGAGGAGCATCTCGAAAATCGAGGTAACTTTTTGGAGATTGTGAAACTTCTTGCTGACTACAGTCCAGTCTTAAAAAAGCATCTAACTAATGTTGTAGAGAAAGCAAAGAGCTGTGATCCAGAGAAAAGGGGAAGAGGGAGGTTTGTAACTTTCCTAAGTAAATCTACTATAACAAAGTTATTTGTGATTATTGGTAACATGATAAAGGAGGAAATAGTAAAAGAAGTGGAGAATTCTGGACTATTTTCAATTCAAATGGACTCCACACAAGATGTGTCAACGCATGATCAATGTGCTATTGTTGTTCGGTATGCTGATGGTGATAAAGTTAAGGAAAGATTATTGCGTCTTGTTACTATTGAAGACTCCAGCAGTAAAAACCTACATGCCTTACTCACTGAATCATTGTCTGCTTTAGGACTTAATCTAGAAAAGTGCATAGGTGATTCTTTTGATGGAGCAGCTAATATGAGTGGAACATACTCAGGCTTGCAAGCGTTAATGAAGAAAGCTCGCCCTACGCACATTCACACATGGTGTTACGCACATGTACTTAACTTAGTTATTGGTGATGCAAGTACTGTGTGTGTTCCTGCAATCAGTCTATTTGGACTCCTTAGTAACCTATCAACATTTTTTACGGATTCCTACAAAAGGATGAAACTCTGGGAAGACCAGATGAAAAAAAAGACTGGCAGCTCTAAACTTCAAAAGCTGGAACATATTGGCAGAACAAGGTGGTCAAGCAGAGCTAAAGCACTTAGAAAGTTATTTGGAAGCTTTGATAATCATTCCAAAGAGTTATGCTCTGATCTAATAATTATCTTAAAAAAAGTAAGCGAATCCCCTGATTTTCGAACCTCTGTTCGCCACGAAGCTCTGAAATTATTCGAGAATCTCTGTAAATTTGAAACCATCCTGGTAGCTTTTACCTTTGTTCGCATTTTTGACATCACTACCCCTGTATCAGATTATCTCCAATCAACAGGCCTTGATTTTATCCAAGCATGGAGAATGGTGGATGATGCTGTAAAGCGTTTGAATACAATATGCAGAGACTTTGCTGGAGTTTTGCAGTCAGCAACTGAATTTATCAATTTTATAAATGAGAAATTGGCAAGTGAAAACATCTGTCTGAAAAAGAGCTTTACTGAAATAAGATCCACAAGAACTGCAGAAGGTACTGATAATAAGACACATTTTGAAATTTCTTGTTATAATGTTCTCCTCGACACTGTTACAGAGAGTGTGAAGTCAAGATTTTCCACTCATGGAGAACTTTATAAGCAAATTTCTTGCTTGGATCCAAATAGGTTTGAAGAAATACTGGCCTCTTCAGACAAAATTCAGTTGAATGTTATAACCGAAGCAATACCAGAAATAGAACCAGTAGCTCTACGTGAGGAACTAATCTCTTTTGCCTCCAACTACAAAAATATCCGTAAAGGCCTGTTGAATGACAGTGATGGTGAAGAGAGTGAAGAATTGGATTCCGATTTGGAGGAGCAAAACTCCAGTTTTAGCGCTGAACCATCCACTTCTACAACTGCTGCAAAGAAGGACTTCTGCAAGAACTGTGTGTCCTGTGCTTTTAAACTTCTTTATCAGTACCGTCTGTGTTCAGTGGCCTTTGAGAATCTCTACTTGGCATATAAATATATAATTACACTGAGCACTACACAGTGTGCATGTGAAAGATGTTTTTCTAAGTTAAAAGTCTTAAAGTCAAGGATAAGATCATCATTGTCACAACAAAACCTGGAGGCATTGATGCTCATTGCAGTTGAAAAGCAAGTTGCGCTAAACATAAAGAGTGACAAAGATCAAATCATTGACAGGTTTGCCAAGACATCACCTGAACTTAGCTCTTTACTGCTTTTGTAAGATGTTGGTCAGAGCTTTTTTTTTTTTTGTATTGTTGTCGGGATTCAAACCCATGACCAGCCACATCCCAGGCGGTAGCCCTGCTTACTAGGCTACCGTCCTCTCTGGACATTCCTCCATGATATTCCTTTCAACCTTAGTCTTGCCAAGCCTTGCCCATCACCCTTGATTTCCCACACCTGGTACTTCCTTATATAAGTCCAGCCCCTTGCACTCCAGCTTGCTGATTATTGAGCTCCTGAGCCTTGATCAAGCTTCTCCATCACCTGCTGCTCTTGCCTACTACCACAAATCCACTGCTGACCAGGAATTGACTACCGACTACTCTTCTGCTTTGTCCCTACCTACTGAACTGCTACCTCTGTTGCCGATCCGGATTGTCTGACCATGCTTACTGCTGCCCGCCCCGACCTTTGGCTCGTCTGACTTTTTTCTCTGGTTATCCCTTGTCTGCTCCTCCGCCTCCAGACCGAACCTGCACTCTGCCTGGCTGGGTGATCCTGAGGACCGCGACCTGGTGTTAGCTTGCAGCGCAGTCTATCCCCACCATCAGGGACTCTAGTGAAAACCAGCTAGCACTTAGTTTCCGCACCTCAGGTGAACCCGTGTCCTCATCAGAGTAATACCAACCCGGATTGTCTGACCACGCCTCTGCCAGACTTCGTGCATCTACTACCTGCCTGCGGTCCTGGTCACTGGGCTCCACTTCTACCTCCGGCCAGCAGTCCTCTGACTCAGGTGAGCCTATAGGATTGTTACAATTGTTTTGATTAAACTGTTGCACCTGCTTTTGTTAATTTATGAAAACCTTAATTTTGGAAATGGAAATGTACCATTGTTGCACTTTTAATGTAACTTTATTTTTTGTTATTTTCTATAATCATATTTTTTTGAACATAGTCAAGAAATTCTGTGAAAAATGCATGTAATGTGGGAGGTGCAATATGTAGGTGGAGCTTTGTGTGGGCGTGGTTTGAGTGTGGGCGGGGACACAGGGGGCCCCATGATCTCCTATTGCCCGGGGGCCCCATGAGTTGTCAGTCCGCCCCTGGTAGCGACACATGGAAAATGGGATGGATTTTTAGGTCCATTGGCAATGTAAGCTGCACTGCAGCTTTTCCAATAAGTTTCTTGATTGGGAAAGGTCCCAAGAACAGAGGTCCAAGCTTTTTGCTAGGGATCTTCAGTCTCAAGTTTTTTGTTGAGAGCCAAACGAGGTCCCCGATAGTATACTGTGGAGAAGGTCTTCTACGAAGATCATAGTACTTCTTTTGTTGACTGTGAGCGTGTGCAATGGTAGTATTTAGTAAACCCAGAGAATCCTTTATTTGGGTAAGATAGTCTGAGGCTACTGGGTTATTTGAAGGAAGGATGCGTGGAGGGAGAATAGAGGGATGGAACCCATAGTTCAAGTAGAACGGACTCTGCTTGGTCGTACTGTGGGTTGCGTTGTTGTAGGCAAATTCTGCCAGGGGGAGAAGATCCAACCAATCATCCTGTTGGTAAGAAGTGTAACAACGTAAATACTGCTCGATGCATTGGTTGACTCTTTCAGTCTGTCCGTTGGTCTGCGGATGGTAAGGAGAAGTGAGCTTCCGCTCAATCCGTAGTATGTGACATAGTTCTTGCCAGAATTTAGAAATAAATTGGGATCCACGGTCAGACAGAAGAGTTTTTGGGATACCATGTAATCTGAAGACATGTTTCATCAGGAGTTCTGCCGTTTGTTTGGACGAAGGTAGTCTGCGAATAGCAATGAAATGTGCCATCTTTGTCAGATGGTCCACTGACACCAAGATGGTATTAAATCCTTTGGAAGAAGGCAATTCTACGATGAAGTCCAATGACAAAACCTCCCATGGAGTTTGGGGTATTGGTAGACTGCATAGTAGACCGGATGGTCTCGTAGTGTCAATTTTGGACCTGGCACAGACATTGCATGAAGAGACGAATTTTTGTATAGATGTTTTCATGTCAGGCCACCAGAATTGCCGAGAAATCAAATTGAAAGTCTTTGTCATACCCATATGTCCTGCCATAGGCACATCATGCGATAATTCCAAGATCTTGGTGCGTAGGGTAGGTGGTATGTAAAGTTTGTCGTTGTAGTAGAGGAAGCCTTCTGCATCAGTATTTAGTTGTGGTGGGGGTGAATCCAAACTTATACCATGCAGAACCTCTTCCTTCAAGGAACGGACAACTCCAATAATGCGTTTGTGAGGTATTATAGGAACGGAAGGAATTTCAAAGTAGTTTTCTTCAGTTAGTCGTGATAGTGCATCCGCCTTTTTGTTCTTATCTGCAGGTGTGTAGGTCACTAGGAAGTTAAACCTTAGAAAGAATAGTGACCATCGTACCTGTCGATGCGAGAGAGTTTTGCTAGTCTGAAGATATTGGAGGTTTTTATGGTCCGTGTATATAATTATTGGTAATTGGGTGCCTTCGAGTAAATGTCGCCAATTCTCCAGAGCCAATTTTATAGCAAGCAGTTCCTTTTCACCCACGGGGTAATTTATCTCGGGACTGCTCAGGGATTTAGAAAAAAAAGCGACTGGATGAAGTGGTGAAGTGTGGGTAGGTCGTTGGGAGAGTATTGCTCCTACTGCCATGTTTGACGCATCTACCTCCAGAATGTATTGGAGGGATGGGTCTGGATGGCGTAATATGGGAGCGGAAGTAAACCTTGTCTTTAACAAGTGGAAAGCCTTATTTGCTTCTTCTGACCATTTAAATGGTATTTTTATGCTAGTGAGCTGTGTGAGGGGTCTCACAATAGCAGAAAAGTTTTTTATGAACTTCCTGTAGAAATTTGAAAATCCCAGGAATCGCTGTAGCGCCTTGCGTGTAGTTGGTGTAGGCCAATCCTGAATGCAGGATATTTTACTCATGTCCATCTCGATTCCTGTTTTGGATATGATGTAGCCTAGAAAGAGTACCTCATCTTTATGGAACAAGCATTTCTTCAGCTTCACATAAAGATTATGTGCAAGCAATCTCGATAATACAAGTCTTACATGTCTTATGTGTTCAGACAGGGTCCGTGAATATATAAGTATATCGTCCAGATATACCACAACACAGACATCTAGTAAGTCTTTAAAAATATCGTTTATAAATCGTTGGAAAACTGCAGGGGCATTGCATAGGCCGAATGGCATCACAAGATATTCGAACAATCCGTATCTAGTTCTGAATGCAGTCTTCCACTCGTGTCCATCACGGATTCGAATGAGATTGTATGCTCCTTTCAGGTCTAATTTTGAAAAATAGGTAGCTCCACGCACCTGCTCAATGAGCTCAGGGATAAGCGGTAGAGGATAGCGATCTTTTATTGTGATAGCATTCAATTTCCTGTAGTCAATGATAGGTCTGAGACTTGAATCTTTATTGCGAACAAAAAAGAGTCCTGCTGCTGTGGAAGAAGTGGAAGGTCTAATAAAACCTTTTTCCAAGTTCTCATCCAAATAGGTTTTGAGATGGGCAAGTTCATCCTGTGAAAGAGGATAAACATGACCGAACGGCAATTTGCTATTTGGGAGTAGATCAATGCTACAATCATAGTCTCGATGAGGAGGTAATGCTTGAGCATTTTTCTCAAGAAAAACCTCAGAAAGATCCTGATAACATAGTGGTGCAATCTCATCTGTCACCACAGACAGAATCTTCCCGGAAAACGGGAGGTTACACGTTTCCTCGCAATAACAAGAAGGGAAGGTCAAGGACCGTTTCTTCCAATCTATGGTTGGTGTGTGTGTGTAACCAGGGAAGTCCCAACACAATGGGAAAGTGGGGTGAAGGTATTAAATCGAAGGTAGAAGTCTCCCTATGAGACTCGTTAATAGTGACTAGAAGTGCTTGTGTCTGATCGGTGATCGGACCAGAGGATAACGGAACACCGGTAATAAGACTTACTGAGACAGGTTTGAGTTTAGAAATAATAGGAATTTTATTTAAAGCAGCAAAACATATATCCATATAATTTCCACAAGATCCTGTGTCAATCATGGCCTTAGTAGTAATCCTGTTCTGGTCCCACTGTAATGTCAAAAAAACAGAAATGTAGGGGTTAGTGAATGAAGTTGTCAATCCTCCTAGAGAGACATGTGAACACTCACCCTTCTTTTTGTTGACTAGGGGACAGACGTTTAACTTGTGATCCGGGGATGCACAGTACAAGCAGAGATTTTCATTTCGTCTTTTGGCTTTTTCCATAGTTGATAGCGGTGGGCGTATGGTTCCTACCTCCATAGGAACGGCCAGACTCCGAGAGGAAACGGATAATGGCATTCCCATCTTTTCAGCCTTTCTTTCTCGTAGTCTTCTATCTATGGTAATACTGAGTTGTATTAATGCATCCAGGGTTTTTGGCAGATCCGCTCGGGCGAGCTCGTCCTTAACGGCTTCTGATAGGCCAAGCATAAATTGGGTTTTCAGAGATGCATCATTCCATTCTGAATCAAGGGTCCATCTCTTGAACTCTGCGACAAAGTCTTCTACAGGCCTCTTTCCTTGTTTCAAGGATCTTAACTGAAGATCAGCAGTACTCTGCCTATTGGGGTCATCATATAGGCTAGTGAGCTCTGCCAGGAACAAGGCATAGGAGTTGAGAAGCTGGTCGTTTTTCTCAAAAAGAGAATCTGCCCAGGCTCGAGGATCGCTTGATAGGTAAGAAATAATAGTACAAACCTTAATGTGATCAGTAAGGTAGGTACGAGGTTTTAGCAAAAAAAGTAACTCACATGCGTTTTTAAATTCGCGAAATTTTTTGCGATCGCCTGTAAATACCAAAGGGGGATTTATCTTGGGTTCAGGGGACTGAGCAGAGGTAAGTTGTGTCAGTCTAATTACCTGCTGCGACAGAGCCTGATTGTCTTCTTTTAATTCAGCAAGTGCGTGTATTAACGCAGATACTTGCTGTTTTAATTGTGTCACCTGAGTGGTTATTTCTGCTGAATCCATTTTTGGGTTCGTTCAATCTGTAACGCTCCTGCGTTTCTTATATGGTGTGGATTTTCAGCTGCAGAAATAGTTCCACGTCAGTAGTCATGTAAGAGATATGCTGAGATACCATTCCCAACCTCAATGACTCATCATGTGTGGAAGGTCTTATTTCAGCCAGTAAATACACACAATTAGCAAGCTGGTTCCTAGAGTGACTTTATGTATGTGGTAACACAATGATGAAGGTTGAGGGATAGGTTGAGTGGAGGTGGTAGGTGATAGACACTTGAAGGTGAGACAGTAGCAGATGGATGCAGGAAGGTTTAGCAATGTTGTATGGTAGCAGATGACAGAATAGCAGGTGGACATACAAAAGAGATCAACCCAGTGCAGAAAAGTAGCAGTAGTCTCAAGAGCTAGCAATCTAGTTATGCAGATGTGATAAACAGTCTTTACTATGCAGAGCTAGATAGTGTAAGCTTAGTATAAGTTTATAGAGAATTCCCCTGCGGGGTACTTAGCACTATTAGCGATACAGTCGAAGGGTGGTTCAGGAGAGGCGGATGATCCAGTAGCGGGATACAGGGATCAGCGCAGCGAGGTTCCGTCAGCAAGGTAAGCTTGCAAGCATGGAAGCTTCAAGCAAGGTTAGCATCCAGGTAAGGGTGTTTGAACGAACACATGTGAGTGAGAACCGGCGATTTAAATAGCCATCTAGTCCGGCGCTGGGTGATGACAGCTCCAGTCTTAAAGGTGTATGCTTACCTTTCCAAAAGTAAATGGTGGGGCGCATACACTTGTGGAAAGTGTAATTTAGGGTACCAAAGGTACCGGAACATTACAATATCGCAATGGACTTTGTTACGGACCTACCACCATCTCACGGGAAAACGATAATTTGGGTCGTCGTAGATCGCTTCTCGAAGATGGCGCACTTCATCCCGTTGCCAGCCTTACCATCCGCACCTCAGTTGGCCAAGCATTTCCTCCGACACATCTTCCGGTTACACGGCCTGCCTTCACATATTGTCTCCGATAGAGGTGTCCAGTTTGTGTCCAAGTTCTGGAGGGCTCTCTGTGGACGGCTTAAAATCAAGCTGGATTTCTCTTCTTCATACCACCCCCAAACCAACGGACAAGTAGAGCGGGTCAATCAAATCTTGGGCGACTACCGTCGCCACTTCGTTTCCTCCCGTCAAGACGATTGGGTCGACCTCCTCCCGTGGGCGGAGTTCTCCTATAACCACAAAGACTCTTCCGCCACCAACAAGTCTCCCTTCTTCGTGGTTTACGGTCATCATCCTCTGCCTCCTCTGCCGTTATCCTCCTCCTCCGGTGTACCTGCAGTGGATGACCTGGTGCAAGACTTTTCTGCCATCTGGCGTGAGACGTGCCTGTCCCTCTTACAGGCCTCATCCCGCATGAAAATCCAAGCGGACA
This sequence comes from Pelophylax lessonae, assembly GCF_965119305.1. Taxonomy (NCBI): domain Eukaryota; kingdom Metazoa; phylum Chordata; class Amphibia; order Anura; family Ranidae; genus Pelophylax; species Pelophylax lessonae. The sequence continues at coordinate 737,429,712 of NC_138768.1, forward strand.
AGAAACGTTGGTCTCCTCCTGTCCTGGTTCCTGGGGACAGAGTTTGGCTCTCCTCCAAGTACGTCCGCTTCAGGGTTCCTAGTTACAAGCTTGGTCCTTGTTATTTGGGACCCTACAAGGTCAAGAAGAGGATCAATCCTGTGTGTTACAAACTCCATCTCCCTCCCTCCCTTAAAATTCCCAACTGTTTTCATGTCTCCCTCCTCAAGCCTGCGGTCTTTAATCGCTTTTCCCCCAAGAATCTTCCTCCCACGCCTGTATTCGGTACCTCGGATGTCTTCTCCGTTCAGGAGATATTGGCCTCTAAATTGGTCAGGGGGAGAAGATATTTTTTGCTGGACTTGGAGGGCTGCGGTCCTGAAGAGAGATCCTGGGAGCCAGAGGAGAATATCTTGGACCGTAACCTCATCCTCAGGTTTCTGGGTACCAAAAAGAGGGGGAGACCAAAGGGGGGGTACTGTAACGCTGAGCGCTCCAGTCCCTGCTTCTGGACCGGAGCGCTCGCAGCATTCGTTCCAGATCCACTCACCTGTGCCCGCTCCGGCTCCCTCCTCCACTCCCCGCCCATATGGTTCCTGGCGTGCGCGCCCCAGCACCATAGGGCGCGGGCGCGCCGGTCGTTTGAAATTTAAGGGGCCTGTGCACCAGTAATTGGTGCCTGGTCCAAACCTCCCTTCCTGTTTCCTGTGACCTGTTTCCTGTGACCTGTTTCCTGTTTCTTATATAAGAGACTTGCCCCTTCCAGCCCTTGCCGGATCTTTGTTGTCTTAGTGAAAGCGTTATTTGTGTAATCCTTTGCCTGTTGCCGAACCCTTTGCTAACGACTATCGCCTCTGAACCTGTGCTGCCTGCCCTGACCTTTGCTACGTCTGACTACGCCTCTGCCTGTTCCTTTTATACTACGCCTATATCAGCAGTTGGTGAGGTTGAGCCGCTACCAGAGGACACGACCTGGTAGTTACCGCCGCAGCAAGCCCATCCCGCCTTGCGGCGGGCTCTGGTGAAAACCAGTAACTACTTAGAACCGATCCTCCGGTACGGTCCACGCCAATCCCTCACTGACACAGCGGATCCACTCCCTGCACCGCTCCTGCTACCAGTCCGGACCCTGACACCTAGATTGTCTGTTTCAATGTTGGAATTGACTTCTTCTTTACCATATAGTGTAAAAGAGTCACAGTGTTGTGTTGACCTGCCAAAGCTTTCCTTGACAATGAAGCTGTTGTGACAGGGACTGAGAAGGGATGTGCGTCCATTTGTTAACACAGACGTCTTCAGAGTGCTAATGTTGTCAGGCTGGTGCACTGTCCCCAGGCAAACTTCTCCTACAATGACCCACCCCAGGTCCAGTCTCTGTGCATAGGGGGCATTATAAGGTCCATTTATTTGCTGGCGCACCTTGTGTACCTGAAGGATATCTCTCCCAAGAAGTAGACGGATAGAAACATCTGGCTCAACAGCTGGGATAAGGTGAGCAATTGAGCGGAGGTGAGAGTGGTGATGGGCTACTTCTGGAGAGGGAATCTCAGTTTTGTCGTCAGGTATCATGCCACACTCTATTAGGGTAGGAAGCGGGAACTGCACTTTCTTATTGAAGGATTCAATGGTAAAGTCAGTAGCTCTTCTCCCTGTGGTTTCAATTGTCCCCGCACATGTCCTTAGAGTGTATGGAACTGCACTTGCCTTAAGGTTAAAGATATCAAAGAAATCTGACTTTGCAAGGGATCTGTTGCTCTGTTCATCTAGCACTGCATACATTTTCACTGCTCTTTCTCTCTTGCCAGTGGGATACACGGTCACTAAACAGATTTTTGAGCATGATCGTGCACTCTTGCCTTGTCCACATACTTCAGTGCAATTAGACATTACTGAGGAGAGTGCAGTCTCTTGTTGCTCCCTGCCCTGATCTTTCCTAGGTTCTACAGTCTCTAGTGGAGCAGGAGCAGGGCCAGGGTGTAAAGCTGCAATATGTCTCTCACTGCCACATTCTGTACATTCTACTGGTATTTTGCAGTCTTTGGCAATGTGATAAGTAGATCCGCAGCACTTGAAACAGATGCCGTTTTGTTTAAGGAAGGACATCCGCTCTGCAATGGGTTTGCTTCTAAAGCCTTTGCATTTCTTTAGTGGATGTGGTTTTTTGTGTATTGGGCAATGTCTATCAGGGTTTTCTATGGTGTGTACCTTGTGGGTGCTTTGGTAGTCTGTGACTTCTAAAGGTACAGCTGTTTTGTGTGTGGATACAGAGGTCCTACCTGAGGTCTGTGAGGTCTCTCAGGTCTGTGTGATTGATTGCCGCTGGTGGTGAAGGCGAAACTGGGATCACTTCGGATTTTCGCTTGCTGTTGGACAAACCTAGAAAACACAGAGAAAGGGGGAAAGGCAACTCCATAATCTTCTTTGAATTTACCTCCCACAGACATCCACTTGTCTTGCAGATTTGAGGGCAGTTTCTCTACTATGGGATTAGTGCCTCTAGCTGTATCTAGATATGAAAGTCCTGGCAAGTAGCCATCCTCTTTGGCATATTCTATCTCTAGTAGAAGATCACTTAGTTCTTGTAGCCGCAGGTTGTCTCTGTAGCCCACTTTGGGAAAGACTTCAAGTTTTCTCAACAGTGCTCCTTCTATTATCTCTGGGGATCCATACGTTTCTTCTAGCCTTTTCCAGGTCATGTTGAGTCCTGCTTCAGGATTGAACGGGTTTGCTCTTCTCATCCTCTTTACATGCTCTACTGACTCGGTACCAAGCCATTTTATCATTAAATTGAGCATTTCTGCTGGTGATAAGTTCAGGCCTTCAGTGGCATTCAGAAAGGAAGATTTCCATGCCCAATAATTTTCAGGACAGTCATCGAATTGGAGAAAGCCTGAGCTAACCATTTCTTTGCGGATGAGATATTTGGTGATGTCCACTGCACATTGTTGTTCGCGCATGTAATCTATAGGTTGAGGCGATGGGAACACTTGTTTTTTGTTCTTAGGGGTTTCTGGTGCTTCATTCTTGATTTGCTGGCAGCCGCTGGCCTCATGTGGTTGATTGGGCCTGCTCAGGGGGTCTGTTGATCTCGGCCTGACTTCCTTTGCTTCAGGTTTAAGAGACTGTTCCTTTGTATGCGCATCAGTAAGGTTCTGGATGTACTCACTTGTACGATCTGCAGAGAATAAAGGTTTTTCTGGAACCTCTGCGCCTTTATATGATTTTTCACTTCCTGATCGACTTGTTCCCATGTAGGCATCGGCCTCTGCTTGAGCAACTGCAGCTTGGCGCTGCAGGATGAGCAATTTTGATTCTAATTCCGCATCTTCTTGTGCCATGACAGCTTTCTTTGCTGCTAACTCCTGCATTATCTTTGCTTCTTTTTCTGCGTACTGTAGCTGGACACGGGCAGCTTCTGCCTTGGCACGAGCTCTAGCCGCTGAGGAACTTGCTGAGGACATCTTGCTAGCCCGTGAAGATCTGGATGCATGCGATTGTGCATCGTCTTGTTGGGCGCCGGGAATGTTCTCCCTGCCTTGCTGTGTCGTGACATCAGCCTTGTACTTTGTTCCTGATCTTAGACTCATGCTGCAGTAATGGCATCTCAGTTTTTTCCAGACCGGACGTGGTTGTCTTTTTACTGTTCTGCTTCGTGTTATTGAACTGTTGTATAACACTAGTCAGACAGCTTAACAATAATTCAGAAGTCAAGAAACGGGAGACATCAAATCTGTATGTATTCTTTTTTCTGAATAACTTTGTAAAACTACAACATAAGCATAAACAAAACATATGTGTCAGTACATTAAACATTATACAGCAGCCTCACTCCATCAGTGGATGTACTTACAGACAATTCCCTCATTAGTTCTGGAATAGATAGGAGCTCTTCTGAATGCTGTCTGCTATATCAGGAGGTCAGTTGTGAAATGGAGGAAATACAGTTCCAGGTTAAAGGTTACTGCCCTTCCCTCTGAGGGGAATACCTTTTCCTGTCAAGCTCTAGCAAATACACTTCCAGGTTAAAGGTTACAGCCTCTTCCTATGATGGAAAACATTACTTCCTATAAGCTCTGGCGAATAATAACTGTCATGCCTCCAGCATAAGGAAGTAATTAATTCTATTGGAACTTGTATTACCAATCTTGTCCACAAGATGCCACTGTGACATAGACTGTTATACAGCACTTTATGGTACTTCCTGTACTCTATCGCTGGATTAGTTCAACCCTTCTCTGAGGAGAATTTGCATTCTAAGATTTACCTCATAGAGACAGCCAGTCAGCATCTGAGGTTCCTGTGGGAAGATTTCTGAACCCCCCTTTGTAGCATCGCTGGTATGCTCAGAACTGTCAGTTATATATTCAATGCATATGTTTGTTAATGTTTGTATACTGACTGTATGCTTTGTCTGTTTATTTCCAGTTTCACCATATTCTTAATCCTATCTAATCAGTCCTGACTCCATATTCTTAATCCTATCTAATCAGTCCTGACTCCATATTCATAATCCTATTCGCATATCCATTCTGACTTGTAACCTGTGACCACTATTCTATCTCTGGAATAAAGCCTTAAGTTACAAAAGGACTGGTTATTGCAGGATTAAAGGTTTAACTGTATATTGAGCTGCACACGCCTGGGGCATACGTGTAGTGAGAACAGAACAGTGAAACAGCGGCTATCCAGCAAGTGGGATTTAGGACAGAGACTATACAGAGGCCTGCTACTCTGCCAGCGCAGTCATCTGCATATGCAATACAGCAGTCTCTACACAGTCAAGCATTCCTACAAGCAACATGTCACACAGCCAGATATCCTCACTCAAGACAAGGTCCCGAGTTTCCGGCTCCTCTAGATCTTCCTCCGCAAGCAATGCACTCGCCATAGCACGTGCGAAAGCTGAAGCCGCCAAGGCGCGAGCAGCCTTTGCCGAGCAAGAAATGCAGATTAAACAGTAGAAAGTGAGGCTAAAGACAGAGAAAGTGCAGCAAGAGGCACAGTTAGAGGCAGAGGAAGCCCTCCTAGAAGTAGCCCTAGAGAAACTGACTGTAGAGAAGGAAGTAGCAGCAGCCATAGCTGAAGCAGACGCCTTAGAATTAGCTGTATACCCGAGAAGTGAACGCAGCAGTCGCAGCAATATTCTTGATCCAGCAGCTGAAACTCAAAATTCTCTACAACAAACTTCAGATTACATCAATCAACACTTTAAAACAAGCAGTGTCAAAGATGATGTCAAAGATACAAGCCAAAGACACTCCACGGTACCGCCGCAAGTCAGTGACAAGCCTCAAGCCTGCAAACGGGAGAAATCCGCACAAAGTGACATCTCCTACGTCAGACTCCCCATAAGTGAGATAATAGAATCACCTTCTAATTGCCCTCCAGAACCAACGTCCAAGCCAGACCGGTACATCAGAGGCCAGCTGGTACCAGCAAAAGGTATGACTACACACAGCCATCTTACCATGACAACACACAACAGGCTAACCAAGCCACCATAGACTTTGCAAGGTTCTTTGCATGACGCGAGTTAGTCACCAAAGGACTTGAAAAGTTTAATGACCGCCCTGAAAACTACAGAGCCTGGTGGTCATCCTTTCAAAACACTATCAGAGACTTAGGGTTATCTTGCAGCGAAGAGATAGACCTCCTGATCAAATGGCTTGGAAATGAGTCTGCCGAGCATGCCAGGCAAATCAGGACAATAAATATAAACTACCCAGACACTGGTCTTAGAACAATCTGGGATAGACTTGATGAGTGTTATGGTTCAGCAGAAGCAGTAGAAAATGCATTATTCAAAAGACTTGATAACTTTCCCAGAATACCTAGCAAAGCCTACCATAAACTTAGAGAGTTAAGTGACTTGCTAATGGAACTTCAAGTAGCTAAATCTGAGGGAGACTTACAAGGACTTGCATTCCTTGACACAGCCAGAGGTGTCAACCCCATTGTGCAAAAGTTACCCTATAACTTGCAAGAGCAGTGGATTACACACGGATCCCGATATAAAAAGACAGCATGATGTTCCATTCCCTCCTTTTTCTGTTTTTGTGGACTTTGTGTGCCAGCAAGCTAAAACTAGAAATGATCCAAGTTTTGATTTTACGCTGTTCTGTGTTGCTCCTGTGGGACTTAACCCCCGCAAACCTCCAGTAGCAGTACACAAAACTAACGTGTCTCCTCCAGGTTCCTTTCACAGGTCTGCCAACTTCTCTAACTCAGAGACAAAGGTCAACGATCCTGGTAAGCAGTGTCCCTTGCATCGGAAGCCACATCCTCTCCTAAAATGCAGAGCCTTCAGAGAGAAAACCCTGCAGGACCGCAAAGCCTTCCTCAAGGAGAACCACATCTGCTACAGGTGCTGCTCTTCAACATCTCATCTTGCCAAGGACTGTAAGGTCAGTTTGAAATGCACAGAATGTGACAGCTCAGATCACAACACAGGGTTACATCCTGGGCCAGCTCCATAGACTTTACAACACACCCTCCCTCAGCACTAGTGAGCACGGTGGGGAGGAGGAGCACACCACCACAACTACACAAGAGGTCACTTCACAATGTACAGAGATCTGCAAAGGAGCCATAGGTGGTAGGTCCTGCTCCAAAATCTGCCTAGTCAGAGTCTACCCAACAGGCCAAAAAGACAAAGCTAGTAAGCTTTATGTAATCCTGGATGACCAAAGTAACAAGTCATTAGCCAGCTCAACTTTCTTTGACATGTTCAGCATTAAAGGCCCCAGCATTCCCTACTCCTTAAAAACTTGTGCAGGAATAGTGGAGACGGCTGGTAGGAGAGCATCCGGCTACCAAATCGAGTCCATCGATAGGCGATCTCGCTTGTCTTTGCCAACTCTTATCGAATGCCATCAGATGCCTGATCACAGATCTGAAATTCCTACACCAGATGTAGCTGCTCATCACCCACACTTGAAACGCATAGCGCATCTGATACCAGAACTTGATCCTCAGGCTCAGATTATCCTACTCCTCGGGAGAGATATCTTACAAGCCCACAAATCAAGAGCTCAGATTAATGGTCCCAAAAATGCTCCTTATGCTCAGAAGTTAGACCTCGGATGGGTCATCATAGGAGATGTCTGTCTAGGAAGCGTGCACAAACCTAACTCCGTTAGCAGCATGCTCACAAATACCCTAGAGAATGGACGTCCCTCTCTTTTCCAGCCATGCCACAACCATTTCCTTGTTAAGGAATCAGCCTACGCCACCCACTCATCTTGTCCCTTCACAAGCCTCACTAGTGACAACTTTGCCTGTGACAGTGACCAAGACCATTTAGGGTGCACAGTCTTTCAGAGAACCAAAGATGACAATCGTGTGGCAATGTCTATCGAAGACAAACTCTTCTTAGAAATAATGGAGCAAGGTCTAGTCAAAGACAGCACAAACAGCTGGGTTGCACCTCTTCCCTTCAGACCACAGAGACAATGCTTACCCAATAATAAAGAACAAGCTTTACAACGTTTTGCTTCCCTTAGACGTAATTTACAAAGAAAGCCAGAGATGAGGGAACATTTCTTTTCTTTCATGGGGAAGATCTTTGAGAACGGTCATGCCGAGGTAGCTCCCACCCCTAAAGACTCTGAAGAGTGTTGGTATCTCCCTATATGCGGAGTGTACCATCCCAAAAAGCCATGTCAAATCAGAGTAGTGTTTGACTCTAGTGCCAAATACAAGGGTATCTCCTTAAACTATGTCCTCTTGACAGGCCCAGACCTCAACAACAAACTCCTGGGAGTGCTCTTACGCTTCCGCAAAGATTCTATTGCCTTCATAGCTGACATCCAGCAGATGTTCCATTGTTTCTTGGTCAGAGAGGAAGACAGGAACTTCCTAAGGTTCCTTTGGTTCCAAGACAATGATCCTTCCAAAGATATCTCAGAGTATCGCATGAGGGTACACAACTTTGGCAATAGCCCTTCACCTGCAGTCGCTATCTACGGACTCAGACATTCTGCCCAAGAAGGTGAACTTGAGTTTGGCTCAGATGCAAGACAATTCGTGGAGAAAGACTTTTATGTGGATGACTGTTTAAAATCCTTACCTTCCAGTGAGTCTGCAATCTGTCTTCTTAAAAGAGCACAGGAAATGCTCGCTTGTTCCAACCTCAGGCTTCACAAGATTGCTTCTAACAGTAAAGAGGTAATGGAAGCTTTCCCCGCTCAAGACCATTCCAGTGATCTAAAGGACTTAGATCTGGGTACAGACTCTTTACCTGTACTGCGCAGTCTAGGTCTACTTTGGGACTTGAAATCCGATTCCTTTACCTTCCAAGTAAATGGAGAAGAAAGACCCTTCACTCGCAGAGGTGTCTTGTCTACAATCAATAGCCTGTACGATCCATTAGGATTTGCGGCACCTGTTACAATTCAAGGTAAAGCCTTAATTAGAGACTTGATTCGTGAAACATCCGACTGGGATGCCCCACTACCCCTTGATAAGAGGAACTCTTGGGTAGAGTGGAGGGACTCTCTATCAGTCTTATCTGATCTCCATGTTTCACGCCCATATGCTCCTGTACCTTCTACAGAGATACAGAGTCAAAACCTTTGCATATTCTGTGATGCTTCTGTCAAGGCAATAGCTGCTGTGGCTTTCTTAAGGACTGTTGACACTACAGCACAATGCCACGTAGGATTCATCATGGGCAAAGCAAAGCTTGCTCCACACCCCGAGCATACTATACCTAGGCTAGAACTTTGTGCTGCAGTACTAGCTGTTGAACTTGCAGAACTAATAACCTCAGAGATGGACATTGACCTCAAGGATGTTCAGCTCTACACAGACAGCAAGGTAGTTCTAGGCTACATCTACAATGAGACCAGACGTTTCTACGTCTATGTCAACAACAGAGTGTTGAGGATTAGGAGATCTACCATTCCAAAACAATGGCACTATGTACCTACTGACTACAACCCTGCAGACCATGCTACAAGAGCTGTTGCTGCATGTAACCTGAAAGACACAACATGGTTTACAGGACCTGCATTCTTGTACGATGCAGAACAAACTTTTTCTAAAAGTGTGTAACGCTCCTGCGTTTCTTATATGGTGTGGATTTTCAGCAGCAGAAATAGTTCCACGTCAGTAGTCATGTAAGAGATATGCTGAGATACCATTCCCAACCTCAATGACTCATCATGTGTGGAAGGTCTTATTTCAGCCAGTAAATACACACAATTAGCAAGCTGGTTCCTAGAATGACTTTATGTATGTGGTAACACAATGATGAAGGTTGAGGGATAGGTTGAGTGGAGGTGGTAGGTGATAGACACTTGAAGGTGAGACAGTAGCAGATGGATGCAGGAAGGTTTAGCAATGTTGTATGGTAGCAGATGACAGAATAGCAGGTGGACATACAAAAGAGATCAACCCAGTGCAGAAAAGTAGCAGTAGTCTCAAGAGCTAGCAATCTAGTTATGCAGATGTAATAAACAGTCTTTACTATGCAGAGCTAGATAGTGTAAGCTTAGTATAAGTTTATAGAGAATTCCCCTGCGGGGTACTTAGCACTATTAGCGATACAGCCGAAGGGTGGTTCAGGAGAGGCGGATGATCCAGTAGCGGGATACAGGGATCAGCGCAGCGAGGTTCCGTCAGCGAAGTAAGCTTGCAAGCATGGAAGCTTCAAGCAAGGTTAGCATCCAGGTAAGGGTGTTTGAACGAACACATGTGAGTGAGAACCGACGCCTTAAATAGCCATCTAGTCCGGCGCTGAGTGATGACAGCTCCAGTCTTAAAGGTGTATGCGCACCTTTCCAAAAGTAAATGGTGGGGCGCATACACTTGTGGAAAGTGTAATTTAGGGTACCAAAGGTACCGGAACATTACAATGTGACACTGTTGAACTAATAGATCCAGACTCAGATACTGACATCCGTCCTGAGATCTCAACATTTCATACTGCAACTTCAAGTTGCCAGCTTAAATCTGACAGATTTACCAGATTCTCAAAATGGAAGACACTTGTTCGAGCTATTTCTTGTCTTATCCATATAGCTCGCTCCTTTAAAGGTGACTCAAACAACTGTGACCACAAGGGATGGCACCATTGTCAAAGGATCAGTTCAGTATTAGAGCTACAGCAGTCTCAGGATCTTATCATCCGCACTGTACAGCATGAAGCTTATGTTAAGGAGATTGACTATCTTGAACGGAAAACCTATCCCTAGAGACAGTGCTCTGAGAAAACTTGACCCATTCCTTGATCAAAATGGACTACTTAGGGTAGGTGGTCGTCTAAGGCAAGCCAACCTAGAGTCAGACGAGAGAAACCCTCTAATAGTTCCTGGTCACCACCACATCGCTTACTTGATTGTAACACATCACCACTCTCATGTCAAACATCAAGGAAGACTGTTCACAGAGGGAGCTCTACGAGCTGCTGGCCTATGGATCGTCGGAGCTAAGAGATGCGTGAGTAACATGATCTTTAAATGTGTTATTTGTCGTAAACTTCGTGGGATGTTACAAACACAAAAAATGGCCAACCTGCCAGCTGACAGATTTGCTCCAGACCCTCCTTTCACCAATGTTGGTCTTGATGTTTTTGGCCCTTGGTCTGTTGTAGCACATCATACCTGAGGAGCACACGCAAACAGCAAACGCTGGGCAGTAATATTTACCTGTATGGTCATCAGAGCAGTGCATATTGAAGTTATTGAATCCATGGACACTTCAAGCTTCATAAATGCCCTTAGGCGCTTCATTGCTATTCGAGGCCCTGTGAAACACATCCGCTCAGATAGAGGCACTAACTTTGTTGGAGCAGCCACGGAACTGCAAATTCCTTATAACATGGACATCAAAGGGGTAGAGAGATACCTCAGAGACCAGGGCTGTTCATGGACTTTAAACCCACCTCACTCCTCTCCAGAGGCGTAACTAGAACCTTCAGGGCCCCGATGCAAGAAACCATGAAGGGCCCCCCAGACCCCTGGCCGGGGCCCTTCCCTTCAAGCCCGGGGCTCTTCCCACTAATCCTGGGGCTCTTTAATCTCATTGCATGGCCTTTTATTATGGTCCCGCATCAGGATCCTTTCACAAGTTCTGCAGTGGGCCCCCTTCCTGCAATCTTGGGGCCTCCCCACAGTGGTGAAATGCCAGGGCCCGGTCGCAAGTGTGACCTTTGAGATCCTAGAAGTTCCCCCACTGGTTTGCTACCGGTCCCCCTGGAGCATGGGGCCCGGTAGCGATTGCAACCCCTGCAACCCCTGTAGTTACGCCCCTGCCTCTCACATGGGTGGAGCATGGGAAAGAATGATAGGCATAGCCCGTAGAATTCTGGACTCTATCTTTCTGCAAATGGAGACCTCGAGACTTACCCACGAGAGCCTGGTAACCTTCATGGCAGAAGTCTCAGCCATCATCAATGCCAGACCTCTGACTCCAGTCTCAAACGACCCAGATGAGCCTGTTTTGCTCACACCAGCAGCACTCCTTACACAGAAAACTGGAGTGATCAGTGCTCCCTACGGAAACTTCACCACTAAGGACTTGTACTTGCGCCAGTGGAGACAAGTGCAAAGTCTGGCAAATACCTTCTGGGACAGGTGGAGGAAGCAATATCTATCTACCTTACAGCCACGTACTAAATGGCAAGATAACAAACCCAACTTGAAAAAAAGGAGATCTTGTTCTTGTCAAAGACTGTCAGTCTCAAAGGAATGAATGGCCTTTGGGACTCATCACTAACACCTTTCCAAGTGAGGATGGGAAGGTCAGGAAAGTGGAAGTCAAAATCTATAAAAACAAGGAGACCAAGTTGTTCCTCAGACCAGTTTCTGAAATGATCTTGTTGTTATCATCTGAGGAATAAATAGTGGTATCTGACGATACCAGACGGGGAGTGTCATGCCTCCAGCATAAGGAAGTAATTAATTCTATTGGAACTTGTATTACCAATCTTGTCCACAAGATGCCACTGTGACATAGACTGTTATACAGCACTTTATGGTACTTCCTGTACTCTATCGCTGGATTAGTTCAACCCTTCTCTGAGGAGAATTTCCATTCTAAGATTTACCTCATAGAGACAGCCAGTCAGCATATGAGGTTCCTGTGGGAAGATTTCTGAACCCCCCTTTGTAGCATCGCTGGTATGCTCAGAACTGTCAGTTATATATTAAATGCATGTTTGTTAATGTTTGTATACTGACTGTATGCTTTGTCTGTTTATTTCCAGTTTCACCATATTCTTAATCCTATCTAATCAGTCCTGACTCCATATTCTTAATCCTATCTAATCAGTCCTGACTCCATATTCATAATCCTATTCACATATCCATTCTGACTTGTAACCTGTGACCACTATTCTATCTCTGGAATAAAGCCTTAAGTTACAAAAGGACTGGTTATTGCAGGATTAAAGGTTTAACTGTATGTTGAGCTGCACACGCCTGGGGCATACGTTTAGTGAGAACAGAACAATAAATATAATAACTAACTGACCACTAGATGGCAGCAACATCAACAATATTGCAGTATAATCTGTAACAGCACATTACTATGACCAATATGGGCAGAACAATATATATATATATATATATATATATATATATATATATATATACACACTTGTTTTTTTTTTAGTAAAGCAGTAAATAGGGACTGGGAACAGGGAATTAAAAATTAAGACAATAATTATTCATAAAACTAAAATTTTACCACTAAAATAAAATCATTAAGATCAGTAAAATTCATAAATAGTATCAATAAAATACATCATTAAGAAATGGTATACCCAATAAATATCATAAAAGCAATAGAGTGTCAGAAGTGCATAGAAGTGCAAAATTAAAGTCCAATACAAAGTTCATATGTGACTTAGTGAAAGTTGATATCACTGCAGTGCAAAGGAAAGTGCAGGTGCTCAGTGCTGGACCCTCCTATGGTCCAATAGCCGATCGAGTGATTTAGGGTAAGTAAGATGTACGCTTACCAAATGTAGTGGGTCTGAGTTGCCTTACGGCACAAAGACCAATAAGGCTTGGTGGCCCTCCTGGCCTCAGATGCGGTACCTGCTGGGCTTATCCCTCATAGACCGAGATCCCTTCCTAGGCAAGCGATGTCCTCAAGATCCGGTTAGGGAAAAATAAATGCCTCCAGATGGTGAAGTACCGTTTTAAAAGGGTTTATTTCAAAAATAGAGATCACAATTACATGTAAAAAGCAGTTAAAATGAAGCCGCACCCGTTAATTGTGAAGTCTGTAGCGTGGAGAGCGGTATCCCCTGTACTGCGTTCCAGCTGACTTTCGGGTAGGCGGCGTGCGTTCCACCTGACTCGCGTTTCGTCAGAGCGTATGACGTATTCAGGGGACCTCTGAAGACCTCATACGCTCTGACGAAACGCGCGTCAGGTGGAACGCACGCCGCCTACCCGGAAGTCAGCTGGAACGCAGTACGGTGGATACCGATCTCCACGCTACAGACTTCACAATTAGCGGGTGCGGCTTTTTTATAACTGCTTTTTACATGTAATTGTGATCTCTATTTTTTAAATAAACCCTTTTAAAACAGTACCTCACCATCTGGAGGCATTTATTTTTCCCTAACCGGATCTTGAGGACATCGCTTGCCTAGGAAGGGATCTCGGTCTATGAGGGATAAGCCCAGCAGGTACCGCATCTGAGGCCAGGAGGGCCACCAAGCCTTATTGGTCTTTGTGCCGTAAGGCAACTCAGACCCACTACATTTGGTAAGCGTACATCTTACTTACCCTAAATCACTTGATCGGCTATTGGACCATAGGAGGATCCAGCACTGAGCACCTGCACTTTCCTTTGCACTGCAGTGATATCAACTTTCACTAAGTCATATATGAACTTTGTATTGGACTTTAATTTTGCACTTCTATGCACTTCTGACACTCTATTGCTTTTATGATATTTATTGGGTATACCATTTCTTAATGATGTATTTTATTGATACTATTTATGAATTTTACTGATCTTAATGATTTTATTTTAGTGGAGACATTTTAGTTTTATGAATAATTATTGTCTTAATTTTTAATTCCCGGGGAGTTTATGTCTCACTTGGAACCTGTAGTAGGTTTTTGCCACCGTCCCAGAAGATTCTAAAATTGTGGTGGATGTGGGTGCCTCAAACCCAGGTAAGGGGACTTTAAGGGCAAGAGTAGGTTAGAAAATAACGTTGAAAAAGAAGAAAATTTATTGATAATAATAATAATAATAATAATAATAACAGATTACATATTAAAGATGGGATGACCCATAGACAATTGGTGTATGGGTAAAGCCCATAGTGTGCAGTCAGATAAAGTATGGAAAAATTGTGACTTGAAAACGGTGATAGAGATCCACCTATTTTGCTGTTTCTATTTTCCAGGTTGGGGATAAACAGAATCCAAAGCAAAATAAGGGAAAAGGATCTTGGGTATGATCCTAGTAAGTCCTACGCGTTTCGGCCCGATGAGGGCCTTTCTCAAGGAAAAATCACCAATTCTACAAAGCAATAATAGAAGTGTTATCATTTGATGCATAAACTCATAAAGTGAAATTCATGCAAAACAATGAAAATGATAATAATGAAGATTAATAACATACATGTTTTTAAGCCCGAATGTTGCATGTCAATGCACCTTTCTTTGATACTCAAACTGCAGTGGGAACCGTATGCTGCTAACAGGCGGTGTCACCCTCCTGTGTTGTGAACGAAACAGAATGTTTATGGGAATTGAGTAGGGTTGATTTAGAAAAAAAAAAAAAAGTGATAATAAAAAAATTACTTTACTTTTGCAAAGAACTGTGTGATCCTGGTGGATTTCGTCACAGTTTGCATAATGTGTCAGAGGCTTCAATCCGTTGACTGAGTACGTTTCTAAGAAAATATATGGTATATAATAATTTCTTGGTCAGCTATTGTATTTAAAAGTAATCAATAGTGACAGTATTCATTTTTAGGGTGTATATTTCAAATAAAGTATTTTTGTATTATTACTTGTGTATCCAGTGTTGAAAATCCTGGTTACTTCGACTTTTTGTTACATCAGCAGAGAGATGCAAACTGTAGGGGTAAAAGTATAGGTAAAGTTCCCATTTGAATAATGAAGCAGCAATGTTTCCTTTTCCCAGGAGCTGGAATGAAGCTTACCTAGTTGTCCACAGCAGCATCTACTTCCGTGACCTCACCGCTCCCTCTGTTGGCAGCAGAATGAGTGTCTACGGATGTTCCCCGGCCTTTTATGTGAGCCGCACATGCACTCATTGGCTGTGCGGCATCACATGACACGGACCCATTATGCAACCTGCCGGCACGGATAACCCCGATCAAAGGGTCGGGGTGCTTGGAGCACAAGCAGGGTGATTGGCACCCCATTCCGATTTCCATCAGAGGAACAATGCTCCATTTAAAACCGTGTCGGTGGCCGTTATGGCACGACCAGAGGGCCGCCGGGGATGCGCACTTCTACTTCTCGGCTGGTTGCATAATGGGTCCGTGTCATGTGATGCCGCACAGCCAATGAGTGCATGTGCGGCTCACATAAAAGGCCGGGGAACATCCGTAGACACTCATTCTGCTGCCAACAGAGGGAGCGGTGAGGTCACGGAAGTAGATGCTGCTGTGGACAACTAGGTAAGCTTCATTCCAGCTCCTGGGAAAAGGAAACATTGCTGCTTCATTATTCAAATGGGAACTTTACCTATACTTTTACCCCTACACAGTGGCGTAGCGTGGGTTGTCAGCGCCCGGGGCAAGGTAAGTAATTTGTGCCCCCTACACAAATCTACTAGACCACTACACAGACCTACCTTATTCCTACACTGACCTGCCTGATTACTATACTGACACATACACAGACCTACCTGACCACTACAGAGACCTACCTTATACCTACACTGACACCCCCCATACACTGACACCCACACTGACCCCCCCCCTCCCACACTGACACCTTCACTGACAACTACACTGGTCCCCCCATACACTGACTCCCCCATACACTGACACCCCTACACTGACCCCCCTTACACTGACGACGTCACTGACCCCCCCCTACACTGACCCCCCCTTACACTGACGACGTCACTGACCCCCCCCCCCTACACTGACCCCCCTTACACTGACAACTTCACTGACAACTACACTGACCCCCCCCTACACTGACCCCCTATACTGACCCCCCTTCACTGACCACCCCTACTCTGACCACCCCTACATTCCCACATACACTGAGACCTACACTGACAACTGCACTGACCCCTCCCACTACACTGACCCCACACACTGACACCCCTATACTGACACCTACACAGACCTACCTGACCACTACAGAGACCTACCTTATACCTACACTGACACCCCCCCCATACACTGACACCCACACTGACCCCCCCTCCCACACTGACACCTTCACTGACAACTACACTGGTCCCCCCATACACTGACTCCCCCATACACTGACACCCCTACACTGACCCCCCTTACACTGACAACGTCACTGACCCCCCCCTACACTGACCCCCCCTTACACTGACGACGTCACTGACCCCCCCCTACACTGACCCCCCTTACACTGACAACTTCACTGACAACTACACTGACCCCCCCCCTACACTGACCCCCTATACTGACCCCCCTTCACTGACCACCCCTACTCTGACCACCCCTACATTCCCACATACACTGAGACCTACACTGACAACTGCACTGACCCCTCCCCCTACACTGACACCCCTACACTGACACCCCTACACTGACCCCCCTACACTGACCCCCCTTAAACTGACAACTACACTGACAACTGCACTGCCCCCCCTACACTTACCCCCTACACTGACACCACACACTGACTCCCCTACAATGACCCCCCCTACACTGACCCCCCTTAAACTGACAACTACACTGACCCCCACTCATACACTGACACCTACACTGACCCCCCAATACATTGACACCTACACTGACCCCCCCATACACTGACCCCCCCATACACTGACACCTACACTGACCCCCCCATACACTGACACCTACACTGACCCTCCCATACACTGACACCTACACTGACCTCCCCATACACTGACCCCCCCATACACTGACACCTACACTGACCCCTACACTGACCCCCCCATACACTTACACCTACACTGACCCCCCCATACACTGACACCCCCCATACACTGACACCTACACTGACCCCCCCATACATTGACACCTACACTGACCCCCCCATACACTGACACCTACACTGACCCCCCCATACACTGACCATCACCATACACTGACACCTACACTGACCCCCCATACACTGACCCCCCCCATACACTGACACCTACACTGACCCCCCCATACACTGACACCTACACTGACCCCCCCCATACACTGACCATCACCATACACTGACACCTACACTGACCCCCCATACACTGACCCCCCCATACACTGACACCTACACTGACCATCCCCATACACTGACACCTACACTGATCCCCCTATACACTGACCCCCCCATACACTGACACCTACACTGACCCCCCATACACTGACACCCCCTACATTGACCCCCCATGCACTGACACCTACACTGACCCCCCCCCATACACTGATCCCTACACTGACCCCCATACACTGACACCCCCTACACTGACCCCCCCATACACTGATCCCTACACTGACCCCCCATACACTGACACCTACACTGATCCCCCCTACACTGACCTATCTCCCCCCTCCTATGTCCACTTCCCTGGGCTCCCAGGCAGGCAGCACATCACTCAAGTCACCTCTTTCTGTGTCCAGACACTGGGGACTTGAGGAGACGATCTGGAGCAGAGGAGAGACACAGCGTGTCAGCAGCAGCAGCCAGCGTGGAGGCAGCCGGTCCGGACAGCAGGGAGAGACTCCAAGAGTGGTGCTGCTGCACATGCACCGAGCCGCCGGCTGCCATCTTCACCCATGACCAGCCCCGCCCCGCCCCCTGGCCGCACATGACAACTTCAGTGTCCACCGCTGCTCGTCCTGCACAGTAAAGGAGCCAAGTGCAGGAAAGAGCGGCCGGGCCGCCGGACAGGGCATTGTCACAAATAAAGGGATGCGGGACACTATGATCTTGCGGATGGCGGGCGTGGGATGCGCCCCCCTAAATATTGCGCCCGGTGCCAGTGGCCCCCCCGCACCCCCCACGCTACGCCACTGCCCCTACAGTTTGCATCTCTCTGCTGATGTAACAAAAAGTCAAAGTAACCAGGATTTTCAACACTGGATACACAAGTAATAATACAAAAATACTTTATTTGAAATATACACCCTAAAAATGAATACTGTCACTATTGATTACTTTTAAATACAATAGCTAACCAAAAAATTATTATATACCATATATTTTCTTAGAAACGTACTCAGTCAACGGATTGAAGCCTCTGACACATTATGCAAACTGTGACGAAATCCACCAGGATTAGTGTTGAGCGAACACGGACTGTATTATTCGTGTTCGTACCGAATAATTGGATTTTTGTTACCCGAACACGAACACGGACACTTTACTATATATTCGGGTAAAAAAACATTTGTGTCCGGATAGAATTGAGGGACAGGTCGGAGTGTTTAGGCAGGGCGAGTTGTAGGCATTTTAGGGATAGAGTCTGCTGAATTATAGGGTCAGTGTCTTCTACAAACTACAATCGATATTGCTGTGTGGGGGGTGGGGTCTGCACTCAATCCTGATCTACGATCTCTTCTCAATCCTGTTAGGGAGAGGCTGCTGCTGAATTTTAGGGTCAGAGTGTTCTACAAACTACAATCGATATTGCTGTGTGGGGTGGGGTCTGCACTTAGTTCTCCTGATCTACGATCTCTTCTCAATCCTGTTAGGGACAGAGTCTGCTGAATTTTAGGGAAAGTGTGTTCTACAAACTACAATCGATATTGCTGTGTGGTGTGGGATAGGAGATAGGCAGGTGTCAGTGATCCACATCCATTTTTCTGTGTGTGGGCTGCAGTGAACACAATCTTTTTGGGGTGCAGTGAACACAATCTTTTTGGGGTGCAGTGAACACAATCTTTGTGGGGTGCAGTGAACAAAACCTTTGTGGGGGTACAGTGAACACAATCTTTGTGGGGTGCAGTGAAGACAATCCTTGTGGGGTGCAGTGAAGACAATCCTTGTGGGGTGCAGTGAACAAAATCTTTGGGGGGTACAGTGAACACAATCTTTGTGGGGTGCAGAGAAGACAATCCTTGTGGGGTGCAGTGAACAAAATCTTTGGGGGGGTACAGTGAACACAATCTTTGTGGGGTGCAGTGAACACAATCTTTGTGGGGTGCAGTGAACACAATCTTTGTGGGGTGCAGTGAAGACAATCCTTGTGGGGTGCAGTGAAGACAATCCTTGAGGGTTGCAGTGAACAAAATCTTTGGGGGGTACAGTGAACACAATCTTTGTGGGGTGCAGTGAACAAAACCTTTGTGGGGTACAGTGAACACAATCTTTGTGGGGTGCAGTGAACAAAACCTTTGTGGGGTGCAGTGAACACAACCTTTGTGGGGTACAGTGAACACAATCTTTGTGGGGTACAGTGAACACAATCTTTGTGGGGTGCAGTGAACAAAACCTTTGTGGGGTACAGTGAACACAATCTTTGTGGGGTACAGTGAACACAATCTTTGTGGGGTACAGTGAACACAATCTTTGTGGGGTACAGTGAACACAATCTTTGTGGGGTGCAGTGAACAAAACCTTTGTGGGGTACAGTGAACACAATCTTTGTGGGGAGCAGTGAACAATACCTTTGTGCGGTACAGTGAACACAATCTTTGTGTTGTGCAGTGAAGACAGTCCTTTTGGAGTGCAGTGAACAAAATCTTTGTGGGGTACAGTGAACACAATCTTTGTGGGGTGCAGTGAAGACAATCCTTGTGGGGTGCAGTGAAGACAATCCTTGTGGGGTGCAGTGAAGACAATCCTTGTGGGGTGCAGTGAACAAAATCTTTGGGGGGTACAGTGAACACAATCTTTGTGGGGTGCAGTGAACAAAACCTTTGTGGGGTACAGTGAACACAATCTTTGTGGGGTGCAGTGAACAAAACCTTTGTGGGGTACAGTGAACACAATCTTTGTGGGGTGCAGTGAAGACAATCCTTTTGGAGTGCAGTGAACAAAACCTTTGTGGGGTGCAGTGAACAAAACCTTTGTGGGGTACAGTGAACACAATCTTTGTGGGGTACAGTGAACACAATCTTTGTGGGGTACAGTGAACACAATCTCATACTTCTGAAGCTTTGAGGGTGCTGCCTGTTCTATACTCCTCCTCCTCCTCCTCCTCATCCATCCTTTTAGGTGTACAAACAATAGTAATTGGGGCCTAGTGTGCTTCTGTACGTGTGAAAAACATACTTTTTTTTTTGATCATATTTCCTATTCCGCTATTCTATAAAAACCTTTGGGGCTCAATTAAATTGCGGAATAGTCTGTGTCGGTACGTGTGAGATCCACCTTTCCAAGTTTTTGGGGTTCATCTCATACTTCTGAAGCTTTGAGGGTGCTGCCTGTTCTATACTCCTCCTCCTCCTCTTCCTCATCCATCCTTTTAGGTGTACAAACAATAGTAATTGGGGCCTAGTGTGCTTCTGTACGTGTGAAAAACATACACTTTTTTTTGATCATATTTCCTATTCCGCTATTCAATAAAAACCTTTGGGGCTCAATTAAATTGCGGAATAGTCTGTGTCCGTACGTGTGAGATCCACCTTTCCAAGTTTTTGGGGTTCATCTCATACTTCTGAAGCTTTGAGGGTTCTGCCTGTTCTATACTCCTCCTCCTCCTCTTCCTCATCCATCCTTTTAGGTGTACAAACAATAGTAATTGGGGCCTAGTGTGCTTCTGTACGTGTGAAAAACATACACCTTTTTTTTGATCATATTTCCTATTCCGCTATTCAATAAAAACCTTTGGGGCTCAATTAAATTGCGGAATAGTCTGTGTCGGTACGTGTGAGATCCACCTTTCCAAGTTTTTGGGGTTCATCTCATACTTCTGAAGCTTTGAGGGTGCTGCCTGTTCTATACTCCTCCTCCTCCTCCTCCTCATTCATCCTTTTAGGTGTACAAACAATAGTAATTGGGGGCCTAGTGTGCTTCTGTACGTGTGAAAAACATACACTTTTTTTTGATCATATTTCCTATTCCGCTATTCAATAAAAACCTTTGGGGCTCAATTAAATTGCGGAATAGTCTGTGTCGGTACGTGTGAGATCCACCTTTCCAAGTTTTTGGGGTTCATCTCATACTTCTGAAGCTTTGAGGGTGCTGCCTGTTCTATACTCCTCCTCCTCCTCTTCCTCATCCATCCTTTTAGGTGTACAAACAATAGTAATTGGGGCCTAGTGTGCTTCTGTACGTGTGAAAAACATACACCTTTTTTTTGATCATATTTCCTATTCCGCTATTCAATAAAAACCTTTGGGGCTCAATTAAATTGCGGAATAGTCTGTGTCGGTACGTGTGAGATCCACCTTTCCAAGTTTTTGGGGTTCATCTCATACTTCTGAAGCTTTGAGGGTGCTGCCTGTTCTATACTCCTCCTCCTCCTTCTCCTCATCCATCCTTTTAGGTGTACAAACAATAGTAATTGGGGCCTAGTGTGCTTCTGTACGTGTGAAAAACATACACTTTTTTTTGATCATATTTCCTATTCCGCTATTCAATAAAAACCTTTGGGGCTCAATTAAATTGCGGAATAGTCTGTGTCGGTACGTGTGAGAGCCACCTTTCCAAGTTTTTGGGGTTCATCTCATACTTCTGAAGCTTTGAGGGTGCTGCCTGTTCTATACTCCTCCTCCTCCTCTTCCTCATCCATCCTTTTAGGTGTACAAACAATAGTAATTGGGGCCTAGTGTGCTAATGTACGTGTGAAAAACATACACTTTTTTTTGATCATATTTCCTATTCCGCTATTCAATAAAAACCTTTGGGGCTCAATTAAATTGCGGAATAGTCTGTGTCGGTACGTGTGAGATCCACCTTTCCAAGTTTTTGGGGTTCATCTCATACTTCTGAAGCTTTGAGGGTGCTGCCTGTTCTATACTCCTCCTCCTCCTCCTCCTCCTCATCCATCCTTTTTGGTGTACAAACAATAGTAATTGGGGCCTAGTGTGCTTCTGTACGTGTGAAAAACATACACTTTTTTTGATCATATTTCCTATTCTGCTATTCAATAAAAACCTTTGTGGCTCAATTAAATTGCGGAATAGTCTGTGTCGGTACGTGTGAGATCCACCTTTCCAAGTTTTTGGGGTTCATCTCATACTTCTGAAGATTTGAGGGTGCTGCCTGTTCCATACTCCTCCTCCTCATCCTCCCTTTAGGGTAGGAAAAAATTTAATCGGGCCTAGTCTGTGTTTGTACGTGTGAGATACACAGTTTTTTATCCTATTCCGCTATTCAATACACACCCTTTTGGTGTAAAAAACATTAAATTGCGGCATAGTTTGCATATTTGACATTTGCATATATTGTGCCTTGTTGCGCTGTTTTGAGTACTCCACCAACATGGCCAGTGGCAATGACGCCGTTCTCAGCTTAACTATCCCACTTCTATGCCTCCTTGAAAAAACAATTCGGGCGATGATGGAAGAGGATGTGGCACAGGATGAGGAGGAGGAGGAGGAGGATGAAGAGGTAACATTTCAAAGGCTTTCAGGGCAGTCATTCGCAAGGGGCTCCGAGGGTGGGTTCCTGCACACACAAACGCCAGGGACACAATTGTCCAGCAGGGGCACAGTTCTGGAGGATGAGGAGGAGGAGGAGCTGGAGGAGGAGATGGAACCATGTTCACAGCAGGGTGGCACCCAGGCCAGCTCATGGCCATCACTGGTGCGTGGCTGGGGGGATACAGAGGACACGGACGATACACCTCCCACAGAGGACAGCCTTTCGTCGCCTCTGGGCAGCCTGGCACACATGAGCGATTACATGCTGCAGTGTCTCCACAACGACCGCCGAGTTGCCCACATTCTAACTTGTGCTGATTACTGGGTGGCCACGCTGCTGGATCCCCGTTACAAGGACAACGTACCGTCCTTAATTCACTCACTGGAGCGCGATCGCAAGATGCGCGAGTACAAGCGCACGCTGGTAGAAGCGATGCTGCTGGCATTCCCATCTGACAGCGGGGCCACAGTGGAAGCACAAGGCAGAGGAGGAGGAGGTCGCCAACTCAACCAGGGCACCGCCAGCACCTCAGAAGGCAGGGTTAGCATGGCCGAAATGTGGAAAAGCTTTGTCAGCACGCCACAACAAACAGCAGCACCAGCAGCTCAGATGGAACGTCTTAGCAGGAGGCAGCATTTTACCAACATGGTGGAGCAGTATGTGTGCACACGCCTACATGTAGTGAATGAGGGGTCTGCCCCCTTCAACTTCTGGGTCTCCAAATTTGGCACATGGCCTGAGCTTGCCCTTTACGCCTTGGAGGTGCTGGCGTGCCCTGCAGCCAGTGTATTATCTGAACGGGTATTTAGCACGGCTGGGGGTGTTATAACAGACAAGCGCAGCCGCCTGTCCAGAGACAATGTGGACAAGCTCACGTTCATTAAAATGAACCAGGCATGGATCCCACAGGACTTTTCCGTACCTTGTGCAGAATAGCAATGGATACCGACCTTACCCAGCCATTGTTCCATTTTTGCTCTTTCTCCCTCTTTTGGGGTGTACCCTCATTTAAAATTTGTGAAAAGAAGCAGTGTTGGCTACCTCGTCCTCCTCCTCAGGGCCAGATTAACGTAGGGGCTATTGGAGCTGCAGCTCCATGCAGGCCCCTACCTTTTATATAGGCCCCGGGTTGGCCATATTCACTGTGACCGCTCTTCTGTCACTTGTAAACACAGAAGTCTGGCTTCTATGCTCGCTTCCCCAGGCAGCACCCTCAGAACCTCCCCACACAGCGCGAAGGCCGGACAAGGAGGGACAGTTGCCGATGCATGGATGTGTTTATGGGCTTCAGAGACAGCATCCCATGTTGAATTAGGCATGCATGGCTGCACCCTTCCTCCTCTGGGTGCATGCCAAGGCACGGCCCTTAAGGCCCTTCAAAATCCTCAGCACCAAGACCATGATGCTCTTAATCCGGCCCTGGTCCTCCTCCACCGCCGCTTCCACCTACACCGCCCATAGGTGTGCGCAGCCTATTGCATTAGGGTGTGCACCCCAAAGTTGAAATACACATGCATGTGTTTGCCTACATGTACATGGCCCCGATACATTACTCTCCCTGCTGGCAAAGAGAAATAGAGCAGAGCAGGTGCGAGGGAGATCTTTCCCATCTCCTCACTGGCAAACAGAGCGATAATGCTATGTGCCCTAGGTGATTAGGGTGTGCCCAGGTACACCAGGCACACCCTGTGCGCACGCCTATGACACCGCCACATCCACCACCACCTCAACCTCCCTCCTACTCCATATGGGCCTCGTCCTTCAGAGATGAAGAACATTGTTTTATTTTTCTGTTTCTTTTTTGTTGTTTTAAGTTATTTCCCTATCCACATTTGTTTGCAGAGCACTTGCCATGCTCTTAACTACGTTTTGCTGCCATTTGCAGCACTCTAGCCCTTTCCATTGGTGTTTTAGAGCCATTTTAGTGCCTTAAAGTTCGGGTCCCCATTGACTTCAATGGGGTTCGGTGTCCGGGAAAAGTTCGGTAAAAGTCCGGGACACGGACCCGGACTTTTTTTTAAAGTTCGGCCGAACCCGTCGAACACGGACATCTAGGTGTCCGCTCAACCCTAACCACGATCACACAGTTCTTTGCAAAAGTAAAGTAATTTTTTTATTATCACTTTTTCTTTTTTTTTCTAAATCAACCCTACTCAATTCCCATAAACATTCTGTTTCATTCACAACACAGGAGGGTGACACCGCCTGTTAGCAGCATACGGTTCCCGCTGCAGTTTGAGTATCAAAGAAAGGTGCATTGACATGCAACATTCGGGCTTAAAAACATGTATGTTATTAATCTTCATTATTATCATTTTCATTGTTTTGCATGAATTTCACTTTATGAGTTTATGCATCAAATGATAACACTTCTATTATTGCTTTGTAGAATTGGTGATTTATCCTTAAGAAAGGCCCTCATCGGGCCGAAACGCGTAGGACTTACTAGGATCATACCCAAGATCCTTTTCCCTTATTTTGCTTTGGATTCTGTTTATCCCCAACCTGGAAAATAGAAACAGCAAAATAGGTGGATCTCTATCACCGTTTTCAAGTCACAATTTTTCCATACTTTATCTGACTGCACACTATGTCTATGGGTCATCCCATCTTTAATATGTAATCTGTTATTATTATTATTATTATTATTATTATTATTATCAATAAATTTTCTTCTTTTTCAAGGTTATTTTCTAACCTACTCTTGCCCTTAAAGTCCCCTTACCTGGGTTTGAGGCACCCACATCCACCACAATTTTAGAATTTTTAATTCCCTGCTCCCAGTCCCTATTAGCAAGCGCTATTCAATCCCAATTAGCTTGGGGTTTATCCGTTTCAATCCTTTCTATACACAATACAGCAGCTGCTTTCCCTTAGTTTTATTAATTTCACCCCACCCATTAGCCTTCCTAGGCGCGAAGAATACACTTTATTGAGTATACTTAATATTTAAAGCAGTAAATGCACTTCTCAGTTGGTGACACAGTGACCTTTTCACTTGGTACCACTAGGTGGCACTATGATCCAACTTATTATTTAATATGTAATAAGGAGGACATAAGGAAAAGAGGGGAGGAAAGGGGATGTGGGTTAAAGGGAAAGAAAGGGGAATTTGGGACTTTATATGAAACTCGTGCCATTGAGTCTCCATCCCTATGTATATGAAAAAAAATGAGAACACATAGTGTTCAAGAAAAATGTGGGACTTTGCTCTTTTCCTTATGTCCTCCTTATTACATTGATTTAGGGATGGAGGTGTTTACCAGTGTTTCTATTATACCTTATCCTTATATACCCAATTATATCCAAGATATCCTATTTTTATTCCCCCACTTCTTATTATTATTAACATTTGTTAGTCATATTTTTTATTTTTTACTATTGGGATGACCCCCAGGTGGTCACCTTTGTATTTTACTTTTTTATTCAATCTATGGTTGGTTGTTGTTATCGGGGCTGGTTGCTATCCCCAGACCGTTCCTCTATGGGAACTGCGATTCTCCCCGGCCGCTTCTGCTCCCCCTCCCCCCGCCCCGGCCTGTCAGGCGGGTCTGGTGTGAGGGATGTGGTTGTGGCCACGGCGAATCGGCGCCACGATTTTCCGTCCGGAGCACGACGTCATTTCCTGGCGTCGGCGTCTCTGCACGTGATCTCCATCACTGTTCATTACTGGGATGCCAATCCGGCCAGCTCAGTCTGCCTGGTGGCTGTCCTCTCGGTGAACAGTTCTTGACGCTGGGAGCCATCCCTGCCGATGCCACAATGCAGGTCTACCTTTGTCTCCTGTTTCATCACTTATGTGCACTATCTCTGCCACTGGGGTTCCATTTTCTTTGCACCTGATGTCTTCTTTCTTTATTTTGTTTTATTATCACTTCTGGCATTTCAATCTATATATTGGCTCACTATTTCTGTTATTGGGGTTTTACCTTTCAACTTTTTTGCACTAGGTGTCTCCTTTATCCATTTGTTCTAGCATCACTTTTGGTATTATAACTTATGCACCGATTTATGGTTATCTTATCCTTTTTCACCGATTTACCTTTCACCTTTTTTGGACCTATTGGTGCCTTTTGGTCCCAATTTCCACACATATATTTCCTTGCTCACCTCGGTCTTGGGCTTAATGACTCCAATTGTATATTTATGGTTTCATTTCCAATATATATTCCTTTGGTACCCTTTTATCAGATTGCTACCTATTATCCAGCCCAAGACCCACCCTTGGCCATTCACATCACTCTACTGGACCTGCGGTGTGGCTTTGTGCGGAGACAGTGCCCCCTCAGTTCCCAATGGGGACATTTCTCTGGGAGATCCTCCGTCTCATTGACAGCCACCACTCCATTGTAAGCTATTTAAACTTTAGTCGTTCCAAAATACTTTTCTTTGGATGCATGATTGGTTCCATCTTACATATATATTATATATTTTTTAGAAATTAGAAATGTGCCTGCTCCTGAGGAAGTGAAAATAATTCACGAAACGCGTCGAGCCATGGAGGCCATTCCAATTTTTCCACCATACTCAACATGCATCCTAACATCAACATTCATTGTTACTCCATAATTTTTGGTTTATCCTGTCATCATTTTCAAACATTTGTTATGGTTTTAGTATGTTATTTATTTATGTGTACCTTATGTATGTCCCCTCTTATTTGTCTTGTATCCATTGTACTTAATATTATCTGCCATGTACAGTTTAATAAACACATAATGACCAATCCTATGCTTCTCTATGCTTACCAGCAGATGTATATGTGATATTGTTATCATTATGTTTATACTTTTTACACCTCATGCAAAGTCCCACATTTTTCTTGAACACTATGTGTTCTCATTTTTTTTATTATTTAATATGTTGGAGTTCCTGTATGTAAATCGATAATGTACTCATATCTTGGTCCCAGAGCAATTCTCTGTTGCTCAAAAGAGGCATCTTATTTTTTGTGTGCAAGCCATGATAACAAATCTGAAGGTTGATCTTTTTTGCTTGTAAAGACTTTTCACATCTTATAAAAGCCAAGACAAAATGATTGATTTAGTACAGAAGTAGAGAGTATTCACTTTGCAAAGAGAATATTCACATAGCTTGCTGACTAGTGTAGCAATATTTCCAGGCATTGGGCCTGATATGGGTCTGCCGTGGTCACTGGTAACACCAACAGCACATTTAAGCTGAATGCCTAAGTGTGAGATTTGAGTGAGGGAACAGGCCGGCATCTTTGATTTGTTTTGTTTATTTTATATGGGTATGGGAGAAGGGATTGAGTGGGATACTCCTCTGGCTCAACTAGGTACAAATTGGGACAACTTGAGAAAAAATGCCTTTCAGCGCTGACTTGACACCGGCTGTATGCCGACCAACGCTTGCTGGCGCTTGAAATCACTGACTTGCTTTACTGTATTGAAACTTGACTTCTGACACTCTGGTTAGCTCAAAAGTCTCTGGCTGTACTGAAGACTGACTTCTGACGCTCTGGTTTGCTCAACAGTCTGACAGTGCTCCCTCCAGTCCTCCCTGACTGAGGTAGCCTTTTTAACACTGCTGCAACTCTCAACACTGTACACTGCACGCTGTATACTTCCACTGTAAACTGAATACTTCAGGGCCCACTCACTGGCACCCCCTTTACTCTTCAGGGTGAACACTGACACCCCCTTTACTTTGCTCCTGCAACGGCTAGCTAGCTCCTGGATCCCTCTGACCTTCTCCGGAGTGGTCCCCTCTCACTAGGCAGACCCCCAGGGACAGTTTGCAGTACTCATGACTGGAAATGCTTTCCTGAAACTCGACCCCTCTCACCTCTGCTGGTCCTCGGCACACCGGATCCTCTCTGCAGCTCAGCCCTCTGTCCCCTCAGGCAAACCGCCTGGGACACCCGATTCCTCTTGACAGGAGAGACAGCCATACCCTCCCTCCTGGGACTCCGCTTCCCGCCAAAGACGCTGCGTCATGTGCTCCCCTCAAACTTATACCCACTCCCAGAATGCTGTGCGGCAGAATCTGCTTTTCTGGGGTAAGTACAAGCCTGGGTGAGCCATTGGCTGGGTTTTCTCCACTGCCCAATGAGAGCCCTCTCATTGAGCACAGTGGGGAGACTCCCCAGTCTCAACAGCCACACCTGGGAACCATGACAGCCCAGCTTAAAATCATGGCCCTGCTGATAAGCAGACAAGGCCCACTACACTTTAGCTAGCACCTACCTTGTAGGGTGCTACACTAGGATGAAGCTCTATTCAGTTACCACATTTACACCTGCGTTTAGCTGCAGAATATGAATTCCTACAGAGTTTACACATTGAGAGGATGACAGTACCTGTAGCCATTTGCATGTAAAAAGACATGCAGTGCTTACTGCAAAATCTGGTGCAGCTGTGCATAGAAGCCTATCAGCTTTTAATTTCAGCTTGTTCAATTAAATTGTTGTATACCCTGCTTTATTATTTTTACCTATAGGTAAGGCTTACCTGTAAATTGAATATCTCCTAAACGTTCACCGTTTAGGAGATATTCACCCTGTATGCGGCAGCTGATTTCAGTGGTACATGCACTCTGAAGGTCCGGCATATCGTGCTAAACTTCAGCTCTTCTTGCCGGAACCGAGGGCTCCCACGCACATGCGTGGGAGTGAGGTCATTGCGGCTCTGGCCACACACAGTGCCAGAGCTCGTGAACCTGGAAGAAACGCGGGGGAACATGTCAGCTCTCTCAGCGGTAACCGGGCGCCGCTGCGGGGGCTTCGTTCTAAGGTATTTCATAATGTGCTAGTATGTGATGCATACAAGCACATTATGCAATTTTCTTGCAGGTTTTTTTTTCTTTTAGGGTATACAACTGCTTTAAGCTATGACAAAAAAACCTGGAAGCTGATGGGTTTCCTTGCAGAGCTGCAACAGATTTTGCACTCTCCACTTTTAGTAAATAAACCCCTTTGAGTCCAGGGCTGCTCATCCACCAATAATCCCAGCATGTCCAAATACATGCTGGTGCTACCTGTCTCTCATTGCTTTTTGTATGGGGCTTTCCAGCCCCAGCTATTCGGCAGGAGTCTCCTGCTGGAATACCTAGTCTGTCCTTGTGAATGAGGCCCTAATCATCCAATGATGTGCAAGGAAAAATTGTGTTTTTTCTAAATGTACCTTGCACCTTGTTTGGATATTCTAAGTGATCATAGCTCCCCCTATTCAGTAAGCTAAGTGAACTTTTCAAAGTTCACATTCTTTAGTCCTTGAGCAAATGGTCCCTAAATAATTTGTGAAAGATGCGTGCAAACACAATCCTATGAGATCAGCTTTAAGGATTTTTTTCCTAAAAAGTGATACTCTGAACTAAGCATTTCAATTTGGTATGGCAAAATCAGTCATCACGGTGATATGGTAAGTACCAGGTACCCATAGGCATTGCTGGCACCAGGCACTCAGGGTCCCAGGCCATGAGCATCCACTAATTTCAAGTTTGCTGCTGCTAGGCAACCCCAAATACACCATATTACTGGGATATTAGTACAATTCCCTTGCCTTGTCTGATGAGTATATAAGTGTTTATCACTCATGATCGTTGTCCTCCACCGTATAGATAAAGTTCACACTCACCAGAGCTAATGGCTGTCAAGATTATAAGACAGCAATAGTGTGTGTAGCTGCTGGTGTCTTGATCTCTTATAGTCCTGAAGAACGAACCAACCACTGCAAGGATCTCCTCATAAAGAGTTGTAGCATCGATTAAATGCGTATGAAAATCCAAATGAAAAGGGAGATACTCATAGTGTAGTAATCAATAAAAATTTCTTTAATTAAAATAACTATTAAAGAAATTGAAGACATTTATTTATTGATTACTACACTATGAGTATCTCTCTTTTCATTTGGATTTTCATACGCATTTAATCAATGCTACAACTCTTAATGAGGAGATCCTTGCAGTAGTTAGTTCGTTCTTCAGGACTATAAGAGATCAATACACCAGCAGCTACACACGCTATTGCGGTCTTATAATCTTGACAGCAATTAGCTCTGGTGAGTGTGCACTTTATCTATAACGTTCACGAGTGCTAAACACTTTAGGACTTTTGCACTGGGACATTTTACCTGTTTTTGTTGATATTTCATTTTTTATTGGATTTTTTGATTATGTTACCAATATTTGAGCACTGCAATTTTTCTTCATTTATGTTTTGGGTGTATGGAATTGCACTATTTTGCAAGCAGCTTTATTTACATATACTATTTTTTGAGCACAGACATTTACTTTATATGATAAGTATATAAGATCTTGAGGGTAGCAATGGACAAATGATGATGCTCGCGTAGTGCCATTATACTCCAGTCACACCACTGTTCTATGTGCCTGTTCAACAGGTACAAGAGCTCTAAAAAAATGGGCACTTCTACCAGACTGACCTATGCAGAAGTGGAACTTTACCCATAACAACATGATAAAAAATTAATGTGCTTAGTCAAAGAACATACATTTCACATTATTAATATGCTACCGAAATTAGTGTGTGCTGTAAATTGCCTCCAGCATTGCTCCTGTTTCTTCTTGCTGGAGGCTGCCATTTTGCTGAAGCCCAGAGCCTCAGAGCAGCAGTAAATATTTAAGCTGTCATCTGATCAGCTTCTAGTGGCTAATGCTCTCTTACGCCCCATGACCCAGGGTAGGCTGCTGCAGGAGCACGAGTGCGTGCGGTAATCCTAGCCAGGAGGCATCTCTTATGCCCCATTGCCCAAGATAGGTCACTGCAGCAATGCGAGTGCGTGCGGCAATCCTAGGCGGGTGGCATCTCTCATGTCCCATGGCAATTGTAGGCCACTGCAAGAGCAGGGGGATTACATGAGGTAATCCTAGTCGGGTGGCATCTCTTACACCCCATGACCTAGGGTATGCCGCTGCAGGAGGGTAGGCATCTGCAGGAGCGCAAGGTATGCTTGCGGTATTCCTAGCCTGGTAGGCCACTGCAGAAACGCGAGTGTGTGCGATAACCATAGCCGGTTAGCATTTCTTATGCCCCATGGCCCAGGTTAGGCCGTTGGAGGAACACGAGTGCTTGTGGTAATCCTAGCCGGGTGGCATCTTACGCCCCATGGGCCAGGGTAGGTCGTGGCAGGAGCGCGAGTGCGTTCGGTAAATCTATCTGGGTGGCATCTATTACACCCCATGGCCTAGGGTAGGTCACTGTAGGAGCGCGAGTGCGTGTGGTACAGTGATCCACTCCACAAGCTGAATAGTGTGTAGGCCCTGGAAGCGGCCGTTTTTAAGTTCACGTAGAAAGGCCCAGGGGGCAATTTGTTCCCTGCCCCACCCGGCCCAGTCCGCCCCCGATGCCCCCCCTCCGGGTTCTCTCAGCACGGCAATGGAGATAGGGGGAGGGGGGACCGGAGCGAAAAAGGAAATAGGAGGGGGGGGGACCGGAGTGAATGAGGGAATAGAGCGATAGTGCAGGAATAGAGCGATACTGACAGGGAAGTGGGATGGAGATTCGGAAGTGATGAATGTATTATGAAGCCATGCGTCTGTCCTCACAGCAGCGGGACAGTCAGTGTTGGGAAGTATGTAATGTGCAGGAGGTGATTATGTGCACGCCTATGGAGGGAGATAACGGAATTTTTGTACAGGGTTCATACACATTTTTACCAATAAAATTCCATGACTTTACGTAAATATTCATGACCTAAAGTTTCATGAAATGTCTATGTATACGTGTTAAATAAGAAGAAAATCCATGTCACACACAGCATATTTTTACTAAAATAAATGACAATCTTTGTAGTGTACAGTACCTCTGCAGTTAGGGTCACGTTTCTGGATACAGCGTGACTCAAAATGGTCCCTTGTTTTGCAGTGGATGAGATGGAAGCACCACTGCCGCAGCTGGAAGCCGGTGTCAGGCGCACGGGTGAAAAAGCCAGCGATCGGATTGGAAGCTGTCGAGCACGCAGCTGCAGACTGGTGCTTTGCACCTTTAGCGTGGCTAGACAGCGCTGCCTCTCCCATGTTTGAAATGTCAAACGTTTTACGACACACACTGTACATTTAGCACGATCTTTCTCCAGCCACCTCTCATACTTTTCATCATGATGAAGCCATACATTTTAAAGCTGCATTTTCCTGGCATTGCTACCCTGTGAACACACTAACTTTAGCTGAAACTGTGTCACCCCCATAAAGTTAACTTGTAATTTGACCAATATACTGTAACTGGAAAAAGAAGATAATTGGCCGCTCCTGCTTGGGGATAAAGCTTCAGTTTAGGCAGTCATAATGGAGGTGCACCTGGACTGGTATGGATGGCACAGTCAGATGCACAAAATGCGGCGCTTACTTTTTAGGCCCAAGCCACAGTCATGATGGAGGTGCAGGTGGACTGGTATGGATGGCACAGATGCACAAATGCGGCGCTTACTCTTGTCTATACTCAGG